>NC_072378.2:14230000-14855000 GCF_028885625.2 Pongo pygmaeus
GTGTTTTTAGTAGAGACGGGGTTTCACCATGTTGGCCAGGCTGGTCTTGAACTCCTGACCTCATAATCCGCCCTCCTTGGCCTCCCGAAATGCTGGGATTACAGGAGTGAGCCACTGCCCCCAGCTCAGACTTCATCTTTTAGAGCAGTTTGAGGTTCACAGCAAAATTGAGCAGAAGGTACACAGATTTTCCATGTGTCTCCTGCCCCTACAGGTGCACAGCCTCCTCCGTTATCAACTCAGCCCCAACTAGAGAAGTACACTTGTCACCACTAATAAATCTACATTGACATATCATTATCATTCAGAGTCCACAGTTTATATTAGGATTCGCTCTTGGTGTTGGATGTCCTATGGGTTTGGACAAATGTATGATGGTGTATATCTACCATTATAGTATCCTACAGAGTAGTTTTACTGCCTGAAAATCCTCTGTACTCTGCCTGTTCATCCTTCCCTCCCCTCTAACCTCTGGCAATCATTGATCTTTTTCCTGTTTCCATAATTTTGCTTTTCGAGGATGTCACACAGTCATAAAGTATGTAACCTTTTCAGATTGGCTTGTTTCACTTAGTAATATGCATTTAAACTTCCTCCATGTCTTTTCATGGCTTGATAGCCCATTTTGTTTTAGTGCTGGATGATATTCCTTTGTCTGAATGTGTCACAGTTTGTTTGTCCATTCACCTAATGAAGGACATCTTGGTTGTCTCCATGTTTTGACAACTATAGACAAGCCATTATAAACATCCTGTGTAGGTTTTTGTGTGGACATACATTTCCAACTCATTTGGGTACATACCAAGGAGCGTGATTGCTGGATCATATGGTAAGAGCATGTTTAGTTTTGTAAGAAACTATCAAATGGTCCTCTAAAGTGGCTGTACACTTTTGCATTTCCACCAGTGATAAATGAGAGTTCCTGTTGCTCCGCATCCTCACTAGCATTTGGCGTTGTCAGTGTTTTTTGACTATTTGAATAGGTGTGTAGTGGTATCTCATTATTGTTTTAATTTGCATTTCCTTGATCACATATGATATGGAGCATCTTTTCATATGCTTATTTACCATCTCTATATCTTCTTTGGATAGGTGCCTGTTAAGGACTTTGGTCCGTTTAAAAAATTTGATTGTGTTCTTACTGTTGAGTTCAAAGCATTCTTATGTATATTTTGGATAACAGTCCTTTATCAGATATGTCTTTTGCAAATATTTGCCCCCAGTCTGTAGCTTGTCTTTTCATTCTCTTGACAATATCTTTTGCAGAGCAGAAATTTTTAATTCGAATAATGTTAAGTTTATTATTTCTTTCCTTGTGCCTTTGGTGTCATTACATAAAAAGTCATGGCTAAGCCCAAGGTCATCTAGATTTTCTCCTATACTGTCTCCTAAAAGTTTTATACGTTTTACATTTAAATCTGTGATCCCTTTTTAATGTTCTATATTGAAAAATTTTAAATATGCACATAAGTAAAGGGAAGAGAATAATGACTCCATGTACCCATCATCTGCCGCCCAGTGTCATCAATTATTATTATACCAGTTTTATTTCATTTATCTTTTCCCTCCACATTGGTGTTTTTGTTTGCTTGTTTAATATGATGTAATTTTACTCCTACCTGCTTGGGAGGGGTAATCTTTTCAGGCAGCAGTTCGACATGGGGACCTTACCCTGTATGTGGCTGGGTTCACTAAGTGTTAGTGCCGGTTCTGCCTACACTTTGGGGGCACTGGTTCCTACAAAATTTTCACAGTGGCCCAGCTAGCTCAGTCACATTACGTCTATTAATCTGAGTTGATTTTTACAATTCCTTCTTGATAGTTCTTATTATGTTTGCTTTGAAAATCTAGCTTTTGCACCTCCACTTAAGCACAAGCCTGAATAGCTTCATTTGCTTTGAGAGAAAAGCAAGTGGAGCCAGTCAACCTTATGAATGAATGGAAGAGAAAAACAGTCAATGTGCCTAACTACAAGACATTGAGTAAAGATGAGCACAATGTGAAAAACAGAGGCAAGTTTCCCAAACTGCACATCCAGAGTTGCCTGTAAACCATTGTTAGTGTGGAATCACTGATTTTTAGTGCCCTAAGGACTTTAGCAACTGTTTGGCCATAACACCCTCATTTTATGGATCCAGAGATACTAAGTAATTTATTTGAGGTCACACCACTTGCTTTCTGATACTAAAGTCTGAGCCCTTAAACCACACCACTCCCCAGCCTCCAGGTACTGGTAAAAGTACCAAGGCATGGAAGAGTGAGGAAGGGTGATTGTCTGAGACAATGGGAAGGGGTTAGCCTAGCCTTAAATATCTTTAACTGTTGACATTTTCTTCAAAGAAGTCATTTGCTTTATTTGTAACCAATACATATTAGATTAGTGCTAGATATATACTAGGTGATAGCATAGAATGGCCCATGATATAAGAAAATTACCATTTTTTAAGGAAAAGGCCCTCCCAGTGGCACGGTTAGCTCAGATGGGAGAGTGAGGCCAGGATGAGCTGGGAAGACCCGAGCATCTCTCTGTGCTGGGAAGAAGGCAGGCCTGACAAGCCACAACTCCCTCACCAGTAGAAAACTCACTCAAGGCATGTATCCGCACAGTGGTAGGTAAGGTGCAGCATCCAGAAAGGTGAGAGGAAATAGGCTCTCTCACTAACATTCAAGGGAAGGGCCATGCAAAAGCCCGCAGCTGTAAGAAACCGTCCTTGCAACCCGTGTTGCCCTGACTCATTTCTTGTTCTTCCAAGTTTGAACAGTGCCCAGGTTGATGACAGAAACTAGAAATGATGTCAAGACTTAACTCTCATTTACTCATAAAGGTGTGGCAGGAATGTGGGTAGCCCCTAGGGTGAGTGCTACCCATGGAAGAAGATGAACCATCCTTATTAAGCCCTCCATGTGCGGGGCATGGGGTGCTGCTGTGTGAGAAGAGAGAAAAATAGCTCTCTATAATATGGGTTGTTGAACATTATGGGCTTCTCAGAATGAGTTAAATTCTCTTTTGTGGCTGACCATAATTCACCATAGAGACTCCTCTCCTAGATATATGTTTTTGAAATTCCTAGACATGCAGAGATAAGTCCACTCTGGAACCTGTAATGGGGTTCCTCCCTGAATTAGCTCAGGCCCCAAAGGGACCAGGTGCTATCTGTGACCTGTGCCAGGGAATACTCTGTACCCGGAAAGCCAAGCCTCAAGTATTCACGGCTTGCCATCTCCAGGGTAATTAAAGGGGAGAGAGTAAATCACACACTGAAAAACAGCCCTGAGTGCTTAAGTACATGTCAGTCACCGAGACTGGCATCTACTCGGAGTGGAGGAGACCTGGGGTTTGCATTACACACAACACCCCATGAGATCATTAGGGCTACTTCAAGCACATGGCTTTCAGGGTTACCACAGCCCCTCCTTTTTGCCCAAGTAAATGCAATCAGATTCAACTGGGAACAAATTAGGGAGGCAAAATAAAGCACACTTACTGAAAACCAGCAAGAAACTCTACTGTCTCCTATTAGAAAAATTAGAAACCATTTAACAACAAGAGACCATTTTGTGTTGGAAATAAAAGAGGCCCTGAATGAAGAGTGCCAGGCCAGAGTTGAGGGCGGCATCCAGGTGAGATCAAACGCGGAATGGGGGGCCAGCCTGGACTAAGCTGGGTTCACCTAAGTCCTTATTAGCTGATGAGCAAAGACTACCCAGCAAACCAGATGTGTGAAAATTGGCCGAGAATCAACTTTCCATGGCATGTTTTCTTGGTAGATTTACTTGTATAATTTCCTATGTAAGAGGAAAAATAGCTTGGGCAGCATTTTCCAGAAGACTGGCACTAAGTCAATTTCAGTCCTTGAAAACTTAGAGGTCTAGCCGGGCATCCATAATGAAGTTGTGGCCAGTCTTTTTTTTTGTTTTCATATGTTTTTTCTTCTCTATTTCCTTTTAGACCCCATGGTCACACCTCATATATTAAGATTCTAATTTGTTTAACATCTAGGTGCTGAGCAAAAAGGCAACACTAAACACTGATGGATAGGGTCGCTACTGGGTAGCAATAAATGGGGGTGGGGAGTTGTGTGAAGAGAGAGAAAGTACACAGCTGATTTTCATTTCCTAATAGGCATTCTGCCTGGAAACCTGTATAAAGACCTGAAATATGTATTGCTCTAAAGACTGTGAATGTTTAAAATGTCATCTTAAATTAGTAAGTGTCTTTAAATCTTCAGTCTTTTGTCACGTTTTAGTAATGTTTATTACACACCATAAATCTTATTCATATCCACATAAATTGAGCCCCTAACCACGAGGGAAACAAGTACTTCTACTCACTGATATAAGATTCTGGAGCAGTGGATGACATCAAATATTATGATTGCAAAAAAGAAAGCTCTCCTGGGGAAACTGGTCTGGGGAGAAGGAATAATCATCTTTCTACTTTCGTTGGGGAGAAAAAATGTTAATATCTCTGAAATTCTGTCTAGCAATTTTAGGGGTTCAAATAAGTGGTCATGTTCTAATGAAAGTTTAAATAAGTTGTTTCAACTGTGCTTGCATTCGGATTTATTTCAGCAAGTATAGTAATGGTGAATAAGATAAATCGAAAAGAAATCAAAGTTTGTTAAAATAGTACAAAAAAAGAAGCAATTTATAAAGGTTGAGGGGTTATCTGCAGTGGGATTTTAGTGTACGTAAGGACAAAGAATGACAAGATAAGAGTGGAGAGAAAAAGAGTTCTGTTTAGAAGTTCTGGACTGGCTGTCCCCAGACATCTGGGTTTCAAAGACCAGTAAAATCTTTTTTTAAATTTCAGAGACTGACATATGGTTGATAGCTTTTAATTTTTCCAAATAAAGGACATAAAAATGTTATTAACCATCATTTTGCATTCTTCTAAACAATAAGGATCCTTTTACTCAGAGTTTTGAAAACTGAATCAGTTAAACTTTAGGGAAAATTCACCTTATCATCCTTTATTTTCTCATTTTGCCATTACTTTGCAGTGGAACGCAGACAACTGTTTAGGAATTGCTGCAGGTTCGATGGAGACCTATTTTTAATGCAAGTGAGGTCTTCAATATTTTAGGAAGAGATTTCCCCCACCCCCGCACCTTGGTCCTATGAGCTCTCCTCAGGTGCTTTTGTCTGCTGACTACTCAGGTTCCCGATCAGAGAGAAACATTCAGCTAGGATGTTGTGTACAGTCACCCATGAGCTTTTGTTCTGCCAGGGATTGTCAGAGATAGCCTGGTGGGGACAATGACTGGGTGAGGAACTCTGGACTTAACTAGGTCTAACGTTGATATGGTTGGGATCTGTGTCCCCACCCAAATCTCATGTTGAAATGTAATCCTCAGTGTTGGGGGTGGGGCCTGGTGAGAGGTGACTGGATCATGAGGGCAGATTTCTCATGAATGGTTTAGCGCCATCTCCTCGGTACTGTCCTCACAATAGTCAGTGAGTTCTCATGAGATCTGATCTTTTAAACATGTGTGGTACCTCCACCCTCTTTCTCTGGCTCCTGCTTTCATCATAAGACACCTGCTCCCCTTCATCTTCTGCCATGATTGGGAGCTTCTTGAAGTCTCCCCAGAAGCAGTTGCCCCTATGCTTCCTGTACAGCTTGCAGAACTGTGAGCCAATTAAGCCTCTTTTCTTTATAAATTACCCAGTATCAGGCATTTCTTTATAGCAATGTGAGAATGACTTAATACAAAGGTCATCTCTGATTGCCTGGAAATGCTTTCTTTAGCTTCCAAATTTTCATGCAAGATGCTTCTGCTCTTATAAATCCTTCCTGACCAGCCAGCCACCTTAGCCCTGGGTAGAATAGACAGTGGATGGCAAGCTTGGCTGAAAAGCAGAACAATGTGGAAGCATTTTTTAAATGTAAATTTTGTTCTCCACCTGCTCTGGAAATTCTAATGTCATAGTTCTGGGATATGCTCTGGAAGGTGTATTTTGATTTAAGAACTAAAACTCTCTGGCTGATTCTGAAGCCTGACGCCCACCTTCTCCTGGGCACCCTCCTTCCCTAGGACAGACTTGGTATTATATCCCCTGTAACACTTCAGTGTACTTCCTGAATTGCTTTTCTCCCTTGGCAATTGTCTCTCTCAACCCCCATGTCCATCCCTGCACCAACACACACACACACACACACACGTGTGCATTTTCACACCCCAAATTATAAAATCTTTAGTGAGGGAAATGATGTATGTTAGTTTCCATAATAACTAACATAATGCCTGGCACATAATAGAGGCTAGCCAAGTAAATACTTATGCAATGTATATCAGTAAATGGATCTTTTCCAACTCAAAAATTCTGCATTTTGCTCCTTCCCACTGATAAGCAGTAAGATAAAGTACTAGAAAGTGTAGATGCACACAGAATGATAAGCAGAGAGCTAATAGTCTGTGATGGCATGGAAAGAGCTGAGTTCCAACACAGGTTGTATTGCTACAGCTGTGTGCCCAGGAGCCACCCACTTACCTCCTTACTTCAGTATGCTCAATAGTTAAAGAGACCACAGGGTCACTCTGGTCATTTTTGGCTCTAAAATTCAATGATAAATAGATACAAATAATTTTCTTTCTAAAATTATAAACTTGCTTATATTTTTAAAAATAATACAATTTCAAGGAAAGCAGAATTCCAGCATAGACAGCTGGCCCCTAAATTAACTCTTTTTATGGTTGCTATTTAAAAACAAAGAGATCTTTGATTTTTTTTTAAATCTGCTTTTGCACTGCATAATCCATTCCTCCATTGATGAAATAGTTAATATAGAAACCCTACACAAGAGCTTACCTGAGTTCTTATTAAATATTTTCTTTTAAAAATATATTTTGTAGCTGGTGTTACCAGCTGTCACTAAGTCCGCTGACAACCTACCAAAAGAATAGTAAAAATGCCAGTCAGAAAATTAAAGCCAAATTGCTCACCATTTTAAAATGAGGAGAAATTTTAAGACTCTTCCTAGCATTTGACATATGCTCAGACCATAATCTGAACACTGTCTTCACTTAGTGGAATATTTTCAGCATAAACTGAAGTTAATATAGATTGGTGTCAACTACCACCTGTCACACAATGCTGGAAAGTCGTGTCACCATGAGAAATGGACCAGCGGAAATAAATAACCTGCAAAATGGTAGTCTGCAAATATTGACACACATGACCAGAATTCTAGATAAATGACAGCAAACATGGCACAGATCTAAACTTAAGGGCTTGCACATCTTTGTATCCTAGTCAATCTGCTTTTCATAAATCTGCTTAGCGCTAATGACTAGAATGCATTTTTAATAAATTAATTTTGAATAGATGGTACTCTGGAGGGAGGTTGGGACTTGCCTTCATGTTATTAATAGTTAAAATGGAAGCATCAATTTAGGAACACATCTGCAGCTGTTGTAATATAGAGTCCAACAAAATGACCCCCACAATAGGTGACCCTGATTGTGCTGTAGATTTGCTTAGTCCTTAAAACTGTTCAATGGGTTTTCGAAGACATTATCAGTTTTGAAAAATGACCCATTATGTCTCCAATATGTGTTTTAAGCTGTTTATCCTATAGTCATGACAAATATAGTCTTATCCACGCCCTGCCTTTATGTGTTCTGAACTGTGGACGTGCAAGGCAGCTAACTGGGGCTGGGACTAAGTACTGTCTGTGACGCTGAGATAGAGAATAATAGTTTAACTGGGACAAAGAGGATCAGGGGCCACGTGCCTGCTTTATCCAACTGACCTAAAAAGAACAAAGTCTGCATCGATGCCTGTAGGTTAATCCCTAAGATCCCCAATACTCGAACATAATGTTTACACGAAAGTCAATGATTTTCTAGGTCACCAGTGCCTAAAATTGGGTGACCCAAGTGTGAGAAGTAGTCAGACTTGGGTGGCAGAAATTGCTGCTTTAAAATTTTTCCTGCATACAAAAGACTTAATTGGTTCTCCTGAGACCTAAGTCCTCGTGGCCAAAAGAATGTCAACTCCCAGAGGGCAGGAACAGCCTCTGCATCATTTAGTATTGAATGGCACAGCACCTAGTGGAGCGCCTGGGACTTAGTAGGTATGCAATACGTTTGTGTTGAGGGAATGATTGATTAAATGAATGGATTCTATGATTTCTGCCACAAGTAAAATAGCTTCATTCTCCCACTTCCCATGTTACCCAGTGTTACACCCACTGTCAGTCCACCCGTTTCTTTGCAGTGACCTATCTTCTCAGACAGCTGAGACTGGTGTGATAATTACCACTTGCCTTACAAAAATAAGAGATAATTGTTTCCCCTACATTCACCAAACTCTTAGAGATAGCCAAGGAACGTTTTCTGCATAAACATGCAGGCCTCATCATATCACCATCAGCCTTGTATTGAAAATTAATGACTATTTCATAAAATATTGAGACCTAAGACTGGCACTTAAAACAAAATTATCCTTTTCTTTTCCCTTAAAACCGCTCCTGATTAGATAACTGCCAGACTCCAGTAATGTTGTGAAATAAACCTGCAAACACTCCACGATCAGAGTGACACAGCGTGCCTCACTCTCACGCTAGTGGGCCGGTGGCTGGTTGGTTCTAGCACCCATTAGCATGAGTTAATGAGTAAGCATTCCCTTCCCTGTCACATTCCTTGCCTGTTATTAGCCAAAACCTGAACTTTAGCTTAATTGCAGAAACCAGCCCGCCCATAGCAGATAAGGGCATGGTCCCTATTGTTTTGATTGCATTCAAAGTGCTAACTGGGGGGACCATGACAGATGACATGCTCCAGCACTGCAGAGAGCAGCAGGTGGGGTGCTGGGACTATGGGTGCAGAGAAGAAAAATGGCATTTTCCAAGCCCCCAGGATTTGATTTTCCTCACACTTACTTACTCAGCTGTGCACAGTAAACTAGATTTTGCCAGTATCAGAGATTCTTACAGATCTAGCTTCTTAGATTTTACTTTAGACCCTTGCCGGCTTTTCTGAATTTGGAATTGATCATTTCATAGACTCCCTATACCTCCCCCTTTTGTCTCACCCTGAATTCCCTGCTACTTTCCTGAAGCTTCTGTTGGCCTATTCGGAGAATTGGTTGCTCTGGCACTGAATCAATTGAAGAATCAGAAATATTTGAGACTGGATGTGATCAGAAACTCTGGCTTTTGAGTTTTAAGTTTTATTAAAACTAATGTACTTATAGGGCACTTTAGTTTTAGAATATTTGGTATCTTCAGCCTCTGTATTTAATTCACACAGCTCTTTTACTGACTGGAGATCATTTCTTTATGCTCACATTTCTTTATCTTAGAAACAGACATAATCATACCCAAAGTCTGCTGGTTGCCTGTATCAATTAGGATTATTTTGGTTGTGAGTGACAGTAAACAGTACAACTGGGTTAAGTAAAATGGGATTTTTGACACACATATAATTGAAAAGTCCAGGAAAGGGGCTGGTTTCAGATGCACTGTGATTTAGAAGCTTAGATATCATGATGGCTTGTTTCTCTACTACCCTGGGTTTAGCTCTACTCTCCTCATCAAGATTGGGACTGCAGCCCCATAGTGCCTTTCTCTGAGCCTCATACCCAATGGAGAAACAGAAATTGTGATTCCTAGACTTGAATCTCATTAACCTTGATGGGCCAGACTTTGGGTCACATGCTCACTCATGAACAAATCACTGTGGACAGGCGGCAGGTAGAGTGTGGTGATTGGATTATCCTAGATTACATGCTTCACTCTCAAGCCTGGGGGATGGAGTTGGCTGAATGAAAACAATATAGACTAAGAGTTGGGTGGGTATATGCCCAATAATATTAGGGCACTGCTTCCTCTAGATGGGAGAGTGGATAGTGAGTGCTATAAACAATAAATATCCACTAAACTACCACAGAAAAAGGAGCAATAATTGAAAAAAGTAAAACACTTTGAATCTCTTGAATTAAAAAGCAATATGAATTTACAAAATGCAAAACCCCCTTTTTTTTCATGCTGACATAGGGAGATAGAAGTGGCACGCTATACAAACTAAGTGTTACTTGGCATTTATCTGAGTGATAGTGTTGTGATTCGATTGATGTGACCAAAACTAAATTTGGAATTGAGAATCTGTTCATGCTATATTGAGGTCCTCTTTTGGAACTTTATATTTATCAGCATGGGCTATTGTAAGAAACAAGATGGTTGTCATAAATTGATCAACACTCTCTGGTCTTCTGCTGTTCTTGCTTATTATGGACTTTGGGAAGAAGTCAATTAGAGAAGTTCTTTAGCCAGTATCATAATGAGTAATGGGAACATTTACATGATTGCTAATGGCTGAGTTTACACGATGCCTCAAAGCACCAGTGGGGATGTTTGGCAGCAGCACATTATGACGGTGATTATCACTATAAATTAAGTTTATGTTGATATAATTAGCAGTTAAAAGCTAAAGTAATATTTATACTGATACAAGTTCTATCAAAGCCATACCAGTGCAAACAGGCTGTGAATGCTGATATAGTGGGGATAATTTCATCTTGCAAGAGGGGATATTTCTAGAATTGAGATAGCCTATTGGCATACAGTTGCTCCTCCCACTCCTAGCCAAAAATAGAAAGTATAAACTTGACCAAATTGCTTCACAAATTCAGAATCTATAACTTGGTTCAGCAATCCCCACTGAGGATAAGTAAGATGCATCTTGGTAGTTTGGGCCTTGAATCACTGAACCTGGAAAGAGGGAGAGAGAGAGAGGGAGGAGGAAGTGAGAAGGCATGGGATGCCTAGGTAACTGGTTGTGAGCACAAGTCCACAATGACAAAGATAGGGTCTTGCCAGACAGGATCATTTGTCACAAGGGAAACCAGCTAGGAGGATTGGGAGGTCTCATTAAAAGCACCTGGTCATGAGCTCATTACATGAGCTTTCTTGAGAAACTGCGACTGGGGCCAAGAATTGTGAACCCATAGTCTTCCTTCTCTGCCCTAAGAGGTTGAAGGTTGTAGCAACACTTTACACTTTTGAGGTCACCAGCATCAGGTGACAGTTCTTTCCTCAGAGAGTGGGCCAGATCCTCCCGACTCCAGGTCCTCAGCACAGTGTCTAAGGCTGCCAAGTCACTCTGGTTTCTTTTTCATGTCACATGCTTTGCAGGTACAGCCCCTAATCCATAAGACTATCCCCATAGTTGGTGGGATTCTCTCTACTTTAGGGAAAAGGGAATAGAGTAGGGGAAAGATAAGTGACTTTTAAGAAGCCCCACAGTGAGTAAGTGGTAGAGAAGGTGGTCAGGCGGCCTGAGGCTGGCTGGTTTTGGAGCCATTTTGCCCCAGAAGCATTCATTCAGTCAGCAAATATGTATTTATTCAACACATATTTTTTCAGGGCCTGCCATCTGCCAGGCACTTTTCTAGGAGATATATATATATATATATATATATATATATATATATATATATATATCAGCGAACTGAATAGGCAAAGACCTCTGTCCTCTGGAAGTCTGTATTTCAGGCCTCTCTCTGGAAGTGTGTGATCTAGGGAGGAATCCTAGAATGCTCATTACATGCTTGCTCAAAGCCCTCACCTGCAGGGCTGCTTGTGTTAACATCTCTCTAGAGGGCTCATGGTGGTCTGATGTCTCTCTACCTGCAAAATATCCAGCAACTTAGCACTTTGAATACAAAAAAGAAAGAAGTTGGTAGTTTTTGCAAATTGAGGGAAGTAGGAAATGATGACAGCAACTGGCCCTCAGTATCCTCTTTGGACAGGGAAACTTGTTTGCTGTGCCTAAGATGGGAAGAGAAATAACTGGCATCCCAAACCCTGAATTCAGTCCTGTCAGCTCTAGGTGACTACCTTGGCCTGCTTGGACTGCTATAATGGATACCATAGACTGGGTGGCTTAAACAATAAACATATATTTCACACAGTTCTAGAGGCTGGGAAGTCCAAGATCTAGGTGCTGACAGATCTGGTGTCTGGTGAGGGCTTCTCAGTTCCCAGTTTGCAAACATTTGGTCCATATGGACAAACACTTAGTCCATAACAGTTACTAAGAGAACTGACATTTCCTGAGGACCTATTAGTTGCCGCACAAGTTATTTATGTCATTTTAATCATCACAGCAGGCCTAATGAAGTGGGAACTGTTTTTCCAATTTTATAAATGAGGAAACTGAGGAACGACTAGTTAAGTAACCTGTCCACATAGATTTTAGTCACTGAGCTGGGTTTCAGACCCTGGCCCATCCTCTGCCACCACTGAGGTGCCTGCTAACACCCCTCACCTAGGTGGGGGACACTCAGAGGAAGAAAGTAGCAGCCCACCTGTCCTTCTCCACCGTGCCCCCTCAGGATGCAAGCAGGAAGTCTTGGGCAGGAGGAGGTGGCTCCCCTCAGAGGGACACAGATGACTAGACTGTCAATGAGAAGCAAAGAAAAACCAGAGCGGTGAAATCTGCAGAAGAGAAGGTCCCTTTTATGCTTTTGAAAAATTGTGTGGGGTGCTAGTGGCCTCTAAAGTGGTAAGGAAAGTTTTCCATCATCCAGACAAAGGAGGTTAAGAAGAACAGCTGCAGATGTGCAAGAATAACTACAATAATCAGCTAGGGGAAGATATATACTCCTAACATTTTAAACTTTACCCAAACTGGCCATGCACAGTGGCTCACGTCTATAATCCCACCATTTTGGGTGGTCGAAGTGGGAGGATTGCTTGAGCTCAGGAGTCTGAGAGCACCCTGGGCGACATAGTGAGATCCTGTCTCTACAAAAATGAATAAATAAATAAAAATCAGCCGAGCATGGTGGTCCTAGCTACTTGTGTGGCTGGGGTGGGAGGATCACCTGAGTCCCAGAGTTCAAAGTAGCAGTGATCCATGATCACACCATTTCACTCCAGCCTGGACTATAAAGTGAGATCTAAGAAAGAAAGAAGGAAGGAAGGAAGGAAGGAAGGGGAAAGAAGAAAGAAGGAAAGAAAGAAAAGAAAGAAAGAGAGAGAGAGAAAGAAAGAAAGAAAAGAGAAAGAGAAAGAAAGGAAAAGAAAGAAAGGGAAAGAAGAAAGAAAAAAGAAAGAAAGAAAGAAAGAAAGAAAGAAGGAAGGAAAGATTACCCAAACCAGCAGTATCTGAGAGAGGGGACCTAGCACTATTCATTACTAGAGATCCTGGGTGCTGAAGCTGAGAAGGTTCTTTGTCCCCTTTCCAGGGATTCAGAGTAATCCCTGGGGTGGGGGTGGGAAGGCAGATGACAAGCAACATTCATTCTTGGACTTCAAAGAGCTGGGAAGACTGGGACTTCCAAGCACCCCTGGGGCACTGCCTATGCAATATTTGTCAACGACATTTTCTGCTAATTAGGCCCCTTAAAAACAAGCAGGATTGTAAGTGAGGAACAAGGATCTATCCAGAAGGGTGGGTGGTCCATCCTATGTAATGATGGGGCGCTCCAGTCTGTGAAGCATGACACTCCCTTTATGTTCCTTCCCTCTGCCAAGAGTAACAAGTGTGTTTCCTACACGAGGATTAGAATTTACTGGAAGACTGTGGAAAGCCCTAGCACCAGAGACTGTCCGGCTAACACGAATTCCTTCCTGGACTGGTCTCATTTGGTCTTTTCTGACACCCAGAGCAAACTCTGCCCCCACCTTTCCTTTTGTCAAAGGACGCTCTGTAGTCAGAAGAGCTCTGGACTGATCAGGAGGCCTGGGTTGCAGGCCCCACTGTGCTACCAACAGGGGCTGTGTGTGAGGTGGGCTGTGGACGGTCACCTCGTGCTTCTGGACCAAATGCCTTCTCCCTAAAGTCCTTTCTCTTCAGTTCTTACGGCCATGGCATCAAGCATAAAGAGCAGGCATACAACACATAGCCTTGTGCTATCACACGGGCACACCCTCACACATGCCAGTACGCACACACAAACACGCACACACACACACACACAGACACACGCACACACACAGACTTCCTTTCAGTGCCCAAGTAAGATGACAAACCTATTTTTACGATGAAAAATAAAGGCTCAGACTATCCTTTCCTTCAAATTCACCCAGGGTGCCCTTTCTTGGGGCACATCTGCTGCAGTGAAAGGAGAGCAGGCCGGGCTTGCTGGCTGTGTGGGTGCAGCTTCAGTGCCTGGCCCAATCCTTTCCTCCACGCCATGCTCCTTGCGTGTGTCCTTGGGCAAGCCACTCTCCAAGGGCCTCAGCATCCTCTGCAGTAAAAGCCGGGTAGCAGCAGTTCCTGCCTCGCAAGATTTTCGTTAGGATTGCTGGTGTCCATACATTGGAAGCTCCTAGAACAGGACCTGGCACCTACTAGCAGAGAGAGTGATGTGTTGGCTCTCATTACCTCACCAAGCCATCTCTGGGTAAACCTCTGGCTTTTTTTTTCTGCTGAGATTTCTTTCCTTTTCATCTCAGCTCTCGGTCCTGCCAACTTAGGCTAAGAAATGTACTGACAAGAATCTTTGAAAATTCCTAGCAAAAGCCTCTTCCAGTGCTGCATTAGTAAAATCACATTTCAGTCTCTAAAACAAACAAAAGCGGCCAGCCCAAACCTCCCCCCGCCCGCAAAGTCACTTGGAAGCACAAACATTAAGAGTGTGTACTCTGGTGTTGGAGGTGATTTATGATTTGGGCCTAGGGCTCTCCTCCCCTAATAATAAGCACTGAAGAGGAAGGGGTGATGGCTGGCAGGAGTTTCTGTTGGAGAAGTTTCTGCTAACAGTGGCTTTACTGTTAGGGTGCTGCCCATTCCCCAGAACTGGGGGATGTCAGCCCATCACAGGAAACCACCCGGCGAAACTGCCTGGGACAGGCGCCATCTGTCTGCAGCTCTGTCATTTAGATAGTCGATAGGTCAGTCCACTGGGGCTGAGCCACAAACAGAGCTTGGCTTTGATATTTAGGAAGAGGAAAGATGCCTGACAGCTCCTTTCCAGGTTACATTTACACTCCTTGACTGTGCTTTGCTATTGTTTCTAGAAAAAAAAATATACTGATTGTGAAGCGTTCCTTTGATGGTGTTTTCTGTTAGCTTACAAATAAATTGGGTTTGAATCTAGTCTCACATTCACACACACACACACACACACACACACACACCCCAAAATAAAGCCCTTCCAACAAATTGCTTACATGCTGAGGCTCTGTGTTCCAGCAAGCCTTCAATTTATTTTAATGGACAAATAATAAATCCTTCCAAAGGGGGTATTTAGAATGGAAATGCTGATAGGTCCTTTAATTGTGACATGCTGCCAGGCACTGCTTTGACACAGAGTGCTGCAGTGTGCCCGGGGGATTGGATGGCATGCATCAGGACCACGGTGTTGGGGGGAGGGGGGCGCAGAGCTCAGATGCTGTGCCTGGGCCCAGGAGTCTCACATTAGTGCTGGAATCAGCAGCACGGAGCTGTGGGTCCCAGGCTCATCAGAAACAACATGTTGTACAACTTGTTTTCAAGGAACTGACATTGTCATGGCTTTTGCGGTGTGTGTGCTGACTGATCCCCTGTCCCCCAGATGGGTTCCTTGGTCTTTCTTGCACCCTGTGGAATGTTGTTAATGTTGCTGCTTCAAGTCATAGGATGTTAGGGGTGGGAGGTACCATCTGATTTCTAAAAGTATCAGGCTGTGGAGTTAGAATGGTCCAGAGAAACAGCACAATAGCCTGATATCTCAGCTTTTGCCCCTGTCATGCAGGTAGGATCGCTGTCAAGGTCTCACCCCTGTTAGGTCTGGATGGCCCCCATCTGTAGCGGTTTGTCACTAGCACCTGTCATTGTCTTCCTCTCTAGTTGCTCCTAGGTGGTGACAGCCTCTGCTCCCTAAGTTGCCTGAAGATTTCTCCCCACCTCCACTGCCCCCTGCTCCCTGGAGAATGCCACATCGCCCAATGCTCCCTGAGGTCTGGGGGCTTAGGATGCCAGAGGGGAGCTCCCTCCCTTGCCTTCTACTGGGGACATGGACTGCAGGGTGTGTGCCCTGTGGCTTTACACAACTAACCTCTACCAACTCACGGCCACACTGACACAGTTGTGCACCCATGTGTACCCTCACTTAAGTGCTCTATCCCCTGCTCCTTCTTTCCCCTTAGTTCAAAGCAAAACCTGTGCAAGTAAGATTCTGCAAATAGAATTATTTTGGACTTGCTCACAAGTGATCAGACACACTAAACTCTCCCTTTGGGTTCAAAATAGTATTCCTGAAACATCTGTAAGGAGTCCAAGGCCCAGAGAGGTGGAAATGTAATTTTAAGTATCAGGAACATCAAGATTTTTTTCTTTGGACTGGTCTCAATATCCCTTTCCCTAAGCCCCCGGTGGCCTGCAATGCAGGGGGTGAGAATTAGACACCTGTGCACCCACTTGGGTCTGGTCTCTCCCCTCTGATCCCAGATTGACACGTGGCTTTGAGAGTGAAACCTCTTTCCCTCCTCCTTCAAGGTGGATCCCAATGTACAGGCATGCTTGGGACCGATCTCCTAAGTTCCCAGGTTCCTCAACTTTTCCCTGCATGCTGAGGAAGGGGCATTCAACATCTTGGAAGTCTCTGGGCATTTGTTATTGGATTCTTGTGAGTTTCTGATTTAATCCATCAATAGAAAACATCACAACTGATGATGAAAAAGAGATTGTTCCAAAGAATACTTGCTATCTACAGAAGTACGAACACTGAATGGACAGAGCACATGGATTGCGCTGAACTAAGGGACAGAGGTAGGGAGTATGGCCAATAGACATGGCTTCACATCCCAGAATCACCACTTATCCGGGAGTATGGTCTTAGGCAGGTCATTTCTCTGAGTGCCAGTTTCCTTACCTGTAAAATGGAAACCTCTGCTCCAGGGTTATCACAGAAATCAGAGATAAGCCAGGTTTAGACACTCACATACACCCATGTACACACATTTGTATATTCATGTTCATGGTAGCATCATTCACAACAGCCAAAAGGTAGAAGCAACCCAAGTGGCCACTGACAGATGAAGGATGAACAAAATGTGTCGTCCGTACATAACAATGAAATATGATTCAAATTCTGACATGTGCTACAACATGGGTGAATGAAGAACTATGCTCAGTAGAATAAGCCAGTCAAAAGGACGAATATTGTATGATTCCACTTACATAAGGTGCCTAGAATAGTCAAATTCATAGAGACAGAAAGTAGGATGGTGAGTACCGGGGACTGAGCGTGGGGAAGAGACAGTTATAGTTTAATAGGCACAGAGTTTCAGTTTAGAATAATGAAAAAGTTCTGGAGATGGATGGTGGCAATGGTTGCATAGCAATGTGAATGTATTTAATGCCACTGAATTGTAATTGAAAAAATGGCTAAAATGGTAAATTTGTCATGAATAGCTTACCGCACATATAATATATACTGAAAATCACTGTAGGTGGCACACTGAGAGTGTCTGGCACATGTTTGGAAGCTCAATAGATGGTTGCTTGACGATCATCATTTGCAGGAGATTAGACACAGGTCTGAGTCCACTGTGAACCAGCTAGAACCATTTATGATTCTCTGTGTTGCCCTTGCTCCATTTGTAAAAAGATGCCTGACATTTCTCCCATCTTTCCTTTGTGACCTCCAAATGAGATTGTTGAATCTTTATGGGATATTCAGGAAATATTTCATTTAATAGAATCATTGAAAATAATGGAGCTAAGATCAATTTAAAACTTTGTCAGTTTGCTCTTTGGAGAGAGAAATTTCTGCCCCTCTTCCGTCTGCCCCAAGCTGGATTTCTTAGACTTGCTTTAAGAAAATGGTAAGTAACACTGGGACCTCCATGAGGACAAGTTACTCGGCCTTGGCTTGGAATTTATGGCCTCTCCTCGGACTGCAGAGGCCTTTTTCTCACAAAAAAGGTCCCCCAAAGTGAGAAAGCAGATTTTCTTCTGTCCTAAAAAATGTGGTTCCAGCCTGATCCTCCCTCAGAATGGTCACTAAGAAAGCAAAATGTGTCTAATGCTAACAGAGCCCCGATTCATTGCTTCCAGAGCCTGTAGCGTTTTATACTCACTCTGCAAGCATAATCAAGGGAGTGATTCTGAACCTTGTTAATCAGAAAGGGCCCTTTAAAAATGTCATGCTGTCAATATAAAACTTTGCTAAATTGCATTATAAATGCCAGATTCAGTCAACTAACACATTTAACACCGTTTCTTAAATACAGTTTAGATTTTATCCATGCCAGGGAGAAAGAGAAAAATACCTCAGGAGAGCCCAAGCCTGCGGATTCATTGTGCTAAGCTCACTTCCCCCAGAGAGGGATTAGAAATATTTATTCCAAATCCGAGCTGTACTTCTGGCATTCTTGTCAATAAGGTGTCCCCCCAACGTTGCTGGCTTTAGAACTGGATGATTCTCACAGTTATGAAGGTTAGAAGGGCTGAGCCTTTTACACTTGTTTTTTAATTAGCAGGCAATGCCTAAAGCTGTTGTTTTATACCAGAGAGGAAAGGTTTCTTGCAAGTCAAGAGCCAAACATCGTGTGCACACCTGTTAAAAATAAGGCCTTATTTTTTACATCTGCAGAGTCCAAAATAGCCCTTCAATGTGAAACGACCTTGTTCTTTGTTTTGGGGAGAATTCATTGTCAAGTTAACAGAGAACTAACCTTTCTCCTCCCCTTCCACCAAATGAGGCTATTTCTACACTGTTTTGACTAATTTGATTATGTCTTTTTCTCTATGATCCTGTTCAGAATAGAAAAGGTTTAATTGAAAACGTATAGCTTGAAGTTTGGCTAAACAGCACTTTAAGGATCTGAAGATGGTGACCAAACATTGTGATTTCCTATTAAAAAAAAAATCTTATCTCAAGATAATGAGATGATTTTTTCCGTGTTACATGTGTAAGCTTATTCCAAGATGAAAGGGTCTAAGTACACACAGCAGGATAATATTTTAAAATATTAACCAATTTCCCCCCTTTCCTCCTGCTTGTTCTTCATTTTACCTGGTCGCCTCTTTCAAGCTAGACTGTTCCAAATTCATTATCTCAGGAAGCAGTGACCTAGGGGAAGCCTGGAGTTTTTTCCTGGCTTTTGAATTTCAAAAGTCTTGCCCTGAGAAAAAAATGCAAAGAACTTGTAAGCATTATAAAATAGCTGGCATTTCCTGAGAACTTTCTGTGTTCTGCATACCATTTAAAGCATGCTTTTATATGTGTGTGTGTGTGTGTGTGTTTGCTTTTCTCTACAACTCAGTAAGATAGGTACTCTTAATACCCCTATTTTACAGATGAGAAAACTGAGGTAGAGAGAAATGGAGTATTTTGCCCACCATAGCATCTCTGGTGAGTAGCAGAATTGGCTCACTATTCCGATAGTGTGTCTCTAGCGCTCACATTTCAAACCACTGCACCAAGCTCCTTGTTAATGTGCAGTAAGTTCTCGGGAATGTACTCAGTATTTCCACCTGTGAAAAGGAAGGGACTTTAGCAGCATTGGATAGGAGAAGTTGGGCTCTGGGGTGATGTCAAGAAAGCCTTTGGCTGACCAGAGAGATCTGAGGCTGGAGTGACCCTTCAGAGCTGTCTCAAACTGGGGCAATGCATTTGGGTCTTCATATTCCTGCATGGACCAGTCATTGGATGCAGGCTGCCCTGAGACAGATATGGCTTTGGATGGAGGTTACTCTCTTCAGTTGTGGGAATTCCCATGTGGGTGCCCAGCAGAGGGCCATCTTCCAGCAGCACTCCCAGTAGCTGGGGGAGAAGTCCTTCAGTTCTCAGGCCCAATCTGGATGGCACACCAGTGTCCTAGTACTACAGAAAGGGAAGAAGCCAAGCAGGGGTGCAATTCCTTGCTTCAACCTTATCCCTCAAAGGTATTTGAGTATAAATGATGCCTCAGAGTATGTGCCAACCCGAGATAAGAGATCTGAGCTTTTAAACTCCCTAACCCATTAGTCTTAGGGTAAACACCACCCCGGGAGTAGGGAGATTTGGATCTAAACTCCGAGACACTTCAGGCTCTCTGCGTGTGCATGTCCAAGGGTAGATCTCAGAAGAGAGTCACAGGTACACGCCATTAAAAGCAAATGTACACAGAGGCCAGGGGATGGGCACAAAGGGACAGTTGAAAGAATCCACATGATCATCTGCTCCAGCTTCTATAGACCCGAGAGCATTCCCTGAACTGGAGGTAAGCAGTGAATCAGAGGAGAGAGTTGAGTCACTAAGGAAAGGCATATGCATCTGCTAAGAGAGCACTGGGTCCCAGGCGGGCTTGAGGGACAGGAGAGCAGAGGGACTCTCAGCCTCCCTTTCATGGAGAGCCTTGCGGGGAAAGTGGACTCCAGAGGGAAGAGGGCTGTGTGGGGTCTACAAGGGGCTTTGTGGAGCTTGTCAGAGAGAGGTGTAGCCAAAGATTCCCATGTGCCTGGGAGAGGAAGGGAGGTGGCTGGGATATCCTAGAGTTCTGGGTGTCCTGGGGTGGATAGGAGCAGCAGGACAATCCTGTGACTGGAGGAGGACAGAACATTAGAGCCGCAGGGGAGGGTGCAGCCATCTGTGTGCGTGGATATCTGAGGACCAGGCCAGGCAACGGCACTCAGTGGATGCCAATGTGAACACAGAGCAGTGGGGGACCCATATCCTGCCTGGCATCTTGGTAGAGGACATCATTACCCCTGAATTCACATGGGAGATGAGGGGACCCTGAACTGACCAAGAACACATTCAGTCACCTGTACAGATGGAGGCTGAGAATAGAAATTGAGTTCAAGGAAACTAAAGAAAGCTACATTTCTCATCCACATGCATTTATGGAATGAGTTTGCCACTGCCATAGGTAGTAACTATTAACACGGTCTTGTGAAAATTTCTGAACTATATACACGATGCTTCTGATGACAGGTGTTAGCTCGGCCTGTTTTAGCTCAGCGTAAGTACTGCTTTGTTGAAATTTTCTCTTTCTTACATAAAGAATGAATTAGACTCTGATACACTGTGCCAGGACTGAATCGACTGACTGAGGGATAGATTACGCAAGTAAAACCCAGGCCCCTAAGGAAGAGAATATACTTTATGGACATCACTTTGATTCTATGTCAGCGGTTTTGACATCATAACCCATGTGCCCAACACATAGAACCACAGGGGTGCGCGCGTGTGCACACACACACACACACACACACACACACACACAGACACTGTCTTCTGAGGCTTTTATTTCTTTTTCTTCATGCTACAGTGAACTGGGAGAACAAAAAAAAAAAGCTAAAGAAATACATGCCCGCTTTGAGGCATGTGTGCGAGTATGTGTGTGTGCGTGTGTGTGTGTGTGCACCATGCCTTTTTCACCCAGGGTCTCCGAGCTGCAGTTTCCCTCTTGGAGCTTTTCTTGTCTATTTCAAAGCCCCTTCACAAGTTTAACACTGACAGGGAGAACAATGAAAAGTGAGCCGCAGCTTAGAAATGAACACAAAGAAGTGACTGACTTTGGGCTACTCTGCTGGGGTAAATGGACTATAAAATGCAATTTTAGATTAAATAGGTGTTTTATGTACAACACGATATTGATTTTGTTTCTGCAGGCAGAGGCTGAAGAATTGTGTGCCGCCCATTTATGTGTATAACTGTGTGTGTGTGTGTGTGTGTGTGTGTGTGTGTGTGTGTGTGTCAGAGAACCTGGACAGATTATGAGGGTGAGTTTTAATTTAACTTAACTGTGCAGAAAGAACTTGATGACTAATATCTTTGGCTTTCAATTCTTCTTAGTATTGAAATAATGTGTATTCTTCCTTCACCCTAACCTGTATGCTTTTATAGCCTTTGTCAACCCTTTTTAAAAAGTCCCCACTCTCTCCCTAGCACTGGTGACTGTGACATCACCCATCAGCTCTATACTCGCTGTTCCAGCCTCACACTTCCATCTTTGTCCTTAACGGAGTGGGGAAAAAGGCCACACTAGTCTTCAGAAGCAGGAACATATGGGTGCTCTTCCGTCATTTTACCACTAATATCACTTCCACCTCTCCAGAAAAAAAAAAATAATAAGCTGTACAAGGTCACGTGGGATTCTTCCTCCAAATCACTGTTTGAAGGTCACCTTCAGTGATGTATTGAAGAGATGTGGGAACACCCACATCCTCAAGGTGGAAGGGTCAGCATGGCCGTAGGCACAGCTGAGATAAGGGATGTTTGCCTTCACCTTCCTCCATGTGTATACCTCCTTAATCCTTGTAGCAAGTCTTGTGTGGTCCCCAAACTCAGGGCCTGATGTTTTCTAGAATGTTCCATGGAGCAGAAAAAATGATCTGATCAACTCATTTACACAAATAGTTTCATGCATTTCAAGTTAAGGAAAAAACCCTGAAAGATATTTTGTGATTGTTAGCAAGGATGAGGAGAACAGGCATTCTCTTTTATACTACTTTGTGGGGGAGAATTTGGTCTACAAAAGTCTTAAAAATCAGTCCACCCATTGATTCAGTAAGTCCCTTTCTAAGACTTTATCTTAAGGGAATAATTGGAAATGTGTGCTAGAATGTATGCACTTGAATGTTCACTGTAGTATAATTTATAATGGCCACAAACTGAAAATAACCTATTGTGTCTGTTCTTCTTCATATAAGAACACAAGTCATTGGATTTAGGGCCCACCTTAAACTCAGAACAATTTCATCTCGAGATCCTTAGCTAATTATGTCTGTTAATGCTCTCTTTCAAATAAGTCCACAGTCTGAGATTCCAGGGGGACATGAATTCTGGGGAGGCAACACTCAAACCAACACAGGACTGAAACTGGAAAATGAAAAATTATGGGGAGTCCAAGGAATTTCTTTCCTTCCGTCTGTTGTCCCTGCTTCTCCTAAAAATCTTCTCCAATTATCCATATCTTAGCCAACTGTTCTGCTTCTTCTTTCTCATGGGAAGATATGGCTGTTCTACACCTCCCCAAAATGGTTTATAACTCCACCAGAAACTGGGATTCTATAGGCACCAAATTTCATTTCCTAGGAAGGAGAATCTTCTTTGCTGAGCTTAGTTTATGGGTTCATTCCAGGCCAATATATTTTGACCAGAAGAATCGAGCCATAGTGCTATCATATCTTTAGAGCAAAGGCTATTAATTCTCTGGTTGGCTTGTGAGCTAAGTGGACACCCAAAGAATATCCTTTTTTTTTTTTTTTTTTGAGACGGAGTCTCGTTCTGTCGCCCAGGCTGGAGTGCAGCGGCGCGATCTCGGCTCACTGCAATCTCCGCCTCCCGGGTTCACGGCATTCTCCTGCCTCAGCCTCCCGAGTAGCCGGGACTACAGGCGCCCGCCACCACGCCCAGCTAATTTTTTGTATTTTTAGTAGAGACGGGGTTTCACCGTGTTAGCCAGGATGGTCTTGATCTCCTGACGTTGTGATCCACCCGTCTCGGCCTCCCAAAGTGCTGGGATTACAGGCGTGAGCCACCATGCCCGGCCAAAGAATATCTTATGCACTGAGAATGGATTAAATTATGGCACAGTCATATAAAGGAATACCGTCAAAAATTATTTTGCGGGCTGGGTGCGGTGACTCACACCTGTAATCCCAGCACTTTGGGAGGCCGAGGCAGGTGGATCATGATGTTAGGAGATAAAGACCATCCTGGCCAACATGGTGAAACCCCATTTCTACTAAAAAGACAAAAATTAGTTTGGCGTGGTGGCGCACACCTGTAGTCCCAGCTACTAGGAAGGCTGAGGCAGGAGAATCACTTGAACCCAGGAGGCGGAGGTTGCAGTGAGCTGAGATTGCACCACTGCATTCCAGCCTGGCGACAGAGTGAGACTCCATCTCAAAAAAAAAAAAAAAAAAAAAAATTGTTTTGCAGAAGAAATGCAAATGTCAAAGTAACATACTGATAATTAAGTGAGACAAGCAAGTTATAAGACAGTATATGTATATTATTCCCATGTGGCTAATATGCACACGTACATACACATACACACACACACAGAGTTAAGGATAGAAGAATGTACACTAGAAAATTTACAATACTATCACTAGATGATAGATTATGCATAGGCTTTATTTTTTTTGTTGTTTTCCACCAATTTATTTTTAAATCCAATTTAAAATTATTTTAAATATATTTGATAAAGGATTCCTAACACAAAATGGTGACTTACCAATAGTGAAATTTAAGACATAAATTAGGTAAATTTGGAGGTAATACCATAGGGGATATTTATGGGGTTATTTGCCTAATGCACAAAGATTTCTCTTTCCCTGAATTTCAATGGCACCATCTCCTGTAAACTCTGGATCCAAAGGGGTGGGCATATTCTACCATGTGGACCAGGGACGCAGGGAAACTCAATCTGCGGAGAAGAGAAATGATTAAAAAAACGGATGTCACAAGAGGTATAAAGGCAAAACGACAGAGGGTCTGGACAACTCTTCAGATATGATTTAATCCCTTCCCAGATCTCTTGATATTTCTGCTCCTGGGTTCATTCCAACACGTCTTTATGTTGATAATAAATGTCTTTTTGTGTTTACATGAGCTTGATTTGATTTCTCTTTCTTGCAACCAAAGAGTTTTGACCAATACGAGACCCTTCACAGTTTCTGCAAAGCATAACTTGCAAGTGACCACAGACGGGTATTTCCAGTTCTAAGGAGAGTTCAGTAAGCGAAATCCTCCGATATGAGGACCAACCTTCTGGAGACTGCTATGCCCCTGAGTGCGTAAGACAAGCCAATGAATAAAGAAAAGTCATAAAAGTAAGCTGATGATGAGAAGGAAGAGGTGAGCAGGAGGCAGATGAAAGAGGAAGCCAGTAGAGGGGAAAGGAAGCTTAGAGGATGAGAGGGCCCTAGAATCTAGAATGCCAATAGAAATTCCCTCAAAAGGCACTCCTGACCCTGGGTCATATTTCATTCAGATTAGGTCACTGTTCACCTTGCCTTTTGTGAAGGTCAAATTAGTTCCAAAATTAGAGAAGCCTTTACCGACTTGAACTTCATGCCATTAGGTTGGCCAGCACACCCTCCAGCTCCTGCTTTCTGACTTCTATTAGGTACGGCAACCTTCTGAGGGTCTAAATACTGGGTTTCTGGAGACGTTATCTCCTAATTCCACTTAGTATGGACAGCTGCAGGCTGGGCACGTGGGCTCAGTTTCCTTCATTAACCACAGTCCAAACCAACATCTCACTCGTCTCACAACATCTCAACATCTCCCAAGTTCCATTTCCCAGTTATCTCTAGGGAAACTGTATCCCAGGACTCTTCAAAAGTCAGGCAACACTTCTGTATGGCCTTCCAGATCCCAATGTTTTACCATCACTGTTTAAAAATCAATACCACATTAACAGATTATTATCTATTGAATAAAATCAGAATCTGTGGGTCCACATTGATATAAATAAAAATAAAAAATAAGAGAAAAGGAAGTGGAATGCCAACTAATAAGTGTCACAGGAATAATAAAATTAGGAAATTATCATTTGACAAACATCGTGGTTATAGTGCATTGAGGGAAGAATCATCAGTGGGTGCTAAAATTGGTGAGCGAAAGTTTGATGACAAACAGGATGTTGACCTAGTTGTGAAGTATCTTGCCACAAGATTATTATTAATTATGAAGACCCCGTTGTAACTTTATAGTGGAGAAACCCGACAGGCTGAGCTTTAACCAAGTGATCAAAGTTAACCTCATCCTTTACCCAGCAAATAGGTGTCCTGTGCCTCCTGACCCAGCGCATGAGGGAGTCACATCTTGTGTGGTGGCATCCCTGCCCAAAGCACATTATCTCAATCTAATCACAGGGAAAACAGCAAACAAATCCAAATTGAGGGACAGTCTACAAAAATTTCAAGTTCATGAGAGACAAAGACTATAAAATACTCCAGAACTATTCTAGTTTAGAGGAGACTAGAAAGTCAAAACAATTAAATGCAACACACAATCCTGGACTGAATCCTGAGCCAGAAAAAAATATTTTATTTTGCTATAAAGTATATGATTAGGAGAATTTAAAACTTTGGATGAAGTCTGTGAATTACATGATATTAACTGAAGAATTTAGAAGTAAAAGGACATAATGCCTGTGTATTAGTCCATTTTCATGCTGCTGATAAAGACATACCCAAGATTGCATAATTTATGAAGAAAAGAGGTTTAATTGGCTCACAGTTCCACATGGCTGGGGAGGTTTCACAATCATGGTGAAAGGCAAGGAGGAGGAAGTCACATTCTCCATGGTGGCAGGGAAGAGAGAACTTATGCAGGGGAACTCCTTTTTATAAAACCATCGGATCCCATGAGACTCATTCACTATCATGAGGACAGCATGGAAAAGAACCACCCCCATGATTCAATCATCTCCCACTTTGTCCCTCCCGTGACACATGGGAATTGTGGGAGCTACAATTCAGGATGAGATTTGGGTGGAGACAGAGCCAAACCATATCAACCTGCAACTTAATCTTAAACAGTTCAGAAAAGAAAATTATGTACTGCTTCTCGGCCTTTTGGCTAAGATCAAGCCCAGAAAAGAAAATTATATGTCTTAGATATATTGTTAAAATTATATATATATGTATGCGCACACACAGAGAGAGAGAATACTGCAAAGAAAATGTGGTAAAGGCAAAATACTAACATTTGGGGATGTGGGGTAAAGTTATTTTGAAAATATTTTGTTCTGTTGCAACTTTTTTCTAAGTCTGGAATTATTTCAAAATAATAAATAAATAGATACCACTCATTTTTCTTAGCATCAAGCAGTAGTGGCTTATTTTTCCAATAGTTGATAAACTGTCATTTTCTCCCTGCAAAGTTTTGACTTCAGCTTCTTCATGGGAGTTACAGTTCCTTCCCCAAGTCACCTTCTTCTCTTCCAGCTGCTTGGTGTTTGTCACCGCTGGCCTTATCTCGGGTTGTGAATTGGCCCAGGGGTCTTGCTGCTGTGTCTATGTAGACAGTCACCTGGGACGCAGCCATGGCTGGTGTGCTTGGGGCTAGGCGCGTCTGCAGGAAGCTGGGGAGAGGCTCAGGAAGCCAGGCTGTCTCCTTGCATCTTCCCAGCACTTTGGTGACAAGGGGCTGCCCTGAACTGGTGGGCACAAAAAGCACTCCCTTCCAGTACGGAGCTGAGTGTGACACTGAGGGAAGGAGAGGTGATGGAGGTGAGGGGACATCTCGCTTTCACTCTCCTCTTCAGGAACAGCGTGCTGACCTTCAGAACCTTTTAAAGAGTTTTTTTCCCTAACCATTGTTATCAGATATGTCTTCTCCGGGGTTCCCTAGCCCTTCTGAAGAATTAATCCTTCCCTGCTAGAATACTACCCCTTCACACACACACACACCCACCCACTCACACACACACACAAGCATATGTACCTGCACACACACAACACACACAACACACACATATGCACACGTACTAACGGAGACCATCTCCTTACACAAGATTTCCCTGGGCCTGTCTTGGTCTTACATTACTCAGTATCCAGAAACTGAACATCAACAGTTAAGTATGACATCTGGGTACAATCGCCAGTCAGGAACACTCAGCAGGTCTCCAGGTGCAAGCAGGGCAACGCTGGCTTTCCAGAAAATTATAAATGCCCAGTATAAGATATCTGTGTCTGGTTCTGTCAGACACATCATAAAACCTCAGAACTTCCATGCGGATGGTAAATGTCCTTAACAGTTAGTTGTCTTTCCATAGGGGTTTCAATAGGGCATTCACTGAAGGTAGGAAAAAGTATATTATTGATGTCCCTGAAGGGAAATAAATGAAATGCTTTAGATGTGATACCAGACTATGTGGTCATCACGTTGCGGCACACAGTTTAACTGGGGCAGTATTGCAGAATGGTCAGGAGCCAGCTCTCAGATACTCAGGGACTGGAGTTCGGAGGGGACCTCAACGAGTCACTGTCTGGAATGAGGATTGGCTTGAGATGGAATTGGCGGAGTGGTAGAGAGATGGTCATGTCTGGGAGCGCGCTCAGTCATGAGATGGAGCCTGCTGGTGGGTGGGGACTTGGTCGTCTATAGTGCAGCAAGGAGGGGCTTGGAGACACAATGCTGCCATTCTGGGTGGAGGTGGGAGGAAGATGCTAGGGGACCAGAGATCTCACAGGTCATTTGTGAGGGTGGTTGTTTTATAGGGACCTTCAAAGAAAATGCATTTTCTTCACTGAGCTCGCCTAGAACTGTGAGTGAGTGATTAATCAGCACGGTCCTCTGCCTGGAAGGTGGCTGGGAACTGGGACAAACAACCGCCTCATTGGAAACCAGCTACAGTAGACGTGGATGAAGAAATGCTGTGCTTGGCAGCTGGGAAAGAATTTGGTTTCTTCTGAAGACCAACAGGGAGAAACTGACTACTGATTAAAGCTGCGTGACGTACTGCAATTGCGTTCTCAGGAGGTTGTCCAAATCTTTCCCTAATTTAGGTCTGCATGGGTTTCCCTCCTAGTCATTCACTACATAAAAGCAGTTTGTTTCAAAGACAGACTCGGCAGGCCAGGCACAGTGGCTCATGCCTGTAATCCCAGCACTTTGGGAGGCCGAGGCAGGCGAATCACGAGGTCAGGCATTCGAGACCAGCCTGGCCAACATAGTGAAACCCCGTCTCTACTAAAAATACAAAAAATTAGCCGGGCGTGGTGGTGGGCGCCTGTCAGCTACTCAGAAGGCTGAGGCAGGAGAACTGCTTGAACCTGGGAAGCCGGAGGTTGCAGTGAGCTGAGATCACGCCACTGCACTCCAGCCCGGGGAACAGTGCAAGACTCCTCTCAAAAAAAAAGACAGACTCGGCAAAACTGCTGGAGTCTGCACCTTTGCCCCTGAACATCATAAAATCCCATCTTGGTGCCAAAAATGGACAATGCTTTCAGAGGCTTAGATGAAGTTTCATTTTGAAACCTCGTTTTGAAATGCCTGGGAATGATAAGCCAGCTCAGGGCAAAGTTGGGAAATACTAATGCTGCTAGCAACTAAGCCAGATTTTGTTCATCAAAGTTTAGGTGCAGAGGTCTTCCTGGTGAGCAACTTACCCCTGAAGAGAGATCAAGTATTTGCCCAAACTGCAAAATCTCAAAACAGCAGGATACAAAGTGAGTTCTTTAACTTACGAATAACGTTTCACAATGTTTGAGTAATTTGTCATGTATTTTCTCATCTCACCCTCAGGATAATCTTTAACAAACGTTTACTGTCTTTCAACAAATATTTCTGAGTGCTTTGTAGAATTCGTAACTAAGCAAGGTACTTGGGACATCGTGGGACAACAGACAGGTGTGGTCTCTGGCCTCACAAATTTAGCTTGTGCTGGAAGAAGACACTAATTATAGATGTTGCTTACTTCCAAGGTAGAATGACAATTTCTTTCCTTCATTTTACCAAGAAGAAAACTGACGCTCACTGAGATTCCGGGATAATTCCCCATCCCCAGAACTACAAGCAAGAGCTACTGCGTTTTCCCATTATGTCTCCTATTTCTTATGATAAATAGTTTTGATTATTAGGTAGCACTTCTTTGTCACACAAATGTAACTTCAGGTGAAAATCTGCTGTGCAATAATAACTAATATTATAAGAATTTATTAAATCTAGACAATTTCCCCTACGTATTCTATGTTTTGGCCCATTTTCATTGTACTGGTAAATTCTGATAAAATATCAGAGTTATCATTTCCTTTACATATAATTGCACTAAACTTTAAGAAGGCATGGCTGAATGTAACTTCTCAAATCTATTTTTCTCTACAATGTGCTACCTATGTCAAAAATATCGTTACAAAAAAATTCACAAGATTAGATTGTTTTACTCTTTTCTGTCTACTCTGCACCTAGAACAATGCCTGGCACATAGTAGTTGCTTGATAAATGTTGAATGAATAAATGACTGGTTTTAGTTTTTTTTTTTTTTTTAATTGTGCACTTTCTCTCGTGCCCTCTCTGTCACGTGCGCCCCCTCTCTTCCTCTCTCTCTGTCCCTCTCTTCCTCTCTCTCTCTCCCTCTCTCTCTCTCTATATAGCCTGTATAGCTTTACTATACAGAGTACAGATTTAGAATTTAGTATTGATCAAATTAGGTTTTAGTATTGTTTTAAAGAAAGGAAACCCTATTTTCCTTCTTTCTTCACATAGAACATGAACTTAAATTACACAAACTGCCCTGCTTATTCACTTGCACTTATACAACCTATAAAACCCAATGTCGAGGTGAACATTCTTAATCTTATATAAGAAAATTTCAATTAACCAAGCTAATTAAGGAGAACTGGTTATCCAATAATTTCAGAAATTAATAGTACCAGAATTGTTATAATAGGATGTCTCAAAAGATCTTCCCCAAAAGGGATGGTTTAGGCTGGGCACAGTGGCTCATTCCTGTGATCCCAGCACTTTGCTTGAGCTCAGGAGTTTGAGAACAGCCTTGGCAACATGGGAAAACCCTGTCTCTACAAAAAATACAAAAATTAGCCAGGCGTGGTGGCACAAACCTGTAGTTCCAGCTACTTGGGAGGCTGAGGTAGGAAGATCACTTAAGTTTGGGAGGTTGAGGCTGCAGTGAGCCGTGATCATGCCAGTGCACTCCAGCCTGGGCAACAGAGTAAGACCCTGTCTCCAAAAAACAAGGGGGAATAGTTTAGTTGAGCTTGAGTTGAATGATATGTAAACATATTTGGAGTCATCTTGAAGCATATTTCAATATGCCTGTTGACTATGTGCCTTTTATACGGGCTTTATTTTCATTAGGCTGACCACAGCATTCAGAATATATAGTCAATATTATCTGTAATGACAACAGTGCAATTAGCAAACTTCTTGCTTCTACTGGAGGAAATCGAAGACGTGGGCAGAAAGGCATCAACTAAACAAATAGGAAAACTGTAAGTAAAGAGCTCCAACAGGAGTTGGACAAGATAACTTTGGGAAGAAAGTGATGAGTATATTTTTTGGACCTTTCAAGGGGTTCTGTACTTCCAAGTTGTCTCACGTAATTGTGTATGAATGCTTGAGCATGTACATGGAGCTCTAAGTCATCTTCACTTGGCTTTGGTCCATCCCAATGACATGCTTCTCTTGTCTAATAATGCCTTTCATGCTGTATGGTTGATCCACTTGGAAATCCAGGAAAGCGAGAAGATCAAGGTCCTGCACATACAGTGGTTGGCCAGACCTTGGAGCATCACACTGGGATTGGTCCCCACTGCTGGATTCCTTTTCACCATGGATGGATGGCAGCTTAAGACATTTGGTGAAGTTGAAGCACCGTGCTGTAAATTTTTTCTAAATCCAAGAATTGGTTCCACTGCCAGCAGGGACTGCTTGGTGAAAGATGACAAGAGTTATTGAAAATGACAGACTGTATTTTGCAGAACGACCTTGTTTTCTTCTATTTATTTGTTGCCTAGTAAATGGAATGTTCGTGGGAAAGAATTTTTAGGTGCCTTCATGTTTGTCTTTGGAATATATTTTCCTACATATGGTAGCACATAGCTTCTCCATAAAGGATCGTCAACAGAGATCATTTGTTGCAATTCTATGGTTACAAGTATGAGGAAATAGGGACAAATATGAAAAATATGAGAACTTAAGTAACTTGTTCAAGGTCATCAGATCAGTTAGTAGCCAAAGTTAAACCCAAGACTCAAGATTCCCAGTGAATTGCACATGTCCCCATAAGCAAATACAGACATTTCAAAGCATATTTCTCCCACCCTCCCTCCCAAACTCATTTTTCATGAATTTCTTTTTTGTTCTGGGACTAATTTCAAACTTAGAGTTTAGGCACTGAGCCAAACCCGACTATTATTGTTTCAGGTTCTGTCAGGGTAAATACTTAAGGCAGAGATTTTCTGACTGTACCTTGTGAAGCCTCCTCAGGAGCCACTGCACAGTTATAATCACATGTGAGTATGTGCACGTGTGTGTGGCTCATATGCACATGTATGTGCATGTGTAATGGAGGCAAGGCTTAACAGCTTGTCCCCCAACTTTGATAAGATTGCCTCTTTGTAACCCACTTACTCTGGTAAGATTTTGTTGGAAAAACAACAACAAAAATGCCTATGATGTCAGACATTCCTGGAAACACACATCATCATATCCCATCATTACTTTTCTTTGAGTCCCAGAAGAAAAAAATTCTATTTTAATTGTAAAATTATCATTTACAGTATAGAGTCCAATACTGTTGACAGTTTTGTCACTTTGGGCTTTCTGGTTTTCATGCTCCATTCATTATTTATTGGCTGGTTTTTATTTGTTGGCTTGCTTTCTGTTTAATGATCAACATGACTAGCAGACATTTTATAAGCAGTATCATTTTTTTTCATATGCATACTTGAAAGTCAAAACTTTGCAATAGAACAATATGCTGATGCACCAAATTGATCAGTTTGGGCCACAAGCTTGGATCTTTCCAAAAGAATACAGATGTTCCTTGACTTATGATGGGTTACGTCCCAATAAACCCATTAGTTCATAAGTTGAAAATGCATTTAATATATCCAACTTACTGATCATCACTGCTTAGCCTAGCCTCCCTTAAGCATGCTCAAACACTTACATTAGCCTACAGTTGGGCAAAATCATCTGGCAACACAGTCCACTGTAGAGTATCAGGTGTTTCACCTCGTGTTCACAGGGCTGACTGGGCGATGTGCTCACTACCACTGCCCAGTATTTTGAGATAGTGTCATACCACATATTGCTATCCAAAGAAAAGATCAAAAACCAAAAATCAAAAATCAGTTTCTACTGAAGGATTATTGCCTTCACACCATTGTGAAGTCAAAAAACCAAAGCTGAACCATTGTAAGTTGGGGGTCATCTGCACAACTGATAAAGGCACATCAGAATATTACTTTTGATAATAAATGTACAAACCATAGTATCCCCATGCCTAGTATATAGACCTGAAATACTGTGGGGGGATCCCCTCTCCTCCCTTCAACACCCACAACACAGGTTTTGTCCTGAAAGCAGGACATTTGGTGGAATAGAAAACGTAGAAAGTGTTAAACTTCAGACTTAGCCGCAAATTCAGATGGAAATTATTTGGTAGCTGTGGCTTACTCACAAGTAAATAACATACCTGAAGGTATCTGAAAATTATCTTTCTTTCATGAGTATACAGTTTTGCTGGCTTTGCCTCAAGGCAAATAACCACGGGAGAGTTAATACAGAAAGTTCTTATTAGAAATTCCTTATAACCAGGGTAGACTAATTAGCTCTTCCTAAGAGTTCATTTTGAGGTTGGAGAAAGCATGAAAGCAGTGGAAACTGGCATGGGAGATGGAGTGTCACTGAGGGGGCACAAACAGAATCACGTGGTGATATGTAAGGGAAAGATGCTGAAGACCAGCTCTATCTATGTTATAAACTAAAAAGAAGCAGGGGGAGCTAAAATTTGGAATCTAAAGCCATTATTTTTCTGACTTATCCAGTGCAAATAACCCAATACAGACATATAATATACGCTACAGGTTTTTAAAGGCAAAATTGTCTTACTCCTTTCTGCATATCCAACTCCTAATATAGAACCTGACACACTGTAATTCCTCCTTAAATGTTTATTGTTTTTAGTAAATAAGTGAGTATTTAACACACACATGTGTATATGTGTTTCTCTACCAGAGAAAATAATTTCTTGTTTCTTAAATTGATGCATTCCATGGTAGTACATAGGAAATTAGATGCCCTTTTCATCTAATATGCATGCAATTGACCATTCTGAACTAAGAAATTGGACTTCTTTGAATTCTGATGCTCTCAGACAAAAATAGAGATAAATGTTTAACCATCCTTCTCTGTGCCCTCATGGAACTGTGTGGCCTCCTTGGGCTGGCTCATTTAACATTGAATGTATAAGTTAGAGTCCTCATCTCTCAGAAGACACAGAAGACACTAGAGTTAGTACAAAAAAATTCTTCCTCACCTGTAATGTAAAGCAAAACAAAAATATGCAAGAATATTTTGAGATATCAGGTCTATAAAACCTTTGACATATGCATACTAATTTTGTGATGAATCTATCATGTTTTTATAACTATGAGCTTATCAAGTTTTCTCAGAGACTGTTTAAGACAGCAACAAAAACCACACACACATTTTGCTGTTTTTTAAAAAATAGATCTGTATTTCCTAATTCATGGAGTTTCCATTCGCAGAAAGAGCTAAGTCAGGAGAGAAAAAGCCACAGAAAGAGATTATATCAGCCAAATGAACCAAATCAGAAAAAGAGAATACTATTTGCAATTTAACCAGCCAAGTTAAACATGACGTGATTAGAGCCACTCTTTGGGGACCAAGTTAGTAGTAATTGTGCCTTGTTTAACTTGGCCAATTAAAGGCCAAACTTTCCTAAATTGGCTATTTTCAAAGCAATCACACCTTTGCACTTGGAGCTTTTTTGAGCTTGCCATTTTTAATTTAGGTATTTGACTAGTTAATGGATATATGTGTACATGGGCCCATGCCTAAATATTTGCACATAATACAAAATTAATACACATTTGTATTGAGCAGAATAATGGCTTCTGATTAATATGCTGTTTAATAAGATCAGGGTCATATGTATTTTTTCCTGTTCAATAACTTACAACATCTGGAGAAAGTATTGAAGCTAAGGGAAGAATTATTAGCTAAGCTAAGGGAAGAGTCCTAGAAAGTAACTATTATAACTCTAATAGGAAAAAATAACCTAAGCAACTAGGGCTTTGATAGTTAGCAAAAGCAGGCAAGAAGACTACGTGTTAGTTTTTCTACCAACCCTGAGTACATCCTCATTTACTCATCACCATAGTCAGCTGATATTTATTGAATGCTCATTCTGCACAGAGAACTGCTCTTAAGCAGGCCCTGGGTGACTCCAACCAAAGCTCCAGAAATTATCCCTGTCTCAAGAAGTATCTACTCCAAGAAGAAAATAAGAAGAGATCCAAATTGTGTGAGACATGAATACAAGGTACGGAAAGCTGTAATCAGTTACCCAACTTTTCTTAGTGGGATAAAAGTATATAAATAAGTACTAAGACTTAGGACACAGAAGAACAGAAACGAGATGGGCATGGCTCTGTAAATGAAGCTTGATGGAGTTAGCCAAAAAAGGTTTTCTGGGGAAGCTTAGTAATCACTAGAAAAAAAGGGTAGGAGACCTCACAACTAAAGGAAATGACAGAACGGTAGCTTTGTAGAAGAAAAGCAATATGCGCTTTTCTCAATGCTACCAGGAAATAGGGACAGATGTATTTTTACAGGAAATGTGGATTCATATATACAGGCTAGAGTAGACTTCAAGATCTAAGAACATTTTCTGCCTAACAGAATGAGCAGTTGCTTAAGTATTTCAACACCATGTTGTATGCATTATGGTTAATTTTGCAATCAGCTTTTCTTTTCTTTCTTTCTTTTTTTTTTTTTTTTTTTTGAGATGGAGTCTCACTCTGTTACCCAGGCTGGAGTGCAGTGGCGCAATCTCAGCTCACTGCAACCTCTGCCTCCCAGGTTCAAGTGAGCCTTCTACCTCAGCCACCTGAGTAGCTGGGATTACAGGCACCTGCCACCATGCCCAGCTAATTTTTGTATTATTATTATTATTTTTTTTTAGTAGAGACGGGGTTTCACCATGTTGGCCAGGCTTGGCCAGGCTGGTCACGAATTCCTGACCTCCGGTGATCCACCTGCCTCGGCCTCCCAAAATGCTGGGATTACAGGTGTGAGCCACCACACCTGGCCGTGATTAGCTTTTCTACACACACATTCCATTCTTTCTCTGTGGAGATAGAAACCTTAACACCATCACCTGCTTTGATCAAAAGAGGCACTTGATTACAAAGGGAGGTAACCTGAGTGCATGGTAAAGGTATAGCAGAAGTAAAATTGCATTAAAACTCCTAACCTGAGGCAATATGGTGGGGATTGGTGCAAACTAAAAGGAGCACTCCATCCCATCTGCTTTCAGAAAAAGCTCAGAGCTCTCCCATTCCTTTGAAAACAGAGATATCCCCTTTTCTTTGAGGGGAGGAAAAATCTTCATTCCCAAAAGGAGGTGTTGCTGTCATTGGTCACATTTTGTGATATTTCACTGGACAATGTAGGAGTGAGTGTCATGGATGAAGGCATTGTACATTAAAAGATAGGCTTGTCCCTGTTTTGGCACTTCCTTACCTCTCTTACTAACAATTCTAGATGTTTTTTCTTTCCCCACGGAATGGGAACCTGGCTGGCCTAAGAAAGCTTGGGGCGGAAAATTTAGGTCAGCTTCATTCTAGCATTGGGCCAGAGTTCTCACTTACTCTCTGGCTCTCTCTGGAAGTTTGGATTGGCTTTTGGTTTCTCCAGGGTGATACAGTTGAAAGCTTAGGTTTGGGGGAAGAAACAAATGACACCAGGACTGTCTGCTTTGATTCTAGGCAGAGCTCACTCAGACAGGACCTGGCCCAGCTCAGGTAGGTGCATTGTGTTTTAGGGGCTGAAGTCTCGGCTAAAAACAAAATGTTGCTTGGCTTTGCATGTTATTTCTCCATGCATATATTTCTTCTGGGGGTCTTGTGGGGAGGTAAGACTACTTGAGGACCAAATGTGCACATTCTAAAAATTTCTGGCCCAAATACCGTCAAAACACCCAAGTGAATAATCACAATGATCATCTTTTCATGTCACTCCAATCTATAATTTCTAACAAGCATAGATTCTAACATTGCTTCCTCTACTATTTGCTGTGCAACCTTGAGCAAATTGTTTGTTTCCAAAAGATTTTATTTTCAATGATAAAGCTAGGAGATTGGCCAAAAAAGAATCTTGGCCTGATACTAATAGATACGTTATTTAGTCAACATTTATTTTAACAGACATGTATTAAGTCCTGACTATGTGCAAGGTACTGTAGAGAGTGTTGGGGTCACCAAAACAAACAAATCATGGCTTCTGCTTTCAGTCTAGGGAGAGGCAGGTCCACAAAAAATGGTGCCTAAACACAACCATAAGCAAATTGACCCAATGGACCCGTGTCTCCTTATAGGGAACATTCAACAAGAGGTGGCTGAGTGAAAGGGGTCATGAGTTGGTAGAAAAGAGACCCTCTAAAAGAGAATTAACTTTGTGACTAGTAAGAAAAAAAAAATAGAGAAAGACAAGGATACCCATGGGGGAAAATGGTGCCCAATAAACTCTTTGTATTCCATGAAGAATATGTGCATATGAAGCATGTCCTTTTATTCTCAGGCTTTGGTATCTTGGGGCCTTGCTTGTCCTGAAGAGATTGCCCCTTCCAGGGCTAGCCAGCTCCTAGAGAGAGTAAAGGACTTGTCTGTATGTAAGTGCACCTTTCAAATGCAAACCAACCAATCCAGAGCCCATTCTCCCTATATTGGTCTATTACACTCAGGGCCACCTTCCACCTACCCTGATCACCCCAAGACCAGCCACCAGACAACTAGGGAGAGCCCCTGTGTGCCAGAGCCCACTGGAATTATTCACACCAGCCAATCCTAATCCTGCTTGCAATGCCTTCAACAAAATCATAGTCAAAGCTGTGATTTGTCACATTTCCCCTCACTCCCTCCTCCCCCTGACCCACCTGGTGCTTCTCTGGGTGTCCTCCTCTCCCACGGCATGGTGTTCCTCTCCTCTCAGGCTCTGACTGTAAAACAAACTATCTTTGCAATGACAATTGTCTCATGATCAGTTGGCCTCACCATACGTGAATGATAATAAAACCTGCATCTTAAAACATCCGAGTGGAAGGTTACGAAAGGCCACAGGGAAAAGAAAACACGAGACACTAACACCTCAGGAGAGAGAAAGAGTTTAACATGCAGCTGGAGACAATGTGAGCCAGGGCCCAGGTGGCAGGTTCCTGGACAACACAGGCCTCAGTTGCAGCCACTGTGAATGGAGAGAAAAACACTTGAAAAAAGGAAGTTAGGTTTCAAGGGCAACTTCAGCTTTTATACCTCTTTTACTGCCTTATAGTTTGTTTTATGTGATTTCCTTTTAAGTATGTTTCTATCTCCTAACCTTGTGGTCAGAATGCTGGCAAGAGAGTTGGCAGGCTTGTTTGCACTACGTTCCAGATATTCCTGGGATTGTTAGGATAAAGAGAGGAGAAAGGGCTAGAGAAGGAAGAAGAATATGCTGACAATGGAAGTTTCCTGCCACCTGTCACTCTATCACACTAATGCTGTGTTCTTAAAAATGAAATTCGAACATGTGAGTCTCCTATTTTAAACGTACTGATTCCCACCACTGCAAAATCTGGAATACAAAGGCATTTACAATTTAGTTGAAACCTACCTTTTCAGCACCTCTACCCACTGGACCTTATTGAAGCTTCAATGGCATGAAATTTCTCTCTACATCTTAAGCAAACTATGTCTTTATAACCAGGCGAGCACTAACTCAAGAACAACAGAGAAATGGGAACGTAATCCTGTATTAATAGATGCACAAAATCCTGCTCACTGCAAAAGCAGGGCTCTCTGATGAAAGCATGCTTGGAAACCATGGTTCCTTTTGGGGCTGCATCTACCCTTACCTTTCATTACAAATATCAGATTGGTAACTTACATACTCAGGGGGCACTTGCAGACAGAGAAGAATATACCTAGGCCTGCAGAGCCAATGCCAAATCCCTTTAAGGCAACCGCCTTTCCAGACACAGCCAACATCCTTCACCTAGTCACTGGCAGGAAGAGGAGAGGAGGCGAGGCGAGGAAGATGGCCAGGCATGCCTACACGATTTGCTACAGGGAGGCTTATGTGCAAAAGTAGTTAGGACTTTACCTACAGAACTGTCACAGGGCAGTCACCCTGCCCAGGGCTAAGGCATTCCTCAAGGAATGACAAGTTCTGATTTATTGGGACAGAGAGGGAATTTGTAAATATAGCTGTGGTCCTTCATCCCCTGCGTCTGGGAGGTATGGTAATACCTTTCTTTGAGTCTGAGTAAAACATGAGAAGGAATGCAGTACTCTTCATTATCCTCATCAAATTGGGCTTTCATTATTTTTTATATCTGTTTTCCCCTATGGCTCTCCTCCTGGATCCACTAACGCATAACAGAGTTAGTGGTTGGCCATAATAAATTTCCTTTTAGTGAGCAATGAACAAATGAATGAATGAATGGATTTTGTAGGTGATAGTATGTATCTGGACTTTCACAGTTTTATAATAAAGGCTAAAAAATAAAACATAATGATAAATAATTCTTCACATATAATCTCATTAAGTCCACATAGCAACCATAGGAAGTAGGGTTATTCCCATTTTTCTTATGAAAAAACTGAGGATCAGAGAGATCAATCAACCACCCAACCAGAATGTGACAATATAAGGACCAAGGCTCCACATCTTTCAGTTCCAAGTAGACAATACCAGAGCTGTCTGGCTAGTCTCACAGAGAAATTCATCACATGAAAATGAGAAGACAGTTAGGGAGTAAAAGGCAGGAGTATTTATGGCTATCAGATTTTACTACACTTAAGAATGAATTAAGATTTAGTAGTCAAAGATATAAATGATGCCTACTCATTAGTAAGAAAAAGACACATAACATAAAAGAATGACGAGCAAAAGGTATGAACATGCAATTCACAAAAAAAAAGAAAGATTTTCCGCTTGTCTAGGAGTTAGGGAAACACAGATTAAATGAATGAGATGTCCTTAACCCATGGTTGGTAAAAATTTAAGAAGTTCTATAATATCAAGTGTTGGTAGGAGAGGGCAGAAATGCAATGGGTGCCATCCTACATTCTTGATAGGAGTGTCATGTAGTGTAGCCCTTTAGGAGACAATTACCAGTTTCTATTACAACTTTTTTTTTTTTTTTTGAAATGGAGTTTCACTCCTTCACCCAGGCTGGAGTGCAGTGGCACAATCTCAGCTCACTGCAACCTCTGCCTCCTGGGTTCAAGGGATTCTCCTGCCTCAGCCACCTGAGTAGCTGGGATTACAGGCACCCGCCACCATCGCCTGGCTAATTTGTGTATTTTTAGTAGAGATGGGGTTTCACTGTGTTGGCCAGACTTTAGTAGAGATGAGGTTTTGCCACGTTGGTCTCAAACTCCTGATCTCAAGTGATCTGCCCACCTTGGCCTCCCAAAGTTATAGGATTATAGGCGTGAGCCGCTGAACCCCGCCCCAGTTTCTATTAAAACTTAAAATGTATATTTTCTATGTGCTCAGCATTGGTCTAGCCCAGCAGTAGTTTAAAAGGTAGATTCTGTATATCTTGGGGATATGCAAGATCTATTGATTATCAGAGAAGATTTGATAACTTCTGTGTATGTTTAACTTCATGCCAGCCCTTTAAATTTTTGTTGAGGGTCTATTTTTGAGGAGTCAGCTATAAAGCACCATCTAGATGCCCTTTCAGGACTCAGCTGGTGGGGCAGTTGGCTACCAATGGCTCATGGTTGAGCAGCTCATAGGAGATTGCCCTTGGCCAAGGGATCTGTTCGTCCTGGGCAATGTGTATGCAATGACTGGTCAATGTGTCGGTAGAAAGCCTAGTCCTGGCCTCAATTCTGGACCTCTCTGAAGGCCATCCTGGCTCCTGTGATCCTGAACTCTGGATCCTCTGAGTTCTCTGTGGCATCCATACTGCAGTTCACCTTCCTCTCCACCCCATTCCACTCTCCCCAGTAAAGTTTCTGCATACAAATCTCAGAGCCCCGGAGTCTGTGCTCTGGAGAACTGACCTAAAGCAGTTTCTTAATGTACACATTAGTGCAAAAGCATGTATGTATAATTTGCAAATACTTAAATGCACATATATTTTGGTGCACGGGCAAGCATATTTTTTACTGATAGCGTGTCAGGATCAGAGAAGTTTAGAGATCAATGTCTGTCATAGGTTGAATTGTGCCTCCCCGCAATTCATATGTTGAAGTTCTAAACCCCAATATCTCAGAATGTGACTTTATTTGGAAATAGGGTCATTGCAGACTTAATTAGTGAGTGAAGATGACATCATACTGGAGTAAGGTGGACTCCTAATCCAATATGATTGGTGTCCTTATAAAAAAAAGGGAAATTTGGGCATAGACACACACATCGGGGTAATGGGAATGTCATGTGGATGTTGGAGTTATGCTGCCACAGCCAAGGACTTACTGGAAGCTAGGAGAGAGGCTTGTGAATGACCCTTTACAAGCAGGTTCAGAGGGAGCACGGCCCTGATGATACCTTGGCCTTGAACTTCGGCTTCCAGAATTGTGAGAAAATAAATGTAAGCCCCTCAGTTTGTGGTGCTTTGTTACAGCAGCCCTAGCAAACAAATACAATGCCTGAGAGCAACTCACAAATATGCATAGGGATGTGTTCTTTGCAAACGTGTAATAGCAGAATAAAATTATAAACAAGGTAAATGTTTATCAGTAGCCAAATAAAATATCACATATTCATATTACGAATATTTAGTTTAAAAAAATGTGGTAGATCCAATTATACTGACACTGAACATTCACCAGTAACTTACAGAATTAAAAAAGGAAGGTGCTGAATGACAAGCATAGAACAATATCATTGAACTTATGTTGAAGAAATGCAAAAAAATACTATATCCTTCAATACATTTGTCCACGAATATGAATATATAGAAAGACCACTGGAAGGATGTGCTCTAAATCTGCGACATTGTTTGCCTCTGGGGAAAGGGTTAGAAACTGGAGGGTTGTTAAAGGAGTTCTTTCTTCAATAGTAATATTTAAATTTTCGGCCAGGTATGGTGGTTCACAGCTGTAATCCCAGCACTTTGGGAGGCAGAGGTAGGCAGATCACGAAGTCAGGAGTTTGAGACCAGCCTGGCCAACATAGTGAAACCCTGTCTCTACTAAAAATACAAAAATTAGCTGGGTGTGTTGGCGGGCGCCTGTAATCCCAGCTACTTGGGAGGCTGAGACAGGAGGATTGCTTGAACCTGGGAGGCGGAGGTTGCAGTGAGCTGAGACCATGCCATTGCACTCCAGCCTGGGCAACCAAGCAAGATTTTGTGTCAAAAAAACAAAACAAAACACAAAGTAATATTTAAATTTTAACAAGAGAATATATTCATGTATTTATTTTATAATTAAAAATTGATTTAAAAAAAACCAAAAATCATCTAGGGACTGTAACATGTGATCCTGGAGGGAATTCTGGAACAGAAAGAGACATTAGGTGAAAACTAAGAAAATCTGAATAAACTATGAACTTTAATTAATAATAATGTATCATTATTAGTTCATTACTTGTAACAAATGTACCATACTAATGCAAGATGTTCATAATAGGGGAAACTGTGCAAGGAGTATGTGAGAATTCAGCACTAGCTTTTCAGTGTTTTTGTAATATCTAAAATTGTTCTAAAAAGTAAAGTCTATTTATTAAAAAAAATTCATCTAGGGCAGTTGAGTTAATACGATGTAGATCCCTGGGCCTCGTCTCCAGAGAGTCTAACTCAATAGATCCGGGGTGAAGCCCAGTCATTTTCATTCTTATTAAGCCTCACAAGGTGGTTCATTGCTTTGGGTTACCACAGGCAAGGAAAGAATCAAAGAAAATGCAACCACACTCATTTGGTTAACACAGCTGATTACTAAAGTGTCTTCCCAGTTCTGATGGAGAAGGAAGGAAGCGGCAGTCGTGGTGAGGAGCCTGTTTCCACTATGGGACGGCTGGTCCAGAAAACCCTAAGCCCCAGTGTGAGGCTGGGCTCAGGGAAGCAGCCCCAAGAAGCTGCCAGGACAGGAGGCCACCGCCCTCACTACCCATTGCTATCATTTGGTGTATAGTTGTCCTGCGGTTTTTAGCTGTATTTAGGGAATTTGTATTACCCTAAGTTAAAATGTTTTTCTTTCCATTAAAATTTTTATGTGTGACTTGAAAAGATGGCCTATTTTGACATGAGGTCTGTCTGTCCAGGAGGTAAATTCTGGCCTCTTTCTGAATTATGTAAATGGTCTTTCCCACCCTCCCCAGTCCACACACCACTCAATTCATTGTTCCTCATTTGTGTTTCCAAAAGTCTTTACCCATCCACTATTATGATAGTTACTATAACAGATTGTAAGTGTGTGGTTATGTGGGCTTCCATTACCAGGCTTCTCTTCTTGGTAAACCAAGGAGTTTGGCTTCATATGAAGCACACATTATTCTCTTATTTATTCATTCTACAAGCATTTGTTGAGAGACTCTCATGCGCTGGTCATTCAGGAGGTACTGAGAAGACAGTTTTCTAACAGTCTCTGCTCTTAGAAGTTTATACTCTGGTAAAACCAGTCATTGTTAGTTGGACTGAATTGTCTCTTCTGCCTCTATAATCTGATAAATGAAGTCGCAGTAAAGTGTGTTATTTTAATTGTAAAATAAGACCCCTCTAGAACAGTGTTTAATATAGAAGGACTCAATTCCAAGAGTAGACTTTTAGATACTCCTCAAAACATACTATATTGAGCACTAAGATTTTGACTATGCCTAATGCCAGCCCTTGGAAACAACTGTTTCCAAATTGGTCTCGTGCTATCTGAACTTCACTGCCAGCTGCCACCATTGCCCAGCCAGATTTGGGATCCCATGGCCATAGAGCGCCTGGCAGCACTAGGACCAACATCAACATGTGTATGGCTTCAGGGACCTCAGCCTCATTTTGGGAGAGTATACTGCACACACTAGGACTTTTGCTTTTGAAGCAGTTAGCATAGAGTTTCCAGAAGGAAGGAGGAAAAAAATCCACCATCTGTACTCTCATTTATCTTACCCTTAAAATGGAAGGAAGTTGGTAAACAAGAAAGAAAGCCAGAAAACTAAGGAAGGAGGAAGCAAACTAGAATATTGATGTCAGGGGATAATTTTAGATGCACGACACAGCTGGAGTCTATGGGAACCGTTCAAAGGCCTGGATTCAGGAACAGAAAAGAGGAGAGAGGGGAGGAGGAAGGAAGAAACAGGGCAAAGGGGCTGGAGTGGAAAGAGTTGGAGGTAGATGATGACTGGTGGAGGGAAGGGAGCAATAGCTGGCACTTCTTGAGCAGTATGGTCATAATGTCCTCATATCTCACTTAATGTACATGTCAGTCTTTGAAATGAGAACATTGAAGCTTGACTACTCTAAGCTGCCAAGTCCCCTGGAAGGCCAAGCAAGGGTTCACCTCAGGTGTGATCAGTACCCAAGGCCACAGTCTTAAGGACTGCAGGCACTGCCCCCTGGAAGGAGAGAGGAGAGCGGCTCCTATCTTTCCTGCTTTATGATAACACAGACAACTTAGCGGCCACCTGCGCGCTAGAGCTCTGCAGTCCAGATGTCAGTTGCATTCAGGTATTTGCAAGGCCTTTGCAGCTATGACCCACAGAGTCTGTGCAGGGACATTGCCTGGCCTCATATTTTCCCAAACTTTTTTACTTAGTAGCAAGACCTTTGCTAGTCTAGACAGTGACTTTGTGCAAATTTGAAAATGGCAGCTCCTGGGGGTGGACCAATTAGGAAACACATCCCTTCCTTGGAGTCTGGGCCCTCAGCCCCAGGCAGGGCACAGGGCTGGGCTGGTCCTGACTGGGCTTTTATATTTATGCACAAATTGCACAGCCATTTATGGGACTGGTAGTACTCATTTGAGCAGGGAGAGGGAGAACACGGATGCCAGGTGGCTGAACCAAGATGTCCTCCATGCTGTAGGGCAGCTCTGATTTTCTCTGCAATGGAGAAAGTAAACCACATCAGGCAGCGACGCTCCTCTTTTAATATCGGGTATTGCATTATTCAAAAGTGCTTTGATTGGGAAGCTGTTCTCCCCCACTCCTATAAATCAATTGACCAGAGCATAAATTGACTTTCAAAAGGTAGTTAGAAATGAATTTTATCCTTTAAAAAGGAAGAAAAAAAGATGAAGTGCTAACCGCAAATCTTAACAATGGAATACTAAGGAAAGATTGATAGTAATAATAAATAGTTAAGCCTTTGTATTGATATTATGCCTCTCTGTGAGTGGTTCCAAACCTCTTTCTGTATTTTTAAATGTGCTTGTGCCTCTCAACTGGCCTGTGAGACAGGGTGGGCAGGTATTATAATCCCCATTATTACAAGAACAGACACAGAAAAATGAAATGCCTTGTATAAGCTCACATAACACATTAGCCTCTGAGAGAGACTAGAACTCCAGCCTCCTCGTGCCCATCCCTGGAAAGATCATGGTGCTGCAAAATGACCCAAAATGGCAGAGCAGAAACCAAGATCTAAGACCCTAGTCTGTTTGGGGATGAGCATGTTTAGCAGCTGAAATGAATGATGTTCCATTTATAATTATTAATAAACTTCTCAGTGTCTCCGTCCTGGAGGCTCCTCTAAAACAGACTTCACTGCTTACCCTACAGCATAGCACCAGCTCACAGCAAACACAGATGAGACAAGGCAACGTGTCTCTCCAGCGAGGGCACCTCAAATGCCTCAATGCCCATTAATAATAATAACTATTTCCTTAGGAACTTACTGTTTCTGGGGAACTGTGCTAAACATCGCATGTAATTTACTTTTCAAAGCTCTTATCACAACCTTATGAAGAAAGCCTCATTATCCCCATTGAACAGGGACCTTAGAGGACTTATCCACGTCTGTGCAGCTGCTTAAACAGCAATGCTGAGACTCAAACCTAGAGCTGTTGCTGAACTCCAAAGACAAGGGTCTCAACCACTGTCCTATGCTCTTTCTGATCAGTGTGTTGCTAAAATGTAAACACCCATCCTTCTCCATACCTTTGGGAATACTAACAAATGCTGCTGTCTATGAATGAAATCAATTTAGTTCCCAAGCAACATTTTAAATGAAACAAACCAGACTAGGCTAGACAGTATCAGGGCACCTCAGGTAATAAGGGTAGTTATTAGTTTTTGAAATGTGTGTATGTACACAGACTACTGGGTGGTGATGTAAAGTGTATTTATTGCAGGTCACAACAGAAAAGTCTGAGAAGCACTGATTTAAGGGACCACTCCTCTATCATTCTGTTTCCTCAAGTTTGCCTTCTCCCCATTCACAGCCACTTCAAAAAGACACCCTGCATCTTGGGATATACCTAGGTGGTACTGGTGACATTTTTCCTAAAGGTGACAGCAAAAATGAAAAATCTTCCTTTCAACTCCACTTGCTTCCTGAGATTTAGTTTATTTCATTTTTGGGGGTTGCATGTGGGCCTTGTGTTGCTGGAGCTGCTTGTAGGGTCTGTGTGTCCTGAAGTTGAGGAGGCAAACCTAGAGTCCACACATAGGGTCTGTGGGCAAAACAGGGAGAGCAAGAGGCTAAAGCATCAGTAATGCAATTATTTTCACTTAGAGAAGGCTAGGAACTTGCAAGAGTGGAATGGGAAATTTTAAACTTTTAAATCAAGGCCATCAGAGGTATTTGGTTTTGGTGAGCAGATTTGTTTCTGAGCTAAGACTACCGAGAGCTCAAAATGCACTGTCAACGTGATTCAAGAGTGCCCAGTGTATGCCCCAAAGTTCTCTCTCCTGCTGTCGTCAGGTTTAGCCGCACTGGCCCCCAGCCGCAGAAGAGAAAGGAGAAGCAAAGGTCCCAGTGTGAGGAAAGAGGCTAGGTCCACACATGTATGTCTCTAAGGGGACACTCCTATTACCTCCACCCAGTCCTCCATTTTCAGAGTTCTAGGGACAGTAGGGACAGTAGGGTGACAGTAGGGAAAGAAATGTGAATGTATCAGTATTGGGCAGAGGCAAGGATTGGTGGGGGGCAGCTAGACTGGGTACAATACTCCCCACTCCTTCACCACTTCATTAGTCAGCTCGTGTTACCATAACAAAATACCTCAGGCTGGATGGCTTAAACAATAGAAATTTATTTTTTGCACAGTTCTGGGGGCTAGAAGTCCAAGATCAAGGTGCAAGCATGGTCAGGTTCTGGTGAGGGCTCTCTTCTTGGCTTGCAGATGGCAAGCCTTCCTGCTGTGTCCTCGCATGCACCTTCCTGCTGTGTCCTCACGTGGTCGAGCGAGTGAGCTCTCTCCTGTCTCTTCTTAAAAGGACACTAATCCTATTGGATCAGAGCCCCACCTTTATAACCTTAGTTAACCTCAGTTATTTCCATAAAGGATCCATCTCCAAATATAGCCACGTTGGAGAGTCAGTGCTTTAACATAGGAATTTGTGAGAGTCACAGTTCAGCCCATAGCACCCCATTTCAGAACGTACCCTGGTCCACACTGACCCATTTGTCCTTTTTCCACAGCAGCCAAGATTGGAAAGTAGGTATTTTTCTGAGTGGAGGTACCCTGCCTGCTGAAAGTAGGTATTTTTCTGAGTGGAGAAAGTTGTTACATAGGCTAAAACTGTCCCCATTTTCAGGGAAGGAGGCTCAGTGTGGTGTGCTGAGGAGAACTACCTGATTCTGTTTGTGGATTTCCTGTTGATTTCCCACCCAGACAGCCATCATTTTGTTTTCCCCATGACTAAGATGGAAAATTAAAATAAAACCTCACACACATACATTACACAGGTGTAGGGAGGGTAGGATTACAGGGGTCTTTCAGTTCCTAAATCATACATTTCATGAATGCTTGAATTTTTCACCAATGTCATGTATGATTTTGTGATTTAAAAAAAGGTAACACTTTATAACAACAGCATACAAACACATGTAGTAACAGCACAAGGATTCACTGAGTAAATACACCAGGGTGATGAAAGCTCTTGGCTCACATTCTATAAAGTGCTATCAAATGGTGGAATTTGGAGAAAGGCAGACAGCTAATAGAGTTTCATTTCTGTTTGATTGCATGATTTCAGAAAGGAGAGTGAAAAGACAGCTTCTCTACACAGGAAAGTCTGGAGAACAAGCTAGCTATGTTTTAAGGCAGGGAAGTAGCCCACCTGGACTTTTGACTAAAGGTGAACTTGGACATGATCTGTGCTAGACGTTTCTAGAACCTTCCAGACTCTGCAAAGTCCCTGGATGTGCTGTCAGTTGATTAGGTGGGAGCGGGGTTCTCAGGACGCAGTCCCACACCTGACTCTCTTTCCCATCCCACGAAGGGTGGCTGAAATCTGTGACCACTCTCAACTGCGTCCTAAGTACAAACAAAGCATCCTTTCAGTTGAGAAAGCCATTTGCAGACACTGGGGTGAAAATGCAGCCTGGAAGGATGAAAGGGCTTTATTAGAGCCCTATTGTGGGTAGGGGGAGGCCGCTGGGCCCTGGCTTTATTAAACTGTAGCTCTTCCCTGCTGCCACCTCGATATTGCCAGGGCTATTGTTAGTCTGAATGAAGAGCACACAGGGCCGAGGGGAAAGCTTTAAAGAGGAAAGATGAGTCCAAATCAGGGAAGGAGATCCTCTGCCTACCGATGCACAGAAACGCTTATAACTAATGTCATATAAAGCACACACATTACAAAGAAACACAGACCCAAGGGCTGGGATTGATGGGATTGCTGGGGAACTGGGCTGTGCTCAGCTGCAGCCGGCACTTGAGTCCCATGTCTGAAAACAGGGCTCCCACGTGGATTTTGAGAAATAACAAAGCTCTGGCTTTGAGGGGCCTCATTCCCTTTGAAGTTTCCAGCACTTATCTGCCAAGAGCTGTGGATCCTTTCAGCAAGGATACCACTGGCAACCCAAGGCAGCTCTTGGGTTCTGGAGTGTTTTCCTACAGAAAAATCCTCGCTCTGTTGCTGTGACCTCCTCACCAAGCAACAAAGAGCAAGAGTCCATCCAAGTGCACACCCCCAGGAGGGGAAACGCTCTGCAAGTCCTGAAGGATCCAGAAGGGTCTCACTAACCATCCCATGCTGTCTCTGTCCCCTGGGCTCCTTTGACTCCTTTCTTCTGGTCTGTTGGCTCTGAGGAGTCTGTGAACTATGTATAATCCAGGACTGTATGGTCTCAGCATCCCAGAGCAGCCCTGCAACAGGGTCATGGATGGGCCAGGGCCAGCACCAGCAGGGAGCTTTCTCTGCAGGCAGCATGGCCAATGACAGCACAGTGGGGCCCCAGGGATCTAGCTGAGACTAGAAGTCGATGATTCCTGGACTCTGGCTGAGAAAGCCAAGCGTGGCCAGAGCATGTAGGAAACAGGAATGGAAACCATGAGCTTTCCCAAAGGCATTAGTTTCCTGAGGCTGCTGTAACAAATTATACCAAACTGGGTGGCTTAAACAACAGTCACTTATTCTCTAGTTCTGGAAGCTATTCTATTCTCTGGTTCTAGTTCTGGAAGCTAGAAGTCCAAAATCAAGGTGTCCACAGGGCCATACTCCCTCTTAGAGCCTCTAGGAGAAAATCCTTCCTTGCCTCTCACAGTGTCTGATGGCTCCAAGGTTGCCTTGACTTGTAGATACGTCAGTCCAATCTTTGCCTCCATCTTCACATCACATTATGCGTGTGTTTTTGCCTCTTCTGTGGGTCTCACAACACTCTCTGCCTTCCTCTTATAAGGACACTTAAGGGTAAAGATTGGAGTGATGAAGCCACTAGTCAAGGCGAGTATGGAGCCACCAGACACTAGAAGAGGCAAGGAAGGATTTTCTCCTAGAGAAAATGTGGGAAACCCTGCTGTCATCATCCATTTGTGCTGCTATAACCAAATACCATAGATAGGTGGCTTGTAATCAACAAAAGTGTATTTCTCATGGTTCTGGAGGCTGGGAAATCCAAAATCAAGGCACCAGCATATTTGGTGTCTGGTGAGGGTCCGCTTCCTGGTTCATAGATGGCCTTTTGGCTATATCCTCACATGATGGAAGGATTGATGAGTATCTCTTGGGCCTCTTAGAGCACTAATCCCATTTATGGAGCCTCCACCTTCATGTGTCTGATCACTGCCCAAAAGCCCCACCTCTTGATAACATCACCTTTAAGGTTAGATTTCCACATATGAATGTTGGGAGGATCACAGATATTTAGGCAATAGCACCTGCTACGGTCATTCTGTCAAAAGGCAGGGACTGCCTCCCAGCTTCACAGGGAAGAGAATCAAGTGAACTTGCTCCTACTTTTCAATGTCCTGCTTCCCAAGAGAGGACACAGAGACAAGTGAAACCAGCCAAGGAACTCCAGGGGCCACAGGTGAGATTTCAGAAAGAGGCTGGCTAGAAGGAAATTTTCTAGGTCCATCTCACTGAAAACAGTCCAGCAATGTAAACACCCCTTTTCAAATCTCACTGTTATGGGCTCCAGAGGAGCCTCCATGAACCAACTGGGGTAGAGTCAAGAGCTCTGGACTAATTAGCAGTTAGCAGATCTTGGTTCTAGGTCGAGTTTTGCCACTCTGTCATTCGTGACTTTGGACAAGTCACTTTACCTCTCTGAGCATCAGGTTTTCTCATGGTAAAATGGAAATAATAATGCCTGAAAGAATCATGCTTCCTTAAGGTGCAAATGGGGCTGGGAAAGTGCTTGTCAAACTGCAAGTGCCAAGGAGACATGGGAGCATGGAGGCAGCATGGTTTCTAGGGTCCGGTGGGTGCATTTGCAGCCTGAGTTTGCATCTTCCCTAAGCATGCGCATTTAAGCAGTGGGCATCTGCCTGCTAGTAGCTACACAGGTATAACTCTTCTGACAGGCTCTCCCTGTGGACTCGCTTGTTGCTGCAAACTGTTTCCTCTGCTTTGATTTTAAATTGCTTATTTGAACCCATGTTCACAAATAGGGAAATGGTTCAAGCAGTTGCAGGAGATGGCACTTGGAGGTGTGGGTGGGATGAAGTTGCAGTGGGGTTGGTGCCTCAAGTATTACCCTGGTCACTGGGAAAGGAGTACTAAGCTGCTCAGAGGTTTGCCCCAGTGGGCCTGCCTTTCGAGCAGGGCTCCAGCACTGTAGCCTTCCCCCTGAGCCTCTCCTGGCCTGGGTCCCTACTGGAGACAAGTGGCTTCAGGGCCTTGCTTCTAGACCCACACTGGGCTGAAAGGACAGAGCCATGGCTGTCCCTCTGGGACTAGAGGGCTGGTCCTGGGCTCTGCCAACTCTCAGTTTTCCTGATTGTATGGATCTTCAGAGACCTGAGCCGATGGAGCACCCAAAACCTGAAAAAAAAATTGAGAAGAAGCAAAGGGAAGGGAGAAATGGTGGAGACTGGAGACTACCTCCTGTTAGGTCTAAGGGCAAATGTGCCGGATATGAATTGTTGTGGGGAGGCATCCACAGTTTGCCAGAATATAATGTAAGATGAAGCTACTTCTCTGCATGCACTTAAAACCCAACAGGACCCTGTTTATACAATATCTCCTTTCTTTTTTGTCTCAGTTATATTTATTGAGCTCCTAGCCTATGCCGGGTACAATGCCAAGCAATTAATAAATATTATCATGTATTCTGCATAAAACTTCATGAAATAGACATTTTATTCCATTTTACAGTTGAGAAAAACAAAGTTCAAAAAAGACAAGTAACTGCTTGTTCTGAGTCACTGGGTAGGTAGATGATGAAGCCGGGATAGGAAACCCACTCTTCCTGACTGCCTAGACCCTGAGCTTTCTACTTACGCTATATCAGCCACCCTGTCCCCCACTTCCTTGCTCTCTTTCTTTGAAAGTTAGCAAAAGGTCATGATCATTGCATTGTTGAAACTAACAAGATTTGAAAGTATGCACTCAAAATTGGTTCAGTCAAGAGTCACTAAATTCTTGCTTGTTATGTCAGGCATTGTGCTAGCATGGAGACATGATGAGCCACACAGAAAACTAGAGAGTGAGCCCCCCTTCCCCATTGCATGCATTTCCTCTTCTGTTAGGGCTGCCCCCTGAGGAACATAACCTGGACAAGTGCAGGCTGAGAAGATTAAACCTAAATTTCTTTCCTCTACCATCAGAATAATAATGGGCCTTTTAGGAAAATATGTGATATCACTACAGATGAAATACAGAATTCTCCGGTGGCCAGGGTGCCAGAAAACCTGGGTAGTTGCACTAACTTTGCTGCTAAATAAGTGATATGACTCCCTGGGTCTATTTCCCCATCTGTGCAACCAGAGGTTTAGGCCGTATCATGTCTAGGTCCTTCTCATCTCCAGCACTTCATGAAAGCATTTGAGTTCCTTATTTCAATCCTGTTTCTAGACAAATGAATCCTGAGACCCATTTTGAAAGTTTCAGGTGTTGACTTGTGTTTCTCATCCTAGGCCCTAGGTTCTCCCAATGATATACTGCTTAATCTATTGTGCTTGTTTCTCTGCCCCTGATTCATTTGTCATTTGCAGACACTTTACCTTTGTCATTATTAGTAATATTCAATTCTGTAAGAGACATGCCCACATCCAAAATCTAGAGGTATACTTAATTACAAACTATATGCTTCCTTTGGAAAACAATAAACAAATCAAGGAACTGCAAATTGAATCCTTCTTTCAATGTAGTAGGCAGCTTGTATTTTTATAAAGAGAGAATAAAAAAATGGATGCGACATATTTCTGTTTGGTAAATCTGTATTTTTATACATTCAGTTTACTTTAGCATGAGCCGCAGACAGTTTTTCAAAACCTACTCCAGTTGGTATAGTTTGTTTAAGATAGGGGCCAGGCCCAAAAGTTTTATTTTGTTTTGTTTTGTTTTCCTAGAAACTTGAAGAAAGGCATTTCTCTCTTCTTGGTGATTTACTGACTACGTGTCTATACTCACTCTGTGCCAAGTATATAAATTAGACCATTTCTAATTCTTAAACAATCCTTCAGGAACAGCTATTGTTGCGCCTATTTTATGGATGAGGAAATAGGAGCTTAGGGAAGGTACAACAGGCAGACATGCTCATTTGGATGGAAAGCAGCAGATGTGAGATTCAATCTGAGTTCAGTCTGACTTCAAATAGTTACACTTTCTCCACCACAAACACTGCATGGAAGGGAGAAAAGAGATGGAATGATATCCAGATGGGTTAAAGCATGCCAGGGATACACAAGGAGAAAGTGGTTTCTGAAAGGCTTTCTCCACAAAACATGGAGGAAGAGTAGGCTAACACCAGCTCACACCATGATGCCTTTGTATGAATTAGAAAATGGTACCTCTTCCTGGTAAGTGCAGCCCAACATGCAAACAGCTTGATGAGTGCAGAAGAGGCTGACCCTACCACCCCTCACCCGGCCACACCTTGACCTACGAAACAAATTGCACACAGCTACCCTATGGCTGGAGGAAGGGAGGCACAAGGACCTGGATGTGTGTGCAGACCAGAAGAGGATTGCATTATTTATTATTAGTAGCATTTATGATCTTCCAGTATTTATACTTCTCTTTCTCTTTTCTTTTGCAAATAGCGTAATGGGCAGGGGAAACTCTTCCTACTGTTGAAGAGGTTTAACTCTATTTCTGGAGCCAAGTTCGGTTAGAGAGACTGACCGCACTTCCCAGGGCTGGCCTGGCTGAGAGCCAGTGCAGAAGTAATACATCATTCTTATTGTGACTAACTTGTCCCAAAGAAAGTTCAAGTTGACTTATCTTAACAGTATTCACTTCTAATAACTTGGTGCCAATCTGATTTGCACCTTTGACTGGCTGCCGATTCTGTTTCTTCACCTCCTCCACTGCTTTTGCCTCTTCTAGGTCTCTGTTTAAATTAATTAATCTGTGATATTGGACTTTGGTTGATGATAATAATATAAAGATAAAGATGAAGAAGGAGATGGAAGAGAGGAAGGAAACAAAATCATTAGGACTTAAATTTTATAGCTCCTTTACAAATGGAGGGATGAAAGAAGAGAGTAGGGAGTGCTAGGAAAGAGAAAGGTATTTTCTTTTTTTAATTTTATTTTTTTTATTATTATACTTTAAATTCTAGGGTACATGTGCACAACGTGAAGGTTTGATACATAGGTAAACATGTGCCATGTTGGTTTGCTGCACCCATCAACTCGTCATTTACATTAGGTATTTCTTCTAATGCTACCCCTCCCCCAGCCCCCCAGCCCCTGACAGGCCCCAGTGTGTGATGTTCCTCGCCCTGTGTCCAAGTGATCTCATTGTTCAGTTCCCGCCTATGAGTGAGAACATGTGGTGTTTGGTTTTCTGTCCTCGTGATAGTTCACTGAGAATGATGGTTTCCAGCTTCATCCATGTCCCTGCAAAGGACATGAACTCATCCTTTATTATGGCTGCATAGTATTCCATGGTATATATGTGCCACATTTTCTTAATCCAGTCTATCATTGATGGACATTTGGGTTAGTTCCAAGTCTTTGCTATTGTGAATAGTGCCGCAATAAACATACATGTGCATGTGTCTTTATAGTAGCATGATTTATAATCCTTTGGGTATATACCCAGTAATGGGATTGCTGGGTCAAACGGTATTTCTAGTTCTAGATCCTTGAGGAATTGCCACATTGACTTCCACAATGGTTGAACTAGTTTACAGTCCCACCAACAGTGTAAAAGTGTTCCTATTTCTCCACATCCTCTCCAGCATCTGTTGTTTCCTGACTTTTTAATGATCGCCATTCTAACTGGTGTGAGATGGTATCTCATTGAGGTTTTGATTTGCATTTTTCTGATGACCAGTGATGATGAGCATTTTTTCATGTGTCTGTTGGCTGCATAGATGTCTTCTCTTGAGAAATGCCTGTTCATATCCTTTGCCCACTTCTTGATGGGGTTGTTTTTTTTCTTGTAAATTTGTTTGAGTTCTTTGTAGATTCTGGATATTAGCCCTTTGTCAGATGGGTAGATTGCAACAATTTTCTCCCATTCTGTAGGTTGCCTGTTCACTCTGATGGTAGTTTCTTTTGCTATGCAGAAGCTCTTTAGTTTAATTAGATCCCATTTGTCTATTTTGGCTTTTGTTGCCATTGCTTTTGGTGTTTTAGTCATGAAGTCCTTGCCCATGCCTATGTCCTGAATGGTATTGCCTAGGTTTTCTTCTAGGGTTTTTATGGTTTTAGGTCTAATATTTAAGTCTCTAATCCATCTTGAATTAATTTTTGCATAAGGTGTAAGGAAGGGATCCAGTTTCAGCTTTCTACATATGGCTAGCCTGTTTTCCTAGCACCATTTATTAAATAGGGAATCCTTTCCCCATTTCTTGCTTTTGTCAGATTTGTCAAAGATCAGATGGTTGTAAATGTGTGGTGTTATTTCTGAGGCCCCTGTTCTGTTCCATTGGTCTATATATCTCTTTTGGTAGAGAAAGGTATTTTCCCAAAGAGAAGGAGGCATCTTTGAACCTCAAAGAAAACTCAAATTTGGCACATATTATCACATGTACTAGTAAGAACAGCCTTGTCAGATACATGTTAGCAGATGCCCATTTTAAAGAGGAGCAAACTGAGATTAGCGGGGTTAAATAACTTGTTCAAGTCACCTGGTATCCAGGTTTACACTCAAGTGTTCTGATTCCAAGTGCAATGAGTAGAGGAGGAAAGAGAATTCAGGGAGACTATGAGATTTCCTCAACCATATAAAGTCGAAGTATTGGTTCTCTCTCTCTCTCTCCCCATCTTCCTTTCTCTAATAATAGATCTGTTGTCCAATGTGCATGGCAAATCAATACAATGAGACACTGAGTTGCAGCAGAGATAAAGGTTTAAATGTAGGGCTGCCAAACGAGGAGACAAGATGAAACCTCAAAGCTGTCTCCCAGAGAAGCTTGAAGCTAGGGATTTTAAGGGTTTTGGAGTGGGCTGAAGAGTGGTATCATTGATTGGCTGAAGAGTGCAAGATGATGTCTTGGGACAGGGAGATGAAGAAACTGTATCCTCTTGCTGATTCAGTTTCTCTGTAGGGGTCTTCAAACAGATTGGTGTCACCTGTTCCATGGGAATTCATGGTCTGTTTAAGCAATTCTTAAGCAAAAGCCCTATAATCCTCATGTCAGAAATCCTAACTATAGAAACAATGGGATGCAAATGGACAGCATCTAGTGTATTGTAACTTTCAGTTACAAGGAAGTGTGTCAAAGTGCAGCCTGATTAATGCTTAATTATAACTATATTTATGTACAGAATTCTTGAGGGTGGCTTCCATGAGGATGGCTTCAACTGTACACAGCTGGAGAGACAGGAATCTGCAGTCAGCCCACCCAGTACTGAGGCTGATGACACCTCTACCCATCCACTTGCAGATTTTTAGCAACTTGGGGTTAGGACCCAGTGCAGAATTTGGCATCGATAGGTGTTTCATAAGTGTTTGTTTAAGGAATAGGTGAATAAAGTTATGCATTGAAAAAAATAAATAAACTGTATTGTAAATATGGGGAGAATAGTTGTGTGGGTGCCAACAAGCAGGAAAGGGATTATGGGGAGAGGAAGGGGAAATTGGGAGCCATGAAACCTAAAGGGGAAATTAACTCATCTGTCCAGCTGCAGAAAGTGCCTCCTATAAGTAAGAGATAGGAAATAATCAGAAACTTTTGGCATCAAATTGAGACATGTGGAAAAACCTATCAAGGCCACTGAGTCAGAGTTGTGGCTGAGATGGAGGCACGGTTCTGATCTTTGTTAGAAAAATCTCATAAGTAGTTTGGAGGACACTAAGCAATTTGTTCCTTCCCTTCAGTTCCCAGTAGAAAGGGCCTCACCTTCTTATGTAGGAGGTGTGTGGGTCAGATCGCTGGGCAAATAAACTGTGTAGGAGGACACAGGCCTGGGAGTGGGGATGCAAAGAGGGTCCTCTTTCTCCATCCTTCAACTCTCCTTATCATTAAGCTGGGAATTGAGACTGGTTTAAAAGGATTAACATAATTAAAATAAGGTATTTTAAAAAGCAAGTTCCAGCATAGAAAGCATTGGTTTTCTCTCTCTCTCTCTGTTTCTCTCCCCACCTTCCTTTCTCTGTTTCTCTTTCTCACCCTGACACTCCTCCTCCCTCGTATTCCTTTCTTTCCCATTTATCTGTGATCCCAGTGTGCTGTTTCAGCCAAAGTTGGAACCCTTCCTGATGGATGCATACTTCAGGTTCTATCTGTTTACAAAAGGCTGATTTTCCCATCCTTGATATTTCTCCTAGAAATTGGGTCCTGGAGAGATGGTGGGGGAATTCTAAGCCATTGTTACATTCTGTAGGAGACAAGATCACTCCAAAAGATGCCTCTTTGGCATAAGGATTATTTTGGGCTGAAAGTAATTGAGAAGAAGCAGACAAAAAGCTCTCCACCTCCCCCATTTGCCTGAAAGCAGGACATCCATTTATATAGACAACAGTGTCCCTTCTCCCCTCTCCGCCAGGAAGAACAAAGGTTGATCACTAAAGACAACTTAGGATCCTTACCAATGAGAGGATAAAAACAAGGATCACTTATCTGGAGACCACCACTAGAGGAATCTACATGACAAACTTCACTAACTAGCCTTCAGCTACCATATGTAGTAATGCTCCCCATAATGATGCTTGGTCAACACTTATATAATGGTGATTCCATAAGATTATAATAGAGCTGCCCTATACAGGTGTACCATTTCTTATCTTTCACATGGTGTTTTTACTATACCATTTCTATGTTTAGATGCATAAATACTCCCCGTTGTGTTCCAGTTGCCTACTGTATTCAGTACAGCAGCAAGCAGTACAGGTTTGTAGCCTGGGAGCAATAGGCTCTACCATACAGCCCGGGTACGTAGTAGGCTCTACCATCTAGGTTTGTGTTAAGTACCTTCTATGATGTTCACACAATCAGGGAATTGCCTAGTGACACATTTCTCAGAATGTATCTCTGTCGCTAAATGCTGCATGACTGTATTTTCCTTCTCACACTTTGCTGCCCCTGGAGACTCAAGGTTCTTTTCCTTTGTCTTGCCACTTCTCTAAAAATCTTCTGTTCTTTGCTGAAGAGGCTATATAAGCCTAAAATCAAAGCTCTCTGTGAAAATGATGCATTCCTTGGGTATCTCCCATGCGTAGTTGAAAGACATGTTGATAAACTTCTGTTTGTTTTTCTCTTGTTAATTTGTCTTTTGTTACAGGGGTCCATTCCAACTAAAAACTAAGGGTAGAGAAAAAATTCTTTTTTTCTTCCCTACGCTTTCTTTCAGTAGGATAGTTTATTTCTCTGTCCAAGTACAGAACTCACTCTCCAGGGAAAATGGGACCATAGAAGAATGTGGATTGTGTGTTGCATATGCATTCAACATTTACGTGTGTGAGAGGCATGTTAGACTCTAGCGCATTAATGATTAGGCCATACACATAAGTATAGACTTGATTACATGGTAGGCACTCAGGGACCAGTAAATAAAATGTTAAGCAGTCCCAGGGCAATTAGGGACTTCTGACACAATACAGCATGTGCACAAAATCTCCCCCACTGATTTAAAATTTTTTTGATACCACTATTTTAAGAGGTCTTCCTTCGTGTTAGTACAATGTTAAAACAACTCACCTCATTCTTTGCTGTATAGTAAAATTTCCCTAATTGGGCCCAGCATTTTGGAATTTGTATTAATTATAACACAGTGATTGTATTGGGTAAGAAGTTTGAAAGAAGAGTTGTAACTTAGAAATCTGTACTTTTATGAGCACTATACATAAGCCACAGGGTTTTTATAAATTGTAATCTCAGGTTCGTTTAGCCAATTTTTCTTATTAGCCTGCCATTTATTTCTGAGTTTATAGCATCTGTAACATGTAACATAATTATTGGTGTTTCTTTTAACACATCCTAGAGTTTGAATGTTTTATAAAAATTAATTCAATTGGAACTCACAATCTCCCATCTTTCAAAATAGTAAGATTTTACTGTATTGGTTTTGGACCCCATTCCTCGGCAGCTTTCTTTAGCCATGGACAAGTGAGTTAGTGGAAGCTAATTTGGGAGGGAGGCATGGTTGTTCAAAGTGTCAGAGCTTACTTGATATGGTTGTAGACTGTTGGTTTTTACCCATCCACAGCCCCTTCTTTCCAGGCCTGCTATGGCCAAGAGATGCTTCACCTTTTCTCCCTACTGCAGCTGCCTCTTGAGCCCGCTGTGCCATCTTGCTGGTTATCGTCTTTGTTCCTTCCCTGACCTGGTTATGGTTTTCCTATAGCAAACAAAGAAAGCTGGGATTGTCACCTTTCTTTTCCTACAACTTGGAAGTCTGGGCACATTGTTATGAGGCTTTGTCTAAAGAGTCATGGGGAAGGCAAGTCTCTCCCCTCCCCTGGGCTCTCTCCTCTTTCTCCTTATCGCCTTTAAAAACCTTCCCTGAGCCCTCCCTGAGTCAGGATTAGTTATCCTTGCCCTCTGTCAGTGCATTTAGGAGCAACATGCAAAGAACAGGAGTTTTAGCTCCTTCAAGACCAGAGTTTAAATCCCGGTCCTAATGCTTGTAGCATTGTAACCATAAGCAAGCTTCTGAATATCTGTCTATTTCCTTAGAAAAAGAGATAGCAAAACTTCTTGCAGCGTACTAGGAGGATTAGAGATAATACACATTAGCATATGTAGTACCAAAAAAAGCAAATGTTCAAGAATGGTAGCTATTTTTATTATTCTAGCACTTCCCACACTGTACAGTGATCATGGTCACTTGTTTGTCTTCCCCTCAGGACTGTGAGCTCTTTTTGAGACTATTTTTGTATCCCTGAACTTTGGAACAAAAGTTGGCATGGAGTGGACATTACATAAATATGTTTTGATGAATGAATTAATGGGAATTAATGGACATCTTTAAATAGCCTGGCTTGGTTTGTGCATTATTCAGCGGGCCTGTTTCTTGGGACCTATTGGAGATTAGAGGCCATTCTAAACAATGAGGCAATCAGAACAGGGAAAAGAATAAAGTAAAGAAATTGGATTCAATATTTTGGTTCTTAAAACGTTGCATCCCTATAGATAATGAGAAAAGTCACCATATGTAAGACTGAAGTAACTGGCATGCTTGGAATGTCGTATTCTCAACATTAGAATGATACATCACAGGTTTTCTTTCCCCCAACTACTGGGCCTTTCTCATTTATAGGCAGGACAATCACTATTTTCCTTCCAGGTACCATTCATGAGAAATATTCAGACCTTATAGGAGCTTGCAAAATAAACAGTTGTTGGCATCTCCTTGGGAAGAAGAGAAAACCCAAAGCTTTGATAGATATTAAACTGGAGCCCTCCTGGGAGACTCTAAATGGCTCATAAATACAACTGGTGGAATATTGCCTGCATGTATTTTCCACTTACACTCACCTTTGAGGTTCCGTTCTGGCCCCTTGAGAATCAATACATACAATAACAGAATTGCTGATATATTAATCTTTCTGCTGATCTTAGCATTTCTTTCTACCAAAGTGGGAATAAGGCTGGGAGAGGAAGTGAAATCCAGAGCACTGTGAAAGTAATGGGGGAAAAATTTCATTTCCAGAATTCACAAAATATATGAAGTCGTTCTCTTTCTCTAACCTCACAGAGGCACCTTGATAGAGTGCGCTGGGTGGCCGAGGGCCATGGGATTCAGTTTATCATGAACACCCTGCACCCTCCTCAGTCCCGGTTTTGTGACCTTTTAAGAACAAAGCCAACACTCCAGGTCTGGGCTAGAAGTTCCATTAGAACAATGAGCCACTCACTCCAGAGCCCTCACAGCGCCAAAAGGTTTTCATTCCCATGCTATAGCTTATCACAGTAAAGGGGAGGGAGAAATAATGCTTCCTCTGCCCTGTCTGAGTTCTTAGTTAGGACAGACACCTGTAAAGACAGACTAACAAGAGAAAACCAAACAGAAGTTTATGAACATGTATATCTCATGTGTACAGGAAACATGCAGGGAAAATGAGTGGGTTTCAAGAGTAAATCTCAAAGCTGTGGCTTTGACTTCAGGCTTAAATATCATCATTTCCTGAAACAAAGAAAGAAGCAGGTAGGGAAAGCCAGTTATGGGAAGATGACCAGAAAAGTACTATAAACAAGAGCAAGGTTTGTTATGCACATTTCACTTGGTACCTTCTCCCTTGATCAGAGTCTCTATTGGCTTAGTCACTCTTCTGTTCCTTGTGCAGAGAGGGAGACACCTTTACAAATGGAGATTTCTCTTACATGTGAATTTCTCTTTTTTCTTTTTTTTTTTTTTTTGAGACAGGGTCTCACTGTCACCCAGGCTGAGTGCCGTGGTGTGATCATGGCTCACTGAAACCTTGACCTCTGCCTCCTGGGCTCAAGTGATCCTCCCATCTCAGCCTCCTGAATAGATGAGACTACAGGCATGTGCCACAATGACTGGCAAAACTCAAAAAAAAAAAAAACTTTTGTAGGGATGGGGTCTTGCTATGCTGCCCAGGCTTGTCTTGAAATTCTGGAGGCAAGCAATCCTCCCGCCTTGGTCTCCCAAAGTGCTGGGATGACAGGCATGAGCCACTACACTTGGCCAAATTTATCTTATGAAAGGGTCACTTCTGCTGTTTCCAGAGCCTCTCCTGTGGCTACCATTTCTCAAAATAATGAGCTCAAAATAATCCTAATGCCAAAAGGACATTTTTGGGGGTGGCATATTCTGGTGCTTATTGTCATATTTTGGGTTGACACGTCCTGAACCCCATCATTAGCAAAGGGGTCGTTTTTAGGTATTCAAGACTGAATGCACTCCGCAAGGTGAAACTGGTGGTGAACATCTAAGATTTACACCAGCTGCAGAAGGAGCCCCCGGGTTGGGGAGGTGGGAAGCGGATTTCCCTTGAAGATGAGCCTGAAAGACTAATACCATTACCTAAATTCTCCAAGTGAAGGTTATCAGAAGGAGGGAAAAAAATCAATTTCTTTATTTTTGTGTGGGTTTTTTCTCCTGCCCCCCTACTTAGAAAACAAATAAGATTATGATCCAAAAGACACACGGATGAATGGTGTGCAGCTCTCTCCATGGCAGGGCAAAGAGTGGCACCAAGAGCTAGGAAGTGGGGAAGTACAGGCTCTGGGGTGAGACAGTGCTGGGTTAAAGGGCTGGCCCTTGGCTTCCTGGGCAAGTCACCTCACCTCCAGGAGGTCCAGTAACCTCTTCTTTAAAATAACAACAATTATAGCAGCCTTTCCGGTTTGGTGTGAGAATTAAACGAGATAATGAGAAGTGGTGGATGTTGTTTTGGATTCCTGTATTGTGTGAGTCCTGATGGGGAGGTAGGATTCTGGCCACCATGGAAGCTGAACCTTTCATATTTCTTCTTCCGGGTTCTCCCTTCCAGGGGACACTGCAAAATTACCTGTGGTGTCTGTGTCAGGGCTCAGAATGCTGTACCCCAAAGTATGGCACCTTCGGGTGCTGATTATTTTTGAGCTGAAGGAGACAGGAAGGCCTCAGAAGCAAGGAAGTCTCTCTGACCTTCTCCCACCGTCCTGTCTTCTGCCCCTCTCTCTCCTGAAAAGCAAGCCATAAAACACAGAAAGGTCAGTCTCTGACCTACCTCTCCAAAAATAGGTCATAAGGTCCTCATATGACAGGTGTCCTGCCCTATACCTGGAGGAAAGGAATGTTACGTGGAGAGATTGAGAAGAATATGAACAGATAGTTTTGCTGGAATTCCCACTCAGTTTTATGTCATTAGATCACACCCTTCTTGTCCAGTTGAGTTTCTCCACACACTTCTTCCATCAGACTTAGCATCAAAATAGTTTTCCCTGTGTCTTTAGGCCTTCATTTCCGAGGGTTCCTATGTCATGTAAAACTTGATGTGTTATGCATTTAATCTGTCTTTTGTAATAGGGGTGTCAGCCATAAACCTTGGAATGGATATGGAAGACTTATTACTTTTTTACCCATACAGCTGTGTCAGGGATCCAGGTTCTGATGGTGGTGAGGCTGGAAGCAGATCCCAAGCGGAGTGAACCTGTGACAAAATCCACACATTATCCCCACTCCCCAGCTCTCCTTCATGTTGACTCATGCTAACAGCTTGGTTTTCTAGCCCTTGGGTCAATTCTATGAATTACTGACACTTTTCCAACAAATTCCTTTTCTGCTCAAAATTAATAGGTATTGTCTTTTGCTTGAATCCAGAAGCTGTGACCATTATCGAGGGGAGAAAAAGTAATATGTCTTCTCACCTATTGCAAGATTCATGGCCGAGACACCCACAATAAAACAGTAGCAAGAAAACAAATATACAAATGTATTTGCGTTTTATGTAACATGGGAGGCTCTAGAAATGAAGTTCCCCCCCCTAAAAAAAACAAAAATATGTATATTTTTATGCTTAGGTTTGGTGATGGATGGACTGTTGTGCAGAACTGTGACTGTACAAAGGAGGTCTAATGTAATAAACAGGAGGGAACTTAGGAAGGCCTGTTCATTCAGATTCTTCTCTGTGTCCTTGTGTCTTCAGAGTTAAGGACATTCCTTTCCTCCAGATATAGGGAGGGTACCTCTGGGATGAGCAGGGTCTTAAGACCTGCTTTAGAGGAAGCTCAGGGAATTCTTTTATGATCTGCTTCAAAAGAGAAGGGTGGGAGAAGGTCAGAGAGACCTTCTTGCTTCTGCGGTTTTCTCAAATGCCAAGGTGCCATATTTTTGGGTAGCATGTCCTGAACCCCATCAATTACAATATGTAAAGAGCATAATACTGCCAGAGCACCTAGCAGAATGCTCATGAAAGTAGGCACTCAACGCAAGGGAACTATGGTTATTATTAGCATTCCAGAGTTTCTACTATTAGCTTTGGCATTCCAGGATTTCACATTTGATTCAACTACAGTCATGCATTGCTTAATGGTGGGGCTACATTCTGAGAAATGCATCCTTGTGGGAACATCATAGAATGTACTTACACAAACCTAGCCTACTACACACCTAGGCTATATGATATAGCCTATTGCTCCTAGGCTACAAACCTATATGGCATGTTACTGTACCGAATATCATAGGCAATTGTGACACAATGGTTTTTGTGATATAAACATGGAAAGGTGAAGTAAGAATATGGTATTTTAATCTTATGGGATCATCGTCCTATATGTGGTTTGTTGTTGACTGAAACATGATTACATGGTGCGTGACTGCATTCAAATATCCATGAAGTGTAATAATTTGCTGAAATACAAATTTAAATTGCCTTTGGAAGAATATACATTAGATTATTTCCTGTTTGCTTTTTTACAAGGAGCACATATTATTTGCAATTATCAGAAATAGTAAATACATTTTCATTTAAAAAAAGAAACATGGCTTTGGTTTCAATTGTGTATACTCAAAGGCAAAAAAGCTTTTGTGATTTACTGATCTCCAAATTATTCTGCAATTGTATTCAAGAATGGTATCCCATGGATGGTCAGGATCTTCTATTAGAATAACCAAATGTAAAGAGACTTCATGGGTAAAGAAACTCTAAGAAAATAAAATTTAATAATCTGTATTAAGGCCTGGATCATAATCTACATTCAAATAGTAATCAATGTATTAATAGCCATTTGCCCCATTCACAAGCTTGACTATGCATGCTTCACTGCTAAAATATTTTGTTGGTCAGCAAAGTCTTTGTGACTCAAAGGATGGTCCCTGGACCAGCAGCATTGGTATCACCATGGAGCTTGCTAGAAATGCAGAATCTCAGGTCCCATCCTAGGCCTACTGATTTAGTATCTGCAGTTTACTTAGTCTGGTGCGGTGACCCAGGCCTGTAATCCCAGCACTTTGGGAGGCCAAGGTGGGAAGATTGTTTCAGCCCAGGAGTTGGAGACCAGCCTGGGAAACATAGCGAGACCCCACCTCTAAATAAAAAAAGAAATAGAATCTGCATTGTACAAGATCCCCAGGTGATTCATAACAGCATCAAAGTTTAAGAAGCATTGATAAGTAACTTGGCCATTAGCAGTTGGAGGAGGTATCAAAGCATTTCCCCAAACCAGATTCGGATGAAATTTGTAAATCCATTTTCAAGTATCAAGGATTTACTTGTTAACCAAAGTGAGTACTATATTCTTTAAGGGAGTAGCCCAGGGAAATTTCTGTCTTACCTCCTGTGAAATTATCAAGGATTTTTGCTTGTTTATCAGATTGAGGGGTTGAAGGGAGCAGAAATCTCTTTTTCTGCTTATCTGCCTCTGGCTTAAACTAAGACTTTAGAGGGCAACAGGGAAAATAATCTTAAATTGTCTGCATCACTGAAAGGTGGTGATTTCATCTTTTGGCATGGGATTGGGTCAACTTGCACTTTGCTCAAGCCATTTGTTCAGGACGAGAAGTTCCTGCACCAGAAATAGTGAAGTGTAATCAGCAGAATGGATTAGATCCTGAGGAAGCCATTATCATGGAGTGTCAGTGAGTAAAATTAACATGTATTTTTAATAAGTTTATAATTACTTATCCTACAATAGACCATATGGTCTATTCACTTTTTGTGGAGTCAAACACAAATGGCCCTCAAATGCCATTTAGTTTGAAACATACACACACACATACCCACACCCTCTTCCCTCAAAGAAAACAAAGGAATTGTATTTTGAGCTCTAAAATAGTTTCTTAAGGAGGAGAAATTTGTATTGCTATCAAAGGCAGAAATTGTACACTTGTGTCTAGAAACACACAGTGACACATTTTTGCCCTACCTCAGGCCTTTCCTTTTAACTTGTTGGCTCAATTATCTGAGCTGAGGGGAGCATGGCTGTGCTGAGTTTTCAGCTTAAGTGTTGATTTCCTTGTTTTTGTGAATTTTTGCAGCAGACCTGGTATTGTTATTTAAATAATCTTTGTATTTTTTGTGTTTTAGAATTCCATTAAAATGGAAACAAAGGACCCTGTGCTGCTTTCAAGGGGAAAATGCCTCTATTTTCCCATTTCTAGGCTATATTTCAGGAAGGTCTTTTGATGATATTCTCATGAACTTACTTTTAGAGACATGCATGCATTTTATGACTTCATTTGGGTCTTTAAAAACTGCCGATTAAGCAGTGCCCCTAAAAACAATTTTTTTTTCTTCACTAATAGGCTGCAGAAGTCTCATCTTGTTAAGAGTTACCTTAGAGGGGTTCCACATAACATAAAATGACTATCTTTCAACACACTCTGAGGAATGGAATAATCTAAGCCAGGCTTAGGGGGACAAATCAGTCAATTCAAAATACCAGTGTATTTTTAAACTTTATTAATGGGATTTTTAAAAGTCAGCCTGGTCACTTGGAAAATTCTACCTTTTAAATAAGCAAAAGCTGTAGCTTTGATCAACAAGAGGCAGATCACCCAGACTCACAGCTTGCTCATCTCCATCTTCAACCTGCAAATTTAAGAGGAATTATCTGCAACTTGGAAAGACCAGTTCCAGAAAAGCCACAGTGGGCAGGGCCTCCATTCACATTTCCTAGCTTTGTAACCCATTGTTTTCTGCAATCAGTAAACGGAATTCAGACTTAGGCTTTCCTGTTATAAACGCCTTCTTTCCACAGAATCACATAACTCCCAGGTAGGAAGGGACACTAACTCTATGTATACCAAATCCTGGGTGGTGTGCACCTGGGGCCCTGACTCTTGGGCTTTACCTTTGTGTCCTCAGCACCTGGACAAGTCTGGGACTCATTGTGTCTATCCCCCATGAGCAGCTAGAGCATCAAAGCTGTAATCGTACTTTAGTGGCCTCCCTCTTGGACCAACTTTCACTAACTGAGCCTCTAACTTGATGTGTGAGCTTTGAACGGGGGTCTGTTCACCCAGCACAGTAAAGCCAAACATCCACACGAAGGTTTTGCAGTGGGAGAAAGGAGGGCATTTATTTGTGGGGCACCAAGGAAGAAGAATCGAGCAGCTCACAGTTAAGACCCAGCCATCCTGATGGCTGACAAGCAAGGCTTTTGAAAGGCAGGGATACATTTCAGGGAAGCAGAAGCTACCAGTAAAATCATAAATCAACACATGGAGGTTATATGTTGGTTTGAACTAAAAAGGTAAGATATCTGGAAGTGAGGATTTACAGGTCAAAGGTGGTTTCAAAGTTCTCTGATTTGCGATTGATTAAGGAAGCGAAAGTGTCTAAAAACTTGGGGTCAGCGGAAAGGAATATTAAGGTCTGGCCTATGGGCCATCAGGAATAAATTTAGTACAAAGAACAGTGGTCCGAGTTCAGTCATCGGTTCCTGTTGATCTGAGGTCTATGTACCAGTGGATACATTTGGTGGGTGTCTAAGTTTCTGAAAGGCAAATCAGGAATATATGTTAAGATGTTATGTTTAGTTTCTATATGGAACAAACATCTTGTGACTCTTTCTTGGTTATTGTTTTAAGCTATCATTACTTTCTTGCTTATCAGGTTGTCATTTCCTTCTTAGGGCTAGCTAGGTGCCTAGAATCTGCCTTGAAGGAACTCGAGGTTTTCCTTTATTTCCATGCTTGAGGGGGCCTGCCCCTAAGTGGGGTCCCTGCTCCATCTCAGCCTCCCTTTGTACCCAGTGAGAGAGGTTTCAATGTACCACTCAGAGAGCTGGACACAGCTTCTGTAACTGGGAGGTAATGAAGCATCTGTGACAGAATCCCCCTAGCACAGCTTTAGCGACAAGTGGTGCCCAGAGAGAGGGTTGTGTCATTACACTCCCACAAAGGCAGGTCAACATTGCATGACTCCTAGGGAGCAGCCCATTTTGGCAATATTGGCGTTGAGCTGTTTTAGAAGACATCCTGAAAGCATTGAAGAGGTGAGAAGAGAGAATACATGAAAGTGCCCACAAGACAAAGTCACCTTGAAGCATTTATAAGGTCTGGAGGCCGTGGTATCATCTTATGGCAGCATCAGTCAATTAAGAACCTTACTGTCCCCTCTAGTGGAGGTAAAATCATTTTCTTTCTATCCTCCATAATCCTTAGCTGCGACTCCCAGTAACAAAAGATAGGTTAACAAGAGGAGAACAAACAGAATTTTAATAACAGGTGTACCTCTTGTATAGATGGGAGAAACCTCAGAAAAAAGTGAGTAAATCTCTAAAGTAGATCTCAAAGAGTTATCTTAGACTTCAGGCTTAAATGCCATCATTCTCTGAAACAAGGAAAAAGGGGTGTGGGGACACAGGTTGAAGTGGCTGTGACTGGCACCTTAAACGAAGGGAAGGTTTGTTATGCAAATTCAAGTTGATGCTTTCTCCATAGATTAAGGGTTTCATTTAGGCCTCCTTCTCTTTCTGGTGCAGAGAGGGAGACACTCTTATAATAGAGATTTCCTGTAGAGGTGTAAATGTTTCTCATAAAGGGGTTACTTCTCAGAGCTTCTCCTTGGTCTGCAGTTTCTCAAAATGACAGCTCAGAATAGTCTTTATGTCAAAGAGGCATATTTTGGGATGGCATGCCCTGAACCCTATCCCTTCCTTTCCATCCCTTTCTACCCAACCATTTTACCCCTCAGGTTAGAAAGTAGCTGGTGAGGCTGGATGCAATGGCTCATGTCTGTAATCCCAGCGCTTTGGGAGGCCAAGGCGGGTGGATCACCTGGGGTCAGGAGTTTGAGACCAGCCTGGCCAGTATAGTGAAACCCCGTCTCTACCAAAAATGCAAATATTAGTTGGGAGTGGTGGCACAAGCCTGTAGTCCCAGCTACTCGGGAAGCTAAGGCAGGAGAATCACTTGAACCCGGGAGGCAGAGGTTGCAGTGATCCGAGATTGTGCCACTGCACTCCAGCTGGTGGATGGAGTAGAAGATTGTTGGGGCTCAAAAACTAATACTCCAAAATAATGGTGCTTTGACATATTGAACTGAAGAAGGCTCAGTTTCCCTCTCCCACTGTTTCTTCCAAAGAAGTTGAAGTTCCTTTATCTGCCTAAGATCCATACTCACCAAGGCGAACAATTGTTTTTCTCTTCTGCTTCCAAAGCCAAGAATATAACCATACCAGAGCAGCACTTTCACTATCAGAGAGCTATTTACAAGTTAATCTCTTATTCCTCTCTTATCCCATTCCTTCTCCCTAGTAATCTTTTATTACACCTCAACAGAATCCTTCTCTCCCTCCCATAGCCTGCTATGGTATATAGCTTCTGAACCTCAATGTGTGGTTGGGTCTTCATTCTGAAGGCTCCTGTATATACACATTAAAGAAATTTGGATGGTTTTTCTTGTATTAATCAATCTGCCTCATGTTAGTGATTTTCAGCAAACCTCCAGGGCCCTCACAAGATTAGCCAGGAAAGCCAAAAAGCCAACCATACCCTCTTCCCCAAAGAAAGGCAGTGTGACTGGTAAAAACAGGGACACTGTGCCTTCCTGAGTATTGAAGTTTTGCCTGATGTATTGGGCTGGACATCATTCATTTCTAAATTAATTGAGACATGACTGAGACTTCAAAGAACTGTTTGGCTTTTCTATTGCTAAGATTGAACAGAAAGTTGTGGGGAATGTCCTAGTTTTTATTCCCAGACAAGGGAAATATTCCCTGGCAGACAGTGTAAAAGAGAACGTGGGTGTCAAAAATATTACGCCCCATGAGGCCTGGATGATGGATGGGCTGGTTACAGTCTCTATTTTCCACTCAACAGAAACTCTTGGGCTGACAGCAGATATTTGCAGATTCATTTAACAAATACCTGTAGTTGTTGACATACTTGGCACTTGACAGCACTAGAGAGCAACCACTCAACAAACCTCATGCTTTACCCTCAAGGAGCTGATGGTCTACTGGGAAATGAAGACAAGTAAGTAGAAAATGAAAGTGACTTTTCAACGTGATAGGTATTACTAAGGGTGCTGAGATGCATTTGATCTTGTCTCAGAGGCATTGCATGGGAAGTTAGGCTTAATTTGAGACCTGAGGGACCAGTAGGTATTGACTGGACAAAAAGAGGAAGAAGAAGAAGAAGGAAGCAGAGGAAAGAGAAGTGTTTTTCAGACAGAGTCAACAGCAGGGGATAAAGGCTGCAGAGAGATGAACAGCGGAGAAATTGGAAAGTGGGATTGAGAGTGGGAATCACAAGAAATTATAATTGAGAAATAGGCAGGGTTGCATCTTGAAGAGCTTTATAAACCACATTCAGTTTGCATTTTAATCTTAGGACAGTGTTGATTTTTAGCAAGGGAAGAATCATATTTGCGCTTCCGAACAATTTTCTCTAAAGTAAGGTAATAAGAAGAAACTATTAGATCCTTTAATTACATTGTTTAAAATGTAACCTTTAAAATTTTCTAATAGATTTATTACCCATAAACTTAATATAGTCGCAGGAGTACGTGCACGTAATTTATAAATATACACGTATTTGGGAGTGCAGGGGGGATTGCTTTAGAAAAGTCACTCTGGCTGCAGGCTATGGCAGCATGGAACATGGATTGGAGGACAGTGAGGGCAGAGGCAAGGAGGCTGGTTAGGAGGCTGTTGCACTGACCCAAGTAGAAATGATAGAGGCAGGAACCAGCATAATGGCATTGAGTGTAGAAAGAAGTGGCTAAATTGAAGCAAGATGTTAATGTCACTCCATGTTTGCAAATAAGACTATTCCATTAGAGATCTCCAGCATCTACAGGCCAGTTAATGAGTCAGGAGAAAAAAGAGCACTGGCTGTCAAAAAATCCAGGCTTCAAGTCCTGCGTTCTTCACTTATTATGAGATTTGGGCAAATCATTTACTTGCTGAGGCTTGGTTTCCTCAATCATAAAAATGGGGCTCTCAATACAAGACCCTACCTGCCACCTGGGTCAAGTGCTGAGCAACTGAAGTAACAAAAAAGGGATGATTTTGAAAATTGTAAAGGATTAGGAAAATGATAAATATTTTTCCAACAAGGACTATATTTTTGTGTATAAGTTGTCACCAAAAACAGGATTTGACTTCATTTTTAATTAAAATGAAGAAGCTAACTATTCTTATGCTTAGCAAAAGACAGCATCTTTTTTTATTTATGTTGAAAACAGTAATAAATGGGTCAAATGGTTATGGCTTTTCCTCCTTGGGAAGCTTTGAGACTCAGTTTCCTTATGTGTCAATGGAAAATAATGGCATCTCTCCTATCGATCTCTTCACTGAACCCCTCAGAAGGGGGACATTAGTACTCACTGAGAAGGCGGTCAGGAACTTTCCTTTCCCCACAGTTTCCTTATGTGACCTTGAACAAGTCACGTGACAACCTCTAGCCTTAATTTCCTTATCTATAAAGTGTGAGTAAGGTGATTTCCAAGCACCTTCCAGATATTGAATATCATTATCTACGAGATGCGAATGATGAGATGAAATATGAAGCATGCTTTGTTACAGTTGTGATTTTATTTGCCTGGTTGAAAAAGAAAGGAGGGGAAGCTTTAGGGGAAATAAAAAGTTTACCACTAGAATTATCTGCACATTAACCAAGCCATGGAAAATGGAAGAAGCTGTGAAGATTTTCTCAATATGCAGAGCCACCAGGCAATCGCTGACAATAAAATTGTGAATTCAGCAATTCCATGCTGTGTTTTAATTTTCTGGCACTGGCGTGCCCATTATTTAAGCATGCATTTGGATTGGTGCCAGCCTGCCCTCATCACCACGGCTCAGAAGGGATGCTGAGAAGCCTCCCCAAGCTCACACCAGCAGGTCTGGGGCTCCTGCAAACCCTATTCCTCTGGAAGGTCAGGAAAAGGAGGTAGGACAGCAGACTTTATATAGGACAAAGGGAAACTGGGAGATAATTGGAGAAAAAATGAGGAAGAGAGTGGGAGAGGACAACTGGAGGAAACATTGGAACAGAATGAAGGGAAAAAGGGAGAGAAGGTCATGAATGTAAATGTTTCATGGCTACTACGAAAGGGGGAAATTAGGCACCAGAATAAGGTAGGAGAAGAAAATAAAAGATGGGAATCTACAGTGACTCTATGTCCCAGATCTCTTTCTAGTCTCTGGTCAGGGGCATGGTCAGTGGACCACCTCCAGCTGCAGTGCCTTCAAGATCTGCTACAGCATTTGAACTGAGGCCATGCTCTTCCCCCAGATCTTCCTGGATAGCCTCCAGGCAATGGCTGAGCATGGTGAGTGTTTCATGGCCTGGCCAATATTTACCTAATGTGGGACTCTGCTCCAGAGTTCCTCATTAGACTGGTTAACAGTCTCTCAGAGCTGCCCTGTAGGTGAAGATTTTTCCTACCCTACCTTCCTCCCTTTCCCCCTTATGATTGTTAGTTTTCGTGGTAACCTGGCTAGGTGACAATGCACAGTCATATAATGAAACACTAATCTAAGTGTATCTATCAATGTGTTTATAGATGTGGTTAGCATTTATGGTCAGTTTGTTAGCAGTGGCGAATCTGTACAGGGCTGGAGCAACCTCAGTTCTTGCCTCTACAGAAGAAAGAATTGGACCGAGGGGCATAAGGCAGAGTGAGAGACCGACATAAGTTTTAGAGCAGCAGTCAAAGTTTATTAAAAAGTATCAGAGCAGGAATGAAAGGGAGTAAAGTACACTTGAAAGAGGACCAAGTGAATGACTCGAGAGATCAAGGCCACTGTTTGACCTTTGACACGGGGTCTTCTACACTGGCAGGCTTCCAGGGGGTTGCATCCCTTCTCCTCTGATTCTTCCCTTGGGGTGGGCTGTCTGCATGCACAGTGGCCTGCCAGCCCTTGGGAGGGGCCGCATGCGCAGTGTGTTTATTGAAGTTGTGTGCATGCTTGCTTGAGGTGTTTTTCCCCTAGCAGTCGAGTGTTCTTCAAAGAAGGTAATATACCAGGTAAACTCCGCCATTTTGCCTGTTAGGGTGCATGCTTGAGCCCACTTGCCGAACTCCTGAGATCTTATCGGGAAGCTGCTGATCACCAGCTTCAGGTATTTTCTTTCTATTGGGAGATTACTTTTCCCTGATGCTGAGTGTGACCAATTACTATTTCAGAGGGTCAGTTTAACAACTGCCTGACCATCATCTGATGGTTGCCCAGTGTTCCTGGTGGGATCAGCGGAGCTCTCCTACCCTGCTCACGTCTGCCTGACAATCTACTGTAAAAACTTGACTTAAAGTAAAGGAGATGACCCTTAATAATGTGGGTGGACCTCATCTAGTCAGTTGAAAACCTTAAGAGCAAAACTGAGGGTTGCCAAAGAAGAAGAAAATCTGCTTTGAGATTGTAGCATTGACTCTTACCTGAGTTTCCAGCCTGCCTGTCCTGCAAGTTTCAAACTTGCCACCCCTCCACCATTGCATGAGCTAATTCCTTAAAACAAACAAACCATCTCTAATTAGTTCTGTTTCTCTGGAGAACGCTCACTAATCCATGTCTTTTTTTTTTTTTTTGAGTCAGAGTTTCGCTCTTGTTGCCCAGGCTATAGTGCAATGGCGCCATTTCAGCTCACCACAACCTCCACCTCCTGGGTTCAAGTGGTTCTTCTGCCTCAGCCTCCCGAGTAGCTGGAATTACAGGCACCTGCCACCACACCTGGATAATTTTGTATTTTTAGTAGAGACGGTGTTTCTCCATGTTGGTCAGGCTGGTCTCGAACTCCTGACCTCAGGTGATCCGCCTGTCTCAGCCTCCCAAAGTGCTGGAATTACAGGCATGAGCCACCGTGGTGGCCCATCCCTCTTCTTTCATAGACATCAGATCTGCATGATAGTCCGAAGGCTTTCCCTGATCACCCCTGCTCCCTCTTACTTTTATCCTTCATGATGTTACCTTCAATAAATCTCTTCACCTTCTAACTCCATCTTGCCCTCTGCTTGAAAGGAGCCAACCACACCGTGGCATGGCTTCATTTACACTTTTCAGACTATGTGTTCATTTTTACCTTAGAATATCTGAGCATGATTGATAACACCTTAGGATCTTATAACTCTTGAGTGGTAGGAAAAGAAGCTGAAGAAATATGGTGTAAAAACAGAAATGAAAGGGAGGTCGAAGGCTAGGAGAAATATGGGGTCACAGCTAGGAGAAGTATAAAGGAAATTGCCTTTCTGGAAATGTCAGATTTGAATGTTTTGTTTAATAGATCACCTATCAAGGGCTTTTTGCAAACAGTGGCATGGAAATATACCAGGGAGGAAAGCGAAGGAACAGACAAGCACACACTGATGTTTGCCTCATTTTTGCTTTTTGCTCATTGGAGAATCCATTACAAATGTGTATTTCCCCTTTGCCAATTGCCATCTCTTCAATTACCTTATTTAAGAACACACACGAAAACAGTATTCCTTGCATCTGCTCCAATTTTCTCCCAAACTTTTATAGCTTCCTCTGCCTGACTTTTTAACAAAATGAAACTACATTGTAGAAACTTCTGCTATTTCACTGAAGATTTTTTCCTTGGTTGCTTTACTTGTGGTTTATAGAGAGAATGACTGGGAGCCATCCGAGGTGAGATGTGTGATACAATGATAATGTGACAACGTCACCCACCCAGTTCATTGCACATGGCTCAGAATGAAATGTGAGTGCCAATTAAAGTGGCCATACCTGTATCCTTGCAGGACATTACCTGACAGCCTCTGAAGTTGGATTTTCCTTTCCAAGCCTGTGTTGACTTCCCTTAAATCTGCAGAGCACCCATTCATTCTTTCTTTTATCTATTTATTTAGCATTTCTTTAGTTAACTGAAGTCCTAGTAGGTGCTAGGGACTGTGCTGGATGCTGAGGAAGTGATGGAATGTTAAACAATATCCCTGCCCTCAGAAGGCTTCACGGTCTATTTTTCAAGTAAATCCTTACCAGGCTGACTGTGTTTCTGGATCACACAGCTTTAAACTTTAATGAGGGTGTAGCTTAAGTAAGCTTTGAGACCTTCTCCTGGTGTCCTTTCCCAGGTGTAATGGCGTGGCAGCCATGACTAGCAAGCACATCAAGGATGTCTGTTGTTCCACACAGCCAGGGAAGGAACCACAGGCCTTGCTGGTGCTGAGGTCTTTATTGTTGAAAGCCAGTTGGCATCTGCCAGTCAAGTTCAGCTCTTATTTGACCCCAGTAATTCAGTGCACCAGCCAAACCAGCAAGCACAACTGAGCAGCCAATCTCTCCTCAAATGGAAGTCACTTGAGATGAAGCAGACGGCGTTGCTGCCCAATTCCAATCAATACAACTTCTGTGATAACTCAGTCACCAATGTTCTGTTTCCAGGGCATCAGAATTCCTTATGCAAATGACTTTGCATTAACCTGGTGTATTGGTCAAAGTTCTCAGGAAAACAGAATTGATCAATGTGTATGTGTATGTGTGTGTGTGTGTGAGAGAGAGAGAGAGAAATAAGAGATTTATCTTAAGAAATTGGCTCACATGACTATGGGAACCTGCAATTCTGAAATCTATAGGACAGCCAGGCAGTCGGGAAATTCCAGCAAGAATTGATATTTTATTCTTGAGTCCCAAAGTCCAAAGGCAGTCTGGAGGCAGAATTCCCTCCTCTTCAGGGTGCCCCAGTCTTTTCTATCAAGACCTTCAACTGATTGGATGAAGGCTACCCAGGTTATGAGGTGAAGAGTGCTGAGATATGTCATCCCAGAATATGCCTTTTTGGCATATGGATTGTTTTGGGCTAAAGGCCACTGAGAATCAGCAGACACAGAAAAAACTCTAAAAACAGGTCACACGTTTTCCTTTTGTAAAGGAAATTTCCTTTTGTGAAAGACGTCCCCTTCTGTACCAGGAAGAAGAAGACTCTTAACAATGGTCATTAATGGTGAAGGCACTGATTTAAATCTGCGTAACAAGCCTTAATAAACAACACTTGCTCATCATACTGTTCCTGGTCACCTTCCCATAACTATCCTCTTTCCCCTGAAGCCCTAACCCCCTTTTCCTTTGTTTTAGCCTAAGATGGTATACAAGCCAAGGCTCTAACCACCCCTTTGGGTTCCTCATCCCTGAGTGCTTCCATGTGTATGTGCGATGCACAGGTTAATAAACATCTGTTTGTTTTCCCCTTGCTAATCTGTCTTTTGTCAGTCTTATTTATAGAGCCTCAGTTGGAGAACCTAAGAAGAGTAGAGAACAAAGATTTTTTTCTGTCTCCTGGAGTAGATAACCTGCTTTACTCAAAGTGTCTGATTTGAAGTTAATCACATCTGAAAAAATATCTTCACAGCAGCATCTAGACAAGTGTTTGCCAAACAACTAGGCACCATAGCCTAGACAAGATGACACACAAAATTAACCGTTGTCTCTCATGAACTCCAGTTTTAGTGTTCTACCAAATTCCTTCCTGATAAAGTCAGTGGTGGTGGAAGGTATCACTTCACATTAAAATTAAGAAAGACAGAAAAATCTAAGCATTTTTGGTATGGTTTTAATTATTTTCAAAGAATTACACAAGGAATACATGATTATAGCCAAAAATTTATGCTACATTGATTAAAAAAATACAATTTAATTATAATACCACAATTCTAAAGTAATTGCTGTTATTTTTTTACATGCAATATTCCCATTATTTTCTTAGAATGGGGTCCTATGTAGGGGAGAAAAAAGCTCTTCCTTCACCCATGTTAAGCTCTTCAGATGAGGCCCTATAAATTAGACTGGCAAAAGACAGACTAGCAAGAGAAAAACAAACAGACTTATTAACATGCATATTATGCTTACATATGGGAGCACCCAAAGATGAGTAAACCAAAGGCATGGTTAGAGGGCTTATATACCGTCTTAGGCTAAAACAAGGAAAAGGGAGGGCAAGACCTAGAAAATGTATAGTAAACAAGGATTGTTTATTGAAGTTTGTTATGCAGAATTAAGTCAGTGCCTTCACCATTAATCAGAGTTGTTAAAAGTCCTCCTCTTTCTGGTACAGGAAAGGGAGACATCTTTTACAATTTTAAAAGGAAAACTTTTGACCTGTTTCTAGAGTTTTTCCTGTGTCTGCTGATTCTCAATGGCCTCTAGCTTAAAATAATCCATATGCCAAAGAGGCATATTTTGGGGTGGCATATCTGGCACCACCCTTCACCTACTCTACAGAATATTGTAGAACTTGCTTTTTGTACTTGATCACACACTGGGTGAATTATTTCAAGATAATATATATTCTACTACAACAGCATTCTTAATTGTCATCATATATTCTATTGTGTAAATATACCATCATTTACCTAACAAATCCTTTATGGCTAGACATTTAAATGTTCCAAATTTATCCCCATTATACACAAGTCTACAATAAATGTCTTTGGTCATTTGTCTAAATAGTCTTTGTTCATTCATCTATTTATTTCTCTCTGATAAATTCCAGAAAGGGGATTACTAGGTCAACAAGTGTGCACATTTTCAAGAAGCTTTTGATACATCTTGACAAGCTGCTCTTTAGGAAAATATACCAATTAATAAAAGTACTATTGTTTTAATAGCATGTGTTTATCAGCTTATGTTACTTCCATATAATAATAAATACCACTGAATCCTCTATTTTCAGAATTAAGCTTGCAAGAAAAATTCTTCATAAAAATACAAGTCTGAAGTACTAAGAAGAAGAAAAACTGGTTTAATCCTACCCTTTGGCTTTGAAGAAAATTCTCATTTTAGCATTTTTTAAAAATTAAATATATTTCCCTTCATTGATGCACCATTCTACTATAAATTTGATACTGCATTATCTAAGAGTAAGGTGATTTAAGAGACAGATGACTTAAGAATACATGTATGTGTATAAAAAGAGTAATGATGCTTAGTATTTGAGGATTGGCAGGCTGGGTGAAATGAAGGCTAGGTGAAGATAACCAGATTTTCCAGTTCCAGAATTCATAAACTGAATACTTTTATAGTAGGAATATACTCTCCACAATCACCCATACTGTGGCCTTCCATCAAATCAGATCAGAGAAACCCTAGAGCCAGTCTTAATGCAAGTTAATAGACAGTAGGCTGATGCCCCCCTGAGTAGATAGACATGGACCACAGGACTCTGAGTAGTTTGCTTAAATATATTCTTCAAGTGAAACAAAGAAGGACTTGGGAAAGCCCACTAATAGGGAGTTATCCGGGAAAAGTAGAGTAAACAAGAGCAAGGTTGTTATGCAGATTCATGTGGGTGCCTTCTCCATTGATGAGTCGATTTAGTCATTCTTCCCTTCCTGGTACAGAGAAGGATGGAGATTACAAATGGAAGTTTCCTTTATAGATGCAAATTTCCTTTGCAAAAGGGTAACTTATACTCCATTTTCAGTCCTGTGTCTGCAGCTTCTCGAAATAATCAGCTCAAAATAATCCTTATGCTAAAAAGGCATATTTTAGGGTGGCATATTCTGGTTTCCTACACTAGATATACTCATCAGCACCAAACGTCCTAGACACCACCAGCAGACATAAACACACACTCACATGGCTAACTGGAAGAATCACCTTGACTTTGTCATGAAAGTCACAAAAGCAATTTTGTTAATGACTCAAGACCTTCGATCAATTAGAGTCAGAGGTTCAATAAATGTTTGTTGCATTGAATTGCTCAATGTTAATTGTCTGTCTCATCCTCAGGTGTTCACATGAGGGGCACTTTGCAAGCATAAAGGGGATTGACAAAGTGACATTTTTATTCATGTGCACCTAACAAGACGGAAACAAGAGGAAGCAGAATGAGAAGTGTGGTTAGGCACCAACTTTCTTAATGTTTATCAGGGGCCGAAGAGGTGGATGGGAAAGAAAGGATCGATGCATCAGAGCACAGGATTAATGCAACATATTAAGTGCAACCCTGTAATCTAAGTGCAGCCCTATCTGCCTCTCCAATAACAGCAACCACACACATTTCCTAGGAGCCAGGAACAGTAACAGCACACAAAAATTCCAACCAGGATTAAACTGGAGGTGAAGTCACTGCTGCCCCATGATGCCTCACTCCTGAGCTGTCATTGCACACCTCTTTACTGACTCCAACATGCCAATTAAAAAGCCTGGCTTGCAGCGGGACAATAGGATAGAACGTGGGTTTCATTCTTTTCCATCTGAACAAAAGCCATGTCTTTGCTCCTCGAGCTCCAGGGACTGTGAGGCAGGGGAGCCCTTTTGAATGGTCCCTGCCACCACACACTTCCCAACTATAGACACCAGCTAGATAGGTAACAAAAGGGGAGTCAATGGTAATGAATCAGAATTTGCGGAGTTTAGCTGCTATGGGTGTGGGAGGGCCCCCAGAGAACGGCCAACTGACCCGATCCATTTGTATCACTTGTTAACCAAAATTGTCAGTGACTTTGGAACAATTATTGCCTTCTTGAAACCAAAACCTGCACAGCACAGTAACTCCTGAGCCTTCCTTCTCTGCATTATTAATCATGCTCATGGTGCTTTACTTAGCAGGTTACAATGTTAGCTTACTCTCAGGCTCTCTGCAGTGAACAAATCAAAGAGGCTTGCTCTGTTCCATGAAAATACTCCAGCTCAGCCTATTCATTTTCCTAAATGCTTCTCCACTTCAAATTGGCATTCCAGCCATGTTGCATATATTTTTTAAAAGCCATCGTATAGGTCAATAATGTTAAACCCTTACCCATGACAATAATTTACTCTCATTGACTGTGTACATACACAGAGAAGATATACACACATAGTGTGTGTGCTCATACTCTGATCCCTTTGGTGTCTCTCAGCACTGTGGACTCTCTTCCTATTGTGTTCCAGTCTTTTTTTTAACTGGCGGTCTCTTTCTCCTGCAAAGACAGATTACAAATACAATCCTAGAATTGTAAATAGAACGGTGGCTGCCTTTTGTTCGGCTTCCTGTCCAAGTTGTTACAACCTTTGTCATGGTAATGAGCCATCAGAATTTCATAGCCTGAATACCCTCTCCACTCTTCCAGTTTATTGTGTGCCTAAATTTGGATGAGTTTATGGTCTCCGTCAGTGCTGCCCGTGGATAAAGACAGCTGGAAAAGTTGACCCGCTTTGAGACGACCAAGGGTTCTTCATGGAAGTAAAAGGTTTACTGGTGTTTTTGAAGGGTTCGAATGGCAACACAGGAAATCCTGAGAGCACTGTCTGGAAATTTGGACAGGGTAATATTCACCTGCCAAGGTTTTCCATCAGGTCTTGAAAAAGGTCGGTGGGTTTTCTACCCTACTTAACTTTTCCCCAGTTGTGACAGAGTAGCTTTTCTCATTCATTCAAGGGATGTGTGTTGAGAATCTGTTCTGTGCTAGGCAGTGGATGCACTGAGGAGAAAAAATAGGGCAGGCCAGGAGCACCGAGGCACAGCTGAATACGTATTTATGCCAGTGCAAAGAAACAGAAAACTGGGTTCATCTTCATACTTAACTTCATATGACTCAGATCAAATTTCCTCAATGACAGCCCATTTACAATAGCCATTGTGCTGATAAACATGCCACTGGCTTCCCCAGTGAATACCCAATGAATACCCAGTTCTGAACTTGCTCAATAAGAACACGGCTGAAGGTAGATTCCTACAAGGCAAATTCCTATTACTGTCACTTCGGTTGTGGCTTTAGGTAACTAATATGTACGTGACATCACATTATCTATGCTAAAGTACTTTAAAGCAAATGACAGATGTTGTAACAGTTTACAAGATGACCCATCTATATTTGATTACTGACAGGCATGAATAATTTACTTCAATATTTCATCAAAATTGTGCCCTGTTAATTAGATGGAGGGTTTTTGTGACAAAGCACAAACTGCTGGGGTGGGTGGTCTGTGAGGTTGTAGAACATAAAAGGGCTTTTTATTCCCCCAGCAGATGGGGCCCCCCAAGGATAAAAGAGACTTGAGAGCCACTTAAATTGGCCTCAGGACCCTTAGTGTGGAAGCTAAGTGCTGGCTGTGATTAAATTTATGTAAAGCACCTAGCACAGTGCCCGACACCCAGCAGCTGCCGATAGCTATTAGGATTTTTTTTTCCCCAAGTGTTGGGTGTGTGTGGTTAGAAACTTAGTGCCATTTCCAAGCAGGTGTGACTTTTAGTTAAGTGACTTCCTGAGTTTGTATGAGAAATCATTGGCGAAACCCAGAATAGAACTCAGAGTCTTTGCATTCGATTTCCAATCCCATCCCTCTTCTCACTGGGATGCCTGCCCTCCTTCTGCACGGGCACCTTTGCCAAGAGAGAATGAGATTCTCAAAGCAACGAAAGTGCTCTGGTAGTTTTCAAATGGCCAGTTCTGTCCTCCTCTCAAAATATACTTTGCTCTTGTATTTCCAGTTTCAAAGTAGCAAAATGCAAAGTCCTGTCTTCCTTCCTTCCTTCCTCCCTCCCTTTCTTCCTTTCCTTTTTCCTTCCTTCCTTCCTTTCTTCCTCCTTCCTTCCTTCTCTCCCTCCTTACATCCCTCTACAAGTATCAGGCCATGGGGAGCCGGAAAGGAAAGAAAGAAAAGAAAAAAAGACTGTCAAGTGTTTTTTATCATGCAGATGTATGTTGGGGGCATAGAAGTGGCAGGGATTGGAGACTATAGCAGGAGCCTAGACTCATCTGCTGCTAAAAATAATAAATTCTAACTTTAGAAAACTTTGAAATATGGCTGGCATGGCATTGTTTTTGTTGCCTTAGGAAGATACCCTCACTTGACCAGACGATTAAGAAACCTGAAACCTGCGTGTTACTGAGCCAAACTTTGGGCCACCCACCCAGTAAATAGAAAAAGCCAAAAGCCAAAAATGAACACCACTGGTATTTGCAGTGAAAGAGAGGCATGTATTTCAGGGTGCCAAGCAAGGAGAACTGGGCAGCTAACACTTAGGACTCAAACTCCCAGACGGATGACAAGCAAGGGTTTTTACAATTGCAACTTCTGGTTTCCTGAAATGTACTTTGAAATGGACATTTACAGGCATTAAATGTATAGTTGCAGTCGTAACCAAGACAAGGAAGGGTTGCACGCAGCCAATACAAGGAATTGTAAACCAAAACAAGGAAGTTACCCATTGGTTTGGCCCTTTGTAGGGGGACGTCTTGAAGCAGAGGCTTACAGGTCGGAGGTGGATTCAGAGATTCTTTGATTTGCAGTTGGTTAAGGAAGCAAGGCTTTGTCTAAAAACTTGGGGTTAGCAGAAAGCAATGTTTAGTTTTGGCCTGAGGGTGTGACTTTCTCCAGGCGCCTCAGGAGGAAATTTAGAACAAAGAACATCAGTTAGAGTTCAGTCCTCAGTGCCCCCTTATCTGAGGTCTATGTGACAGTGGTCAGCATTGTCTATCTGGTGGGGCTCCTGTTTCTGAAAAATAGCTCAAGGACATGTCAAGATATTATCTTTTAGTTTCTATAGGGAAGCAAACATCTTGTGACTCTGGCTTACTTGGTGGCTATTGTTTAAGTTACTATTACCTTCCTGCTTAGCAGGTTATTCATTTACTTCCCTAATTGCTGGTTGTAGGGTTAGCTAGTCCTGCTGTTTCATACACTTTCTCTGACCAGGCTTTCCTGAATTGGGGATAAATAGCACGTCTGCAAACACGGTTATGCCACTAGGTCAAGGTCAACACTGATATCTCAATGGCTACTAGGCCAACATCTATCAATTCCCCACGCTTTACCCTGGCCCGTAAGCTAAAAATGTTAGGCAAAACATTGCCCGTTCTCCTGCCTGTCCTCTTCCTTCTCTGGTCTGCTCCCCTCTCTGCAGAGAGGAGACTCCTGATTTGCTGAGAAGTTTCTCAAAAGCTACAGTGCAAATCACCCTAATTGTTTGCTAGATGAACAATGATCACTCTAACCTCCTAATTAACATTGTTAAAATCTGCTAACAAAGGACATTGAACAATATCTTAATTAGGAAGGATTTCCAATTTGTGATATGGAGCATGTTAGACAAACAGAGCACAACTCTCCCTTTGTTCCTGGGCTCCGTAGCCAGAGAGATTACAAGATATGACACAACATGTTCTGCGTTTGCCATTTATCATTCTATATCCTTTACACATTTGCACTACATAATTAGTATCTTGGCTAATTTTACCTGTGTTATTGTTTGCACTGTAATTTGGAGAGAATAGAGTGGGTGATACGGGTGATTTAGATTGGGGCAGGCATCTGGTTCTCCAGTTCTCCCTCCCACTGACTGCGGCTCCCAAATGCCTGCTGGAAAATACCCCAGCTAGCAGAGAAAGCAAACTTCTTGGGGTCTCCAGTTGCAGATAATGGGGTATAAAATGAATAGCCTTTTGGGTCATTCCAAATAAATATGCAGATGACTAACCTCCATTCCTTTTCCGAGCTCTTACAGCTTATTTTAAAAGCTCCTATTATCTATCACTTAATTATTAAAAAGTGTCTACTCTGTTTTCATAAATTATCTATGTGTTGGAGATATTGGCATATGAGAGAGAGTCGTGGGGAAAAGGGAGGTTCCAAAGCCAATTATCCCAGCTGAGAAGGTTTTTAGAATATAATGGGATCCCTGAATTATTTTACACTAGACCTTTAAGGATGTGTATGTGTTTGGTTAGGGTGAATGGGAGGAGGTGATAGGGGACAGGAAGGGTTAGGATTTGTAATAATCCCTAATTCATTATTCTCGTCTATTTTTTGAGGACATTCTTATTGTTGGGCCATTTTCTATGTGTCTTAATTTCTTTATGCTGAAGACAGAATAAATCTTTGAAAGAAATTAACATTGTGTGTTATTTGGAATTGCCATTTAAATAAACTACATTATCTAAACTAAATAAGAAAACATAAGAAAAATACATAATAGCAAGCCTGGTACATAGTTAATATTAAATCAATTGTAGCTATAATAAACTGTTATAGAGCTATATAGAATATATGATGACAGATGCATTACACTGTCAATGGTGTTATATATAATACACAGTATATTGCATATGTAAGGATGGGAGAGGCTTTCCCTCTACCCTCCTAGGTTTGACAGCTAGGCCTAGGAAATAAATTGACGACAGACAGATTAACAGGAAGAAAGGTATACACAGAAACATCACAGGAAAAAAGCGACTACCTAAAAAGACAGTGAGATTTGGGAGTTTATATCCCATCCTCATAGGGGAAGGTGTGTAGAGTGGTGGTGTGGGTGACATTGGGGAAAGGAAATGATTTTTAGGAAGATGCATGGGCTCTTAGAAGAATAAATGGGATGTAGTCCCAGCTACTTGGGAGGCTGAGGCAGGAGAATGGCGTGAACGCGGGAGGTGGAGCTTGCAGTGAGCCGAGATCGCACCACTGCACTCCAGCCTGGGCGACAGAGCAAGACTCTGTCTCAAAAAAAAAAAAAAAAAAAAAAAGAAGAAGAAGAAGAAATGGGAGATATGATAGTCAGTGACAAAGTTCATCTGGGGGTATATCTTCACCTGTTTTGTGCTGCTAAAAAACTTTACCCGTTTTGTAGGGTAATTTATATAGAACAGAAATTTATTTCTGACAGCTGTGGACGCTGAAGAGTCTAAGTTCAAGGGCCGGCATCTGGTGTTTGGGGAAGGCCTTCTTGCTGCGTCCTCACATGGCAGAACGGGGAAAGGCAAGAGAGTCAAACTCCTTCCATCCAGACTTTTTATAAGGGCACTAATTCACCAGGGAGGAGCCCTCATGGCCCACTCACCTCCCAAAGGCCCCACCTCTTCATACCATTGCATTGGCAACACCTGGATTTTGGTGTGGACACATTCAAACCAAGTGGGGCAATGTGGACTTCTAATCTCCTCTCCTGTGATAAGAGTTAATCTTCCTGGTTAATGGAACTCACCAGGATGGTGGTGGGGAACAATTGAGTTCCTTTTGGAGGTTCTGTCTTTAGGCCGATAAGGGAAGTTCAGAGAAAGGGTTTCCTTGGATTTGCTGTTATCAAGCGCCTTCAGCTTAAAATAATCAATGTACCAAAGCAGTCTATTCTGGGGTGGCATGTCTTGAACACCTTCACATTTAATATGTAATCTAATAAGATGCTCAGAGGCGATTTCTAGTCTCTGGTCTGAGCTGCTACGTGGTTTCTTCCATGAAGACATCGGAGAATAAGACAAAGGTGCAACTTCCTCCTTTCAACTTGCCAGGCACAACCACCAAGAACTGTAAAGTGAGATAGAAACCAGAAGAAAACAAAGCAAAAACCACTTTTCAATTGGAAACTGTGGTCTGACTATATCAAAAAGCTGACAATCTTGAATGGACATCTATCCCTTCTCTCCTCTCCACCCCTCAAAACACCAGGGCATGTCAGTGTGGTCCCCTTACCCTGGAAAGGGTGGGCTGCACTGATAAGGAGGCCACAGAGGGGTTCCTGGTGGAGATAAAGAAGCATGGTGAATAGTTTCATGCGCGTCCATGTGAAGAGACCACCAAACAGGCTTTGTGTGAGCAACATGGCTGTTTATTTCACCTGGGTGCAGGCGGGCTGAGTCCGAAAAGAGAGTCAGCGAAGGGAGATAAGGGTGGGGCTGTTTTATAGGATTTGGGTAGGTAAAGGAAAATTACAGTCAAAGGGGGTTTGTTCTTTGGTGGGCAGGAGTGGGGGTCACAAGGTGCTCAGTGGGGGAGCTTTTTGAGCCAGGATGAGCTAGGAGAAGGACTTTCACAAGGTAATGTCATCACTTAAGGCAAGGACCGGCCATTTACACTTCTTTTGTGGTAGAATGTCATCAGTTAAGGTGGGGCAGGGCATATTCACTTCTATTGTGATTCTTCAGTTACTTCAGGCCGTCTGGGCGTATACGTGCAAGTCACAGGGGATGCGATGGCTTCGCTTGGGCTCAGAGGCCTGACATTCCTGCCTTCTTATATTAATAAGAAAAATAAAACAAAATAGTGTTGAAGTGTTGGGGCAGCGAAAATTTTTGGGGGGTGGTATGGAGAGAGAATGGGCAATGTTTCTCAGGGCTGCTTCAAGCGGGATTAGGGGCGGCGTGGGAACCTAGAGTGGGAGAGATTAAGCTGAAGGGAGGTCTTGTGGTAAGGGGTGATATTGTGGGACTGTTAGAAGGAACATTTGTCATATAGAACGATTGGTGATGGCCTGGATACGGTTTTGGATGAATTGAGAAACTAAATGGAATAACAGAAGGAGAAAAACAGGTATAAAAGGTCTAAGAATTGGGAGGACCCAGGACATCTGATTAGAGAGTCCTAATCAGATGCCTAAGGAGATTCAGCATAGTCCTGCCCCCAAAGATTATTTATTTACTTCAAGGGTTTAGAGTGGCGGTTTGGGGATAGCACCAGGAGATATCAGCTGTGATGGCTTGGAGAAACAGTGTAAACTGGCAGTGTAAACAAGAGCAGGTCATGTATGAGTAGTTGAGAGTGGTGAATAGGAGTATGACTAGACAGAAGATAGTAGGGATGACAAGTTTTTTGGGGCACAGTCTAAGTTGGTCTGGTGTCTAGAATGAGACTGGGGCCTAATAAAAAGGAGCGTCTATACAGGAGCTTAAATAGCCTGTACCTTGTAGCATTCTGAGGACAGGTCTGACTTCTGAGAAGGGAAAGTGGTAAAAGTATTGTCCAGTCCTTTTTAAGTTGGTGGCTGAGCTTGGTGAGGTGTGTTTTTAAAAGACCTTTAGTCCATTCTACTTTTCTTGAAGACCGAGGACTGTAAGGGATATAAAGGTTTCACTGAATACTAAGAGCCTGAAAAACTGCTTGGCTGATTTGACTAATACAGGCTCGTCTGTTATCAGACTGTATTGAGGTGGGAAGGCTAAACTGAGGAATTATGTCTGACAGAAGGGAAAAAATGACTGCGGTGGCCTTCTCAGACCCTGTAGGAAAGGCCTCTACCTATCCAGTGAAAGTGTCTACCTGGACTAAGAGGTATTTTAGTTATCTGACTCGGGGCATGTTGAGTAAAGCTAATTTGCCAGTCCTGGGTGGGGCAAATCCTCGAGCTTGAGGTGTAGGGAAGGGAGGGGGCCTGAATAATCCCTGAGGAGTAGTAGAATAGCAGATGGAACACTGAGAAGTTATTTCCTTGAGGATAGATTTCCACGATGGAAAGGAAATGAGAGGTTCTAAGAGGCAGGCTAGTGGCTTCTACTATAGCATAGCCTACCTTTGCTGGTGTGTGGCGATTAGGCCTGGTGGAACCGCCATCAATAAATCAAGCATGATCAGGGTGAGGAACAGGAAAGAAGGAAATTTGGGGAAATGGGGTGAATGTCAGGTGGATCAGAGAGATACAGTCATGGGGGTCAGGTGTGGTATCAGGAATAATGTGGGAGGCCGGATTGAAGTCCGGGCCAGGAACAATGGTAATTGTGGGACTTAACAAAGAGTGAGTACAGCTGAAGGAGCCGGGGAGCAGAAAGTATATGCGTCAGGTATGAGGAAGAAAATAGATTTTGGAAGTTATGAGAAATGTAGAGAGTAAGTTGAGAATAGTTTGTGATTTTTAGGGCCTCTAACAGTATTAAAGCAGCGGCAGCCGCTGCACACAGACATAAGGGCTAGGCTAAAACAGTAAGGTCAAGTTGTTTGGACAGAAAGGCTACACGGTGTGGTCCTGGCTCTTGTGTAAGAATTCTGACCGCACTAACCATGCCTAGGAAGGAAAGGAGTTGTTCTTTTGTAAGGGATTGAGGTTTGGGAGATTAATTGGACACGATCAGCAGGGAGAGCACGTGTGTTTTTATGAGAATTATGCCGAGATAGGTAACAGATGAGGATGAAATTTGGGCTTGACTGAAGTAATGGGGTCTGTCTGTGAAGTCTTGCGGCAGTACAGCCTAGGTAATTTGCTGAGCCTGATGGATGTCAGGGTCAGTCCAAGTGAAAGCGAAGAGAGGCTGGGATGACGGGTGCAAAGGAATAGTAAAGAAAGCATGTTTGAGATCCAGAACAGAATAATGGACTGTGGAGGGAGGTATTGAGGATAGGAGAGTATATGGGTTTGGCACCACGGGGTGGATAGGCAAAACAATTTGGTTGATGAAGCGCAGATCCTGAACTAACTGTAAGGCTTGTCTGGTTTTAGGACAGGTAAAATGGGGGAATTGTAAGGAGAGTTTATATAGGCTTTAAAAGGCCATGCTGTAGTAGGCGAGTGATAACAGGCTTTAATCTTTTTAAAGCATGCTGCAGGATGGGATATTGGCATTGAGCGGGGTAAGGGTGATTAGGTTTTAATGAGATGGTAAGGGGTGCATGATCGGTCGCCAAGGAGGGAGTAGAGGTATCCTGTACTTGTGGGTTAAGGTGGGGGGGTACAAGAGGAGGATGTGAAGGAGGCTTTGAACTGGGGGAAAAGGTGGCAGTGAGGTATGGCTGTAGCCCAGGAATAGTCAGGGAAGCAGATGATTTAGTTAAAGTGTCTCGGCCTAATAAGGGAACTGGGCAGGTGGAGATAACTAAAAAGGAGTAATTAAAAGAGTATTGTTTAAGTTGGCACCAGAGTTGGGGAGTTTTAAGAGGTTTAGAAGCCTGGCCGTCAATACCTACAACAGTTATGGAGGCAAGGGAAACAGGCCCTTGAAAAGAAGGTAATGTGGAGTGGGTAGTCTCCGTATTGATTAAGAAGGGGATGGACTTACCCTCTACTGTGAGAGTTACCCAGGGCGTCTGTGATGGTCCTGTAGGCTTCTGAGGCGATTGGGCGGTGTCAGTCTTCAGCTGCTAAGCCGAGAAGATTTGGGAAGGAGTCAGAGAGCCTTGGGCCAGAGTCCCAGGGGCTCTGGGAGTGGCTGCCAGGTAAGTTGAACTGTCTGATTTTCAGTGGAGTCCCACACAGATGGAACGTGGCTTAGGAGGAATCCTGGGCTGCGGGCATTCCTTGGCCTGGTGGCCAGATTTCTGGCACTTGTAGCAAGCTCCTGGGGGAGGCAGGCCTGGAGGAACGCCTGGCCACTGCAGTTCAGGCATTTGGAAGTTCTTGTGTGCTGGAGATATGGCTGGGGTTTATCTCACAGTGGAGACAAGGAATTGCAACTTTTTTCTGTTATTGTACACCTTGAAGGTGAGGTTAATTAAGTCCTGTTGTGGGGTTTGAGGGCCGGAATTTAATTTTTGGAGTTTTATTTAATGTCAGGAGCAGATTGGGTAATAAAATGTATTTTGAGAATAAGACAGCCTTTTGACCCTTTAGGGTCTAGGGCTGTAAAGTGTCTCAGGGTTGCTGCCAAACGAGTCATGAACTGGGCTGGATTTTTATATTTGATGAAAAAGAGCCTAAACGCTATCTGATTTGGGATAAAGAAAAAGGAGCATTAACCTTGACTATGCCTTTAGCTCCAGCCACCTTTTTAAGAGTAAATTGCTGGGCAGGAGGGGGAGGGCTAGTCATGGAACAAAACTGTAAGCCGGACCAGGTGTGAGGAGGGGAGGTGATAAAAGGACTATAGGGTGAAGGAGCGGAAGCTGAGGAAGAATTGGGACCTAGCTCGGCCTGACGAGGAGCAGCCTGGGGAGGAAGGGAGAGGTCAGATGGGTCTGTAGAAAAGGAAGATTAGAAAGACTCAGCGACGCTTGGGGTTGGTACTGAGGGGACAGGCAGGAGGGAAAGGAAGATTTGAGATGAGTTGCACTGGGCACAGAGACTAGGAAGGGACCGATGTGTAAAAGAATGCCTGGACGTCAGGCACCTCAGACCGTTTGCCTATTTTACGACAAGAATTATTTAGATCTTGCAGGATGGAAAAATTGAAAGTGACATTTTCTGGCTATTTGGAACTACTGTTGAGTTTGTATTGGGGTCAAGCGGCATTGCAGAAGAAAATAAAGCATTTAGGTTTTAGGTCAGGTGTGAGTTGAAGAGGTTTTAAGTTCTTGAGGACACAGGCTAAGGGAGAAGAAGGAGGAATGGAGGGTAGAAGGTTGCCCATAGTGAAGGAGGCAAACCCAGAAAAAAGAGAGTAGAGACACAGAAGGAAGGGGTTCGGGGGTTCTTACCCTCCAGAAAAGCGGGAAGGGGGGTCAGGGCATGGAAATAAGGGATTGAGGCACAGAGATAAGAGGTTGGGGTGTGGAAATAAGGGATTGGGGCACAGAGATAAGAGGTCGGGGTGCGGAAATAAGGGATTGGAGCGCAGAGATAAGAGGTCGGGGTGCAGAAATAAGGGATTGGGGCGCAGAGATAAGAGGTTGGGGCACGGAAATAAGGGATTGAGGCACAGAGATAAGAGGTTGCGGCGTGGAAATAAGGGATTGGGGGTTCTTGCCCCCTAGAAAAGCGGGACTTGCCACTAAGGGTGAAGGAGAAGGAGTTGAGGGGTACTTGCCCCTCTCCCAGAAAAGCAGGACTTGCCGCTAAGGGTGAAGGAGAAGGGGTTGAGGGGTACTTGCCCCTCTCCCAGAAAAGCGGGACTTGCCGCTAAGGGTGAAGGAGAAGGGGTTGAGGGGTACTTGTCCCTCTCCCAGAAAAGCAGAGAAGGGGTAGAGACAAGGAGAGAAGGGGTTGGGGTACTTGCCCCTTCCCCAGAAAAGCGGCACTTGCCGCTAAGGGTGAAGGACCAAGGCAGGCGTCCCTGCGTGGTCTGACACCCTTGAAACATGGGTGAATAATCAGAGAGGTGTCCCTGCAATGATTAAACACCAAGGGAAGGCTGCCTTCCCAGTCTGTGACCAGCACCGGAGTGTTGGGTCCACAGATAAAACGTGTCTCCTTTGTCTCTACCAGAAAATGAAAGGAATTGAAATGAAGAGAAGGGAGAGATTGAAGTGTGGTGCCAAGATTGAAAGGAGAAAGAGGCTGAGGGATAGTGAGGGAGGTTGGAGAAGAGAGTAAAAAGAGGCCGCTTACCGGATTTGAAATTGGTGAGATGTGTCTTGGCCTGGTTGGTCTGAGGACCTGAGGTCGTAGGTGGATCTTTCTCATGGAGCAAAGAGCAGGAGGAGGGGGATTGATCTCCCAAGGGAGGTCCCCTGATCTGAGTCACGGCACCAAATTTCATGCGCGTCTGTGTGAAGAGACCACCAAACAGGCTTTGTGTGAGCAACATGGCTGTTTATTTCACCTGGGTGCAGGCGGGCTGAGTCCAAAAAGAGAGTCGGCGAAGGGAGATGAGGGTGGAGCTGTTTTAAAGGATTTGGGTAGGTAAAGGAAAATTACAATCAAAGGCGGTTCTCTGGCGGGCAGGAGTGGGGGTCGCAAGGTGCTCAGTGGGGGAGCTTTTTGAGCCAGGATGAGCCAGGAGAAGGACTTTCACAAGGTAATGTCATCACTTAAGGCAAGGACCGGCCATTTACACTTCTTTTGTGGTGGAATGTCATCAGTTAAGGTGGGGCAGGGCATATTCACTTCTATTGTGATTCTTCAGTTACTTCAGGCTGTCTGGGCGTATACGTGCAAGTCACAGGGGATGCGATGGCTTGGCTTGGGCTCAGAGGCCTGACAAATAGGCCTTTTTCTTTCACTTCTCACATCTGCTAAATAAAAGAAAATTATTCAGAGACTTATTAAAGGCAATAAGGAAGACTTTATTCAAAGTTAGGAATAACGCTTAAAATTCTAAGGAAATTAAACATTTGAACAAAGGAATTTTAGTAAAGCAATTTTATTTTTGCGCAGAGGGGTGCCTCCTTGGCCAGTTGTCATGAGAGCACACCTGAACAAAGAGGCACGAGAGCCTTTATTTTTGATACAAGTCTTGCCCCTGTACCTTTCCCCATTGGCCGGGGTCGGGTCATACAATCTAAACTAATTTCGGTTGGCTAAACATTTGATTTTTTTAAGATACGGTGGGCACGTAAAAGAAAGTGGAGGGAAAGGGGAAGGGGTGTCTATAATGAGCCAGAAAGTTAGTTTTTTTTTTAATAAGGAAAGGAATGTGAGCTAGTACTGATAACGCTTGATACTGTGGTGTGCCTGGGCATTTAACAAAGGCAAGAAGGAAAAAAGGAGAAAAATGGCGGGGGGGGGTGGGGATTATGAATTAAAGAATAAAAGATTGATCAGATTATTTGAAGAGAAACCTCATCATATCCCACACTGAAGAAGGGGACTACTGTAAAGGGGTCTTGCAGTATGGGAGAGAGACTGGGCTCAACTCTGAAAAATGGGGATTTATTTATAGCCAAGGAGCATAGGAGTGGGATGGGGAGTGGATGGAAAACATGAAGAGACATCCAAGGTAGGGGGAGTTTTGCTAAACTGACTTAACAGGATTCTTGCTGAAGACAGGCCAAGGTGATCAGATATCACTGGGGGATAATGGAAGATGAGGAATTTGGTCAGCTATAGAGGGTGATCTGATACTGAGAGTGAAGAATTCTCTCTAAACTGACAAGAGTTTTGCTTTTGCTAAAATTGGGTGATGCAGGCCCAACAAGGACACATATTGAATGCCAAGGTCTAGAGGGCTTAGAGAAGCCTGACTAAAGTTTGGTTAAGATCAAAGTCTTTGGCCGGGCACAGTGGCTCACGCCTGTAATCCCAGCACTTTGGGAGGCCAACGTGGGCAAATCACGAGGTCAGGAGATCGAGACCATCCTGGCTAATACGGTGAAACCCCATCTCTACTAAAAATACAAAAAATTAGCTGGGCGAGGTGGCGGGCACCTGTAGTCCCAGCTACTTGGGAGGCTGAGGCAGGAGAATGGCGTGAACCTGGGAGACAGAGCTCACAGTGAGCCAAGATCGCGCCATTGCACTCCAGCCTTGGTGACAGCGAGACTCCGTCTCAAAAAAAAAAAAAAAAAGATCAGAGTCTTTGTCACATCGTTCCCTCCCCTCTATCTCTTACCTCTGAAGATAAACATGAAAATACCAAGTTCACCTAATGTAATACTATTGGGCCATACGTAGGTAATCTTAACATTTTAGAGTTGGAAGAGGACTTTGAAACCACTCACTGCCTTATCTGACAAATTAAGAAATGGGGGTGAGGGGTTCCTAGAGGCAAGGTGACTGTGAGATGGAGCAGGGACCCCTCTTAGAGGCCTCCAGAGAAATAAAGGAAAAATCTTGAGTTTTTTCAAGGAAAATTCCAGGCACCTACCTAGCCTTGAGAAGTTAATGAACATCCTAATAAGCAAGAAGATAGTAATAATTTAAGCAACAGTGTCTCAAGCAACTTAGAGTCACAAGGTGATTTGGTTCCCAAAGAAAATAAATGACCATATCTTAGCATATATTATTGAGTCGCTTTTCAGAAACCCAGACCCCCATCAGATGGAAAATGCCAAATGCTGTCACACAAAGCTCAGATAATGGGGCAGTGAGGACTGAACTCAGACCAATGTTTTTTGTTCTAAATTTCTTCCTGATGGGCTTCAAGAGAGTCGCACCCTCAGGCCAAACCCTTAATTAACATTGCTTTCTGCTGACCCTAAGTTTTTAGACAAAGCCTTGCTCCCTTCACCAATTGCAAATCAAAGAATCTCTGAATCCAACTATGACCTGTAAGCCCTGTCTTCAAGATATCCTGCCTTTTTGGGCCAAACCAATGTTTAACCTCTATGTATTGATTTACCATTTTGCCTGTTAACTTCTGCTTTCCTGAAATGTACCCCTGCCCTTGAAAACTCTTGCTTGTAAACCACTGGGGAGTTTGAATCTTAAGTGTGAGCTGCCTGATCTTCCTTGCTTGGAACTCTGCAGTAAATGCCTCACTTTCTTTTGCTGCAAACTTCAGTGTCAGTGTTTGGCTTTTTTTTTTTTTTTTTTTTTTTTCATGTTGGGTGAGTGGACCCAAGTTCAGTTCAGTAACAACTGCCTAAGATCCTGTAACTGCCTGATGGATTCATTTTACCCGCTGCCCAGATTAAGCTTATTTATCAGGACTGGGGAATTCTAATAGAGAAAGAGTTTAAGACAGGTAGAGCTGGCTAACTGGGAGACTGGAGTTTTATTATTACTCAAATCAACCCCCCTGAAAATTCAGAGGCTAGGGTTTTGTTTGTTTGTTTTGTTTTTTTTGGGGGGGGATGGAATTTCACTCCTGTTGCCCAGGCTGGAGTGCAGTGGCATGATCTTGGCTCCCTGCAACCTCCGCCTCCCGGCTTCAAGTGATTCTCCTGCCTCAGACTCCCAAATAGTTGGGATTACAGATGCCTGCCACCACACCCAGCTAATTTTTGTATTTTTAGTAGAGATGGTGTTTCACCATGTTGGCAAGCCTGGTCTCGAACTCCCAACTTCAGGTGATCCACCTGCCTTGGCCTCCCAAAGTGCTGGGATTACAGCCATGAGCCACAGCACCCAGCCGAGGCTAGTGTTTTTTAAAGATAGTTTGGCAGGCAGGGGGCGAGGGAATGGGGAGTGCTGATTGGTTGGGTCAGAGATGAAATCACAGAGGGTCAAAGCAGGTTCTTCTTGCTATCTTCTGTTCCTGGACAGGATCGCAGAACTGGTTGACCCAGATTACTGGTCTGGGTGGTGACAGCTGGTCCATCAGAATGCAGGGTCTGAAAAATATCTTGAACACCAATCTTAGATTTTACAATAGTGATGTTATTCACAGGAGTGCCTGGGGAGGTTAGGAATCTTGTGGCCTCTGGCTGTGTGACTCCTGAGCCATAATTTCTAATCTTGTGGCAAATCTGTTGGTTTTACAAAAGTGGTCTGTTCCCCAAGCAAAGAGGGGGTTCATTTCAGGGAAAGGGCTGTTATCATAGTTGTTTCAAAGTTAAGCTATAAATGAAATTCTTCCCAAAGTTAGTTCAGCCTATGCCCCAAAATGAACAAGGGCAGCTTGGAGGTTATAAGCAAGATGGAGTTGGTCAGGTCAGATCTCTTTAACTGACATAATTTTCCTATGTCAGATTTTTCTCACTGTCATAATTTTTGCAAAGGTGGTGTCAATCCCAGCATGTTAATGGGAGAGTAAGGGCGGAAAGCCTTGGAGCCTGATGATCCCAGAGTCTGCTCTCCCTGAAGATAACATCCAAACACAGTTTTCACTTCAAAGAGAGAACAGGGGAAAAAGATGGTAGAAGGAAGGAGCATGAAGATCTCTTATACCTCAAACTCATCAAGCTTAGTCAATTCCTGCTCATTTCTGAAAGGGTGGAAACATTGAAATGATAGTTTCCTGTTGAAGGTAAGAGGAAAAAAGAGAGAGGAAGAGAAAGAAATGATTTAAATTGACATGCTTTGTCATGATTGCTTGCAAAGACAATCACTTTTTGATGATACCGCAGCCTTATCAGGAAAAGTAATTTATAGATACCATTTCAAATGGGAGGGGAGAAATCCTACAAAACCTAACAGCACAGAAATGCAGAAGGAAATATTGCTTAGAAAAAAAAAAACCCAACAAAACAATAAACTTCTCCTGTGCTTTATATGTTGAAAAGGGTTGACTGTAAATCCTGATTTGACATTCATTCCAGATCCATTTTAGAGGCAGCCCACAGACTCAACAGGGCAAGAGAAAACACTAAATCATAATTACCTCATAAAAGCCAAGCTTGTTTCTCTGAATGCTTGAGAACTGGCATAGCTTCTCAAAATATCATAAATTTATTGTGTTCTCTCCTGTTTTACTTAACAGCCAATTAATGTTACTGTTTAAAAGAATTAAAGCCAGGGCTTCGAAGGGGGTGAGAATGGAGGAAAATATTATAAAAGCCTTTAAACCTTGGCTAGCACGCAGATACTGTGTATAGATTCAGCCCTCATTATGAAACGGCTCATTAAAAGACTCAGCTGAAGGAAAATCCTGCCATGATCCATACCCATTGATATGATCTTGTTCTTATTAGCATCCTCAAAAGGAAAACAGTTTTCAACACAATCTTGAGTTGGTTTTAATATCCTATAGGATGACACCAGAGGTGATGGCAGGAGCGCTTGCTCCTCTCTGGGAAGCTCTTCTGCAAGTGAAGGATCTGGGCCACTGGTACAGCCAGTGCCATTATCTGGAGCAGTAGAATGGATCAAAACAAGGCAGACACACAATGCCCCCTACACCCCCACAGGGTCCTGAAGCCCCCAGTGGCTCTGCATTCTGACACGGCCCTATGAGTTCGTCATACATTCCAAATGAAGACAAGACAATCCACATTTGTTCCAAGAGTTCACCCACAAGTTGTCATTCTCCTGAAGAGAGTCCCATAAATTGTCACCGTAAATTCTCAGCAAAGACTGAAGCAGCTGGGTTTGGGGATTCCTGGGCAGGGCACAAACATGAGCATGAAATGATACAGAATCAGGTGTGTTCAGGTCCTGACTTACCTCCTGTGTGGCCTTGCACAAGGCACGCTGTTTGGACCTCAGTTCTTGGCTCTGGAAAATGAAGATGTCAGTGGCCATCCATTACCCAAGTGACAAAGCCATTCTAAAATTACTTAGAATGCTACTTTTGTTTTATATAAATTTCTCTTTAGTATTGTATCAGGGTGACAAGGAGTAATGCTTGGGCACTAGGATACATATCCCAACAACTGGAAAGGCAGTGTGGCCATTAGGACAGATGACAGCCTACAACAGTTGAAGGCCCAGTATGGCCGGCCCAGTATGAGCTGGCTGAATGTCCATCCTGGCCCCTGATGTCTTTCGAGATAGCCCTGAGCAGAGGCTTTGGAAGAGAGAGGAAAGCAAGATGATGCAGACAGCCAGGAGATGGCCAAGAGGAAGGTGAGCATCTGAAACTGGACTTAAAGAGACAGCTGAACTGGACTTGAGCAGAAGGAGCATGTGCTTTGGAGCCAGACTCACCTGGCTCAGATCACATCTTGGTGCCGAATATATGGCTTGAGGCAAGTTACTCGATTTCTCTCAGCCTCTATTTTCCCACCTGTAAAATGGAGATGAAGTGTCATCTATGAGACAAAACTAAACATGAGGCAAGATATAGCATATGTCAAAATTTATTCTTTTTTATTTTTTCTTTTTGAGACAGGGTCTTGTTCTGTCACCTAGGCTGCAGTGCGGTGGCACGATCTCAGCTCACTGCAACCCCCGTCTCTTGGGCTTAAGCAATCCTCCCACCTTAACCTCCCAAGTAGCTGGGACTACATGCATGAGCCACCACACCCGGCTAATTTTTATATTTTTTGTGGAGATGGGGTTTTGCCATGCTGGCCAGGCTGGTCTTGAACTCCTGAGCTCAAGCAATCTGCCCTCCTCCTTGACCCCCCAAAGTGCTGGGATTACAGGCCTGAGTTATCATGCCCAGACAAAATTTATTCCTGATAATTCTTCAAAATGTTTATAAAGTTTCTCTCCTAAATCATCTCCCAGTGGGTCTACATGGCCAGCTTTTCTTCCAACAGTGAAACAGATCAAATTCTTGGCCTCAGTTTACAGGCCATTTTGGATGAAAAAAAAATTGTAAATTGAATCATCAGAATCATTCTGGTGTTGTGAGATGTTAATACCATGGGAAGCATCCCTGGAACAGAGATAGTTTGAGGGAATTCACATCTTGTGCATTCTTTGGGTCTAAGTTCACTGAGTGGAACTGGGAGCAAAATCACTTGTGCAAATTATATTAAATTCATCCTCTAGGTCCTCTTCCTCCATCCCTCTCTCTTGGTCAAGTATGCACAGTTGAATTTGTCCAGGTTGAATAAGCCAAATGTGTGCAACTCCATTATAATTGTAGACATACCTTGCATGCTTGTTGTGAAGAGTAGGAGAGTTACTGCATGTGAAGTATACAGTGTAAGACTTGATATGTACTCAGTCAATTCATGTTACCATTGTCCTCCCTCACATTTGGAAGGTTCTATTTGTGACCACTCCTGGAGAGAATTAGACAGACCACTCTATGACAACCTGATCCTCCTCTAATATTTTGATCCTTGAATAACCTTGAAGGTGGCAAGAAGTCAAAAAGGAGGAAGGAAGGAGGGAAGTTGGAAGAGGAGGAGAGGAAGAAAGAAGGAAGACCAGAGAATATCTGTGTCAGTGGAAAGCATTTCAGTAATGATAATACTGATGTCTGGTATCGCTGGGGAGATGTGACAGCTTGAGTCTATGTGTACTATCAGCTAATATTAATGAATTATTTATCGATCATTTTCCTCACCAGGGACCAGGCATTGTACTATGGCTTTTCATGTGTGACAGAAAAAAAAAAATCAGTAATAACTGTTATTAGAAGACCATGAGGTCTATGGAGGAAAAAGGGAGAGTTTTATTTTCTATGAAAAATGATCTGCAGACTGGGGAGGCATAGCCTTCAGCACAAGTGAAAGTGGGCTCACCAAGGAACAAAGGGAGGGTCTGGCTTAAATAGGGAAAGTTCTTGCCCTGGTTCTTGATCTGGCTTATTCATGCAAATGGCAGATTTAAACTTGTTCAGTTCTGATTGATCCAAACAGTGGAGCCCTGACTGGGCGGTTTCCAAGCCCAAACCCAGAAGTCTCTGTCAGATGCTTCTTTCAAATGGCGTGTGTGTGTGTGTGTGTGTGTGTGTGTGTGTGTGTGTGTGTGTGTGTGTGTGTGTGTTGGGGCGTGGTTCTGATTGCAGTTTATCTTGGCACTGACAACAGAAATTGGATTGGCTTGATTGTAGAAAGGAGGTCCAGTGACACTTTTACATCTTTCTGAGCTCGCAGAGTACATGACCACTCCCTCACCCAGCTTTGGCTGCCTGGTTCTGTTTGAACCCTGAGCACCTCAGTTAGCCACATGGAGTCCATTTTGTCTGTTAGCCAGGGGCATACTTTAAAATAACCCAGAGTCTCTTCCCCTTTCCATCTGCTCAAAAAGATTCTGTGCAGCTCTTTTGATCCTTGATTCTTTGCAGAATTGGAATATAGGGCAGAACTGGAACTTTGCACCTAAACTCAGAGGAAAACAGAGCCTGGAAGACTGAGAAGTGAACAGTTGATAGTGTCCTGTTCTCCTGTTGTGTACACTGCTGAGGTACTAAGCGTTAGTGTGGTGTTAAGACACATATTGGTTTTCATCCACAGTTCATGGCTCGTAACTCCCATAGCCCTTGTTCCAGTCTTTTGTTGTAATGTTGGGTGGGTTAGGCCTCAGGGGCAGCCCTCTGACCTCCTGCCCTCCTTTCACGCTATGTTCCCCCACCTTTCTGACTGTGGGTCTTAAGACCCTTCCACTAGAGGGTCTCACCTTATACCCTAGGGGAAGGAATGGTGATGTCATGAAGCTTCCAGAAAAACCCAAGAGGACAGGTTTCAGGGAGCTTCTGGAGAGCTGAACACAGGAAGGTTCCTGGAGGGTGGCATCCCAGGGAGGGCATGGAAGCTCCGCCCCCCTTCTCCCATGCCTTGCCCTATGCATCTCCTCATCCATTTCTTTTGCAATATCTTCTATAATAGATCGGTAGATGTAATAGTGTTTCTAGGTGTGTGAGCCACTCCAGCAAATCAATCAAATCCAAAAAGAGGGTCATGGGGATCCCAACCCAAAGCCAGTCCATCAGAAGTCCCAGAGAGGGCCACACTTGCGCCTTTTTGGGGGGCAGTTTTGGGGACTGAGTCCTCAACCTGTGGGATCTTACAGCGTCTCCTGGTAGATAGTGTCAGAACTGAATTAGAGGACACACAGCTGGTGTCTGCTGCTTTGTTTGTGGGGGAAAAACCCACGCATTTGGTCACAGAAGTCTTCTGTGCTGATGATTGTAGTGGTGTGAGTGCAGAGGAAAATCATGGTTAGAGAAAGTTTTCCCTACACAGGTAGGCTAGGAATTCCTGTGAGCACCATCTCCATCACCTTTCACATGAGTATGTCCCTATCACAGCCCCCTCTGGGATGATGTGCCTGCCTCCACTTTCGAGCTGCCGTGTGTCCCACAGCCACCAGCTACAGATTCCTTCTCTGATAAAGAAAAAAGGTGACCTAAGGGGTGGTATTTGTGATAACCATCTGTGTCCAGAATTTTATACTGTTTCAGATGTTTATTGCAGCATATTAAGAAATTAGGACAACAGATGCACCTAAAGTTTTTTTTTAAATGGCCTGTCTTATTTCCACTGCCCATCCATGGACTTCTGGCACGGGAACAGCAGGCAGCTGGGAATCTCTATTTGGACAGCAGGAGAGGCAGAGGCAGGGGAAGGGCATAGAAAAGCACTCTACCCAAACCTAGGTAACAGCCCTGAGGTGTGGGTGCAATCTAAGTGACCATTTAATACACCTATCCAAAGTGACACCCCAGCCTCCTCCTCCCTACCCGCTATGACTCCCTGGAGAATTGCCTTCAGCCTCCACCATCTGGTGATGCTTGATGCTTTCTGAAATAACAGAGACTGTGAGTCATCTGAGTTTATAACAATAGCTACCATTTCTCCCTGTACTGGGCACTTAACAAGTGCTATCTCTAATCCTTACAACTCTGCAAGATCTAGAGGACCACCAAGGTCCATATCACCATCTCAGTTCTACTGACTCTACCACACAAATCTCTCATGGTGCTTTGTAAAGGTCTATTCTTACTCTGTCTTCCTTGGAAATGAGAAATGTAGCACATCTCAGTTAAGAGACATTTTAGATTCCTGGAAAAAAATTCACCTTTTTTGCTTTCTCTTCTCCAGGGTGAGTAATTCTACTCTCTCAACATTTCCTTGTGAATTTCTTCTCAAACTTTCTTGTCATCATTTTTGTTTCCTTCTGTGCTTAGAAAATGGGGTCCATGTTTTTCAAGTCCCTTTCTAAAGCACAATGATGCATTTTGTTATACATTTCTGATTAGTACAATATGTCTGGTACAGTCTAAATTCAACTTTAAAGTTACATTTTAAATTGTATTAAATGTGGTCATTTGATACAAAACTGTTAATTTAATCCACATTATTGCCCCCATAGCTAATATTTCTTTTGCTATAAAATCATAGCTAGAAAAATTAAAAGATCTAATAAGCCAATTCTCAAACCCCCAACCATTAAAACCGAGAAACAGACGGAGTTCTGTAATATATTTCAGCTTTTTGTTTTAGTGTATATTCTTTCTTCCTCTGCAGGCTGTAATAGGAAAACAAAGCGAAACAAAAAAACACTGGACTTGAGCCCTTAATTCATTACTTTTCTCTTCATGACCACAGGCAAATCATTGAACCTGTCTGTGAACTCATTTCCCCATTTATAAAATCATAGGGTTGGATTGTATTGAGGGAGTTTTCAAAACTGTTTTTTAGCCGTGAGAATCTTTCTTAAAAGAAATCTCATGTGGAAGCACATAACACACAAAGCAGAGAAGCAGCAGGAATGGCAAGACCCTAAGATTCACCCGCTTAGACACCCCTCACCCAACTCCCACCCACCCCTACCTCGTTTTCACAATTTATGATTTCATATACAAGCACAGCTTTGGTATGTGTGAACATTTACATTCATAGCACATATCTTGGATAGGATATACATGCAAGTGTGTGAGTTTATTTGTGTTTATATGAGTATATAGAAGAAATCCAAATCTCCCCAAGCTCCTTCAATCTGTGACTAGGAATGAGATCAGATATCACTAGCTCTGAGTCACAAAGTCACAAGCATAAGGCTGGATGGCAACTCCGCGCATACTACCCCCAAGGATTCTGGGACCAGCCCTCCACCCCGGGACAGTAGATGGTTTCTCTTGTGCTCATTAATAAGTGTGGGCTTGGTAGATACTGTTGCTTGTCCCCTGCTGCTCCCCTTGCCCCACTCTCTGTCCCACTGTATACCAAAATCTCTGCCCCTGCTGATTGCTGTCTCAACTGCTGCTCTTCCGGTTTGGAGTCGCTGGGTGTTCAGCCTGGCCAGGTTGCCCCTTGCTGATTGACGGTTTCCTGCCCTCACTGCCCTGCTGAGCAGGTGGTGCAGTGCGGCTGCTCCATTGCAAACAGCGCCCCCAGCAGGCAGCGCTGCTACGCGACCTTGGTTATCTGAGCAGCAGCATCCCCAGTGCCATGAGTACTTTCCAAACCAAATTCTTGCAATGCGGTGGGAAGAATGCATCCTTCTTAGAAACAGTGTCACTAAGCCCAAAAAATTTTAACAGTTTAAAGAAAGAGCTCTTCTAGTTTTTATTTACAACCTCCTTCCTCAATTGCCTTCTCCTCACAGGACTCAAACAAGTGGCCAGCGGGTACTGGGCCAGAAGATACATCTGAGTGACTGAGACCAAACTATTCTTAGGACTGCCCCTCCCAGAGAATAATTATGACAATTTTACTGAGTCAGATTCATTGTCACTGGTTTGTGTTTCTCCCCTAATGCTCTCCCAGGAGGCTTCTCAGTTTCCCCTACAATATAACTTCTGTTTTCTAGAGTGTCCCAGCAGGCTGACCCGACCTGGGCTCATCCTGGGCCCTCCCTCACACAGAGCTGAAGTGATACCTAGCTATGGTGTAGTCTCGTATAGATCAGGAACTGCCCATTCTTAGCGTACCCTACACATGGAGGATGTGAATCTTCTCCCACAATTTCATTTTAGGATGCATATGGAAGCTCTTCAAGTATGGTAGATAGATAGATACCAAATACCTAAGTCTTTGGCTGGAATCAAACTGGAAACCTTGAGAACAATCAAACTATGCTTGGGAGCAAGAGGCTTCAGATTCAGTTCTAAGTAGAACACTATCCTATTCCATGATACTGCTGTGGATTTTTGGCAACTGGTTTTAGAAATAATACAAATAAAACCTATGACCAAGAAATCTACTGAGGTCAACATTTCCCAAAGAGTGGTGCTATGTTTCCTGAAAATAAACAAATATACAAGCAGGTCTGGGAAACTCCACAACCTATAACGCTATCTTACACGTTTTTTGGCATGCTCAAAATTAGAGAGATACTGAGTAAGGAGGAAGTTTTTGAAACTTTCTATAACACATTGTTTTAAAATATATTGACAATGAAACTCTAAAAATATCTAACACTCTGAATGTTCCTCAGAAGTCATGTTTTATGGAGTGTACTTTGAGAAAATTTAGCCTAAAACAGGGTGAGCAAACTATTTTTTAAAAATTAAAAGTTCAGTTTTGTGGGCCCCACATACAGAATCTACTGCAACTACTCTGCTGTTGTAGCATGAAAGCCATTGTAGATGATACATAAATGAATAAGCTTCACTGTGTCCCAGTAAAACTTGGATTATGGCCACTCAAACGTAAATTTCATATAATGTTCTACGTCACAAAATAGTATCCTTTTGACTCTCTTCAACTATTTAAAAGTACAGAGAACATTCTTAGCGCAAAGACTGTAAAAAAACAGGGGATGAGCTGAATTTGACCTGTGGGAGGTACTTTGCTGATCCCTGTCTTAGAAGTACTAAAAGCTAGTGAAATTACAGTGCCTATACAGATACCTGAACCTGAAGTCCATGGAGCAGAAACCCTGTGTGTTTATTCTCCGCTGAATCTCCATGCTTTGTCTGCTGCATGGCCAGTGCCTGTTTGGTGAATGCTCATAAATATTGAATGAGGGAATAACCAGCATTTCAATTTACCTCTCAGTAGCATGTGCAGAATTTGGTTTCCCAAAGTTGTTTTCTTTTGTCGCTGTTGTTGTATTGGCCCTGTTTGCTGGGTATCTCAGTGTAAGTAGTAAATAGAATCCATGGCTCTGATGTTATTCGATGCCAGAAAAGAATTTCACACCTTTTGAAATACTATTTGATGGCAGGCAAAGACTGTTGCAGCTGCCTGGGGTATGAATTAAAGCCATTAATAATTAGACTGACTCTCTAAAGTAAAGATAAATGTATGATACAAGTTTCCTTGTCTTCGCGATATGGGAATTTAGATGCAGTGGCAATACTTAGAGCCAAGTAGATAACTGTTTCTAGGTATTTCTTTTGCTCACAGCTGCCTTTGTACTTAAGTTTTGGAAAGGGCCTGCCTTGGTGTTACCCCTGCTTGTCTCCCTCAGTCTCACCAAAATCTGTTACAACAAGCCTGATTTCCATGCTCACTTCTGAGTTAGCCTCTTTCTAGGAGTCTTGTCCTTTGGAAGTTTCCATTGGTTTTATGGAGTTGTTGGATAATACCTCCTTACCTGGCTGTGGTCCCATCTTTTCATGAATGCATTCCCTACCTAATCCAGCTCTCTGCACACTGCAGCACTCCTTCCTCTGGACATACTGATTGATTGATGGACTGATTAATGCATTCATTTGAGAAATGTTCACTCAGCAGCTGATATGTGCCCCACACACTGCCATGCACTGGAAATACAAACGTGAAAAGCAAAAACAAGAACTCCTCCCTTCAAAGCATTCACAATTTAATGGAAAAGCCAGAGAAACAGTCCACGAGGAAAACTTCAGAACTCAGAACAGCTCTCCACAAGCTCTTAATCACACACAGCCTGATAGCTTTCCTTCTTTTTTCAGGGGGTGATGCTGCAGCTCTCTGACTGATTATGGATTCTTGAGGGCAGACACCATGCCCTTGGTCTGTTTCACCTCCAAAATGCCTAACAGAGTGAATACTTTTATAGTAGATTCTCATGAAGTGTCTGATGATTGATTTTTGAACCATCAACAAACTAGAGAATAGACACGGAAGACTTTATTTTGCAATTTTGACACTGTGTGCTTTGTTTCTTCATGATCTGGGTTCACCCAGACTTTTGCACTTTGGGTGACCAGTGGATCCAATGGGGGAAAAAGCAACAGTGGGATCTGCAGCCTACTCTGGGTGGTGCAGGGCAGGTAACAGGGCAGTAGCAAACAGCAGAGGGTAAGAAGGGATGAGCTGTTTCCTTGCTATCCATCCTCCCTCCCAGGATACAGGCCAGAGTGTTTGGTGGACTCTTAGTAACTGAAAGAACCCACCTTCTAGGACTAGGTGTACCCCATCCCAGCAAGAGTGCCCCACCAGATCAGATCCTGTTGCAGATGACAAGGGGGAGGTGGTTAGACTTTGTTTCTGTAGCATTTTCAAAACAACAGAGCAGCTTAGGCAAAATGGCTGTGCCAAGGAGTGAAGCAAGAGCCTAGGCAGCATGAGCCCTACCCAGTCCCTGCCATCACCCTTGCCAGGCATATGTCACCCTGGCCACCTATTCAACATGGGTACACCTGGCACTCATGGCTCGGTTTTACCCGGAGAGGTGGTGGGGTCTAGTGGTAGGGCTTTGGAATTAAGGATACATACATTGATGCAGTGTCTTATTGTCTCTTTGCAATCTGGGACAAAAGACTTTTTCCCTCTGAGCCTTAGATTTTGCATCCATAAAAGGAGGGAAATAATAACTTTTGCTGTTGTCATGAGGATTGCATAAGAGAATGTTTGTAAAGAGGAAGAAAAGGTGCACCACAAATGGTACCTAGTGTTATTATCTTTCTACTACAGGGCTGTTTTCAGTTCCATGTTCACTTCTGATCAATGCAGTATGTGGACCTGTCAACTCTCCAGACATCCCTGTTTTCTGCAGTGGAAAATCAGCCTGATTCACAATGGTATCATCTCCTGGCTCTTGGGTTTGACTTTTCCAGAGATCTACTAAGGGGCTCCCATTCCTCCATCTGTTTCTCATCTTCATCCATTGCAGTTCCAGATTACAGATGTCTCCTGCCCTTATAGAATATGGGGTTCATTATTGTTTCTCATTCTCTTTATTGTTTTGGAGTGATTCTTGAAAAAAGGAGAGTGGAAACATCTTTGCTCTGTCATCTAAAAACTTGGTTATCTTTTCAGATACGTTGATAAGCACAACACATAATAAGACATGTTAGAAGTCAAAAACAAACCCAGATCTTCCCCCTACTCTTTCTCTTTTCCTATTCCCTTAAATATAAAAAGGACACAATAGCTCGCCTATTCAAGCGGCGAGGCCCATTTCCTCGCCATCAGCACATTCCTCCTGCCCTCTCCCACAGGCCCTGCTCATGGATGGGGCAGTCAAGGCTGGGGTTTGACTGACTCGCAGGAATGTGGGCTGTAACCGGAGGGAGGAGAACATTACAACAAACCAGCTGCTCTTCAGAGGTTGATTTTCATTTTGGAAAATAGCAGAAGCAATTATCGTGGCTCATTAGGAGGCCTAGCATACTGGCTGCAAAACTATATTTGGAAAACTGTATTCACTTAACTCTAAAGTGGTGAGAGGGTGAGGACAGGCGGGAGGAAAAGGAAAGACAGACCAGGGCCTGCCTAGGCTTAGATTCAGTCTGCAAAAAAGGTGATTTGAATTGAATTCTGAGAGGGACAAGAGATGAATGGAGCTGGGACACCAGGCCAAGCATAGCCCTGAGTCTGGAGGCACTGAACACTGGGCGGCTCCAGCCTTTTGGAAAATTGGACTCGCTCAATGAGAGACCCACGTACCATGTGAGAAGCGGGTAAAAGATGTGCTCTGTTCAATGTGCCTTACTGGGAAAGTCCAGATGTCCCCTCAGCCTCCCCGGGGAGCTGTGGTGTGTGTTTGGGGTCTACCCTGAAGTTTGCCACTCAGTTACATCAGGGGCCAAGGACCTGTGGAACAGGTTTCCATCTTGGTCATTCTGCTGCCTTCTGACTAGGAAGAGTTGATGCCACAGGCCACTAGCTCATGTCTTCTGTTTGCTCCTAACCAAAAGAAGTGTCTTGTGATGGGGATGACATACCCAGGTCAAGAAAAGGATGGTTTGGGAAGCTTATGGGGGTGAAACTACCCCAGAATGAACTTGAGAAAAAATCATCTCTGTTTTCTTTTGTTGAATGAGAACGTTTTGGGCCCTTCATATAAGTTGTGGGATGGAGCTATTTAATTTGCACTTGAATACCCCCCAGTGTTGGTATGGTCCTTTATATTTTATGAAGTACCTTTACCAGGGCTGGCTGCTGAGAACTGCTTCCTACTTAAAAAAAAAAACAAAAAAAACCCCAAAAAACTGGGAGCTCCTCCAGTAAGGATAAAGATGGAGAAAATGGTCTTTATATGTCAGGTATATCAGCATTCAAGTCCCCTGGGATCTGACAGCCCTGATAATGTGTATTAGTTTCTCCTGCCCCATTGATGACATCTGGCTTTCTCATAAAATATCTTACTTAAACTCAGGTAGATATGATTGTTTCCATTTTAAAGGGGAATAAAATGTTCAGAAGTTGTTGTTGTTGTTGTTGTTGTTTTTCTTTTTTGTGACAGAGTCTTGCTCTGTCGCCCAGGCTGGAATGCAGTGGTGAGATCTTGGCTCACTGCAAGCTCCACCTCCCGGGTTCACGCCATTCTCCTGTCTCAGCCTCCCCAGTAGCTGGAACTACAGACACCCACCACCACGCCTGGCTAATTTTTTGTATTTTTAGTAGAGATGGGGTTTCACCATGTTAGCCAGGATGGTCTGGATCTCCTGACCTCGTGATCCACCTGCCTCGGCCTCCCAAAGTGCTGGGATTACAGGTGTGAGCCACCGCACCTTGCCCAAGAAGTTTTAATGACTTGTCCAGGGCCACCCATCTACATAACAGCAAGGCTGAGACATGAAGTCAGGTAACTCTAGTCATTTCTACTTGACCATAGGGCATTAGTCAGGAATGTGTCATCTGTCACAGAAAATCTCGGTGGCAAGAAGTGAAACATCTAGAGATTGACTTATCTCTAATCTAGGGAACTTGCCACAAAGAAGCCAGCTTCTCTTGTCTTTCTGGTCTACTGTCTTTACTTAGGTACAGCATCTGCCCTCATACTCATAAGATGTCTGCTGTTCCTCTTGGCATCCCATTCTCATTCAGTGAAGAAGGAAGGAGGTTGAATTTGTTTCCTAAAGCTGCCCTAACAAAGTACTGCACACTGGGTGGCTTAAACAACAGAGATTGTTCTCTCACAGTTCTGGAGGTTGGAAGCCTAACATCAAGGCATGGGCAGGGCCGGGCTTTCTCTGAAGGCCCTAGGGGAGAGTCCTTCCCTGCCCCTTCTAGCTTCTGTAGGGCCAGCAATCCTTGGTGTTCCTCGGCTTGTAGGTGCAGCTCCCCAGTCTTTGCTTCAAACAGCCTTCTACCCTGTATGTCTGTGTGACTCCATCTCCAAATTTCCCTCTTCTTATAAGGATACCAGTTCTATTGGATTCATGGCCTGTCCTAGTACAGTAGGACCTCATTTTAACTTGATTACATTTACAAAGACCCTATTTCCAAATAATGTCACATGTATAGGTGAACATGAATTATTTGGGGACACTATTCAGCCTATTACAAAAGGTTAGAGGCAATACCAGCAGACTTCTGTGTTGTACGGCCACCTCGGTTGCATGGGATCCTAGAAAACCAAGTAGAGGTTGGTAAGGGACAGAGAAGTTGCAATAGAGATTGGGTAAGTTTGACACACATTGCTATTGTTTAATTCACTTTTTTGTTTCAGATGAAAGGAAACTAGCATCTATTGAGATCACACAGTAGGCTTGGCTCGTTTTTGTATTATCTAATTTACTATTGTAGATCCTTTCCATGCATCCTTGCTATTGGACTGTCAGCTCGGTGAAGGCAGGGGCTGCATCTTCTATTTCTTTTACACAATATACAAATTAGAGGTCAGTACACATAATGCTGGATAAATTACTGCCCAGCCTTCCTCATTCTGTGCTCACTCATTCTTTCCCAAGAGCCTCCTGATGTCAACCGTGGACACTGACCCATGTTTGATATTGTTTTCCTCTCCGATTCCTCCTCCTCCTTTTTCTTCTGTTCTAACTCCATCTTTATTTGTTTTGTTTTGTTTTCTTTTTGGTAAAGGAAATGAGCAACATTATATTTCATAAGTAATTCAGTGGGCTGCCCCTCCCGTGGCTCAGCAAATACATTCCTTCTAGGTTCTCCTGCCTTGGAGGAACTGTGGATGAAAATGACTACAGAATAAAGGATTATTACTTCAGATGAGATCAGGTGCGTTCAGGGTGGTATGGCCATAGACAGGATTATTACTTCAAGAAGCTGAATTCTATTAATAATCCTAAAATGAAATCCAGGCCTGTATGCTCTATTTTCTATAACCCCTGGTAGAATGTACACACTTACCCTCCCAGTTTCTAGAACCACTCTAATTTGTCTAATTTGTCTTTTGTTTTAGAAACAAGGTCTTGCTCTGTCACCCAGGTTGGAGTGCAGTGGTACAATCCTAGCTCACTGCAGCCTCAACCTCCTGAATTCAAGCGATCCTCCTGTCTCAGTCTCCCAAGTAGCTGGGACCACAGGTGTGCTCCACCACACTCGGCTAAATATTTTTATTTTTTGTAGAGATGAGGTCTTTCTTTGTTGCTCTTGCTGGTCTCAAACTCCCAGGCTTAAGCAATCCTCCCAAAGTATTGGGATTACAGGCATGAGCCACAGCACCCAATCCACTCTAACTTGTCTTAATTCTTGTCTTTCTGAAGGGGAAGGAGAGAGATACCAGAATCAGATTCAATATCTAAATATCATACCTATGAAGATATATATATATACATACACACACACCATGAAGAGAGAGAGATATATATATATGTGTGTGTGTGTGTGTATATACATATATATGTAAAGGGAAGAATGCACAGGTAGATGGAGAGATGGACAGGATATGTGAAAGAATCCTGTGGGGTTCTGAGTGTGTCTTTCTCACTCCCTTGCTTTGGACCAGTGATTCTGCCTCCCTGAAGTTGAGTGGACCAAGGCTGAGCACCTGGCCCAAAGGCAGCCAGTGATGGCAGTGGCAGTGGCCCAGAGGCGCACAACAGAAGAACCACCTGGGGAGACTCTTCAAAATACCAGATGTCCAACTCAACACCAGATGGAGATTCTAATTCATTATCTATCAGTCAGTCTTCAGGAAGTGTATTTTGATAAAAGCTGCACAGTTGCTTCTGATATGCTGCCCTGTAAGGAACCCCTAAGTGCTGATTTCAAAGCCAATTTTGCCCAAAAGGGGTTTCCTCTACTGGATAGTGGTTAAGTAAGCCAATCAAATCCTTTCTGGAAGAGTGTGACCTCAGGACACCCACGGAGAGTTGGTTACCCTGGAGAACCCAGAGCAACAGAAGAGGTGAGACCATAACTCTGTCTCATGAAAATGCAGACATGGAGTAGGGAGGGATGGGTGCATGATCTGAGGGGATCGTGGATGGAGTTGATACTGTGCTGTCAGAGGAGCTGTCAGGTTACAGAGCTTCAGCTGCATCCTAAATAGTGAAGCACTATGTTTCATTTCTCAGTAGGGCCTGGTTGCAGGCTCCAGAGATTATTTCTTCCTCCCTTATTTGCTGACATAGCCCTCATAAAAGCTCACTCACTCAAGTAATCTGAATATGTCTCTCTGTTGCTTGCAAATGGAGAGAACTTAACAGAAAAATCGCTGGATGTATTCATTTGAAACTCCTCAAACATTCATGATATATGTATTCTTCACCAAAGAAGAGGCGGTGGACAAGATAGACAGTGTCCCTCTCTGCATGCAAGAAGGTTAATAAAACAACTCGAAAGAAATCATGAAGATGGTTTCAGATGGTGGCAAGTGCTGTGTTAGAGACTGATGGGAGAGGAGCAATACTTTGGATTGCTTGGCCAGGGGAGACCTCGCTGAGGAAGTGGCGTTAGGGCTCCCTACCTACATATCTATGTCCCTACCACGAGAGCTGGGATTTTAGCCTTAAAAGGTTTCTTAGAGATCATCTTGAATTGTTTCATTTTACAGGCCAGGAAATAAGCTCAGAGAAGGATGTAATTTGTCCATAGTCACACAGCAAGTTAGGAACGGGACATAGAATTCCTGTGCTCTCCGGCCGGGCGTGGTGGCTCACGCCTGTAATCCCAGCACTTTGGGAAGCCGAGGTGGGTGGATCAGAAGGTAAGGAGTTCAAGACCAGCCTGACCAACATGATGAAAGCCTATCTGTATTAAAATTCAAAAAAAATTAACTGGGCGTGGTGGCGGGCACCTGTAATCCCAGCTACTCGGGAGGCTGAGGCAGAGAATTGCTTGAACTGGGGAGGCAGAGGTTGCAGTGAGCTGAGATCGCACCACTGCCCTCCAGCCCGGGTGACAGAGTGAGACTCCATCTCAAAAAAAAAAAGAATTTCTGTACTCTCCTCATTCCATGCGCTGCCCACCACCCAACCTCTCTCTCTGTGGAGGGCTCTGTGGGGGTTGTGATTGCTCTTCCCATGGATTGTATCTGTGATTTTAAAAAGGAGATGGCTTAAGAGAAAGAGATGAGGCAGAGAGCATAATGCTACTTCCCTTCCAGTGAGTGACAGCGCTTCATTCTTTTCGTCACTTCAGGCCGCTTTCTTTCTTACCTGAAGTGCCCATGGGTTGCAGGACTGCAGCAAAGAATGGAGGGCCAGGCAAATTTTGCAAATTGCAAGGGATTCCTTGATGCAGAAGCATCCCATTATGGTCTGACAGCTGTTCTGAATACCTTCCCCAGAGATTGCAGGGGAGAGGAGTGAGAGAGGGAGGGAGGGAGCACGGAGGAAGGTGAGGCGATCCTCTCCGAATCAATTAGGCATGAACTTCCTCTCAAATTAAAATAATCAGATACTAAAGGCAGTTTGCCTTTAGGTCACCCTTAGATGCTCAGGATCTCCAATTGTTTAAAATTCCTGTCCCCTTCTCCCTTTCTGTCGACCTGGGTTTCTCTCCTCCCTCCACCAAGCTCCCCCACCCTATTCCTTCTCCTTTCTTCTCTCTCTCTCCCTCACACCATGTTACCATTATTGTCAGTAGAACGAGCTGCATGCATGCCAAATCAGGTCATTCACAAATATAGAACAAACGTCTGTCACTACAGATTTACCACTATGACTAAAGCATGGCCCTTCTGTCTGTAGAAAGTGTGCCCATTAGTTATGTGGGATCCCAGCCCCCATAGACTCTTAACCCTCTACCTTAGCTTACCGAGGTGAGCATTCTTCCAATAAACATCCATTTGAGTGTCTTTAATGATTTATCGTGGTGGCTCCATTTGTGTTTCTAAAGCCAAGACACAGTCAGCCTTTCCACTGAAGCCCCACTCCACCTCCAGCACTAGCCACAATGCTGTTTTCTAGAGTTTAGGGCTGAACTGTAAATATTTGTTCTGGGGTGAAACCTGCTAAAGGATATTTGCCCAAAACAAGGTAGCTAACGACACTCCATTAAAGAAAATGAGCATGAACTGAGACAACTTTTCAGGAGAAAAGAACTAACTAAACATTAAACTCTAGTTCCATTATTTAGAATTCTTTTCTGGACATTTTAAATTCAACATGAACATTTACAGTGATACAATCAGATCGACTCTCCTTTCAGCTAGATATTAAATTATACTTAACGATAACCAAGAGTAGAAAGAAGTGAGAAGAGAAAAATAATAACGAGGAGAAAAAGGATAAAGTGAATTTTAAATGCCTATTTATCTTTAAAATGATCTTGCTTTCAAATGGTTTGGTCCATTTTAAAGTACAAGTCCACTGTGAGTTTTCCAGAGAACTAAAGCAAAACCAAAGGCATGCATATGTTTAAATGAGAAAATTGTAATGGTGAATATAATTCAATACTGAATACAAAATCCCCAAGAATGAGTCTTTCTGGTTTTGTTTGACAATTACTGCAGAACAGTCCAAAGAAATTTTAAAGGACCTCCAATACCTAAGATGAAAAACAAAAATAAAAGTGCAACCTGCTATCGACACAATTTGTTCCTATTTTAATAGTTGGGCTGGGTCTATTTTCACAGTTCAAAATTTTTATTTTTTTTAAATAAAGGCAGCAGAAACCACAAATGTTCAAATGGAAAATCAGACCTGTTATAGCTGCCTCACAACATTCTCTTACCCAATTGACCCCAATTGTAAATGCCTTTGCCAGTTAATTATTGCACTATCATTATTGTTATCACCATTGTTATTATTTTGTGCTTTTCTTTGATTGTTAGTTTGCCGGTTCAAGCATCATACACGGGTTATAATAGAAATTCATTACCATGTGATGGCTGTTGGGCAGCCTATGGGAAATGACTTGATAGTCTTGCAAACACTGAATCATGCAGTAAATTAACACTCATTTTCATGCACGTTTGCTTGCATGTTGATGACCTGGAAACACATGCTTACACTCCATATTTTTCCTTGTTGCTCCTCATTTGTTTCTTCTCTGGTAGGAACAGAACAATATGGGCTTCCTCCAGGGGACAAAACAACACCTAACTCTGCAGCATGGAAGGGCGAGAGGAGCAGATGGATGAAGACTATACTTAGGGCCAACAGAGCACACACAGAGAGGAAACGCAGCTACCTGACATCACACCTGGGCACTGCCAACCATCTTGGCAGTCAGACTGCCTGGGGAATGGGAAGGCATGGGCCAGGCGGAGAGTCAGATCCAACAATGGCTCATAGAATCCATCCTTGGAGAAAGGATATGCTACAGTGCTTGCTGCTGGGGCCATAGGGTTTAACAGTTCAGTCTCCCTGCACCCCAACACATACACCAAAAACGGGGAATGGATGTAAATGGATGTGGTTTCTTCACTTGATCAAAAGTCTCCTGACTTGCAGTCGTTTATGACAGCCTCTCACAGTCTTTTTTTGTTTTTGTTTTTTAGTTGGCAATAAGACAAACTAAAATAGTCCTTAGTACGCTAAACGCCAAATCTTTCCTGGTGTCTAGAGTGAGGCCAGTAACAATTATTTCCTACTGTGGGTGGGCCTTTGGCAGGTTATCAGTACTTGCTCATCCAATAGAACCTTCTTCTGTAATGATAGAAATGTATATCTGCACTGTTCTCTACAGTAGCCACTAGTCACACGTGGTTATTGAGCATTTGAAATGTGGCTAGTTTAAATGAGGATCTCTCCCTCTCTCTCTATATATATATATACATATATATATATATATATATATATTTTTTTTTTTTTTTGAGATGAGTCTTGTTCTGTTGCCCAGGCTGGAGTGCAGTGGCACGATCTCTGCTCACTGCAACCTCCGCCTCCCGGGTTCAAGTGATTCTCCTGCCTCAGCCTCCTGAGTAGCTGGGATTACAGGCACGTGTCACCATGCCCGGCTAATTTTTGTATTTTTAGTAGAGACAGGGTTTCACCATGTTGGTCAGGCTGGTCTCAAACTCCTGACCTCAAGTGATCTGCCCGTCTTGGCCTCCCAAAGTGCTGGGATTACAGGTGTGAGCCACCATGCCTGGCCACTATATTTTAAATTTTATATGATTGTAAGTTGATTTAAATTAACTCTCAATTCAGTTTACATTAAAATTTTCTACAACAGAAGTTTTTTTTAGTGACCTGAGTACTCAAGGAAGTGTATCCTAGAAGTACATCAACTGTTGTTTTTTTACTTCTAGTTAATCACGTGTGGCTAGTGGCCACACACAGCACAGATCTTGGAGTTGGCTACAGACCTCTCTGGCTATTTCTAGGTCAGTTCTGTCAGCAATGTACATGTCAAAGTCAAATTGCCTCAATCTATTGGTGAAAGACCTGGTGCCTTATTCTCAGGCCAGTGCTGTCACACCTGAGTATACAATTACTGTCTATAATCTGTTGACACACAAATCAACTTTCTTCCCCTGAGATGACCTCTCTGGTTCATGTGACACTTTATCTATCCCTGCAGTGGGTCAAAACCTCACCCAGGGCATATCGAGTCAGAATCTTTGGAGGGGCAGCTTAGTTTAGAAACTTACTATTGTTATAAGCTTCTCAGGTGATTCTTACGCAAACAGCCCAATACTAACGCTTACCACCGCTCTGCAGTGCAATTCCAACCGGCTGTGTTACACCAATTCAGGCTAAATATTACAAAGAGAAAACTTGCAGTCTTTGTTCTCCCTACTTCCGCCTTTCCCAATTTGCCCAAACCCAGGAGACAATGCTACACTTTCCCTGACCTGTCATAAACCTTAGAGTCAACATCACTCATCGATGAAATAAACCAATCCCAGAGCCGCTTGTGCATCAGAAGCATTCAACAAATATTTGATCATTGTGTCTTCCCTCATGTTCTTTGTTTCTCTTATGTGATTAATTATAAAGTAAGGCCCTTTTCTGACATCCTGTCTTGTGTGTCCATTTCATTCTTTCTTTCTCCAACCTTCACAAAGTTAGCTGAAAATTTCATCATCTTCCTCCTGTAATACTACATCCATCACCATCATTATCATCCTCATTTTCAGGATAGCTTCTCTTTGTATTCAATCCACAAATAAACCCTGTGAGATTGAAACGATGATTCCCATTTTGCAGAGGGTTAAACTTAAGGAAATTTACCCAATGTTATTAGACTGGTAATTGGCAGAGAGATGTGAGTTTATAGCAAAGCTCATTTTCTTTTCTACTAACTGGGGCGAACTACCTGCTGGATGCTTTTGCTGCACATATGCCAACCTCTCTGAACTAAAGTTATCTTCTCTGTTCAATGCTCATTGCAAAATAATAACAGAATCGTCAATGGGAATTAAAACCCCTGGGTGAGAAACTCTTCAGAAAATAGGACATTCACACAGTCTCTGGCTAATCACACCACTCACAGTACAGTGACTGCCTAATCATAGGAAGGGATGGTGGCAGGCACCGCCTTAAGCAAATGATCAAAGTTACCTCCAGAGTAATGGGACAAGTTGACATCAGGTGGTTCTTGATGTGATGCACCAAGAAAACCACATCAGTTATATGTGATTTCTGTCAAAAATATTCTATTTGAATCTAATCAAGAGGAAAGAATCAGACAAGTCCAAACTGAGGTACATTTTACAAAAAAATTGGCCTGGCCTTCTCAAAAATGTCAATGTCATAAAAGACAAAAAATTTCGGTGAGTGTTTCTAGATTAAAGAGGGTAAAGAGACACGACAATGAAATGCAATTAAATTCAGAATCCTTAATTAGATCTTGATTTTTTTAAAAGTTGGACAAAACAGTATTGAGACAATTGGTGAAGAGTGAATATGGACTATATATTAGAAAATAGGATTGTATCAATATTACATTTTCTGAGTGTGATAGTTCTACAGTGGTTATGTGGGAGACTACCCTCATTCTCAGAAAATGGTATTTGAGATATGTAGAGGTGAAGTGTCATGACAGCTGGAACTAATACTGAAATGGTCCAAAAACAAACAAATGAAAAACAAACCACTCTCAGAGAGATAAAGCAAGTGCCCCAAATGTTAACAACTGGAGAATTTCGGTAGAGAATATAGGTGTTGGTTGTATTATTTTGCAACTTTGTTGTAGGTTTAAAAGTTTTTCAAAATAACAAGTAGGTTAAAAACAAAAATAAAAGTAGAAAAGAAATAATACTAGTAACACTTATGTAGCATTTACTATGTGCCTCACATTCTTCTAAGCACTTTATCCAGATTAACTGGATTTAATCCTCACGACACCTTAGACAGTATATTATTATCATCCTCAGTTTACACATGAAACAGTGGAGGCCCTGACAGGTTGTGATTTGGCCACAGTCAACCTCAAGCAAGATGTAGAGTTGGAATTCCACCCACAGTCCATGCTCTTAGCCTCTCTGCTGAACCGTTTCATTGAGAGTATCCTAGTTCTAATCAGCTTCTGAGAGGGTGGACCAGGTTGTTCATCACACTTCAACTGCTCTAACACTTTACAGTTTTTTCTTGTATTCATTTGAAATTTGTCTCTCTATGGCTTTTACCCATTTGTTCTATTTCTGTAGTTGGCCCATCCAGAGCAAATCACTCTTTCCTCCTTTAGAACATAAACTTTTCAAAAATTGGGACTTGGTCACATTTACCACTGTGTTCCCATGCTAGAAGAATGCCTCCTAGCACATGACAGGAACTCAGTAAAGATTTACCAAATAAATGGATGAATGAATGGATATCAGCTTTTCGAATATTTGAGGTCAACTTCTGAAAATTTCCATTCTCTGTTGAAAACCTTCCCAGTCCCTTCAACTGTTCCATGAATATTCTAGCCACCATCCTCTAAAACAATTGCAGTTTTTCTAGTTTTAAAGCTTGTGCTCAGAACTGAAAAGAGTACTCCAGAGTTCACTGACCACCATCAAGTGACAGTAACATTTCACTGTTCTTGTTTTAGATGGCTTCCTTCTGCTAACGGAGGCTAGGAGAGCACAACAATTTTAAAAATGGCATCGTACAAACTATCCAAGAGACTTTCTGGCAAAGGTGATGAACATATACATTTACTCTTGCGTCTTCCTAAGCCACACTAAGATAACAGTAAAACATTTTGTTTGTTTACTTGCAGAAACCCACAAAAACAAAGATAATGAGAGAGAAGGAAATAGTAATAACATCTTGAAAGCTGGAAAGCAGATACTCAAATGGCAACTGACTTATCTGACCTAAGAAACATGAATCTAAACCAGTGGAAGAATCAGTAGATGTACAAACCCCATGACACTAAAAAACTCCCCAAAGTTCGGAAATTGGTGGCATCAGTTGTCTCTAGAAGTAGGGCTTAAGGGGCAAGGGCAAAATGGGAGGACTTCTTAAAATCCATTTAAAACTTGAAATCTCCTCTCTGTGCAGTTTTCCTTCAGCCCAGCAGAAGCCTGAGGGTCTATTCTCCAGAGAGGATCAAAGAGAGGGTCTCTGGACAGGGTTCCACCAGATGCAGTTTAGGGCAGGGGTAATTTAATAAAAGGAGGACTAAGCAGGTTTGAAGGAGAGTTCAATACATATTTATATACTGACTGTCAAGACCTGTGCCCTCTTCCCTCACTCTGCTTCCAGCATGTTGGTAACTTGCCACTATTTTTCAAGCAAAAGTTTGGAAGGTCTTTCTCTGCAGAATACAACTAGTCCAAGAGGAAAGACTAAGAAATTGACAAGGAGGTGTCCCCAGATAAATAGTTGAGCCAGATCATTCTACTGGACCTCACAGTGTGTAAACCATAGCCATGAGCTCAGAGACTGCAATTAGCTTTTTAAAAATGTTTAAAAATTTTTTTCTGTGTAGTAAGCTATACATAACACAACACTTAACAGTTTAAACATTTTTAAGTGTACAGTTCAGTGGCATTAAGTAGATTCACATTGTGAATCCACCACCACAGTTCATGTCCAGAACATTTTCATTACCCCAAACAGAAACTCTATCCTTTAAAAAATAACTCCCCACACCCTCCCCTGAACCCCTGCTTACCTGTATTTTACTTTCTGTCTCTAAGAATTTGACTATTCTAAGTACCTCCTATAAGTAGAATCATATCATTCAATTAGCATAATGTCTTCAAGGCTCATCCATGTTGTAACATATGTCAGAATTTTCTTCCATTTTAAAGTTGAATAATATCCCATTGATAAAGTAATACAGGACCAGAAACTACAGAATTATGAGAAAGACTTTTTGTTAACTCTTAAGCTAGAGATTGTTTTATTCTTTTTGAAAACCAGAGTGATATACAAAATCTGCCTACGCAGTAGCACAGAGAAGCCACCGCAGGTACTAGTGGTCCACACAAGAGCAGAGGGTTTTGTAGGCCTAACATTAGAGAATAACCTCTTTGTAAAAAATAATTTATTTATTTTTTTTTTTAGACAGGGTCTTCCTCTGTCTCCCAGTCTGGAGTGCAGAGATCTTGGCTCATTGCAACCCGCCTCCCGGGTTCAAGTGATTCCCCTGCCTCAGCCTCCCAAGTAGCTGAGACTATAGGTGTGCATCACCATGCTGGGCTCATTTTTGTATTTCTTTTAAGTGGAGATGGGGTCTTGCCTTTTTGGCCAGGCTGGTCTCGATCTCCTGACCTCAAGTGATCTGCCCCTGCTTGCCTTCCCGAAGTGCTAGGATTACAGATGTGAACCACCATGGCTGCCCAAGAATAGCCTCTTTAAATTGCATGAGGTAGGCCAGGGATGGTGGCTCACATCTCTAATGCCAGCACTTTAGGAGAGGCTGACATGGGAGGATCGTTTGAGGCCAGGAGTTCGAGGCTGCAGTGATCTATGATTGCATCACTGCACTGCAGCCTGGGTGACAGAGTGAGAACCTGTCTCAAAAAAAAAAAAAAAAATTGTGTGAGCTATAGTGCATAGATGTGTGCGAGAGTACATATGAACAAAAATAGCTATCCAAGGCTGTACAAATATGGTGCAGATCTGAGGCCCTTAAGTCAATTGTGAACAACCATAAGCAGAGAGAGAATGAATTTTACAGTGTTGGGAACAACGCCTCTAGTGTGAACCACCATGGGACACAGACTGTTATGGGATCAAGGTTCATAATCAGGTTGACAGTGGGCCACAGACTGAGGCCAAAGTGGAGATATTTACATGAGTCCTACTTCAGTAAGAGTTTCATTTGATTCCCACCAGAAGCACGAGGTTCACATGTGAAAGCTATAGTGGTTGCAACTTTATACTAATGGATGTTCTTTATGTGTTCATTATTTTGTGTTTTTATACTTACAGAATAATTCCTTCATTTATTCAAATATTTACTGAACACCTATGTGCCAAATGCTATACTGAGAACTTAGAATACAAAGTTGAATAATCCATATGCCTTTTATTATCCAAGATAGATAATATCTTTTATTTTCATTTTAACAATTTTCTTTAGCACTTTGGTGTTTTAGGAACTATGCTAGAAGCTAAAACAGTGAACAAAAGGAAGCGATTCTTGCCTTAATTGAACATTAGCTATTACTGCATATGTTTATGTTAATAGTTTAATGAATAATATGCAGTTTTATGCTACATACTGTGGGTTAGATCATTATCACTAACATATTTTTCTTGTCTTTTTTTTAATGACAGCCTACCCTTGAAAATTTTTCTTGTTTATCTGTGACATTCTAATAATGTTTATTTACTACTTAAAACTCTTCAATCTTCAAGTACAAAATCCTTACCCTTAGAAGTGAGACCCTTCACATTGGTTTCTGTGCCTGACTTTCCAACTTTTTTTCCCTAGCATATATCCAAAATATAACTGTGAAAACAAAACAAAACTTCTTAAATTTTCCTGGGAGGTGCCATACCTGTAAATGTCCCATTTATCTGAAATATCCTTCCAACACACAGGTTCTCATCCTACCCTTCAAAGCTCAGCTCAGACTTGAGCCCTCTGAGAAGACCTCTCTCCTCTCCTGCACAGCCACTATGACCTAGCAGAATCTGTCACCTATCCCGTCTCAGAGTCATTTGACATGTGTAGCAGGACTCAATCTCAGTCTACTTGCTTAGTTGTATAGGACATTGATTTGGCTCTGGGTCCCCACCCAAATCTCATCTCAAATTGGAATCCCCACCTGTTGGGGGAGAGACCTGGTAGGAGGTGATTGGGTCATGGAAGCGGTGTCTCCACTGCTGTTCTTGTGATAGTGAGGGAGTTCTCACAAGATCTGATGGTTTAAAAGTGGCAGTTTCCCCTATGCTCTCTCTCCTGCCGCCATGTAAGACGTGCCTTGCCTCCCCTTCATCTTCTGCCATGATGGTAAGTTTTCTGAGGTCTCCCCAGCTATGTGGAACTGTGAGTCAATTAACCTTGATTCCTTTTTAAATTACCCAGTTTCAGGTAATTTAAACTTTACCTGTCCATTCTCTTTACATCAGTGTGAGAATGGACTAATACAGACATCTCACTGTATTCATTAGAGCACAGCGCACTTTCTGCCAGGCTAGAAAAACTTGAAATTCAGTCACCCCTGGGGCCCTCTCTCCCCACTCCTGGACTGTGCCATAGGTCTGAGGCCCTGCACGGTACTAGATTTGGGGTATTAGAGCCCTCTTTTGGCAGTCCTCTGCTGACTCAGTTTACCCCTAAGTTCCATGGTCTCTTTCCACACAGCCCCTTTGGGTGCACTGACATTCTGCTGCCTATGTGCTGTGGCTAGAACACAGGCATCTTTGCAAACCTGCCTTTGGTTTCATCGCTGCCTGAATGGCCAGGTATCCCTCTCTCTCTGCAGACTTCCTACAGCTGCAGCAGCATACCTAAGGAACCACATCTGGCCTCCTACTTCTCAGAGATGCACAGACCCCAGGCTCTTTCTCTCCTCCTCCTTGCTGCAATGGGAGGGGGGATTCTATGGTAGAGAGAGGATGGAGGAAGAAAGAATCCACCCTTTAGTCCAATCCAACCTCCATCTGGCTCCCGGTATTTGTTGATTCTATGATATTCTCTCCACTCTGGAGCTTAGGCTTTTGAAACCAAAAGCTAGGAAGTATGTGAGCTGATTTCTGCATTCAACCCAGTCATTCTTCTTACATGGGGATGTTAACGCAATGGCTACTTATATGAGGGGTGAGGGAGGGCAATGAAAAAAGAAAAAAAATCTCATGGATTATTTCCACAAAATAATATCCTGCTTCACTTGTAAATGAATCGTGTCACACAGTGGGGTGTTTCTTGGTATTGAGCTTGCTAGAGGCAGGGTCATGGCTTAGTTATTTTTGTATTCCCTGAATCTTGACTAGCACGAGGTGTATAGTAGACATTCAGTAACTGTTTACTGAATGAACGAGTGAATAAAGTCATTGAGAACCCTCCTTTGCTTAAAATCTTCAATGGCTTGTCATCATCTATATGATACAATTGCAACTTTTTAGCACAATATTTGAGGCCTTTGCTTATTTGGCATCTGGCCTGTTTTTCAGTCCCCTGCCATCTTTTTCATTAATTTCTTTATTTATAGTTTGACTTCCCCACTAACCTCAGAGCCCCTTGAAGGCAGAAAGCATATTATCCTAATTCAAATGCAAATTTAGTAAAATGTGCTCAATAAATGCTGCATTAATGTATTATTTAAGCAGAACTATTTAAACCGGGTATCCAGTTAACATTTGGTTAAGATTCTAGTACCCAGAGCAGGCAGACCTGGAAAGCATTAGCTTTAATAGAATGGCGCCTGTCCAAAGCCTAGGTATTTCTAAATCTGTCAAACACTATATATATATGGTTATTAGTTTTGCCTGCTGGGAAGCAGGGGCACAAAAGTGTTTGTGAACATAAGATGGAAGGGAGTCACAGGGTGAAACTGAAAGTGAGTTTACATCAAATTGTAAGCAGCTTCAAGGATAATGTCTTATTCCTTGTTTTCTCAGTACCAGAACCTAGCAAACAATGTTTGCAACACAGTAGGCATGCCTTTCTTCAGGGGCAGAGACAGACAGGGTGGCACTCTCTCGCCTAGGCTAGAGTGCAGTGGCAGGAACATGGCTCACTGCAGTCTCGGCTTCCTGGGCTCAAGCAATCCTCCTGCCTCAGTCTCCTGAGTAGCTGAGACTACAGGCATGAGCCACCATGTCTGGCTAATTTTCTGATTTTTTTGTAGAGATGGGGTCTCATTTTGTTGCCCACAGGTCTTGAACTTCTGGATTGAAGAAATCCTCCTGCCTTGGCCTCCCAAAGTGCTGGGATTACAGGCATGAGCCACTGTGCCTGGCCTCATACTTAAAAAAAAGAAAAAAGAAAAAAAAAATCAAGTAGTGTGTCTGCCAAATTTATTCTTTTTTTTTCCCAAAATTGTTTCAGCTATTCTAGTTCTTTTGCCTTTTAATATAAATTTTAGAATGTTTTTGTACCTACAAACAAAACAAAATCTGATGGTAATAACATTAAATCTGTAGATTAAGTGGTGGATGATTGACATCATAACCATGAACATGGTATATGTCTCTATTTATGTCTTCTTTGATTTCTTTCACTAGCATTTTGTAGTTTTCAGCATGCAGATCCCTTATAAGTTTTGTTAGATTTTCACGTGAAAATTCCATTTTGGAGGAGTTTCTATAAATGGTATTTGCTATGGATTGAATGTCCCCACCAAAACTCGTGTTGAAATTTAATTGCCATTGTAGCAGTATTAAGAGGTGGGGCCTTTAGGAAGTGATTAGGCCATGAGGTCTTCACCATCATAAATGGAATAATGCTCTTATTGTGGAAGTGGGTTAGTTATTTCAGGAGTGGATTCCAGATACTTAGTTTTAGGAGCTTTTTGTTAGATACCATGGCTATTTCTATGTAGATAATTATATTGTCTTTAAATGAGGACAGTTTAAAATAATAAAAAATAATAAAAAGCTATGTGCTTTTTATTTTTTTCTCTTGCCTTATTACACTGGCTAGGACTTATAGTATGATGTTGCCTAAGAATAAAGATTTTTTATTTTGCTCCTAATCATAGGAAAAAACAAAGTTAAAAATTTCTCTTTTTTTCAGTTTGCTGAGAGTTTTCATCACAAATAGATGCTGCATTTTGTCAAATGGTTTTTCTGCATCAGTTGATATAATATTTTTAAAATCTATTAATATGATAGATTATATTGATTGACTTTTTTTTTTTTTTAAGACAGAGTCTTGCTTTGTTGCCCAGGCTAGAGTGCAGTGGCTCGGTCTCGGCTGACTGCAACCTCTGCCTGCTGGGTTTAACTGATTCTCATGCATCAGTCACCCAAGTAGCTGGGACCATAGGTACATACCACCATGCCTGATCGACTTTTTGCTATTGAACAAACCTTGGATTCCCAGGATAAACTGTAGTTAATTGTGATGTATTATTCTTTTTATATACTGTTGGATTTGATTTCCTAGTATATTGGTTTGAGAATTTTTAATCTATGTTTATGGGAGATATTCTTCTGCAGTTATCTTTTCCTATACTGTCTTTGTCTGGTTCTTATGTCAGGGTATTGTTGACCTAAAAGAATGATTTAGAAAATAACTCCTTTGGCCGGGCACAGAGGCTCATGCCTGTAATCCTAGCACTTTGGTAGGCTGAGGTGGGTGGATCATGAAGTCAGGAGTTCGAGACCAGCCTGGTCAAAATGGTGAAACTCCATCTCTACTAAAAATACAAAAAAACTAGCTGGGTGTGGGGGCGCACGCCTATAGTCCCAGCTACTAGGGAGGCTGAGGCGGGAGAATTGCTTGAACCCAGGAGGTGGAGGTTGCAGTGAGCCGAGATTGCGCCACTGTGCTCCAGCCTGGGCAATAGAGGGAGACTCTGTTTCTAAAAAATAAATAAATAAATAAACCCTCCTTCTCTTCTATTTTAACAAAAAGTCATATACAATTGGTATTATTTTATTATTAAATTTTTGGTAGAATTAAGGAGTGAAAGCATTTGAGTCTGAAGATTTCTTTCGTTGAAAATTTTTAAACAACAAATTTAATTTCTTTAATAAGCATAGAGCTATTTAGGTTATTTCTTTCTTCTTAGGTGAATTTGATAGTCTGTGTCTTTCAAGGAATTGGTTCATTTTATCTAACTTGAATTTATGTCTGTAGAGTTTTTGTAGTATTCCTTTATTATCTTTTTAAAATCTGTGAAGTCTGTAGTTATGTGCCCTCTTTTATTTCCAGTAGTAGTAATTTGTGTTTTCTCTCTTTCTTTGTCAGACCAGCTAAAAGTTTATTAATTCTATTGCTCCTTCAAATAACCAACTTTTTATTTCATTGATTTTTCTCTATTGTTTTATTTTATAAGTTCTGTTGATTTCTGTTCTTATCTTTATATATTTTTTCTTCTGCTTCCTTTGGGTTTCTTTTGCTTTTCTTTTTCTAGTTTCTTAAATTGGAAGCTTGGATTTTTAAACTGAGGTCTTTTTTCTTTTCTCATAAAATCACTTGATGCTATGAATGTCCCTTCAAGTACCACTTTATCTTCATCCTGTATATTTAGAGATGTTGTATTTTCATTTTTGTTCAATGCAAAACATTTTGTAATTTTCCTTGAGACTGTAGCTGACAGAGGTGAACTGAGTTGTTTAATAATATACTGGAGTGGTTTTTACGTATGATTAACTGAGGAAGTTTAATGATGTTTTCCTTTTCACTCTAACTGAAGTGGGACATTACAATGAAAGAAAAGTTTTAAGAAATAAAGCATGCAATAAGCTATTTACCTTGAACCATTTATACAGTAGCAATTTAATACAGTAATTTCCCTGCAACTTAATTCTGGGAAGATCCTAGGAGGCTGCAAGAATTTGGTTCTAAGAATCAGAAACTTGAGTTATGTCAGTAGCAACTTATCTTCCAGAAATATGCCACATTTTTTCTTAAACTTTAATGTACATAAAGATCACTTTGAGAGCTCATTAAACACAGATCCTGGGCCCCCACTCCAAGAGACTCTGATTTAGTAGGTCTAGGATGGGCCAAGGATTTGTATTACCAGCAGATTCCTAGTTGATATTTATGCTACCGGTCTGAGGACCATACTTTAAGTAGCATTATTCTACAGCATTAGAAAATACTGCCCACCAAATTCTCTTTGACATCCCTTCATACTTTGCATAGTTTTCTATTTACTTCCTCTTCTTGTCGTCTTCCTTTTCTTTCTTTTGCCCTCTAGATATAGGTATTTTCTAAGGGTATAACTTTAGCTCTTTTTTCTTCATCTTTCCTTCCATTATAAATTCAACGACTTCTTATTGAGAATCTACTAATTGTTAAGCTAGGCTGCTTCTGGTACCATGTAAGGCAGAACCAGTGGGGTCCATGCCTCTTGCTGCACTATTATCTTCTCTGTGAAAGTGTTCTCAGAACTTTCTCACAGACCTGACCACCTCCTCCTTTGCTTTCCCACAGCTCTTTATTTGTTTCTTTCATATGGATTTTATTTCATTCTATATTTGTTGGGAATTCTCTGAGACAATATCCCAAATCTTGTTTGAAAGCAGGATCTGGACTGGGCAAGACAAGCTCAACCTCCAATTTTGATTTTGTCACCTATCTGTATTTACTCTTTCAGGTTCAATAATTATATCAGCCTGGGAATGGATTAGAAAATTGTGATGGCCGGGCTTGATGGTGCACACCAATAGTCCTAGCTACTTGGGAGGCTGAGGTGGGAGGATTCCTTTACCCCAGGAGTTTGAGGCCAGCCTGGGCAACACAGTGGGCTCTGTCTCTAAAAAAGAAAAGAAAATTGTGACAATTTTTTCAACACAATACGACTTATCCTGATGCAAAATAGATACTGGAGTTATGAAATTTTTAAATTAATATTTGGAAATGTTGCAAGATGACTGGAAGGATGAAATAAAATTCCTTTTTAAGCATACTGGCACAAGACAAATCTTCATAGTATTTATTTACTTTTATCTAGTTCAGTTCAAGGAACACATATTAACAAATCACAATAAGCAAACACCATTCTATTATACTTGCATGTATTTTTTTCCTTTAGGCTTCTCTCTATATATCATGCCTCTCCAAATTTTGTGGGGGAAAATACAGATTGGTCCTATTCTTCTTGCCTGTGGCAGCAATCAATGAAAATAATGCTCATTCTTTTGGAATTCTGGGTGTTAAAAAAAGGGGAGATGTTGGGGCTGGGGAGAATGTTTTTACATAATGTCTTCATAAATATTAGTGGAGACTTCTCTGAACTATCTCTGTCCTGCTCTCCAGACTTCCTTCTCTGTGATATAAAGTGCTCATATAGGAAGTCACAAAATTGCAACGGAAATCCAAACTCAACTTGATTTACTAGGTCCTCAAATGTTGACCTGTTCTGGACTCATAAATAGAGTGGGAAGGCATTTGGGTAAGGGAAAGAGCAGGAAGCCATGAATTACCCAGTGGATCTTTGAAATCAAACAAATTTAACATAGAATGAATACCAGGCATTTCCTGGGGAAGAAGGGAAGTGTAGTCCTGCCTGTCAATTACCCTGTAACTATATTAAATTTAGAAGATCACAAATATTCTGCCAGGGATCTCAAGGACCAGGCGGGAGAATGCCCATACCTTTTGCATTACAGTGGAGACAGATCCCAGTCACATCCAACTTACTCACATCCAACTACATGGTGAGCCATATTTTTCACACGACATGGCTTCTAAATGCATGCCAACTACTTTAGTGCTCAGACAGAGAAGCAGAGATATGTTCCAATAATGGGAAAAACGGGCTGAACTGCCTCCATTGAAAGATGATGCACTGTTCGTTGTGGGTGATTTAAGGGATCTTCCTTGGTAGAGGAAAGCTGGTGCTTCAGTGCCTCTAAACATCCGTGGGCAGCTGTAGAATCAGGCCTCCCAGAATCTGCTCTTCTAGACCATCGGCAGATGAGAGCTGGAGGAAGGCCAGGTCTTTATAGAACCACCTTCGGGGGCCGGGTGCGGTGGCTCACGCCTGTAATCCCAGCACTTTGGGAGGCCGAGGTGGGCAGATCACCTGAGGTCAGGAGTTCAAGTCCAGCCTGGCCAACATGGTGAAACACCATCTGTACTAAAAATACAAAAATCTTAGCTGGGCGTGGTGGCGTGTGCCTTTAGTCCCAGCTACCTGGGAGGCTGCGGCAAGAGAATCGCTTGAACCTGGGAGGCGAAGGTTGCAGTGATACCACCACTGCACTCCAGCCTGAGTGAGAGAGTGAGACTCCATCTCAAAAAAAAAAAAAAAGAAAAAAAGAAAAAAAGAAACCACCTTCCCCTCCCCTTCTATCCCTCTGGAAACTCCTCCTTCTTCCCTCTTTTCTCATTCTCTTATAAGAGAAGTTTCCTCATTTTACAGGTGGGGCAGTGGAGGTGGTACAGCCAAAACTTCATCGAAAGGAAAATTTGGTGTAATGCATTTTGAATGAGACCTCTCACCCCAGACAAACTGTGTGACCCTGCATGGCTCAGGGGCCCCAGTACGCTACAATAGCTACATCCAGGAAAGTGTCACCAGGGCTTGGTGATTTCCTAAGCATGAGAAAAACCAGGCTGTCCTCACTATGAGATCAAGTTTGAGGTTACTGCTAGGCAGGATGTGATATGGAGACTTTTTTTTTTTTTTTTGCCAAATGGTAGCTCTTCTTCTAGCCTAATGGTTATCGAGTTTTAAGAGGAAGGAAATTATATTTATTTTTGGTATTGTGCAGAATTATAGAGGAAATGTGTAAATCAGAGGAAAAATCCAGATATCCTGAAAAAAAATGTGAGACAAGGGGCAAGGTGGGAACCCAGGGTACCAGGGCAAATTGCTAAAACATCACTGGAGCAGTGTGATTGCTCCAGAGGAACTAGGTCACCAGGAAAACCTTTGCTTAGAATCTAAATTAAGAATAAGGTCTCCATTGTTTGTCTTACAGTGGCCAGAGTTCATGAGTGCCTTTCTTTGTCCCCAGGGACCCTGTTTCTCCACTCTAAGCCAGCTCTGATTAAGAGGAAGCCATATATCCTCTAAGAATATTCCTGTCTTGTGCTTTACTCAGTAACATTAACAGAGGGAAATGAGGTTATGTGAACTTCCCATGGATATTTTGATGGCAGTGACTCAGTTGATACAAAGGATTCCCTGTGAAGCAAATCCGCATAAATAGAGGGTCAAGTTTATTCTAGTGATTCCCCTAGGTTTCACCAGCTCAGGAAAGAGGAAAGAGCATCCTAAGAGACAGTGATTCCATAACCATATGCAGATGGCCAAAACACAGGGTAGGAAATGACCCCAAGAAAATAAAACTGTGCAAAAATCTTCCACTGCAAGTGGTTTAGGTATGGATTATTTAATTATTTATTTATTTAGTTTTAATTTTTATACCTTTAGGGAGTACAAGTGCGGATTTCTTACAGGCATATATTGCATAGATGTAAAGTCTGGGCTTTTAGTGAACTTATGACCCGAATAGAGAACATGGTACCCAATGGGTAACTTTCCAATTGTCAAGCCCCTCCCACCTTCCCATCTTCTGTAGACTCCAGCGTCTATTATTCCACTCACTGTGTAAGTCCATGTGTACTCATTGTTTAGCTCTCACTTATAAGTGAGAACATGTGGTATTTGACTTTCTGTTTCTGAGTTATTTCACTTAGGACAATGGCCTCCGGTTCCATCCATGTTGCTGCAAAAGACATGATTTTGTTCTTTTCTATGGATGGATAAGTATTCCATGGTGAATAGTCTATCCCATTTCCTTTATCCAGTCCTCCACTGATGAACACTTCAGTTGCTTCCATGTCTTTGCTATTGTGAACAGTGTTGTGATAAACATTTGAGTACAGACATCTTTTTGATATAATGACTTCTTTCTCTTTGGGTGTATCTCCAGTAGTGAGATTGGGTCAAATAGTAGTTTTGTTTTTAGTTCTTTGAGAAATCTAGGTGTGGAATATTTTAATGACTGAGTCAATTCTGATGCCAATAACTTATTTATTTATTTATTTATTTTTTTGCTTTCCATATAAATGACTATTGCTTGGCAGTCAGTGTGCTAGGTTCAAAACCTACCTTATCTTCAAAATCTTTTAGAGCAGAAAATGGATTAGTAATAGGAAGACAAACTCAAAGCAAAATAGTTTAGATTCATTCAGAACTTAGCAAATGTGAAAATTATTGCCTAAGAAATTTTAGAATTCTAGAAAAAACTTCCTACACACCTACACACACACACACACACACACACACACACACACACACACACACACATACTCCATTAGATTTTTACTTTTCAGGAGGTGTTCATCATAGTCCCCAGAGAAAATATCTAACCTTAACATGAAAAAAACCAAGTCTTTTCCTTAAATAAAAATACCTTTCAGATTAGCACAGGACCCATGTTCTTATTTTGGTTCCTAAGGAAGAACCAGTTTTGTTCTCCTCCCAGAAATATAAGTGGAGCGTTGAGTCCCTAAAGGGCCAGGTGGAGCCCGGTGGTAGCTGAATTGGAGGAAGGGAGAACACATGTCTTTGGAATTGATTTGTAGACTCTCTCTGTGCCTTTGGAAACACCTGAGACAGAATCCTTGCGATCAGCTCTTCAGTCCTTCTTCAGTTGCCATATTTTTTTATAGTCATCTTTTCTCCTCTAATTTTTTATTCATATCCCAGAGTGATGAGCCGATGTTTTTAAAATAGAAGATATCCAATAAATGTTCCATGCGTGAATGGATTGTTCTTATTCACTTCTAGGCTTCGAATGATTATTTGATGCTATCTCTCAACAGATATTGATATGCAGTCAGTTCAGATATGCCAGCCACAGGAATGACTTCTACTCCATTAACAGCCTGAGAATTATATGCTATAGTGGGTTATGAAATCTGAAGTTACTTACCTAAAAAAAATGTGCATTGGGATCAAATCGAGATAGGAAGAAGGGAAAACTTTAATTACTGGATCTGCCTTGACATCACAGAAATATTCTAAACATCTCCCACTTCTTTATTTCTTTTTTTCTTTTTTTTATTGGTGGCCAGTGAGAGTGAAGATAACTCACACACACAAGAGGGGAAACGGCTTTTAAAAAGACAATGAGAAGCCAGGCGCGGTGGCTCATGCCTGTAATCCCAGCACTTTGGGAGGCCGAGGCGGGCAGATCCCCTGAAGTCAGGAGCTTGAGACCAGCATGCTCAATATAGCAAAACCCTGTCTGTACAAAAAATACAAAAATTAACCAGGCATAGTGGCACGGGCCTGTAGTCACAGTTACTTGGGAGGCTGAGGCAGGAGAGTTGCTTGAATCCGGGAGGCGGAAGTTGCAGTGAGCTGAAATCGAGCCACTGCACTCCACCTTGGGCAACAGAATGAGACTCTGTCTCAAAAAAAAAAAAAAAAAAAGAAAAGAAAATTAGAAACTTACAGGATTATGGCCCATGATGCAACTCTCTTGAGATCACACGCCCCCTTCTTCCAGAAAGCCACCAGCTTTTGTTTTCATCAGTAACTGCTAGCAACAGGTCCCTTGTTACTAACATAAATTACGGATAAAGAATTGGTAACAGAGGTATGATAACTCCTCTGGATCTGATAAAATAAAAAGGGACCTGCCTTCCTGGATAGGAACATTCCCAGTAACAAAAGTAAAAGAAGAAAAAATATTTACTTAGATGCTTGTCCCCTTCTCCCTCCCACTTTCTCACCTTGAAAACAACCTATTGAAAATGTTCACAGAAGGGAGGTTCTGCTCAGTTTTTGGAAGAACGCAGCATCTAAGTATTCATTCCGCAATGACTTGAGCTGACAATATCAGTAAATATGTTGTACTCAAACGAAATTGCTCAAGGTGGAATAGAAATAAGGTCTCAGCTCTTGAGAGATAAGGCAAAGGAAGCACAGGCTGCTCATCTGAATCTTCATGTGGCTGACCTGGAAGAAACCAAAGACTTATTTGGCCAAAGTGTGGTTTTCTACCTGAACAAACATCCAATTATATGCGGAATAGATTCCAGAGCATTTCAGAGAGATAAAGTATAATGACCATGGTATCAGCCTTGCAGAGGCAGATCCCTGGGTTACTGATAAGCCAGAGGGCTTGTGTAACATCTCTGTAACCTACCTGTGTCCAAAATCAGCAGTAAGGACTTATCCGTAGTCTTCTCAGATGTTCTTGATCCTTTTTTGTGTGTCCTAGAACCACTTCATCCCAACCAACACAATGACAACACTCCGAAGAAGAATGTCACAGCCTTTGTAAGTCTTTCTGACAAAAGATGTATTGTCATTACTGGATCTCCTCTTCTTCCACACAAAGTGGTGTCCAGTATTCACTGTTCTGAACAAATCGTTTGGTAAAGCATTTCATAAGTTTATTTGGATGAGGATAGCATGGGCTTTTTTGAACCACTGGTGAGAGACAAGTTGGTTATCCAGAGGCTGCAAGACCTTTGCTCCTGGGGTTTGCTGTGTGAAACACCTGTGCATGCAGAATGCAGGATAAATCTTTTGAGACCATTGGATCTACCATGCTCATGAAACTTACCTAAGAAAATCCTTGTAAGGCACAAAAACAGAGAAAGAGGATTGAAAGACCTGGCCGAGATCTTAATCCTTCATGTTGATTGCAATGTGAGTTGCATTAACAGCAGGTACACAGCTTCTATCACATTCTTTGCCTTTAGAGTCAAGCTTTCATATAGTTCAGGGGGTGCCAAGCTAGGGCCCAAGAGCAAACTATGGCCTGTTGCCTCTTTTTTATATAGCCTGAGTCAAGAATGATTTTTACATCTTTAAATAGCTGAGGAAAAAGTCAAAAGAAGAGTTATATTTTGTGACAAGCTAAAATTACACAAAATTTACATTTTAGTGTCCACAAGTGAAGTTTTGTGGAAGCACAGCCACACCATATTGTCTATATCTGCTTTTCAGCTATACCAACAGAGCTGAGTAGTTGCAACAGAGACCATGTGGCCTGCAAAATAAAAAAAATATATAAAATAAAATATTTCTATTGGTCTTTTACCAAAAAAAAGTTTACTGACCCCTGATAAAGTTCAAGTTCATTCTTAAATTCAGCCTTGCTAATTAAATAGACCTGAAGTCTTGCTAAAATGCAAGGATTAGTTTTAGAGAATTATGATGTAATCTATTGGGAAATGAGCCACGAATTATTATCACATAGGATATAAACTTAATTTTTATTAAAATGGAAAATGTTTTATAAAATTTATTTTAAAAATACAGTTATATAAAGTAGAAACCATCACAGGACATGTGATATAAAAAAGACCTGACCCGGCCAGGCCCGGTGGCTCACACCTGTAATCCCAACACTTTGGGAGGCTGAGGTGGGTGGATCATGAGGTCAAGAGACCATCCTGGCCAACATGGTGAAACCCCATCTCTACTAAAAATACAAAAATTAGCTGGGCGTGGTGGCAGGGGCCTGTAGTCCCAGCTACTTGGGAGGCTGAGGCAGGAGAATCGCTTGAAACTGGGAGGTGGAGGTTGCAGTGAGCCATGATCGTGCCAATGCACTCCAGCCTGGTGACAGCAAGACTCCGTCTCAAAAAACAACAACAACAAACAAACAAACAAACCTGACCTGCCTATTAGTCAGGGAAATGAAAATTAAAATGCAAAAGGATACTGTTTCATGCCTCCAAAATTGCCAAAAAATTTTAAAAGTCTGATAATATGAAGGGTTGTGAGGGTGCAGAACAGTAAGCATGGGCAATATGTGTACTTGCACAACCACTTTGGAAAGCAGCTTGGCAATTTCTAATAAAATGGAAGATGGGTTTAATAAGATGGCTTAGTGACTCCACCCCCAGGTTTATAGCCTATTCTAAAGCAATTCTAGCACCTATGCAAGAGGAAACATGTAGAAAGATGTTCTATGCAACACCAACACGGTAGGTTGTGCTTTCTGCTCCCCTGTGGCTGGGTGGAGCCCTGTGGCTAGTTCTGGTCATTTGAGTTGTGAGCAAAAGTGACACACGTGGCTGGAACATCTATAAGGCCAATGTGAAACCCTTCTGAGTTATAATAAGTCACAGGTTAAATAGAAATTGCAATGGAAAATACTTCAAATTAAATAATAATACTATGTATCAAAGCTTACCATTATACTACAAATACTTATCATTACACTATCAAATACTACATATCAGAGTGTTAGCCATGCTTAGAAGGGAATTTATAGCTCCAAATGCATATTTAGAAAGAAGAAACACTGAAAAAAATCAATAAACTGAATCTTAGCTTGGGCTCCCCAGAAGCAGACCTTGAGCCAAGGATTCAAGGGCAAACAGTTTAATTGGGAGTGAATTAATTAGCTTGGGCTGCCGTAACAAAGTATCACAGGCTAGGTGGCTTAAACAACAGAAATTTATTTTCTCACAGTTCTGGAGGCTGAAATCTGAGATCAAGGTGTCAGCAGGTTTGGTTTCTTCTGAGGCTCCTGCCCTTGGCTTGCAGATGTCTGTGTTCTCCCTGTGTCTGCCCATGAGATTCCCTCTGTGGGTGTTGTGTCCTAATCTCTTCTTATAAGGACACCAGTCATAGTGGATTAGGGTGCACCTTCATGATCTCATTTTAATTTCATCACCTCTTTAAAGCTGTATCTCCAAATAAAGCCACATTCTTAGGTACTTTGGCTTCAGACTCGAACAAATAAATTTAGGGGCTTCGTACGTTGAATCTGAGGGGCTCACAGTTCAGTCCCTCACAGGGAAACAGACAAGTAGGAACAGGTAGGAAGTGAGATACGGAGGGAAGACAGATAAATAATAAAGGGTGTGTTACGAAGGCAGTCATCACAGCAGGAGACTGGAGCTTGATTGCATTAATTACCAAGAAGGACTCTAGAAAACTAAGTAAAATATGCTTCAGAATTATCCCAGCCGAAGGGCAAGAAGAGTATTTACACCCTGACAGCCTTTGGTCTTTAGTTAAAGGTTTCCTCTGGAGGCTGTTAGTTCCCAGGCACCTCCAGCCCACTATGCCCATAGGCTGAGTAAGTTCAGGCAGCCTGGGGACGGCCCTTGGACAAAAATGCAGGTCCCGGCCCTTGGAGGTCTGGGAGTGCGCAGGCCTGAAGAGGGATCCCAGGACATACCAATGGAGCCCCGTTCGTGTCAGTTAAGGAGCCCTCTCCAGACATTACCAAAGGAGTGGCGAAACAAATCCAAAGAGAAAGCAATCATTATAACTAATTCAAATGTATAAGCAAACAAGATTCTCAAAACCACAGGCTGATTCCTTAAAATACTAATAAAAGTGAAAAATTGCTGTCAAGATTGATCAGTTAAACTAGAGACAAATGAACTAGTGACAAACAATGTCAGGAATTTTAAAACAGGGCATCATTAAGGATCACGCAGACATGAGATCATTAAGAGAAGAAACAGAGAAAAAAAGGGTGAATCCCAATTTCACTCCTAGTTATATACTCAAAAGAATTGAAAACAGGCACTCAAACCAATGCATGTACATATGTGTTCATGGCAGCACTATTTACAATTTACAAACATCAAAAGGTGAAACAGCCCAAATGTTCATCAATAGATAAACAGACGACAAACTGTGGTATATTCATACAACAGAATATTGTTCAGATATAACAAGAAATTAATTACCAAAACGTGATACAATGTGAAAAAACCTGAAAAATATTACATTAAGTGAATGGAACCAGACACATATTATATAAATGCATTTATATAAAATAACCAGAACAGGTAAATGTATGGAGACGGGAAGTCGATTGTTGTTTGTGAAGGCTCAGGAGAGGGAAATGGAGAGTGGTTAATGGGGATGCGTTTCCTTCTGCGGGGGATGGAAATATTTAGGAATTAGAGATGTGATTGCACAACACTGGGAAAGTACAAAATGCCATTTAATTGTTCACTTTAAAATGACTTGATTTATGTTATGTGAATTTCACCTCAATAAAAAAGAGAGAGAAAGGGTGAGGAAAAGAGGAGAAACACCTGGCAGTTATACACGGCCAGCCATGCGCTAGGTCTACACTGCCGTTAAAAATGGACTAGTTTTAATGTTTTGATGAGCTCAGGCTGGGCAAGGTGGCTCATGCCTGTAATCCCAGCACTTTGGGAGGCTGAGGTCGGCGGATTACCTGAGGTCAGGAGTTTGAGACCAGCCTGACCAACATGGCAAAACCCGATCTCTACTAAAAATACAAAAATTAGGCCGGGCACAGTGGCTCACGCCTGTAATCCTAGCACTTTGGGAGGCCGAGGCTGGTGGATTTCCTGAGCTCAGGAGTTCGAGACCAGCCTGGGCAACACGGTGAAACCCCCATCTCTATTAAAACACACAAAAAAATTAGCCTGGCTTGGCAGCATTTGCCTGTAGTCCCAGCTACTCGGGAGACTGATGCAGGATGCTGGAACCTGGGAGGCAGAGGTTGCAGTGAGCCGAGATTGCCCCATTGCACTCCAGCCTGGGCAACAGAGCGAGACTCTGTCTCCAAAAAGAAAAATAAAAAAAATTAGCCGGGCTTGGTGGCGAGCACCTGTAATCCCAGCTACTTGGGAGGCTGAGGCAGGAGAATTGCTTGAACCTGGGAGATGATGGAAGTTGCAGCGAGCCGATTGTGCCACTGCACTCCAGCCTGGACAACAGAATGAGACTCTCTCTCTCTCTCTCTCTCTCTCTCTCTCTCTCTATATATATATATGTATATGTATATGTATATTTTGATGATCTCATTAAATACATTCACAATTGTCCCATAAGATAGGGATTAATAACACTCACTTTTATAGAAAAGAAAGGAGTTCATGGAAAAGAATCTGATCGTTTCTCTGTTTTGTTGTCACTTTGTGTTTTGCCGAGTTAATCCAAAGAGTTGCTTCAACAAGCAGAACTCAAGGAAACATGGGTGAGGTTACTTTAAGGCTTGGAGACTTCTCTGCTAAAGGAAGTGGGCCAGGGAAGGGCTAGGTGCTCTGACATTCCAAATATAGTCTGCTTGGCCACTGAGGAAGAGAGATTTGTTGCTAGCAACAAGTACTTAGAACGTGTGTGATTTGGCATGTCTCGAACTGTGAAGTAGATGCAATGCAGGCAAAAAATTGATGATGCTATGGGGAGGGGCTGTGTAGGGTGTTAATCGCCATCTGCAGTGCCTGGAGGTGGGATGGGGAGAAGTGAAGAATCTCTTCCTTTTTAATAGATTTTCAAGATGGGAAAATCATATTGCAACCCACAGGCATTTGGAAACAATTTGTGCCGAAGACAGAAAGTACACCTAACGTTAAGCTGAAAAAACTGGACGCTCCCAGCAAACTCACTTTGCAGATTCCTGGTTGTCAGAAGAAAACGCCAGAGGATTTCACTTGGCATTGACCTCTTACTACTTCCAGCCACTTACCCTGGGCAGTAGAAAGAAGGAACAGAAAGCAGAGTAGATTAAGAGGAGTAAGTACAAATGGCTGTGGGACTTCAAATCACCACCTAAGATTACTTCTTTGATTTCTGAAAAAGTAGGTCAAAGGAAGGTGTCAGGTGAGATGGGAATGGGGGAAGGGGGGTGGGGGAGAAAGAGTTAAGCCTGATTCACAACCCTATAGGCATGCGGTGAAGCAAATTCTTTGGCACTGTTTATAATTTACCTTAGAAGGCACACTTGTGAAATCTTTAAGACTCATGAATGTTGTCCCCGGAAGAAGTAGGTACATCTTGAATCTTTAATTCTGCCTGGGACAAAATTACAGTATGAATGTTAAGTTGAAAGTGCAAATTAGCACAGAATCAATCATCGGTCCAAAAGTTGAAAAGACTTTTGACTAAATCCTAGAAGACAGATGAATGTAAAATTACAGGTAGAAAACCTTAGACTCATATTTTATTTCTTAAAACTCTAAAACTCTGAGCTTTTATCCTTACCATCAAATTGATCAGCACTTTCTATTGAGTTAAACTGTGAATCAAGGGTCTTTTTGCCTCTCGCCTACCTTCATTCAGGCTGGGTTATTTCTTTTCCTTTTTTGTAACTGTGGTTTTTTATTGTGGTAAAATACACATAAAATTAATATTTTGAACATTTTTAAGTGTACAATTCAGTGCATTTAGTACATTTGCAATGTTGTATGACTATCCCCACTTCCTTGAACAGTTCTAGAGAAACAGAATGTTAAGGATGAAGGCCAGGTGCTGTGGCTCGTGCCTGTAATCCCATCACTTTGGGAGGCCAAGATAGGAGGACCGCCTGAGCCCAGGAGTTTGAGAGCAGCCTGGGCAACATAGTGAGACCTCTTCTCTACAAATAATAAAAAAAAAAACTAGCCAGGCATAGGGTAGTGTGTCTGTGGTCCCAGCTACTCAGGAAGCTGAGGTGAGAAAATTGCCTGAACCCAGGCAGTTGAAGCTGCAGTGAGCTGCGATAGCACCACTGCACTATAGCCTGGGCAATAGAATGAGACCCTGTCTCAAAAAAATTAAATAATTAAATTAAAAAGAAAAAAAAAGAATGTTAAGGACAGGTTTTCTGAATTGGTTCTGTGGTTTCTGGAATTGACTCTCTAATCTGATTAGATTTCAAGATGCTAATGACTTTATTTTTAGTAGTAATGAGAGCGCTGGTAGTCCATGGCATGATCTGGCAACAGAGATATGTAAAATAGCACCTTTGGATACTCCTTAGCAACCTCTTGTAAGAAGCAAGGAGCTGCGGGGGGGCGGTGGGGGGCTATGTATATATTTATGAACTTTTTTTTGCAAACTAACAAGTATGAGATTGGCTGGTTGATCCAAATGTCACTGGGCAAAGTGGGGAAAGGAAAGGATGAGCTTAAGGACTTGAATCTTCAGCTTAAGCCCCATGTACAAGACCTGAAATCTTCTACATGTGCCCTGAAAGATCATTATTGCCTTTAGCAGCAGGGCTATGATTGCTGAAAATCAAACACAGAATCTTATCCTGAGACTGGATGAATTACTGCACAGGTTAAACTCTCAGCCTCACAGGAAGTCTAACGTTTAAGTGACGAAGATATGCACTTTCATAGTTGGAATGGGGATATGTGGGAAGACCTGATGAAACCGGGGAAATCGAGCCCCTGGAATCTGATAAATATTTGCCAGTGGAAGAGGCCTCTCTATCCTTTGGGGAAGCCACCTTCCCACTCACAGTGGTAGTGGCTTCTCCACTCCCTCACCTCTCAACTGATGGGATTAAACTTGCATTGTCCTAGAAAACTGTAATGACCTCCTCTGTGGTAGATGCCATGCTAGACAATGATTCTCCTCAAGATCCATTTATATCACCCCTCTTTGCTTCTAGACCTATAACTTGATTCAAGTCCTAGTAGGCTCCTAAAGGTAAGGTACAAAATGTTAACTCACAAGGAAGCATACCACAGTTCAAAAGAACTACTGGAATTTTCTAATTTATACAGATAGAAATCTGGGAAACATGTGGGAGTGGATATTGAGAGTATAGGATAATGGCAGGAGGAACATAAAGTTGGATTAGGTGGAATTCATTGATATGGGCTCACTAAGCAGAGATTCTGTATTTAACATTGCAGTTCAGGCAGTTCGAAAGGGCTCTAATTGTTTGTGCTATACTTTAGTTTGTTTGTTCCCTCCAAATCTCGTGTTGAAATTTGATTCCCAATGTTGGAGGTGGGGAACAGTAGGAGGTGTTGCATCAGGGGGCAGATCTCTCAGGAATGACTTGGTGCCATTCTTGCAAGAGTGAGTGAATTCTTGCTCTATTTGTTCCTACAAGAGCTGGTTGTTTAAAAGAGATCAGTACCTCCCTCCCCACCACCTTCCTTTCTTGCCATGTGATCTGCACACACCAGCTCCCCTTCACCTTTTGCCGTGACTGGAAGCAGCCTGTGGCCCTCACTAGATGCAGCTGCTGGCATCATGCTTCTTGTACAGCCTGCAGAACCATGAACCAAAGAAGCCTCTTTTCTTTATAAAGTATCCAGCCTTAGATATTCCTTCATAGCAACACAAAGGGACTAAATTTGGTTGGTTGGCTGAAACACGGACCAAAAGGTGGGCAATATTGAGTGAGTTCAAAATGCTAGAACTGCCTTGGTTTAATATAGAGGAAGAGATTTAAAGCCTTAGGGAGATTGAAATGTTAGAGTGGATTTGTCATTTAGTACCTTCCCCCTCACTCAGGGAGAGTCCAGAAGACATATTTTTCACCACGATTGTGAGACATAAATTTGTGATGGAATCTCTGGTATCCTTGAAAAACTCCGTGATCACTCTTCTGTGTAGGTGAGACTTTACAGTGGGATCTGCAGTCACTGAACTGGGAAACCTAAATGCAATGGAGTGATTGGATCCTAGGGTGGCAGGAGCCATGTGGCAGCTCTTAACCACCAAAGGCAAAGTGAGTGTGGTTACCTTAAGGGACAGTAGAGTCAAAGCAGTAATCAGAATAGCCTGGCTTCCACAGACCGGTGGCATTAGCTAGTTGATCATGATGTTTTCAGAAGTGAAACAGATAGAAAGCCTACTAAATTATTAAGTGATCTGTGTAAACAGCAAAGTTCAAGTGAGCAAAAGTCTATCTTGAATCACAAAAGTAGGGAATCATGGCCCCTAAATGAATTCCCAGACTTAAGCCAGTTTACAGAGCCAGAACCCCTTGAATGACGAGGAAGCTGGGCCCCCTTGATAAAGGACCCTGGTACACTGCCAATAATTTATACTGTTACTTTTTCCCCATGCCTCCCCAAAGGGACCTACAGCCTTTTACCAGGGTAAATGTATCTTGAGGAAAAGGAAGTAATCAGATACTCTGGGTACTACCAGACAAAGGCTCTGAACTGACACGGAATCTAGGAGACAGGGAATATCACTGTGGTCCACTAGCCAGAGTAGGGGCTTATGGAGGTAAGATGACTTACGGAGTTTTAGCTCAGGTCTTGTGCCAGTGACCAGTGGATCTCAGAAGCCATTCTGTGGTTATTTCCCCAGTTCTGGAATGCATAATTGGAATAGATACACTCAGCAGCAGGCAGAATCCCCACATGGGTTACCTAATCTGTGGGATAAGGACTATTATGGTGGGAAAGGCCAAGAGGAAGCCACTAGAACTGCCCTTATGTAGGAAAATAGTAAGCCAAAGGCAATACTGCATCCCTGAAGGGATTTTAGAGATTAGTGACACCATCGGAGATTTGAAAAATGCAGGGGTGGTGATTTCCACCACATTCCCATTCATCTTGCCTATTTGACCTATGTAGAAGACAGCTGGATCTTGCAGAATGACAGTGAATTATCATAAGCTTAACCAGGTGGTGTCTCCACTTGCAGCTGCTGTACCAGATGTGGTTTCATTGCTTGAGCAAATTAACATATTCTCTGAAACCTGATATGAAACTATTGATCTGACGAATGCCATTTCTTCATATCTGTCAATAAAGACTACCAACAGCAGTTTTCTTTCACTGCAAGGCCAGCAATACACCTTTACTGTTCTATCTCAGGGGTATGTCAACTCTCTCCAGCACTATATTATAATCTGATTCATGAGGGTCTCAATCGCTTTCACAAGGTATTACGTTGGTCCGTTTGATTGATGACATTATGTTGATTGGACCTAGTGAGCAAGAAGTAGTAACTACTTTAGACCTATTGGTAAGAAATTTGCATGTAAGAAGGTGGGAAATAAATCCAACAAGCTTCAGGGGCCTTCTCCTTAGTGAAAGTTTTAGGCATCCAATGTTGTGAAGCTTATTGAGATATCCCTTCTAAGGGAAGGCTAAGTTATTTCATCTGGCCCCTCCTACAACCAGAAGAGAAGCACAATGCCTACTGGGCTTCTTCGGATTTTGGAGGCAACATATTCTTCATTTGGGTGTGTTACTGTAATCCAAAAAGCTGCTAATATTGAGTGGGCCCCAGAACAAGAGAAGACTGCAACAGTCCAGGCTGCTGTGCAAACTGCTCTGCTGCTTGGGCCATAAGATCTAGCAGGGCCAAGCAATGGTGCTCAGAGTGTCAGTGGCACATAGGGATGCTGTTTGGAGCCTTTGTCAGGCGTCTATGGGTGAACTGCAATGCAGGCCTTTGGATTTGGGAGCAAAGCCCTGCCAATCTCCACAGATAACTACTCTCCTTTTGAGAAACAGCTTTTGGCCTCCTGCTGAGCCTTACTAAAGACTAAATGCTTAACTATGGGTTACCCTGTTACCATGCAACCTGAGCTGCCCATCATGAACTGAGTGTTTTCTTACCCAGCAAGTTATAACGTCAGTGTGCACAGAAGCACTATATCATCAAATGGAAGTGATTTGACTGATTGGGACTGAGCAGGCCCTGCAGGCACAAGTGAGTTACATGAAGAAATGACACAGATGCTCATGGTTCCCACTTCTGCTACACTGCCTTATCTCTCCCAGTCTCATCAGGAGTTTCCTATGATCAGTGACAGAGGAAGAGAAGGTTCAGGCCTGGTTTACAGATGGTTCTGCACAATATGCAGGCACCATCTGAAGGTAGACAGCTGCAGCACTACTGCCCCTTTCTGGGACATCTCTGAAGGACGCTGGTGAAAGCAATTCCTCCCAGTGGACAGAACTTTGAGTAGTGCACCTTGTTGTTCACTTTGCTTGGAAAGAGAAATGAGTTGGCATTTGCTTATCCTCATTTATGAGCTGTGATCAGTGGTTTGCCTGGATGGTCAGGGATGTAGAAGGAGCTCCATTGGAAAACTGGTGACAAAGAAATTTGGGGAAGAGATATGTAGGTAGACCTCTCTGAATGGGGGAAAAAAAATCAAGATAATTGTGCCCCATGTGAATGTTCACCAAAAGGTGACCTCAGTAGAGGAGGATTTTAATAGTCAAGTGGACAGAATGACCCGTTCTGTGGATACCAGTTAGCCTCTTTCCCCAGCCATCCCTGTCATCGGCCAATGGGTTCATGAACAAAGCAGCCATTGTGGCAGGGATGAAGATTATGCCTTGGCCCAGCAACATGGACTTCCCACTCACCAGTGCTGACCTGGCTATGGCCACTGCCAAGTGCCCAGTCTGCCAGCCTCAGAGACCAGTGTTGAGCCCCTGATATGGCAACATTCCCCAGATGATCAACCAGCTACCTGTTTGCAGGTTGATTACATTGGACCACTTCTATTAGGGAAGGGGCAGCATCTTGTCCTTAGTGAAATAGATGCTTACTCTGGATATGAATTTGCCTTCCTTGCCTGTAGTGCTTCTGCCAAAACCACCATTCATGAACTCACAGAATGCCTTATTCACCCTCATGGTATTCCACACAGCATTGCTTTTGACCAAAGAACTCCACAGCAAATGAAGTGTGGCAGTGGGCTCATGCTCATGGAATTCAATGGTCTTACCATGTTCCCCATCATCCTAAAGCAGCTGGCCTGATAGAACAGTGAAATGGCCTTTTGAAGACTCAGTCTAGTGCCAGCTAAGTGGCACTACCTTGCAGGGTTAGGACAAGGTTCTCTGTAAGACTGTATATGCTCTGAGTCAGCATTTAATTAATGATGCTGTTTCTCCTATAGCCAGAAACTCACAGGTTCAGGAATCAAGGGGTTGAAATGGGAGTTCTACCACTCACTATTACTCCAGGTTACCCACTAGTAAATTTTGCTTTTTGTTCCCATGACTTCATGCTCTGCTGGCCCACAGGTCTTAGTTCCAGAGGGAAGAATGCTTCCACAGGGAGATATAGCAATGCTTCCAGTGAACTGGAAGTCAAGACTGCCATGCAGCCACTTTGGACTCCTCATTCCTCTGAATCAACAGGCAAAGAAAAGAGTTACTGTGCTGGTTAGGGTGACTGACTCTGACTACCAAGGGGAAATTGGACTACTACTCCACAACAGAGGTAAGGAAGAGTATTTCTGGACTACAGGAGATCCCGTAGGACACCTCTTAATATTACCAAGCCCTATGATTAAGGCCGATGGAAAACTGTAACAACCCACGCCGGGAAGGACAGTGGCTCAGACTCTTTGGAAATGAAGGTTTGTGACCAGCTGAGGCGCTTGTTGAAGGCAAGGGAAATACAGAATGGGTAGTAGAAGAAAGAGGTTATAACCACCAGCTATGACAACACGACCAGTTACAGAAATGAGGACTGTAATTGCCAAGTGTTCCCCCTGTTTTGTTGTGTGTGTGTGCACATGCAATGCTGTTTCTATTATGAGGACCTTAAATCCCAGGCCGTGAGTTTCATTTCAGAAGCAGGAGTAAAAAACACTAACAATACTACAACCTCTCAAATACCTCGCTCACCTTCCAGGAAACTTCTGAAATTTTTTTAGTAGGAGACAAAAATTATTTTTTCATCATTGAATATCAAACTGGTGACAGATAAAAGGAAATACTAGTAGAGGAGAAATATTAAATACCTGGGAAAATGATTAGCCTACAAACCAATAAAACATACACATTGAAACAAGATTCAGTTTACACTACCAACTTAATTGAAAAAGACCCTAACACTTAAATTACTGGTTGGGTTGTGTAAAATATTTGAAAGCAATCAAAATTGATTAGCTTCTTTGATAAGCAATGTTAAATGCTTATTAAAAACCACAAAAACACTCACATCACTGATAATGTTGCTCAGCCAGTGACCCACACCAAGCTGGGTTTAATGCTTACAAGGAACCACAGAGTTACTCAGCAGGAGCTTAGAAAGGACTTGTGGTAGGATTTTGGCTCATATTAGGTGTTTAGGGGGAAGATTTAAGGAAGTGGGGCTTTGTTCTGGATTGGATGCTATCAGGAAGTGTGAGTAGTTCTATGAATAAATCTAATCTAGAAGGCGAAAAAACTAGAGCAAGGCTAAAGCTTAAAATGGGTAGGGAAGCTGTGGCAGTCATTCATTTATCCAGGATAGGAAGATGCTTGGGTCATTTTTGTGGTTTGTGTATTTGTCTGGATTCAGACACGACTGTGGAGTGGCCTTTTTCTTGTCCTGACCCTTCGTGGCCTCAGAGTGGCCTTGTCTGATGTTACAGTTCTGTGAAATTGTTTGTGTTCAGCAGGAGAACACATGGGCTAGCCGTGAGGGCCAGGCCCGCTCCTAAGGTCAAAGGCTGCTTTTCTCTTCCTAACCTTTCAACCCCAACACTATGTGTATTCGTCTACTTGGGCTACCATAACAAAATGCCACAGACTGGGAGGCTTAAACAACAGACGTTTATTTTCTCACAGTTCTGGGGGCTGTAAGTCCAAGATCAAGGCATTGCAGATTTGATTTCTCCTGAGGCCTCTTTCTTTGGTTTGCAGATGGCCGCCTTCTCTCTGTCTTCCAGTGATCTTTCTTCTGTGTACATGCAGGAAGAGAGAGATCTCTGCTTTCTCTTTCTCTTTTTATAAGAACACCAGTCATATAGATTTAGGCTGCACCCTTATGACCTAATTTAACCTTAATTACCTCTCTAACATCCGTATCTCCAAATACAGGGGGTTAACACTTCAACATATGAATTTTGGCACAATTCAGTTCCCAGTACTGCGCATCGGTCCAAGATTTCTGGAGAGATCTTTCACAGAAGGTTAAAAAGAATGCGCGTGTTGATGGTGGTATTACCTTCCATAGTAAAACTTAGAAATAGGCAAATATCTAACAAAGCAGAACGGAAAAAGCAGGTGAAGGCTCAGCGAACAAATGGGCTTAGGGGTACTCAAATGGTAGTAGGGTGGTGGGTTAATTGGTAACTGTTTTTAATTATTCATTTTTTATGTTGCTATAATACTGCTTTGTGGCAATAATCATGCAAATACCTATAGGAAAGTTGATAAAGAGACTTAAACTTTTTCTCCCCTTGGAGTAAGTGAAAGCTAGCAAGTGCTCTGTCACCATGTTTTAGTGTACTTCTGTGGGAAACAATCAGAAGGGGGACCAACAGGGCACTGAAAGTGGGGAAGGACCCCATTGTAGCAGGAGCATCAGCAAAAGCCCAGAAAAGGACAGCTTGGGAAAAACCTGGCCAACACCCCACTTTCCTGATTTAGCCTACTGTGGGCTCTGCTGTATAGCCTGTGATGACCCAAATCATTTTCCGGATTCTGCCTTCAGAACTGAGCTGAGCCCCTGTGTGATGCGGCTGCAGTGCCCCCAAACAGATGGGAAGGAAGCATAATTGAAGAAATAATCCTCCATGCTGGTCCCCCCTCCCCGCCCCCGATGGAACTCTCACTCCATTACAGCAAACATTCCCAGAGGTATAAGATGATGAATGAGAGATTTTTTTGTCTGGTTTTGTTACTGCCCTCATAACTAATCTTTTAGTTTTTTTTTTTTTACCTGGAAGAATTGCCCTCAACTTACGTAATAGGTGCAATAGACCCTTGATTTAGATTGTAGGTCTTGAAGTGCTCAGGAGCCCTAAGCATGTGGCCCGTACCCATTTTAGGACAGACTGTTATGGAGGAGAGCATACTGTAAACTTCACTGGCAAAGCAGAGTCCAGTGCTACTATGTGGGCCAAATCTATTTATAGGATCAAGTCTCCAATCTCTCAAAACAACCAATTTCCCCTAATCTTTAATGGTGAGCCTAAGTGCCGGCACAGCCCCATAACCCCGAACCACTCAGACCTCCCCACAATGCCGTCCTCCCACCCCACTCTGTCACGCGGGGTCCTCTGGAGGTTAAAAGAATTTATTTTGAAATGCAACTGGAAAAAGCTTTTATTTTCATATGGGAAAAACCTCATGAAACATTTTTCTCTTGATTAGTGTTCATAACAGCAGCCTGGAATGCTTTCTGCAACCAATTTGTAGATGTTCTTATAAAACAGATCTCTCTTCTTGATCTGATTTTTTCCCCCTGCACATTTGTTCTGCTTAAATCTTTCAGCACATTTGTTAACTTGAGTGACATCTAAAAAAATCACCACCCCATTAATGTGGACTCATCCAATCCACGGGCTGTGCATCACTCCTTTAATTGGGATGGCTTGGTTCCCTCCCAGATGTTCTCTCTCAGCAGATACCATTGTGTTTTGAAACTTTGGATAATTATAGCTCTGTAAACGTAGAGGAGATTTGTTGGCTCCAGCCAGCTCCTGCTCCTAATGTAACAGCTTCATTGTTTAGTAATCGCCCTATTCACAAAGCAAAGGGATCCGTGTCAGCAAAGACATCTATTCAAAGCACCTTCCCTGTGCTGGATAAACAGTGGCAGAAGCAGTCTACTGAGCGACCAAAACACTCACAGGGGACTTGGCCACAAGTTTGACCAGGGCTGCTTTTCCCTTCTCAAATGGGACCGTTCTTCAGAAATGTCTTCACCTTTTCTTTCGCGACCAATCAGCCTGCAGGCAGTCTTTTGCTTTGCTGGTGAAATCCCTGCTAAATGCTAAAAAAAAAATTTGTGGGAAAATTTTGTGGGAAACTCTCTGCAGTGCAGAAATGAGGCAAAGGGGCTGAGATGAGATGCCAACCGGTGGGGAGTGGTCCACACATGCTCTCCCCAAGGAGGACAAGGGAAAGATAAATGTCCCTAAGCTGTCTTCTAGGAAAAATCCAGAACAATTTCTGGGAGTGCTGTGGGAGAAAGTCAACAGCAGCCACACAATGTAGGAAGAGGTAGAGAGGTTCTTTGATTCTTTTGAGAATGTTCGCCTGAGTTTAGACCCTGAGTTTTCTAGCCAATGGAAGCCCAGTGAATGTGAGAGCCCAGATTTCTCTGGCTCTTGCGTACACCCGCTAATGCAGGAGCACACACTCTTGGAAAATTCCTCCCTCCTGTGCTGGTGTTTCTGAAACTCCCTGGGAAATCTACTTAGAGGGTAAAGAGCTTGAGCCAAGCATAACTGATTTGCACTTAGATTCACGGCGGACCTTAGAGCCTAGCGCTACCCTGTCATCATACTGAAGGCTCTCAGCAAACCATGCAGTCTACACATGCCGCTTTGCCACCTCCTCATTTCTCCTCGATCTGGTCCTGACCCTGCAGGCCTCAGGAGGGCAAGCCAGGATCTTGGGAGGGGGCAGAGGTGAACAAGAGAAAAAGCAGAGGGAGATTTAAAAAATAATTGCCGTAAGTGGTGTAAGTATAGAATATCCCGTGTGTGTGTGTATAAATATATATTATATAGGTATATATAAATCATATGTGTGTGTATATATATACCTATATAATATATATTTACATGTGTATGTGTGTGCATGCATATATGTATTGAAGGGATGACAGCTTTGGCATAAAGATTGTTTAGAGGTGAAAATATTTAAAATCTTATCTGAACTTTCCTTATCTGAGTAACGCAGAGTCTTTCAAAAATACAGGCTGCTATTAACCCTCCCCTGAGGGGGTTTCCTGCGAATTCCAGGAAGTGGACAAATTGTCCCTTCCCATTAGCACAAAGAAAAATTCACAGCACCTTACACATCTTCCCATCAAATCCCTAAATTCCTGCTGCTCCCTTTTTTGTTATATTTGTACAAATCGAGCATCCTTAATCCAAAATCCAAACTGCTCTAAAAATCAGAAAGTTTTTGAGCACTGAGAGGATGCCACAAGTGGAAAATTCCAGACACATATACGAAAGGAACACAAACTTTGTTTATGTGAAAAATTCTTTTTAAAACTGTATGAAGTTATCATCAGTCTATGGGTATAAGTTGCATAGAAAACATAAATGAATTTTGTGTTTAGACATAAGGCCTGAGATTCCCAAGGTATCTCATTGCACGTATGCAAACATTCCAAAATCTGAAAAAATCCAAAATCTGAAACACTTCTAAGTCCCAAGCATTTCAAATAAGGGATATTCCACCTGTATATAAACCTTTACCACTGGGTATTCAGTGAGTTACTCATTAGTGACGTCAAATGCACGTGTAAATAAACCTTCTCTTTTCTTCTGCTAATCTGTCTATTGCCAGTTAATTTGCAGGCCCCCAAGCATTCCAAACTAATTGAATAGACGAAAAGTCTTCCTCCCAATAGTTTATATATATATATGAACACACATGCATACACATATGTGTATATTCTGTGGACAGTTCCTACAGGTTATAGACCAGGAAATATTCTGGCCACTTGTCCCAGGGGTACCTTTGTCTCCCCCATATCCCAACACGCAGTTGCAAACCACCGCTCAGAGTGGGTCTCTCTCCATCGGGGTCTGCTTCTGTCGGGTGGGCATCAGCTGTGCCCATCCAGTCTGCTGGGCACTCACATCTTCCAGCTGAGGCCCATGGCCCTCCAGTCACCACAGCCACTGAGCTGCCTATTGTTGACAGGAAGGAGGGAGGGGCCTCTATTCTCTGTGTGATTTTCTGTTGGAGATATTTTTTTAAAGCATTCAAGCTTATGCACTAGTGTTTTCTAGGGCTTTAATGGAACACCATTTCTATTGTTTTGTTTTCTTTCCCTTTAAAAAAATCTCCCCTTCTCCCCATGGGGATTACACCTGCATCCGCCAGGGCCCCACTGGGGAACCATCCCTTGTTCAGAGCCTACCAGCTCCCTCAGGCCTCTGCTCTGGTCCTGTTAGTGCTATTTCCCCAGCATCAGAACACCGCGCAGCACCTGGCCCAGGCCCACAACCCCTATCCATAATTCTAAAATCCCCAAACCTCTGAAAACACAAAAATTTTTATAACCACCTTGGTGGAAAACATGAAGTGAAGTAAGGCTGCATTTATCCCACTTAGTGTGAATATTCATATATTTGGCTGAGACAGGACTGTGGAAATACCGTGTTTGATTTGCAAAGTGTTGCCTCCAACCCCTCTAGGGATGTTATATAATATTTGGTTTATGCATAGTGCCTTTCTCAAATCTGAAAATTTCTGAGTTCTAAAACACATCTGGCCTCAAGGGCTTCTGATATGTGCTTGTGGACTTAGGCACATGTCAATAAATATGTGCTGAATGCACTTCTGAATTCCTCCTTCTTTCCCACCTCCAGGGCTTTGTTACAGTGTCAACTTCTCGATGCGTGGCTCCTTCCTGTCTGATAAGAACCATCCCTCAGCCTTCAGACAAACAGGTGTTAAGTATCTTTTCCTCATCTATGCTAGGCTTATGGCTTAGTTCCCTCTAACACAAGACAAATTAACAAGGTTACAAGAAACATACACATTTCTTTAATATAAGTTTTACATGACATGGAAACTTCAAAAATGAAGATCCACCCCCCCCAGAGAAACCTGTGTATTTTCATGCTCAGGTTTGATGAAAGTGTGATTGGACAAAGGGAGTATGATGTCATGGTAATAAACGGGGGGGAACTTAGCAAGGCCTGTTTGTCCATATTCTTCTTGGTGTTTCTGTGTCTTCCTTCCTTTTCTCTGGGAGTAAGGAGGGCACCTGTCACGTGAGGTCTTATGACCTGCTTCAAGGGAGAAGGGAGAAGACATATAAAAGTGAACTTCCTGCTTCTGTGCTTTTCCCAAATGCCAAGGTGCTATATTTTAAGGTAGCATGTCCTGAACCCCATCACAGGCTTTTGGTAGGCCTGCCCAGGTTCAGTATGACCACTGGGGGTGATCCACACGTGAACTAAAGCCAGATCCCAACTACACATGGGAGTTTCATAAAAAGAAATCCACCCTTAACATCATATTAGAAAAAAATAAGAGAATATTTTCAGATCTGAGCAGGCATTCAGGTCTACTCAGTTATCAGAAAAAATTTTTTTTGAAGAAATGTAATCTAGTAGCAGTCATTTATAGACATCCTGAATATAGACATTTATCTACTCCAGTCACACCAAATCAGTTTCAGATGGGAGTTCTAGATCCTCTTATTATTATTATTTTAATCTTTCTCTCTTTTTCCTCCTCACTCTTCTGCCCAAGGTCCTGAGTCTACTCTCCTTGTATCCCAAAGGGACGTGGTTAGGTTTATTCTGCAGCTGAAGAAGCTCATGCTTCAGGGCCTGTCACTAACCCAAGCCTCTTCCAAGCCCTGCACCTCCTTTTGTATTTGAATTTATGAGTTCTACTCCTTCAAAATGACCTCCCAAGTCAATTAAGCTCTAGATCACAGAAAACATGACCCTCCCCTGGGAGATGACAGGCATTGCTGGTCCCAAAGGGAAACCATGGGTGGCTCCCTATAGTCTTTTCCCATCTTCAGGGTGGAGCATCTATAAGACAACCCTTCTTCATGTTAATAACGATGGATTCTCACTGCATAACTTGGATATTTCATGCTAAAATACTCCCCCACTTCCAGGAATCAGAGGCCTAAGAAAGGGAAAGTCTATACCTCCCTGAGATAGGAACTTTTACCTCTCATTCATAGATAAGAGAAATGATGCTCAAAGAGCTTGACAAGTCATTTATCTAAGATCACGCAGCTGGTAAGACATCCAGTCAGAATTTGAAGCTAGGTCCTAAACTCCTGAACTGGTGTTTCTTATTTTATCCTGTGTTCCTAATTCATCAGAGGCAATCATTTGAAGAAAGAAATAATCTGGATCCTTCGTTTCAGAGTTAGTTAACTGAACGTGCACTTGAGCCTTGCAGAGTAACCTAGCCCTAATAGTGCCAACATTTTCAGTGAACACAAAGATAAGTTTTGAGGCTGCTTTATCCCCTTCCACTTTTTTTTTTATACCAAAGTATGTTTCAGCAGGAAAAGTATAGGATAAAATCCTTATGCTTCAGGTGCTGATGTGCTTAAGCCACTGAACACTTTTTGACTTAATTTTTTTAAGAGGGCTTTATGACTTGGAGCTAGAGCAATCCTAACATGTCTGTGTCATGAACATGCTAATATTTGTGCTAATGGCAGGGTGCAAAATCCAGAAAGGCCAATGACATGGGGCTGAGAGGCAGGACCTTCTTGTCACCCCTGTGTGACATAAGGGTTCCAATAAGGTGGGCTTCCAGGAGTTGATCCAGTGGGGAGTGCAATGCAGAGGTGACAAGGAAGGGACACTATGAGTTTACAGGAGCTGTCATAACAAAGTACCACCAACTCAGAGGCTTAAAAAACCAGAAATTTATGGTCTCATAGTTCTGGAGGCTGGAAATCCAAGATCAAGATGTTGGCAGGACCATGCTCCCTCTGAAGGCACCAGGGAAGGTTCTAATGTTCCAGGCCTCTCTCCTAGTTTCTGGTAGTTCCTTGGCTTGTGGCAGCATGAATCGAACCTTCACATGGTGTTTTTCCTCTATGTGTGTGTGTCTGTGTCTAAATTTTTTCGTTTTATTTATTTATTTATTTATTTTGAGACAGAGTCTCACTCATTGTCGCCCATGCTGGAGTGCAGTGGCACTATGTCAGCTCACCACAACTTCTGCCTCCCAGGTTCAAGTGGTTCTCCTGCCTCAGCCTCCCGAGTAGCTGGAACTACAGGCACATGCCACCACGCCCAGCTGATTTTTATATTTTTAGTAGAGATGGGGTTTTGCCATATTGGCTAGGCTCGTCTGGAACTCCTGACCTCAGGTGATCTACCTGCCTTGGCCTCCCAAAGTGCTGGGATTACAGGCATGAGCCACCATACCCAGCCCAAATTTTTTCTTTTGATAAGGATACCCAGTCATATTGTATCAAGGGCTCACCCTACTCCAGTATACCTCATCTTAACTAATTATTATATCTGCAACAACTGTATTTCCAAATAGAGTCACATTTTCAGGCACCGGGGTTAGGATTTCAAAACATGAATTTGGGTCATGAGAACATAATTCAGCCCATCACAGACCACCCTCTGGATCATCCTTTTCACATACAAAATGCACTCACCCAAACCCAACGCTCCTGAATGTCTTGAGGTATTCTAGTATCAACTCTAAGTTCAAAATCTCATTTAAATATCATCTAAATGAGGTGTGCGTGACACTCAGTGTGATTCATTCTGGAGCAACATTCTTCTGTAGCTGTGAGCCTATGAAACCAGACAAGTTTACTTGCAAGATAGAAATGTTAGGACAGGTATAGGACAAACATGCCCATCCCAAAAGGGAGAAATCAGAAGGAAAAGGGGACTCAAAAGTTCCAAGCAGATTCAAAACCTAGCAGGATAAATTCCATTAGATTTTAAGCTTTGAGAATAACCATCTTTGGCTTGATGCTCTGTCCTCTGAGCTCATTTAAATTATGCAGAAAAAATTAATTTGCTTAAAGTTTACTGCTTTAAGATATTAATCACATCTAAAAAAAACACCTTCACAGCAACATCCAGACTGGTGGTTGACCAAGCAAATGAGCACAATAGCCTAGTTTAGTTGACACATAAAATTAGCCATTGCAAATACTTTTTGAGAAATTACTAAAATATGTCCAAGATGGGAGAAAGTCAGGAAGAAGCTCTTAAGAGAGAAGGTGAAGACATGTTTTGGCTGCTTGTCTTGGGCTGTGTTCCAGAGGGGCAGGACTCAGAGGAGTCATCAGCTAAAGACTGTACAAAACCTAGTTTTAATCTGTCACAGTGGTTTAGATCAGAGGAATGCACAGAAAGAACTTTGTGCTTTTGGTTATGACAGAGCCAGAGAATTTTCTCTAGCGTCCAGGGTGAAGAGCAGATGAGGTGACTAGGAAGTCAAGTGAAAATAGTGTCAGGAGTAGCCTGAGAGGTACCAGAATATGCCACCCCAAAATATGCCTCTTTGGCATATGGATTATTTTGAGCTCGAGGCCATTGAGAACCAGCAGTCTCAGGAAAAGCTCTAAAACCAGGGCACCCAGTTTCCCCTAATAAAGGAAATTTAGATTTGTAGAGATATCTCCCTCTCCCATACCAGGAAAAGGAGTACTCTTAACAACTCTTATCAATGAAGAAGGTACTGATTTAAATCCACATAACACACCTTACTAAACAACTCTTGTCTACCATACTTTTCCTGGTCACCATCCCATAACTTGCCTCCCCCACTCAGAAACCTCAAACCCCTTTTCCTGTGTTTTATGTTAAGGTGGTATATAAGCCCAAGTTCTAACCACTCCTTTGGGTTACTCACCTCTGGGTACTTCCATGTGTAATCAGGATGCACATGTTAATAAACTGCTGCTTGCATTTCTCTTGCTAATCTCTCTTTTGTCAGTCCAATTTATAGGGCTCCAGCTGGAGAATCTAGAAGAGTAGCAGAAAAAATAATTTTTTTCCTCCCTTGTAAGCTCTAAAAGACAACTGGATGATCTAGGGCTGGGTGTGCTGGGAGGGGAAAGCTACTCATGACCTCCTAAACGTGTATCAACAGACCAATAGTCTATTGTATTTGTCTGTCTGTCTGTCTGTCTGTCTATCTATCTATCTATCTATCTATCTATCTATCTATCTATCTATCTATCTATCTAATCTATCTATCTATCTGTCTGTCTACCTATCAGACTTCAAGTGCCATGTGTTGGTCTTTTGCAAGGATATCTCCCCAGCAGGCAGCACAGGACCTTATGCCTAGCAAGTATTCAAGTAAGAGCTATTGAATAAGAATGTCAATGGACTGCACCCAGCTTCCTAAAGCTCAGTGGTGACTATATGTGTGTGTGTGTGTGTGTGTGTGTGTGTGTATTTTGAGACCGTCTCACTCTGTCATCCAGGCTAAAGTGCAGTGGCATGGTCACCACTTACTGCAGCCTCAATCTCCTGGGCTCAAGTGATCCTCCCACCTCAACCTCCTGAGTACCTGGGACTACAGGCTAATTTTTTTTATTTTTAGTAGAAACAAGGTCTCACTATGTTCTCCAAGTTGGTCTCAAACTCCTGAGCCCAGGTGATCCTCCAGCCTTGGCCTCATCCAAGTGCTGAGATTACAGGAGTGAGCTATTGTGCTGGTCAACAACAACAGTTTATAGCAGGGTAAGGAAGATGGAATTTAGTTTGTGGAGTGCAGTGAACCTATCTCAAAGCCGTGTTTGTCAAGCCAGCACACTGTCTTTCCCTAGGTCATGTGGCTGTTTGCACAAGGCTGACAGCTGAAAAGAGGGAGATGTTAAAGCACCCCCAGCCACCCCTTGGCTGCCACAAAAGCCTGGTGGTTGTGTGATCCTACGTTAAGATAAAGTGAGTAGGAGGATGTCAGCTTGCTTTCTTCTGTTCTCAGTCTGTAACCAGAGATCCTAATCTTGATGCAAAGTTGAGGTTCACTTCTGGACATGCTTTATTCTAAAGGGTATGGGGGGAGGAGAAAGGGAGGAGCACATTTTGAGGAGGAGGGAGGCCTCTAAGAGAAATTCCTTCCTACTGGGCGAGGGCAGCAGCACATTACCCACAGACATCCTCCTGGAAGCCTTCTGTTTGTCCGTCTGTCTAGGGCCCATCTTGTGTGCACTGAAGGGAGGGACATAGAGCAGGCAGCTGGGGTTTATGATGATATTTCCATGTCCGCCTGTTCGGCACCAACGCACTACACAAAACATTCGACACGTGATATTCTTTTCCCTGGTATTGCTAACTAGCAATCTCCGTGGCTCAGGGGCCTCCTGCCTTTGAATAAGACTTGGGAGAGAACCAGACGGCGATCCGAGCCTCTAGCTTTCCATTGACAAGGAGGCAGCTCCAAACTGGGATTACTGATTTCCATTTCAAAACTGCGTTCAATTTAGTTGATTTAAACGACTTGACTTTCCTCTGTGAAATGACTGTGGCACGTGAGCTCAGCCAGTCGCTCTTTGAAAGGCATCAACACGCTCCCTGCAGGGACCGATGGAGCTCCGCCACCCATTGTTTATCTAAAAACAGCGTTTTATTATTGTCGCTCAATTAGTCCAGGCAGCGGACACAAATGACTTTCAACAGCTACATCCTGATGCTGTGCATCACACATAAAATGCCAAAGACTGCTCTAATAGCTAGCTAATAAAATCAAAATGTGCCTTTGTTGACTCGAGATTACTCACATCGTCACTCTTTCTACCGAAGTCTCTTCTTAATCTAATTACATACAATGTTTCCACTTTAGTAAAAGAACATTAACCTCAGTAATCAACAATTCTGTCCTCAATTTATTTATGAGCAAGCAACCAAGGTTTTTCTGAACGTAAACTTTGGAGGAGAGTTTATTTTCTATACACAAACTGGCATATTTTTTTCCCTCTCAAGGTCAAAATATTATTGCCTCTAGGGTTTTTCCCTTCAAGCTTTTTTTCTTCCTAAAAATTGCACAATCTGTCATTTCACAGACACCCATGAAAAGCCACTCCTAGGTTTCTCCCTGTTTATACTAACTGCTGTGAAAATGCTATTATACGCAAATATTTCAACTGTTTTGCAAACATATGCTTTCATACACACATACTCACCGCAGACGCCATTGCCTGAAATAGGAAAGGCCCTTTGAAAAAGAAATGAAATGCATTGAGCCTCTCAACATTTGCCATTTTTCAACTGCGTTTTGGAAGCATGGATGACTTTAACATTTAGAAATTACATTTGCCAGTGATTACACTAGAACTTGGTTCTTTGAATGAAAAGATCCCTGACACTCGATTTATACCTCTAATTTAGAGCATGGGAAAAGTTGAGGATCAGAGAAGTGAAGAGATTTAGCTCAGGTGAGTAACCACATGAGGGACTGGGACCCAGGAGTTCCGAGAGCTCCCTGGATGGGCACAAACACAAAATACAAGAATCGGGGTAGTAAAGACTCCTCGTTATGATGTGGTCATGAGGGCCTGGATTCTGCAGTGAGGGTTTAGTTGTTTAGCCAGATTGAAGCTGCGTTTTGTGGCTGGCCGCCACCACCCACCCTATTACCTTCATCTCAACACACACACATGCGCTCTTTGGTAATATAACATTTCTCAAGTTTTCATTTGAGTTTAAGGTTGGACTACATCCAGGCCAAACATAAAGAAAATCTCAAGGCCGGCTCTCCCCTCCTCATGAGCCCTGCCAAGTTCCCTCAGGTTTCAGCATAGATGGGGAACCAACGTTACCTCACGTCTCAAGACTCCAACTCTGGGCAGGCTTGGCCTCGCCCCCTCTCTGCACTCTCCTTGGGGTGAGAAGAAAGGGGGTGATGTTGGCAGTGTGAGAGGAATTCCTCGTTTTACCCATAAGCAGAGAAATTTCATTGTCAGGACTGAAGGCCAAAGTCAAGGAACCTGCAATGGCAGAGGTAGGAGCCTGTGAATGAACATGCAATTGGGAAGCCAGAGCTCTGTCCTCCTGAGCCCACTTCTTGCTGGTTACCTTGGACTGAGCCTCCAGCATTTTATCAGGAGAACCAGAAGCAGGAGGTCATGGCCAAAGAAGTGCCTAAGAGTCAAGCAACCTTAACTTTGCTCCACAGCAAAATGCATCTGTCACTTAACCAGCTCTAAGCCATTTGGGCACAATTCTTTTTTTAACTAATTAATTAGTTTTAGAGACAGAGTCTTGCTCTGACACCCAGGCTGGAGTGCAGTGGTGTGGCCAAAGCTCACTACAGCCTGGAACTCCTGGGCTCAAGTGATCTTCCCATCTCAGTCCCTTGAGTAGCTAGGACTACAGGCATGTGTCACCTTGCCTGGCTAATTTTTAAAATATTTTTGTAGAAACAGGGTCTCACTATGTTGTCCAGGCTGGTCTTGAACTCCTGGCCTCAAGCAATCCTCCCACCTTGGCCTTTCAGTGTTGGGATCATGGGCGTGAGCCACATATCCGGCCATGGGCACATCCCACGATTTTCTTCTAATTATGCTATCCTTACCTCTTGGTGGAACGGACTACTCTTCGAAAAGCACAAAATGTCCTGTCACTGCAAATCCTTATTTGCCCCAATCTCTTATTTTCGTGGCATAATGATAAGTGCAAAGAAGAGGTTAAGAGGTATCTAATGTCTGCAAATGAGTTAGAAAAAGAGTACTTTGGCAGGAACACAGGGTTATTTTATTAATTACAAGCTATTACTTAGGGATCATATGTCCTGTGTATGCCTTTAAAAGAATACTTTTTTTTTTTTATCATGCTGTTATCCTTCTGGCCCTCAAATTCTTTCAGATTGGTGACAGTTGGTCGGTTTCTCTTCCTTCGCTGCCTGCCCTCACAGGGTGAAATACCATCCCCAGCTGGGGGCTGCCATCCAGCTAGCTGCTTGGCTGGGTGGCGGGCTTCCTTTATTTCCACTGGCTAACGTTTCAACAGTACTGTGCTCTGGCTTTTAAAACCTTCCGCAGGAAGCCACACAAATGACCCTCAAAATGTGTGGGTTTTTCTGGAACCCTTCACCTTGAATTTTTAAGCCCTCACCCTCTCTTAAGTTCTGGCCTCTCCTGCCTTCTGAAACCACAAGGCAGTTAGAGATTCTAATCTCACAACACAAGTCATTTTGGCATCCACAGTCAGATGTCACCAGGGGTCACAGTCGCCTGTATGCAGTGGAAAGTTCTAAGCAGTTGCACTTGCTTTTGTGATACGCCAGTTGACTTGGAGAGAGAGCCCCGAAACCCAACAGGAAGGTGGGTTTTCTGAGGCGTGCTAAAAATATATTTACATTTGTTTATATGTGAATGATTAATTTCAGTCTGTGGAAAAGGATTTGACAAGGATCTAGAGGCTCAGTGGGGGCATGGCATAACTAGCGATATTTGTGCCCAGACAAAAGCAGTCATTTGGGCTCCTCTCCTGGTTGTTGCCCCACTTTCCTTTCTCCTTGCCAGTCCCACAGTTATGGAGAAGGAGGTAACACTGAGCCCAGGTCTGCTTCTCCACATCGTTTCTCTGTTCCTCTGTAGGCTGCCTGCCACCACCAGCATGCCGGTCTTGAGCAGCACATAGTTGAGCTTCTGGCTTCAGGAAGCTGTTTCTTGCTGTTAAGTGGCAAGGCTGTAACTTCAGAAGTCTCTGCCCTGCGGTGCTGTGCTCAGCATGGCCTGTGTGCTCAGTGGCTAGCAACCATGAGCTCAAGCCTCACCTTTGGGCCACGTGAGCAGGTTAGCTAGAAATCTATACTCTAGATAGTTCCTGCTTTGTTGCGGGATCTCCACCCACTGAGAGGTGGCCAGGAAGTTTAAAAAGACATGCTGGTTCTGGTTCTTTAGAATCTGGCTTTATGCATTCTTTTCAGATGGAATGACTGGGAAGTAGAGGAGGAAACAGAAAAGCACACTGGTGCCCTCCTGAGAATGCAGCATCTGTCCCACCTCCATGCGGTCAAGCAAAGCAGAGGGAATGTGAACCAAAAAATTTAAGGTGAGGTGAGGGGAAGACCCCAAAGGACCACTGGCTGACACTAACTCTGGGACCAATGGCAGGGCCCACAGCATTGACAAATCAATGGCGACCACTCACAGCCTTTGGTACTTGTGTACCACGGATTGCATCAGTAGAGTTTCTCTTACAGATAAATGTACTACTCTGTGTATGACTGACCCAAAGCAATGCCCTGCCAGCCCAGAGCTATTTGGTACTGGCTTAATCACTTGGGCTGCCATAACAAAATACCACACACAGTCTTAAACAACAGAATTTTATTCTCTCACAGTCTTGGAGGCTGAGAAGTCCAAGATCAAGGTGCCAATTTGATTCCTGGTGAGGGCTCTCTTCCTGGTTTGCAGACAGCTGGCTTCTGGCTCTGTCCTCACATGGCCTCTCTTCTGAGTGTGCATGACATCCCTGGTGTCTCTTCCTCTCTTTATGAGGCCACCAGTCCAGTTGGATTAGGGCTCCACCCTTGTGATCCCACTTAGCCTTAATTACCTCCTAAAGGCCCTATCTCCAAATATAGTCGTATTGGGGGGTTAAGACTTTAGCATACGAATTTGGTGGGGACGCAGTTCAGTCCATAGCAAGCCCAGACAAAATATAGCTGACTCACTTAGTGCTTGGACCACTCCCCTTACAAGCCCTTTATTATTTTCATACACCCAGGTCCAGGTGTGCCCAAGCAGCAGTTGTATCTCTTTATCAGAGGGCTGCCCTTGGTCCAGAAACTATTTTGATAGTGCAATAATGAAGATTGACTTCCTTCTAGAAATGACAGTCCTTAACAGGTGAATGACAGGTGAGAGGGAGGTGTAAATACTCCAGCTTCCTTGGCCTCTGGCCAGGACAGCAGTGACAGTACACAGGAAGATCTGGAGAGACAGTAAATCACATCTCAGCGTTTCCTTTCCTGGGGCTTTGCTCAGTGTTGCACCCTGTCCTGGCATCCTCCTTTCCTTTTGGGGCCCACTTCTCAAACCCCTAACCAGTTTTTCCTGGTAATATTCCTTAAATGAATCACTCAGGATCTGCTTTTGGGGAGTCCAACCTCAGACAACACAAGACCCAAGTGGCAATATTTGTTCCAACACCCAGAATCAACCCAGCATCCCCTCAGCTTAGATGATTTCTCAACATTATGAAGTTCAGGCATCCTAGGTCATTTCATAAAGATTCTCAGAGTGAAAGAATCTATAATCCTGTTACACAAGCATAATAGGCAACTGTTTTTCCACTCTATGGAGTCTTCTAGAAGATCCCAGCTCAAAGTCAGTACCAAGGCCCAAGGGAAATTCTGCTTCCTCAGTCTTAATTCAGAACAACCTAGGCCTTGGCCAAAACTTGCAACCAAGATACCCACAAATCACATCATGTTCCCCTCTCCCTGTAGCTGAGCAAATATCAAAGCCAACTGGGGCTATATATAGCATTCACCAACTTTGGAAAACTTTTCAAAAATTGTTTTAGTTTCTTTCTTATTGTCTCCCCAGAGTCTGGTAATTCTGGAAAGAGGCCTGTAGATTGCCACTTGGGGAGTCCAGCAGAAATACAATCCTGCAACTCCAGAAAGCTGGACAGTGACCCCGCTTTTTCCTCTACTGGGAGCTGTCAGCTCTCTCCTTCCACCTGGCCCTTGGAGCCTCAGAATTGACTCCTATTGCTCTGCAGAGTGGACTGCATTGGACACAGTGCAAAGAGTAAAACCAATGACTCAAATAGGGAGAACTGCAGTTACTCGAGCTTCTCCTGCCTCCTATTTACATAAACTTCAAGAACATCTAGTTTAGGGGAAGCATTCACATTTGATTCAACATGACACACTCCCCAGGAAACTTTCCACAGTGCCCACATCACTAGAGCCTGGGCTTGCTATGATCACCATGGCTCTTGGGCCAACCCTGGGAACATTCCAAAGATACAAGCTTGGGCCAGAAGCCTAGAGAGAAATACCCAGAAGTCCTACAGGTTATTCCATCTCAATGCATACTTCTCAGGCAAGGGCTTGTAGGAAGGCAGATACGACAGCAAAGGAGGTCTCAGGAAAGCTCTCCAAGTCCCAATTCTTAGTCTTAGCTTCCCGTGTTGAAGGTACTGATGGCCTTGGAATGGTGGACTTGGACCTGGATTTTCATGTACAGTTTACTTTATAGAGGGTGCTTCCCAAGCTTTGTGAAGGAAAGGAGAAGCTCTGTGGGAAGGAAAAAGATGGAAGTGGGAAGAGGAAAAGAGAAGCAGTAGGTAGCAAGGTTTGCCTTGTGTAGGTCGTGACTTTTTCAAGTTTTGCTGGACATGCGTTTTAGGGCCTTGTTTTCGCCGTCAACGCACATATCTGAGGGCAGCCTAGTGAGCACATCCCCCCACCACCCCCCACGGCAGGAGTGTTTGTGTTGGAGGAGGGAGTGTTAAATTCCAACCTCAGCACAACTCTTGAAGACTCTGCCAGTTCAGGTGTGGCAAACAACAAAATGTGTTTTTGCTTTTCTTTTCTCTTTCCTTTCTTGCCAATCAGAGTGAATGGATTCTGAGCTTTCATTGGTGTTTAAATTAATTTTTGATGAAAAAATAAAGTTGGGGGCGGGGGAGTGGGAGTTAAAATTACAGTCTGCTCTATAAAGGCAAAGTAATTTCTGGAAGGTCATGAGCTGCTACTGGCAAGCGTGGCCTGGAGTTAGGAACAATGTACTTGCTGTTTCAGGAGCAAATCCAGGCTGGAGAAGGCTCTCTCTGCCTAACTCAGGATTGGATTTAGTTCTGGATTCATGCAGACCTCTCTGGCAGCTGATGGACAAGTTAGGGCTTTATGAGCATTGGCCTGTTGCTGGCCCAGACGTCATTCTTTAGTCCTGAGGCCACAGAACTTCCATGTGGACTTATGATTCCAGTGAGACAGAGAAATTGGAGAAGAAGCTGGAGTGGCCCCTTGGCTCTTTTATTACCTAGGATAGTGCTTGGCATGCCATAGGTGCTCATCGTGTGTGTATTGAGTAAAGAACTTACCAAAGCAGCCCTATTCTCTATAGTTGTTCACTGAGGAGGTGCTATTAAATGAGAGAAACATACAAGGATCTTCTTAATGTCTCTCTTTCTAAACCTAAAAATTAGATATGCCATTGAGCTTTGTGAGAAAGGGGATGAAAGAAGCATTACTTGAAGTGAGTAATCCATCCTTTATTGCCTCTACTTTAGTGGCAAGAAACCGATTGGGTGTTGTGCCTAAGAACGTGGACCCTGTGGCCAGACTGCTTGGATCAGTGTCCTCCCTCCACCACTTTGTAGCCATCTGACCTCGGGCAAGTTACTTCACTTCTCTATGCCTTGGCTCCTCATTTATAAACTGGTGATATGAACAGAGCCTGTGTTCTAGGATTGCTGTGACAATTAAATAGAAATGAGTCAACATGTATATAGTACACAGAACAATGCCAGGCACACAGCAACTGCTATTTATGTTCTTCTTTCTTCCTCCTCCTCTTCTTACTTTATGCCATTCTGATAAACACTATTTTATTTATTTTATAATTTAGGAACTGATTCTAAACTACATTAAGTAATTTGTTTAAGGTCGAGCATCTAGTGAGTGTTGGGCACTGTGTTGGAGCTTCAGTCTGTCTGACTTCAAGGCCTGTGCTCCTTTCAAGGTGAGGTGTTTGACACGTCCCCTGCTTGCCATCCTTGTGGCATTCTCTCAACCACCGAAGCTTATGAAAACATGCCACTCAGGTTAGCTTCCACCAGACACTGACAGAGGAGCAATTATACCTCTGCCAAAGAAAATTCTCAATGCCAATAAAGGTTCTGGCTACTGTGGTATACTTAGAGGAAATGAATTTAGGAAGTTTTAATTAAGATTTCAAGGACGAGAAGAGGAAAATATGAAGGATATGGAATAAATATTCTTCTGCTTTGATTGGGAGGGTCAAAATTTGCTTTCACTGTCTCATGAAGATTGAAGTTCTAGGATTCAGGAATAGGATTCTTTGCTATTGGGTATTAAAAAGCAATAGAGCTCCAAATATATGCAATCAATCCATCCCATCTTTAGGGAAACCTAAATCTAAGCCATCTAGTATAGACAGCCACTTGTCCTGTGAGTAAAGCCACTTTTACAAGATTTAACAGGGAATAGGAGCAGGAAAGAGACCAACGTAAGGCAGTTGCTAGAAGAACAGAATTGCTTTACAGTTCTGACTTCACAACCTCATTTTCCTGACCTGATAGTTCTGAGACGAACTTCTCTGGGTGTATCTAGAATCTATTCCTTCTGTGAGGTGGTCACCAGGCCTGGTGACCTTTTAAGTTTAATGTATTAGAGCCAGCTGGGTCTTTGAGCCAGTGTAAGGAGACCGTGTGAACACTTGTAAGCCGTGTTCCTTTGTCCAGTAGCGTTTCAGTGCTACCTAAGCATCTCTACAGCTATTGTGTCTGACCTGCTCTGGGGATTGAAACATATAGCTGGAACAGGAGGCAGTGGCTTTTTTTTTTTCTTCAATAGATTTCTAAAACCTTTAAATGAAGTATTGCATGTATACAGAAAAGTACATAGATCATAAGTATATAGTCCAGTGAGCTATCACAAAATGAATGTACCTGTGTAAGTGCCACTCAGGTTAAAGAATACAGCATTATCAGCACCCAAGAAACCCACCGAATATTCCCTCCAATTTATCATGCTCTTCCTTCTCTCCAAAGGTTACCACTGTCCTGACTTACAACGCCATGGGTTAGTTTTATTTGCATTTGAGTCACATATAATTAGAATGATACATTCTGTATTCTTTCAGGTCTGGTGACTTTCACTTACTGTTACATTTGAAAGTTGTAGTAGATCTGCATGGAATAGGAGTTCGTGTATTTTTATTGCTGAATAGTTTTCCATTCTATAAATATACTATGAGTTATTTACCCATGCAACTGTCCATTTAATGGACATTCAGGTTGTTTAAAATTTGAGGTTATTATGAATAATGCTGCCACGAACGTTCTTATACATGTCTTTTGTGTCTATTTCTGTGGGAGTACGTATGTGTAAGTGGAATTACTGAGTCAGAAAGTTTGCATGTAGCACTCAGCGTTACAGGAAACTTGCCAAAGACTTTTCCAAAGTGGAACTGTGCCAGTTTACGCTTCCACCAACAGTGTGCATGTTCAAAATCCTTGCTAACATTTGGTATTGTCAGGCTTTTAAATTATGATCGTTCCAGTAGGTGTGTAGTGGCATGTCATTGTGGTTTTAATTTTTATTTTCCTGAAGACTGATAAAGTTGAGTACCTTTGAAAATGTTAATTGGCAATTTGGCTACCTTTAGTGAAGTGCCTGAACATGGCATTGGGTTATTTGTCTTCCTTATTGATTTGTAGTTTTCACTTATTCTGGACATGCGTTATATGTGTTGCAAATAATTTCTCCCACTATGTCGATTGCCTCTTCAGGCTTTAATGGTATTTTGGGGTAAACAGAACGTCTTAAAATTAAAGGACCACAGTGTATCTTTGCCTTTTTGATTAGGACATTTTGTGACTATTTAAAAATCTTCTAAGATCATAAAGATATTCTCCCATGTTAACTTGCAGAACAGGGGTTGGCAAACTATGGACTGTGATCCAAATCCATTCTGCCAACTGTTTTTGTAAATAAAGTTTTATTGGGATACAGTCATGCTCATTCATTTACACATCACCCATGACTACTTTTGTGCTACAACAGACCTTATGGCACACAAAGCCCAGAATGTTTATTCTCTGGCTCTTTACAGAAAAAGTTTGCCAAACCCTCTAGAAGATTTATTGTTTTGCCTTTCACATTTGGAATTGATATTTGTGTATAGTGTGTGGTAGGGATCAAGATTTTTTTCCATATGAATATGTAATTGAACCAGTGTCATTTATTAAGGGCTTAGCCTTTCCCCATGATTCCCTATGTCATAAATCAAATCAAGTATACATATATGTGTGGATCTGTTTCCAGATTTTCAATTCTTTTTATTGATCCATTTTTCTATCCCATGACCAGTGCCACTCTGTTTTACTTGGTGCACTTTTAAAAGTGAGTCACGATATCCTCCCACTTCATTTTTCTTCAAGATTGTCTCTGTTACTGTTAAGACTTGACATATCTGTATTAGTTTTTGAATCAGCCTGTCCATTTCCTCAAAACACCTTCCTGGGATTTAGATTGGCATTATATTGATTCTGTAGATCAACTTGGAGAGGTTTGACTTATTTACAGTGATGAGATCCTTCCAGTTCATAAAAGTGATGTATTTTTTAATTTATTTAGGTCTTCTTCAATTTCTTTCAATAATATTTAGACCTGACTTTGATATCCTGTACCTATTTTGACTGGTTTATTTCTAGGTATCTTTGATGCTATGATAATTTATGTCAACACTAGCTTTTGTGTAAAAGAAAAAAACTACTAACTAGTCACCTACTGATATGGTTTAGCTCTATGTCCCCATCCAAATCTCATGGAAAACTGTAATCCCCAGTGTTGGAGGAGGGGCCTGGTGGGAGGTGATTGGATCCTGGGGGCAGATATTCCCCCTGCTATTCTCATGACAGTGAGTTCTCACGTGATCTAGTTGTTTAGAAGGGTGTAGCACTTCCCCCTTCTTATTCTTCCTCCTTTTCTGGCCATGTAAGATGCACCTCCTTCCCCTTCATCTTCTACTGATGATTGTCAGTTTCCTGAGGCCTCCCCAGCCATGCTTCCTGTGCAGCCTGCAGAATCAGGAGCCAATTAAATCTCTTTCTTTGTAAATTACCCAGTCTCAGGTAGTTCTTTATAGCAATGTGAGAACAGACTAATACACCCAGCAAATGCCATGCCGTAGTGGAAATATTGTGGAGACCAAAACAATGTTACATGTTCTAAGAAATAAAAATTGTTGGGTGGTAAAGGGAAATGACAAGCCTGGCAGCAAAAAATCATCACACACAGCACATGTATATACACACACTCACTTAAGTGTCTGTCTCTTCCATGGGTTGAGAATGCATACTGGTATTGGCTCTTAAGACTCCATGACAGAATAGAAAGAGTGCTAGTGGAATGTCAGGACTCCTGGATCCTAAGCTTGGTTCTTCACAAACTAGTTGTGAAATTTCAGGCATAGCTCTACTTAACCTCCTTAGATCTCAGTTTTTACACCTCTAAAAAGTGAGTTGGCTCTAACATTGACTTATAAATAAGGAAAGGGAACCCTTTGGTTCCTGGTGAGTTTTGACATAGGGATGTCCTGGGTATGATTTGGGGGGGGCGGGGTCTGCCTGCCAACAGATTTCTTAAAGAAAAGCTATCTCCCTGCTAGTTTGTGAATGCTTAGTAATTCTTTGACAGAACAAATGTCTCAGAGAGGGGATCCCCTGAGGTGAACAAGCAGAGGAATAACAGATGTAAGAAGACATCACAAGGATCAGGCACAGGTGCCTTACCTGAACTATGTTCCAGAGGTGGAGAAGGTTCAGGAAAAAGCATAGAGGCAGAAGTGCAATGACGCTGGCAGTGCCCATGCAGGGACTTCCCTTTGAATCATGAAAGTTTCATAGAAGAGATGAATTGAGATTCTGCCTTAAAAGTCTTTAGAGTTACAATCAATGGACAAAAAGTGCTGCCATTTCTCTTTGTGTCTAACAATGATGATGAGGAGTGGGTAGAGCAGCAAAGGCTGTTTGTCAAAATTCATGGTCCTCCTCACCTAGTAAAATATTCACCCTGGAATATTTCCTGATCTTTGATCCCCGATCCTTGCTGCCCAATCAGAGACTCTATTCCCAGCACACCCCTGCATTTGTGTTGGGCCAGTAGAATATATAGAATTAGTATTTGTTACTTCTGAACCACGACCATTAAGAAGCATGTGTGCCTTCTCCATCTTTTGTTTCTCTTTCCATGGCTAGAACCTAAGGACTCCCAGTTCCCAGGAGATGATGGAGCCTCAAGATGTAAGGAGCCCATCTAAGCTTTGTGCTGCTATAACAGAATACCTGGGACTGGGTAATTAATTAAGAACAGAAATTTATTTCTCACAGTTCTGGAGGCTGGAAAGTCCAAGATCATGCACCACTGTGTTAATTGCTTGGTGAGGGTTTAGTCTCTGCTTCCAAGATGGTGCCTTCAATGCTGCAACCCCTGGGGGGAAAAAGAGATATATCCTCACATGGTAGATAGCAGAAGGGCAAAAAGGGATGAACTTCCTCTATCAACACCTATTATAAGGACAGCTAATCTCATTCATGAGAGTAGAGACCTTATGGCCTAATCACCTCTTCAAGGCCCTACCTTTGAATACTATCACATTGGCAACACTCGAATTTTGGATGGGACACATTCAAGCCATAGCAGAGCCTCAACCTTTGAGTTATCTCATTGAGGAAAGTGGTGTGCCCACCAGGAATACTTCCAAAAGACTGTTCTGTGAATGAGAAATAAAATTCTGTTGTGTTAAGTCACAAAAGTTTGAGGTTTATTTGTTACAGCAGCCAATGTTAACCTAAATAATGCAGTTTGTTTCCGAAACAATTCACAGTATTGAGAGGAAAGGAATAAAAGCACAATATTGTTATATTACTGCCATTTCACCTAGGAAAAGAGAGAAAATGTGAAAGGAGGATAACTAAAAAAAAAAGTTTCACCAAACTTTTTAAAGTCACTGGAGAATGTTCACAATTTATATAAAAATAGGATGATAATAATGTCAACACGTAATATCTGTGCCTAATAGATTTTCACTCCCCCAAGTTGCATTTTAATTTTCCTAAATTGGCTCATGACATATTCTTATGTGGGATTCAACATTTAGCAACAAATAAGACTTCCTTCTCTCTTGGCACTTCTTACTCCTCCCTTTCCCCCACGCATCCATATCCCTGCTGCCTTCTCCTTCCCACAAAGCTCATTTTTGGCAAAGTGGTTTTTATAAACCACATATTTTAATGAATTAAGTGTAGTCCCACGATCACACTTACATTCTCCTACAGTCCCCTGACTTCCACACTCCTCCAGCTATGGGAATTTTCCCTCACACCTCCAGAAAGGAAAAAAATGAATTTAAAATTTGTCTATAAGTAGAAAAGTTATGCACAGAATGTGATGGCCCTCCCACTTTTTTCTTTTTCAATGCAAGAAGGAAGATGATTTTCAAACATTGCACGTCCTCTGAGAAACTAAAATATTCAGTGCTGTTTTTCTTTTGGCAGTAGCATAATTGGTTGTGATCATAAACCCACATAGTTCCTTTTATCCTTTTTAGTGGCAGCTTCATGGACTGTCTTCTACCCTGTCAAAGAAGAGAGTTGGGGTGTTTGACAGCAAAGAAATTTAGGAGAATTTCAGAGCAGAAAAGGACTTTGTACATCATAGTTTCCAACCTTCTTATTTTACTGCTGTGGATACTGAGGTTCATAGGTGGTTTAACTTGCCCAAAGTCATGGGGTTAGCCAATAGCTTCTGGGAAATTAAGCTCTACCCAACTTTTACAGTTTGTATCACATGAAGTTTCAATCACACAATCTTCTTGGATCCTTGCAACAGCTGCATGATGGTACTAGAACCACCCTCTGCTAGTGAAGTGACATAAGAATGCTCATCAGAGTGCTAGGCCTTAGAATTGCATCCCTGGCTGGGTGCGGTGGCTCACACCTGTAATCCCAGCACTTTGGGAGGCTGAGGCAGGTGGATCAAGAGGTCAGGAGATTGAGACCATCCTGGCTAACATGGTGAAACCCCGTCTCTACTAAAAATTACAAAAAATTAGCCAGGCGTGGTGGTACGTGCCTGTAGTCCCAGCTACTCGGGAGGCTGAGGCAGGAGAATGGTGTGAACCCGGGAGGCAGAGCTTGCAGTGAGCAGAGATCACGCCACTGCACTCCAGCCGGGGCGAAAGAGCAAGACTCTGTCTCAAAAAAAAAAAAAAAAAAAAAAAAAAAAAAAAAAAAAAAAGAATTGCATCCCTGACCACTGAGTCCATATTCTCAAGTCCACCTAGCATTTTTTTTTTTTATATGTTTTTGTGGTGTCACCAACAAAGCATTAGACACTTGGCCAGGGTCTGGAGTTACCTAGACAAAGGGCATAATCTATGCTTTCCAAGAACACACAGTTCAGTGAGGGCAGATAAATAAACAGGTGATTACAATCCAGTGTGATCAATGCTTCTATCTTTTGCACTTGGCATGCAATCATTTCAGAAGCAATGGTTGCATTTCCCAAGAAAACAAAACAAAATAACAGCAGTGGTAGCAGCAGCAGCAGCAGCCGATGGCTGACTCATCAAATGAGGAGGCACCAACAACTTTGCCTCCCAACTAAGGAACATCTTACTCAAACTCCCTCCCACCCCCCATCACCACCTGTAGGCTTGGAACCAATAAAGGCTTTGGAAATGAAAGATAATGTGCTAATAGGATGTTAAAACAAAACCACTCTCACCACCCGCCACCAGAGGTAGTTTGTGTAAAGGCGTTATTCCCGAGCCTCGCGCTTCATTTCATGACTCCAACTTGTGGCACTTTGCTAGGTTTGCAAGTGTTGCTTATCCAGAGAGCTCAGAGATTGTTTTTGGCAAAGGACTCAAAGCAGGCAGATCCAACCCCTCTCGCTGTCTTTCTTGTTGCCAAAACATAAGACTCTTAGTTTAATGGAAAATTCGTGTGAATTTTGCTTCCAAGGAATAACCTGAGATTACAGTTAAAATTAAGTAGTAGAGGAAGATTGGGAATTAGAAAAACTAAGATCTGGTCCTGAAAATTAATACTGTGTATACCATACCATTAATGCTGTGTATTAATTTTAACTCTTGAAAAAGGCTATTCACCTCTTGGTTTTAGTTTTTCCATATTTGAAATAAGAAGAGTGAACTAAATATTTTCTAAAGTCTCCAACAATTCTGGCATGTATACATTCAAAATTTTGTTATATAATTTTAGAGAATATTTATTGAGTTCAGTTACCATAAGTTACGTGCCAGTCACTGTGGTATACACTGGTGAAAAGAGGTGAAAGGCCCAGCTGCCTTTCACATGGCTGAGAGACTAGCTAGGGAGTGGAGCAGTTAAAATTTAGCAGGAGGCATGGGTTTGAAGAGATGTGCACAGGAAGCTGTGGGGCACAGGAAAAGGGCACTGGGCACCTCCACATTTACTCAATCTTTCTCCACTGATTGACAGGAATCAGAACATGCCACTCTAAAATATGCAACTTTAACATATTGATTATTTTGAGCTGAATGAACAGCAGATGTAAGAAAGGCTCTCTGATCTCTCCCTTTCTACCCAAAAGGTGGCACAGACTTCCTACAAGAAAAGTGCCTTCCTTTCCCTTACCAGGAAGAAGAGAACATTCCTATTACTGAAGACAGAGGGTCAATGTCAAGATGAATCTGTACAAACAAACCTACGAAAACAACCTTTATCTTCCACTAGTTTCTCCAATATTTCCTAGTCACTTTCCCACAATTTGCTGCCCCAGCCCCAACTCCTTTTGCTTTTGTCTTGTCACATCTCCACAGTTGATCATTCTTTGTTGAAATGGTATATACCCTCTCGGGCCTCTTCATTTCTTTTTTCTATGAAGTCTCCTATGCCATGCAAAAATATTAACATCACATAAAATGTATATGCTTTTCTCCTGTTAATCTGTCTTTTGTCAGTTTAATTCTCAGGCCCAGCTGCAGAACCTAAGAGGGTAGAGGAAAAATCTTTCCTCCCTTACACCACCTTTGCTCTTTCCTGGGAGACTGGTCTGCATGGACCACATCAACAAGACTCCTGGGCCATCTGGTTTCTTGTTGGCTTCAACTGACAGGCAGCATTTTAGGAGACTGGGGCAGAGATGAGAGGCAGCTCTGGAGTATTTCTTTCTCTCTCTGGGAGGATGACTCCATCAAATATCACTGCTCATCCCAAACTCACCTACTGTTTCCCTTACCTTCTCCCTTATGACCTACAGATAATGAGAGCTCCACTGCTGCTGCTAGTCCAAAGTTTCTATATCAGTTCCTGTAGTTTCACTTAACTACACCCACAACTTTATAATTAGTTCCTTGTAAATAAACTTTCCTCATATTTAGATTGATCAGAGGGTGTCATCTGTTTTCTGTTGGGACCCTGGATGATGTAGGCATGAAAACCACTTTTGACATGTGTATATACTGGAGGTAGTGAAGGAGCAGTTAGTTAAAAGGAAAGAAAGGGCAGGAGAATGGGGAAAGTGTCCCAGAGGAAAACAGAGCTAAGTCTTAAAAGATGTCTTGAAAAGACACGATGTCTTGAAAAGACACGATGTCTTGAAAGAAATGAGAAGGGAGAAATAATTTCAGAGAGAAACATGTAGAGGCTCAGAGACTTGAAGGTGTCCTGGGGAAGGTGCAAATGATCAAGGTGACTGCAGGGAAGGACTGGTAGGTGGGAGGATGGTAAGTGATGAGGTTGGAGGGGAGGCGATGGAGAGACCATGAAGGACTCTATATGTTCTGGGAATGAGTTTGGGTTCTATCCTGAAGACAATGGGAAATTACTGAAAGATTTTTAAGCAGAAAAGTAACATAATCTGATTGGAATTTCAAAAGATTCCTCTGGTATGTAGTGTGGGAGAAAGCAGGACTAGAAGCAGGGAGATTGTTTGGCATGTTCCTTCAATGATCAACATAAGAATCAGTGACAATATGAAATTTGGCAGTGGTGGTGGGACAGCAGGAAGTATATGTGAGAACTATTGAGGAATCTGGTGAGGAATTGGGTCTGGTAGTAAGTCTGAAATAATGCCCAGATGTTTGGGTTGGGCCAGTTAATAGATGGTGGAATCACTCATAAACAGACGGGATCCTAAAGGGGGAACTGTATTAATCTGTTCTCACATTGCTATAAAGAAATACGTGCAACTGGGTAATTTATAAAGAAAAGAGGTTTAACTGGCTCACATTTCCACGGGCTGTACAGGAAGCATGGTGGCATCTGCTTCTGGGGAGGCTTCAGGAAACTTACAATCATGGTAGAAGGCAAAAGGGGAGCCAACACTACATGGCCAGAGCAGGAGAAAGAGAGAAAGAGGGAAGAGGTGCTACACACTTTTAAACAACCAGATCTTATGATAACTCACTCACCCACTATTACGAAAACAGCACTGAGGGGATGGTTTAACCTATCCATGAGAACTACACCCCCTTGATCCAATCACCTCCTACCAGGCTCCACCTCCAACACTGAAGGTTAGAATTCAACATGAGATTTGATGGGGACACAGATTCAAACCATATCAAGAACCAAACTCAATTAACTCTTCATTCGTTTTTTTTCTAGTACCCTCAGGAACTTCCCCTGATCACTGGCTTGTTTTCAACATTCAGCTTGCATATTGCCCTTCAGTGGCCTCTGCTATTATGACCCAGCAAGTGGGGGTGACATCAGTTCCTTCCTCACATTTAAAAATTACTGAGTGAATACATGCACAGTTCCAGGCACAGAGTAAACATTGAATAGAGGTTACTATGAAAACCAACGTGTAAACTCAGTCCAAAATATGGTTATAAAACGTCTTTGCTCATTCAATAAATCCTTTTTGAGTGCCTACTTCGTGCCTTTTGTTGTTTATTCCTTATGTGGGCAACTGTCAAAAAGCTGTGAGAAAGGGCTTATGCTATTTAAATAATTTCTTCTCTCTCTTTGTATTCTTCTCCATTTCTCCTTTTGTTCTCCCCCCTTTCTCCTCCTCTTCCTCCTCCTTCATTTTCTTCGGCTTTCTTTTTCCTATATGCATACAGTTTTTGTGTCCGGGAGAAAAAAAGTCTAGAGAGCTAGATTTTTAGAGAGCATTAAAAAAAAACTTGCCTGAATTATTGATTCATAGCTTTATAATGCACCCAGTATAGTAAGGACATTTATAGATTTCATGAGCTGTTTAATATCTATTTGTGGAGTACCACCATGTGCAATCATCTTGGACTCATTATGTTTCTTTGGCTGCCCAGTGAGTCATAATGAGCCACTGAAAAAAATGTAGAATAATGCTTTAGAACTAGAGGGAATGAAATAACAGTCAAAGTCAAATATAAAATTATTAGTACATGTAGTCTGTAAGAGCAATCAAGACAAGGAAGGGATAGAGGGCTTATTATTACATGCACACGAGTGCACACACATGTGCATGCACAAACTTTAAAGGGTTTTCAGTAAAGGGGGAGGTAGCTGGGGAGCCCTATGAAGAAGATTCTTAAAAGTGAAGGGTTGCAGATCTATTTTTCCATTAAGATTCAAGCACGTGGGGGTAGGGAGCTCAAATTATGGGGAGGAAATAGAAAAGCCAATGGAGGCCCTTCTGAGAAGAGGGAGCCCTGTACTGAGAGGATGAAAGAGACTTTATTCTCCAGCAGTTAAAATGAAGAGGAAGAGATCATTTCTAAACAGGGCACAAGAAATAGCTTCATTTCTCCCTATTAACCTCTGTTCCCCCAAAGAAAGCCAGTTGAAGCAAGCAGGACAAAAGAATTCTATGTAAGCATAGTGAAGAATACCTTCTATGATGGGAGCCATATTTTGAAAAAATATTAATGTAATTTTCTCTTTCAATTTTGCAAGTATAGATCTTTATTTCTAATTGGTTCCAAGGTCATCAGCCCAGAGGTCTGTGGGTGTGTTCTATGGTGTGCAAAGGGAAAAAAAGAGTGATATTCAGCATTTGATATTTAAAACAGGATTTCAAGTGAGATAATAGTCTTGAAAGAAGACTTTTTTTTTTTTTTTTTTTTTTTTTCTGAGACCCATCTGAATTGCTTTATCTCCTCCTTTGGCCTATGTACTGAATTCTTATCATTTTATGTTATCTTTGCATCCATTTTGAATATAAATTGGACTTTCTCAGACAGAAGCAGGGCTTTATCTTCTTTGACACAGTTTCTAGTTTTCTGCCTCCTCCTAGTTCCTCAAGCTGGTTAATCCAGACATCTGCCCTATACAACTCATTTCCCCTGGCAACCACCTCCCTAGGGAACAGTTAGAGACAGCCTACTTGACTTGCCTCACTGACCCCCACACCCCATGTGGACTGCACAGATGTGCACCAGTGACCACTTCTCAGTCACAGCACAACTCCATGGAATTCGTGTCCGCTTGCTCTAAACTCACCAGTTAGAACTCCCCCAGGGAAACCTGCTTAGATAATGCCCTGGACCCCAATAAAGGCTTTGACCCACAAGTTTTTCTCCCTTCCTTGCTCTCTGCCCACTGAGTGAGCACATATGTTCCTAATGGTTCCTCTGTTCCATTGGTCCTGCAAAACGTGCTGCCCTCCTTTCTCTGGGATCTGTAAGTAATAAACTGCTTCTGGTATTTCATGTGTTTTGTGGAGTTGCCTCCTCTGTGTCTCTCCTGACCAACACACGTGAACCTAACTTCTTTCCAAGTCATGGTTCTCCTATAGAATGGCTATCTTGGCAGGAATAAACTGGACACAGTCCAGATAAAAGCCACAAGGGCATCTGCTAGTATAAACAAATTTTCTGTGAGAGGGGCACCTGGTCACAGGTCGAACACTTAGGCATGAGGCTGTCCACCAAGATAAAGGAGCACCCCAAGAAAGGCACACTGTAAACATCTACAAGAAAATCCCTGGAGCCCTGTCAAGTCAGCACTAGAGTTTATATTCAATGTCTGGAGAGAGACCTCAAGAACAAATTAGAAATACAACAGCCTATTCAGCACCAACAAGAATCACCCAGATCTACAAATTTCCCTGCAGGGTAGAAAAGTTATTCTTTTGGAGACAACAGGTAGGCCATGAAGCTTGCTGGTCCATGGGAAGAGGAGATACCACAGAGGAAGACAGGCAAGCCCTACTCTTCCTGTCCCAGGAGATGATGAGAGGAAAAATGAAGAGAGAGTGAAGGGGAGGGGGCTGATTTAGGACTATCCAAAAGGAGTTAATGCAAACACCAAGGAGGCACTGAGACAAAATAGAGGAGCATTGTCAAGGGGATGGATTGGGGTTGGAGAGAAATTTGCTCTTCTGGAAGACTCCATCAGTTGCTATCTGGTAAAGAGAGACTGAATATACAAATGGACAATGACAAGACCATACTTAAAAACAGAACTCTGGCCAGGTGCGGTGGCTCACGCCTGTAATCCCAACACTTTGGGAGGCTGAGGCAAGTGGATCACCTGAGGTTGGGAGTTTGAGACCAGCCTGACCAGCATGGAGAAACCTGTTTCTACTGAAAATACAAAATTAGCTAGGCATGGTAGTGCATGCTTATAATCCCAGCTACTCGGGAGGCTGAGGTGAAGAATTGTTTGAACCTGGGAAGCAGAGGTTGCAGTGAGCTGAGATCACGGCATTGCACTCCAGCCTGGGCAATAAGAGTGAAACTCCGTCTGAAGAAAAAAAAAAAACTCTGACCCACAATCTGCAGGAATCTACCCACCTTATCTATATAACACCCCCCTTATCTAAAATAACCAGCCTAGGAAGCCAGCCTGCCTGAAGTCAGACTTGCAGGAGGCCAGATTGCTGTCTCTAGTAACAATCAATGAAGCCGAATAGTAACTTCTGTAATAATCTGCAAAAAATGACCAGAACTTTATGAATAATGGACAGCTTCCCTAATTTTTGTCCATGCTTCCAACGTAGGGCCAACCAGAGAAAGGCAAATATTCACCCCTAAGTAATCACTTAGGATGCCCCCGCTCCTAGTGAGCCAGCCACCTCCAGCTTCCCATGCCAACAGCCTCCAATCAGCATACACCTGGAACCTTCCCTTCATTCCACCCTAAGGCTCCTCCACTCCTCTGCCCGCCTTTGCATTGCTGCCAAAAGTGACAGTGGCAGACTTCCTTGCTATAGAAAGCTCTGAATAAATAGCCTTTGCTTTTCTCATTTGGTTGGTCTTCGTTTATTTCTACAGTAGAGAAGCTTAGAATAGAGTCAGTTGGTCTAACATGAGGGCCTCTATGGCAGGAAATAGATTGTCTAGGCTGGAGAATTGAATGAGGAATCAGAGTGTGTTACAAATGGCTATTGCTAAGGGAAGATAAAGTCACCCAGAGAGAGCTGTCAGGCCTGACCAAGTGAGAGGAACCGGAACAAGTATTATCCTGGCTGTGAGCTTGAGCTATGAACTCCAGTGGGGTAAGTGGCAAGCGAGAGACTCCAGGAACCAGACCCTGGACCTTGACCTGTCTATTCTTCCTTCTGTAAGAAGACATGTAAGTCACATCCCTTCCCCTATATACCAAGAAACTATCTGGGAAAGGAGCTGCAGAGAAAAGTAGAAGTGTGAAAAATTGGAGTGATTGGGCATTTTTACTTAAATATGTTGGGTATCCATTAAAGGGGCTGTTTAAATGACCGCATCTTCGGCTTTGCCGTTACTTCCCCACTAACCAGCTCACCCATAAAAGCGTATCAGTTATAGGAAAAATATTAAAACCATATTTTCTCTGCATGTTTAAGTTGTAGTTAAGCAAATTTTATAATTCCATAAGAACTGAAACTAATGTATTTTCTTGTTCCTTAGCTAAACAACTTTCGGATAAAGAATAGGCTTTTAGTTGAACAATGCTGAGATCAGGCAAAAACAACTCAGCTACTTGCTCCAGTGAATACCTGCTCCTGGAAAATAAGACTGTAGAGCTACTGAAACAGCTGACTTATCAGGACTAACAGGTCACTCATCAAAGCTCACTTTTATATTCTCACCTTGTGGTGCCTACCAATCCAAAGCTATTGTGCCATAAATTCTGCCCAATCCCAACCAGTTCCCTGCCTTTGAAGACCCACCTAAGAATCACCCAGCCTAGGCCCTAAAACCCTAAATAATCCTCCCCTGACTTCTGTCTTCTGAGATGCTACTGGATTCTGTGTCTAGATCAAGCTGATGTTCTCTCTTATTGCAATAAGTCTATAAAAACCCAGCTTTGCTTAACCAACATTTTTTTTTTCTGGTGGACTTTTTGGACACTCCATAGCCAGCGCCATTATGCTTTAAATTGTGTAGTCTGGCTATGGAATGCTAGGGGAAAACAGCCACAGGCAACAAGTTAAGCTCACAGCTACAGGAAACAGATGAATTCTTTCTAAGCAAAAGTAACTACAACCCAGAAGACCAAACATTAGAAGTATACATCCAGGAGAAGCTATAAACACCTATCCAAGTAACAAAGACATAAGACATGTAGTTTCTGTAGATGGAGTAGACCAATCACACCACTTTTGTTTTCAGTGATTTCCTGTACACACAAAGAGCATCAATTAAATTTAAGAAGAAAACAGTATACAAAAGAACATATAAAATATCTACATAAATGTATGCACAGATATGATGCATAGTTGGGACCATGCAAGTCCAGGGGTTCTTTTTCCATACCTTGTATTAAATTCACCCAGTATTTAGGGAAGATGACATGGTTTGACTGTGTCCCCACCCAAATCTCATCTTGAATTACAGCTCCCATAACCCCCACGTGTCATGAGGGGACCTGGTGGGAGGTAATTGAATAATGGGAGTGGGTTTTCCCATGCTGTTCTCATGATAGTGAATAAGTCTCATGAAATCTGATGGTTTTATAAAGAGCAGTTCCCCTGCACACACTCTCTTGCCTGCCACCATGTAAGACGTGCCTTTGCTCCTCCTTCACCTTCCACTATGATTGTGAGGCATCCCCAGCCATGTAGAACTCTGAGTCCATTAAACCTCATTTTCTTTATAAATTACCCAATCTTGGGTATTTCTTCATAGCAGTATGAAAATGGACTAATACAGAAGAAAAGGAAGGAGGAGGAGAAGGAGAAGAAGGCCCTGATTTTCCTAAGGCTCCTGTAGACCAGATAACTTCATGCTCTCCTTTTCAGAGCTCTCACATAGAAAAGCTAAAAGGACAGGCCCATGGATATGGAAAAAGCTGGACAAGCACGTACGTCCAGTGATTCCTGCTTAATATGTTCACTTTGCACACCCTCTTAGCCCAGTCCCTTCCCATGGCCCCCAGGCTCATGTTTCATGTTGTCCACATAAGCATTTCTATTGTATCTTGACACCAAGCATCAATTCCTCAGTTACCACAATTTGCAATTCTCATCCATGTCATCCTCAACACATAATGCTTTATTCCCTCTCCCTGGCTGTCAGTGAGAACTTGGAGGGCACTTGCTTCTATAGTTAACTCTCAGATGAGGGTTGGCTGAATCTTGGAAGCGGCTAGAACATTTGCTCAGTGCCGCCTCAGTTGAGTTGTCATCTCCCTGCTCTGCTGTCAGTCCTGATTGCACCGCCCTGGTTTCTTGGGCTGCCACGGCCTCATGTCAGGCCCTCTGAAAGACCTCGTCCTGCAGCTGGTATCTCTTGCTTTCTCTGGACATGGTGTCTGCCTACCTGGGAGGCCCAGAGAAACCAAACCCTCCAGCATGACTCAGCAGAAAAGAACTGGATTGCTGTTGCTGGCCGACACCATCCTGTTTCTATTTTTCTCCTCATACAGCTGTGACTAGCCCAGAAAGTCACTTTCTGTCCCCAAACATCTGTTCTCCAAACATCTCTTTGCCTGTCAGTCCTCCCACCCTGTAGATTTTCATATTTCATCACTGTAGTACCATCTTGTTACAGCAAAACTGGTTGAAAGAAGTAAGATTATATAAGTTAGGGGACAAAAAGATTTCTCATGGGAAAACAAATATGTAACTTTAAGTGCTTAAAAGTTAAAAACAAAAACAAAAAACTTTTCTTTAGAGATGGGGTCTTGCTCTGTTGCCCAGGCTGGTTTTGAACTCCTGGGCTCAAATGATTCTCCCGAGTAACTGGGACTATAGGAATGAGCCACCACATCTGGCTCTAAGAGAGTTTTTTTGTTTGTTTGTTTTTTAAAGAAAATATTGCACTTATTTTGTATAACTTCATAGCACTGAAACAGTTGGTGGAAATTATAGAAATGCAACTCTTCACTATAACAAGGATGCTCTTGTGATAGCTCTCGGTTATAGCAGCTAGACGTATTAAATGAACAAACCTACCTGTAAAGTTCCTAGATTTCAGTGCAGAATATTTTTGTGTGTTCTCTTTGTGCAAGTCTGCTGAGCTTATGACCTATATACTTTTTTGTATGTATGTTATTTTTCAGTAAAAAGTGCAAAAAATGAGAAGAACCATCCCGTCATGCATATGTGTTCTATTGGTGGGGATTTTGAAGCAGAGACCAAATAACATCTTTTTTTTTTTTTTTTTTTTTTTTTTGAGACAGAGTCTCGCTCTGTCACCCACGCTGGAGTGCAGTGGTGCGATCTGGGCTCACTGCAACCTTCATCTCCCGGGTTCAAGCCATTCTCCTGCCTCAGCCTCCTGAGTAGCTGGGATTACAGGCACCCACCACCATGCCCAGCTAATTTTTGTATTTTTAGTAGAGATGGGGCTTCACCATGTTGGCCAGGCTGGTCTTGAACTCCTGACCTTGTGATCCACCTGCCTCAGCCTCCCAAAGTGCTGGGATCACAGGTGTGAGCCACCGCGCCAGACCCAAATGACATCTTATTTGGACAATCACAGGAGAGTCATACCCAGGACAGAAAGCTGGATAGCACCTCAGTTTCTTTAGACTTCATGATTCTGTTTTCTGTTTCTTCCTGAGATGGAGAATTAGCACAACGTACAGGCTCCTGCTGCCAAAATCAACCCTTGAGAAACCATAGAAGCAAGAGGGAAAGATGAATTCCAGGAACTGACAACACTTGCAACACAAAACTCTGAGAAATCTCTGGAGTGACAGCAGCTTATCTCATCTGGCGTGGGGTGGGGGATGTAGTGGCTGCAGTGGGGGGCTGAGGGGGATGTAGTGGCTGCAGTGGGGGGCTGAGGGAAGAGGCCCAAAGCCGCCTTGGGAGAGGAGGTTGGATGTAAGCTTTACAAATTCTGCTCTGGTGGCCCCACATCTGCTCCACGCAGGAGTTGCCTGAGGACAAGCCTTGACTGCCGCAGCACAGAAATGGCTACAGTGGCTCAGTGCTGGTGTCCTGTTGTCTTAGGGTGTGGGGGTGAGGCAGCACTTATATCTGGCAGAAGAAACTCTGATGGAAGGGGGGAGTTGATGAAAATAGAGGGTGTCTGAGCAGCTGCACTCAGGATCCCCCTAACCTTCACTCTTAGCCCCCAGGCTGGTGGGTGGCCACCTTGGAGACGGCCTCCTACATGTGCTGAATCATTAAGGGTTTCAAGTTAAACCTCCCCACAGAGGTTTCTGGTGAGTGATGGACAGTGTCTTGGGTGGCGGGGCTCCCACCCTGCCCTGGGGCTTATGCCCTGCCACTCCTGTGGCCCTCTGGAATGTGCAGCACTGGAACCCCTCAGTGGTATTCCGGGGGACTGCAAGTTCACCTGGGCACAACCATGCTCCTGCTGAGTACTCCTGCTGAAAAGGGCCACAAACTGTGCAGAAGTGTTGCAAGAGTTGGGATTCAAATGGATTCTGATTAATATGAGTGAAGAAATAAGGGATGGTAGTATCAATATAAAATACTGGGAAGAAATTGTAAGAATAAAGAACTGGAAGCACTAGGTCTGAAAATAATGTGGATTCCACTATGCTGCTCTCCCCTGTGCTCTGTGAACATTGCTCATTTACATACTCACTAGAATAAGACAGGTGCTATTATTAAGCCCATTTTGCAGATTAGGGAAGTAAAGCACAGAAAGGTTAAGTAACTTGTCTGCAATTATAGGCAGAGCTGGGATTTGAACACAAATAATCTATCTCTGTGTCCAGCCCTTAGCCATTCCACCGGGTCTCACACTTGATTAAAGATCTTAATGGCAGGCATGGTGGTGCACACCTGTAATCCCAGCTACCTGGGGGTCTCAGACAGAATGATGCCTTGAGCCCAAGAGTTTGAGTCTTGGGCAACACAGCAAGACCCTGACTCTAAAACAAAACAAAACATAGCAATGAATGGGGAAAATGGTAGAGTGAGTATAGCTAAAGGAACTTATGGGTTGCAATATTAGACTAAGGAGCTTTTCTAGAAAGCATGAGGAATGTATGAAGTAACAGAAAACAAAAAGAAAAGGTAAGAAATATGGCGAATAAAGTAGAAGTGCCAGTATTCAGATTATCAGACCTAGAAAGAGAGAAGGATTAGAAAATAGGAGGCTCTATGATTCTAAACCAAATTGCTCAAGGAATGTTTTTACCTCACTCCTGAACTGACAACAGGGGTGGGTTTCAGCACCTTCAATATCTATCTTTCCCATTCCTGCCAGTGGTGAGGAATTTGTCAACGAAATCAGGAAATCTGAATTCACCATCCCTGCTGGCTTTCACTGAAGGAGACCATTCTGTCCAGGTGAATAGCCAGTTACAGCATTTGGGGGTTTTTGCAGACAGAGTAACAGGGTGTAGAAATCAGAGGCACATAAAGGTTTGGGGAACGGGGTGGCAAACTGGTCTCCAGGATATTGTTAGCTATATGGAAATGTGGACAGAACCAATGGGAAAGGGTGTTCTTTTAGATCTTTTAGTCAGAAAACTACAGCCAATGAGCCAGATCCAGCAGCCGCCTGTGTTTGTAAACCATCTTTTATTGGAACACAGACACGCCTGTTCGTTTATTTATTGTCTGTGGTTGTTTTTGCCCTACAATGGCAGAGTCGAGTAGACAGAGTCCGGATGGCCCACAAAGAGTACAAATTATTTACTATCTGGCCCTTTACAGAAAACGTTTGCTGACCTCAGACCTGGATTCATGCTTCTGGGTTAAAATCCGTCAGGGCATCCTGCTTGTCCCCTCATGCCTCCCTCCCTCGCACCGTGTCCACACGGGACTCTTCCTCTACCCCAGCCCCCCACACTGGGCTCAGTCACTGGAATTCATCACTCATGGGCGGGCTCCCGGTGGGATGGTTAGCTCCTCTGCTTGCTCCTGAGTAATTAGAAGGGTCGTTTCATATTCTTCTGTGTTCTCAGAGGTGCTGCCCACCTGTGCATTCGGGCAGGGAGGGCTCAGCTCCCTTAGTGGTGGTTGGAGTGAAGGAAGGATGAACCACAGACCAGAGGGTAGTTCCTTCAGCGGCAGGCAGCACTCACAGCTCACTTAATTTGCACAAAGCATACAGAGAGAACCTGACCTCTTGCTCAAGAAAGAAAGAAAGAAAAAATACAGCTGGAGCTGGGACTGGGAGGGAGAGAAAGGGCTCTCTTCTGGACAGGCGGCTGCTTGTGTTGCGTTGGAGTCCTCTGTCTGTACCTCCATCTGCCCTGGTGAGATAACATTTCACGATGAGAGCTGAGGAGGTGGCTCCCTCCCGCAGAGGTGCATGACTTGGCTGGAGTGTTTTGCTTCGCTGGCACACGTCTTCTCTTTTCAAGTTAGCTGAGCTCACACATCCCCCTTGCTTGTTTGCAAAGTCCATATGGGAGATGAAGGCGAGACAGTTTGACTAAGGGCAGAAGGAGGGAGTGAAGAGGAGGAAATGTGGGAGCGGGGATGCCTGGCCAGACCGAGCCTTCCTCAAATTAGGTCACTGTTTATATAAAAAGTTAAAATTAAACCGAGGACTATTTTCCAAGGTTTCTGACACTGGACATGGCTCTGTGCAGCATCCCTGGAATGCAGTGCAATAAACATCACAGAGCACATGACGTCACACTGAGAGAGAAGCCAGGGAATGTCACTAGCAATGAATCCCAGGCTCTACACAATTATGCTGGAGACAGACAACATCCTTGTTCTCTCTGACTCTTTCCTCTGAGTTTTCCTGCTGGCTTTTTCTGTTCTTCTAATTCTCACATTTTTATCCATGAGGCAACCATGTACCCTGAGAGTTACCACACACAGGGCTCTATGTTTCCGTTTGGCCAATAGCATAAAGCTCTTCAACAAAGCTTTGACCTTCCTTCTCTTTCCAACAAATTGTTACGACCTTACCTTCTCATGGTGATTCCTCAACATGAAACAGCAAGGTAGGTTTCATTATCACCAATCTGCAGATGGAAAAAGCAGGCTCAGAGAGGTTCAAGGACTTCCTTAAAATCACAGAGCAAGACAGCGGCTGAGAGGCACTCAAAGCAAGGTGGCCTATGAGCTTCTCGGTATACCACACCACCCTTCTGACTGCTCTTGTCCTGGCACACCTCCATATGTTTGCCATGTTTAAGTGGCAATTAGAAGGGATGTTCCCTGAGGGAAGGAACTCCGGCATGTGCCTTAATGCACCTGTGGTGTCCAGCACAGTGCTTGCTACATCATAGGCATTCAAAAGTCCGTGTTCAGTGAAGATCCTTATATATGCCCGTTAGCCATGTGTTTGACTTTTTCCCTTGTAGTCTGGAAGGTCTTTGAAGGCCTGGGTTATGATTTTTCCTTAATGTGGGGCCAAGTCAATAACCTCAACCTCTGCCTCCAAGGGATTTAAATGGAAATGAAACACTGAGTATAAGATGAACCCACCCGATCCACCAAGCAGTATTCTTTATATGGCTTCCCTAGTGTCAAAATATATCCCTTCAGGCCTGGCCATTGTTGACTCCATTGTTGACATCCTGTCTCCATCTGGTAGTCAGATTCCTCTTCCATGTTTGAATTCTGTATCTATGTTTTTAAATAAGCCAGGAAACACTCACCCCTCCAGCTCCAAATTCGTTCTTCTTTTCATGCCTTTTCTGTTTCCGGGCTCCACGCCACAATCTCCCTCCATTAGAATTAAGAAATAGTGCTCAGAGAGTCATATGTCCACCTAGTTAGCACCTCTCCTTCGGGACAGCTTCTCTGAGGGTGGCTCCCACATATGCCAGGCTTTTCTCCTAGCGATTCCTAGGTTGTCAGTGTCAGAGGCAGGGAGGAGCATGTGTGAGGATGGCTGTGGGTAGGGGAGGAGAGGGGAAGGTGCAGAACATTGTTACACGAGGCACTCTGTCATGGTGATTGAAGGAAGCAGTTTCTTGGCCATGTGTCCAGGATGTGCTTTAAGGGAGCCAAGATGGATCATTCATATCTTATGAAGAGTTGTATTTGGAATCTTTAAATAAATAGGAAATGCTTGTCTCTCCTTATCTAACTCTCCATTTGTCTTTTTTAAATCCTAAGTTTCATAAAGATACCTGGAATTAAATCATCCCAAGTTAGGGTTCCATAAAAGTCATTAGCCAGCAAAATCTTTCTCTCTGGGGCCACCTTTTTCTGGGAAGTTCCCTCAGCTCTGCCCGTCCTCCTACCCTCCGCTGTACTCCCCACAGCTGTCCTTCACAACACTTAGCACACTGTGCTGGGGTGAGATGAGCTCCCTCGTCTCTCTCCCTTTCCCTGTCTTCTCTATTCACACAGAACCTGGCTCATAACAGAGGGCCAACAAAAGACTGTTGAGGGAATTAATAAATGAGTAAAATTTTCTTGACATTTAGTTTGAATTTTTATTCTCAGATTTCAACATAGGACTATCCTACAAGTATCACAAAAGCAGAAATTCCCTGAGGGGAATCTCATATGTGATTATTGAATTATTTTCTAGATTGTAATTTATTCTGCTTTTGCATTCTTTCTGTTTCAGTTGTCTATTACTTGGTAACAATCTCCTCCCATTATTTAAGAGTTGGTGGTTGGCAGGGCTCAGCTGGCAGTTCTTCAGCACGAAAGTGCAATAGCTCAGGTCACTCATCAGGTGCGTTCACCTGGAAGTTCACTGAGACTTACACATCCTTAACGGTCTCTTATTCTGTGGGGGTCTTTCTCTATGTGGTTGCTCATCATTCAGTGATCTAGCCCGAACTTCTTCATAGAATGGCAGGTGGCTTCCAAGAGGAAGCATTTCAAGAGGACAAGCCCCAATGTGCAAGTGCTTATCCAGCTTCTGCTCGGTCACATTTCCTGCTGTTCCATTGGCCGAAGCAAGCCCCATGGCCAAGTCCTGTATCAATGTAGAAGGGACCGCGCGAGGGCATGTGATAGTCTACCACTGTTACAGAACCCAGCTGGGTCTGTTTGACCATGCATGGCAGAAACCCAAACACTGAAGTGTTGAATTTTTTAGAAAGAAAGTGTTATTGCAGGGCAGCCAAACAAGAAGATAGGAGATGGGTTCAAATCTATCTGCTCATCTCAGCTCACAAGTAGTATATTTAAGGTCAGTGGTTTTAGGCGGAGGATTTGGGGGGTGGTTAAGGACTTGTGGAAAGGAAAGGGAAGTTAGGAAATTCTCTTGGGCATACAGTTATCCTTCATAGGTCACATGTGTAAATTCCGGGGTTGGGGATTGGTACAAAACGTGGTGGAAATTTGGGATGTGATGTTAAAGGTCACCCAGCCAGCAAGCTAATCTCCTTTGCACAAGCTCCAGCCAGCCATATTGGTTCTGGCTGGTTTTAGCTGGCCCTGTGGTTTAGTAAGTGGACATCCTATAAACAAGCTCATACATTTTGTTAACCACCAAAATCCCTTTTAGCCCTGTTCTTTGGTCCGTTTAACCCTGTGAGGAACAGTTTTACCACACTTCCTGCACCTTTCTAAGTATTCCCTTGTCACATATTTTAATACTTCCAGTGAGCCTTGTAGATGGACTCCCTTATCTTGAGTTGATTAATAACATACATTGAATGCTGACTAGATGCCAAGTGCCCTGAAGTGATAGAAAATAGGCTCCTTGCCTCAAAGACTATATATTTTATTTGGGGACTTACAATATACAGATTTGAAAATATCTTAAGCCATCTACCAGTGCTGTTTTATGCATATCATATAAATATGAGTCACTAATGCCACTGAAGTAAGCACAGTGAAAATTTCAGTGGTCAGAGTTGCTATGTGATCTAGGTTGCCACCTCTATCCCTGTCCAGAGAAGCTCGTTGTCAATTGATACCAATTGTAAGAAAGAGAACTCCAGCAATTCCTTAGGGAAAAAAATATAAATCTCATGAATGAAACACAGTTGTAGCCCTTGTGATGGCAGCAGCGGGCCGTCTGGAGCGGCCACTGAAATCACACTGACCGCAGCAGGGAGGTGCTGCTGGGGCTACATGTTCTGTGGAGCTAGTGGGAGCCTTCCAAGTTGGGGTGGGAGCTCCCCAGGTGCCACTGCAGCCACCCAAGCCACAACCTGGGCATCCCTGTGCTCTCAAGGCCCAGGAGCAGGGGGAAGCCTGCCCTCCTGGGTGCAGCTGCAGCCATCCAAGTTGCAGCTGTAGACCTGGGCCTCTTGCTCCACAGAGCAGACAGGAGCCCCACCCTCCTGAGTGCAACTGCAGCTGTCCAAGTCAGGGCTGTGGACCCGAGTCTCCCCGTGCCCTTGGGGGCCTGAGAAGACCACCCCTCTTGCCCTTGCAGGCTTGGAAGTGCCTACTTCTGCTGCCTGGGTTTTCTGTCAGCACCTGCTCCGATCTCGGAGCAATGTGGAGCCAAGCCAAGGTGTTGTCGCAGCCCGCCAGGAGTGCACATGCTCAGGGCAGCACTGACACACCGGCCCCCTGCTGCCTTGTCCCCCTCTGGACTTTTGGCACCAGCAAGCACAAGAGAAAGGCCAAGGTGGGGCTGAAGACAGCCTGACACCAGCCTGCAGGTGCCCCTTGGCACAAGCAGCCTGGGCACCATGGAGGGCAGCAGGAGGCAGACAGGATCCTGGGCAGAAGAGGGTGGGTACCTGATGAGGCCCCACCTTCAGGCCTGGGAGAGCCTGAAGGCTGGGGGCTGGCCTGCCAGTCCAGCAGACCAGAGGAAGAACTTGTGGTGCCTTTTCTGGGCCCACCTATGGCCACCTCTGGACCAACTGGCATGTAATTCCTCCCTCTGAGGCCCACAAAGCCCTGGGCTCAGCTGGAGCTAAGCAGACATCGGGATGACCAGCTGCAGAGAGGAGCTACCCACTCCAGGGCCTCCTCTCTGCTGAGAGCTGTAGATGTCAGGATGACTAGCTGCAGAGAGCACAGAGAGACAACACTGGGATGACCTGCCTTCAGGGAGGAGCCACCCACTCTTCTCCTCCACTGAGAGCTGCAGACAACGGGAAGACCAGCTACAGGGAGGAGCTACCCTCTCTGCTGATAGCTAAACATTTGTCGGGATGACTTGCCTAGCAGAGAGGAGCTACCCTCTCTGCTAGGAGCTGAACACTCATTGGGACACCCTGGCTGTAGAAAGGAGCTACCCACTGCGGGTTTCCTCTGAGCTGTTCTATCACTCAATAAAGCTCCTCTTCATCTCGCTCACCCTCCACTTGTCTGCATACCTTATTCTTCCTGGTCTCAGGACAAGAACTTGGAACCCGCCAAATGGTGAGGCTAAAAATGCTGCAACATCAACAGGGCTGAGACATGCACCTTTCTTGTCACATTGTGGGCAAAGAGAAAAAAAGAAGAGCTGGGGCCCTTCAGGGACCCCAGACCTGGGAGCTGCCTAAGCCAGGGCTAGGACTTCCTCTTTGGGGCCCCACAGTTCCTAGCATCTCCAAGCTCCTGGGTGCCACTGTATTCCCAGCTGCCAACTGTGGAAGCTGCTTGTGATGCACCTGGTCCAGCTGCAGCTTCACAGAGAGCCAGCACCCATGCTGGCACCTGGAGCTGCCTGCCCTGCTGCAGTAGCTGGCATGTCTGACTGCACAGTAGCCAGACCCCACACTTACTCACACATCCCTCGCCACTCCACGCAGTCTCCCTTGGCAGGCATGGGGTCCAGGCCAGTATCATGAGCCGAACGCAGTCTACTAGGATGAGTGGGCAGAACAAACCCAGTGGGCCTGAGCAAAACTCAGGCACAGGTGCCACCAGCCACAGAGGTTTCCGGCCTCTGTGACACCCCAAATGATCCTGTGACACTAGTATGATGAGCTTTTTATCATGATTATCACAATTTATATAGTTATTGTGTTTATCTTTTAGCTTCCTTCCTCTTAATCCCTCACCTAAATAATCATCCAAAGCTATTGGGAGGGAGGAGGGTGCAAGGTGTTCTCAAGGAAGGCAGTGGTTCTCATAGTGCAGCCCCTTAACCAGCAGCAACTTGAAAGTTGTCAGAAATGCAGGTTCTCAGGCCATCCCCACTCCTACTGCATCAGAACCTCTTGGTGTGGGGCCCAGCAATCTGTGTTTTCACAGCTCTCAGTGATTCTGATGTACAACTAAGTCTGAGAGGCACTGATTTGGGGGCCACATGATTAGGCCATGGTTGTTACTGAGGTGACTTAGCTAGAGCAGGTCATTCTAATTACCTAAGATGGCTGTTCATATACCTGCTGCCAGGTCAGTGCTGCAGCATCTGCCCTAACAAGCAATGAGAGATGAAATCAGATGCTTTTGGTAAAATCACCCAGTTTCTTAGAGAGAAGAAAACTCTCCAGAGAATTTCTACTGCAGAGATTTGGCACATTATGTGCACTAATTTAGACATACCAATTGAAAATTTCTTTTTATTTTTTTCTATAGACATTGCATAGAAATTCTCTAGAATTTCAAGTACAAGTAACTGCTAGAGGAGCTCTTTGGCACAAGTGTCTGCTGTTACTCTATTTTCTTTTCATTTTCCTATCACATCCCGGGCAAGAATGGCAGATGAGATATACAAAAATCAGGTTAGAAAGAAAGTAATCATACTTCTCTGAAAAAAAGTTTTCCCCCAGATCCAAGATGAAAATTAGAAAGAATTTCATCTTTCCAGAATTGTCAAGCCATCTGGCAAAAGAGCCGACTGATACAATTTTTATATTATTGACCAAATTCTCATACCAGTTTCTCCTTTTCTCGTAAGTGTAAATATTTTCCAGTTAAATCTTTGGGGTTGGCAGTGGCGGTGTGGGTGGTTCTTCACTGAAGGACTCTTGACTTTTTCCATTTCAGACTAAGTGGAGGCAATTTAGAATTATGAATTAAAAGCCTCACACATTCCTGTCTGATTCAACAGTATCATATCTGTAAATTTATTCCCATTGAAGTAACTAAGAATGTGTGCAAAAAATAGCCATAAAGTATTTATTTCATCATCATTTTTAATAGGAAAAAAACTGGGAGCAACCTAAATATTTAACAATAGACAATTATTTTGGAAAGTATGCATGTTTATACATACAGCTGAATAATATACCGCCTTTAAAATGGCAATTCATATGGATTGTAGAAGACTATTACCTGACATGGAAAGATGTTCAGGATATGTCATTAACCGGGAGAAGCAGGTTCCATATAGTAGGCACAGACACTTCACATTCAGTAGAATGGCTACTATTAAACAGGGAAAATAACGAGCACTGTTGAGACTGCGGAGAGCTTGGAACCCTTGTGCACTGCTGATGAGAATGTAAAATGAGGCAGCCACGTGGAAACAGTATGGCAGTTCCTCAAAAAGTTAAACATACAATCACCACTGGATCCAGCAATTCCGCTTCTAGGTATATACCCAAAAGAATTGAAAGCAGGGCCTCAAAGTGATACTTATACACCAGTACTTATAGCAGCAGTATTCAGAACAGCTGAAAGGTGAAAACAACTCAAGTGTCCATCAACAAATGATTGAATAAACAAAATGTGACATATTAGCCTTAAAAAAGGGAATGGAATTCTGCTACATGTTACAACATGGATTAACCTTGAAAACATTATGCTGAGTGAAATAAGCTAGACACAAAAAGACACAGATTGTATAATTCCACTTATATGAGGAACCATTCAATTCATAGACACAAAAGTAGAATAGAAGTTACCAAGAGTTGGAGGGAGAGAAGAATGGGAACTTGTTCTTTAATGGGCAGAGAGTTTCTGTTTGGGATGATGAAAAACTTCTAGAAATAGACAGTGGCGATGGTTCCATGACAGAGTGAACGTACTTAATGCCACTGAATTGTACACTTACAAATTGTTAAAATGGGTGGGGCATGGTGGCTCATGCCTGTAATCCCAGCACTCTGGGAAGCCAAGGCAGGCGGATTGCTTGAGTCCAGGAGTTTGAGACCAGCCTGGGCAACATGGTGAAACCCCATCTCTACCAAAAATACAAAAATTAGTCTGGTGTGCGGGCATATGCCTGTAGTCCCAGCTACTCGGGAGGCTGAGGTGGATGAATTGTTTGAGTCCGGGAGGTTGAAGATGCAGTGAGCTGAGATCACGCCACTGCACTCCAACCTGAATGACAACAAGATCCTGTCTCAAAGAAAAAAAAAACAAACACAAATGGCAAAATTTATGTTTACTATTATGTATATTGCCATTTATGTACACTTTATCACAGTAAAAATGGAAAACATTGTATGTACAATATAATAATATTTTTACAAATATGTAACACCCACATATTTCCTTAATTTTAAAATGTCATTATTTGTATGAAACACTATTAACTTAATAACAGTTTTTTCGGACGAAAGGAAATACTATCATATTATATGTACTCACATATTTAAACTGATTCCAAAAATACCAAACTTTGGAAAATTTGCATCTTAGGAATTAGGAAATGTGTACGTAGGCATGGAAAAACATCTGGAAAATGCTCACCACTAGTATAGTATTTTGGGTGGCAGAATTATGGGTATTCTTTATTATTCTATTTTTCCTATATGCATTTTTACATTTTTCTATATATAGCACTATTTTTGTAATAGTAAGTTTTTATTGAAGGGCATATTAAAAAATATGCCCTTTCTACAATGGTTTTTTTTGAATCTAAGAATTTACAGTTTCATCTACAACATACACTCCCGCCCAGAAAACAATGCCGGGGATCAAAATCACCATGAAAAGACCTTTCTGCATTCAACCAGGGTGCGGGAACGAGCCATCACTAAGCTCTGTTTTGCTTCATCCAACTTCCCTGCGCCCAGCATCCACATCAATATTTACACACTCCATCATTCCTCGGGTTATTTATTTTCCTTGGTCCATTTTGCACAGTGACTAAGTTTTGCAGCATGGAAGTTGACAGAATTTGTCATTGATATCAATCTTTATTAAGTTTACTGCTGAGAGCTCAGAAAATGGCGGTTCTGGAGCAAGGAACAGGGTGAGAGCAGGAAGAACATCAGGCACTAAGAAAAGCTGTGTGTGTGTGTGTGTGTATGTGTGTGTGTTTAAAATGTTTGTCATTGTTGCTCCAACCTTAATTTGTTGATGATTGCATTTCTCTGTAATACTTTTTATTTTTTACAATCAAACAAAATCTACAATTCTGCTACTCAGCAGCGACCACCAAGAAGAGGCAAGAGAGGCCTCTCCTCTCTTGCCTCTTCCTGGCAAGACTCCTGGCCGAGCCTGAGGCTCTGAATCTCATGGGCTTCCTTCTGCTGCAGAGCCAGCCTCTCACAAAGAGCTGGGTTCTGTAGAGAAGAATCTTCAGGCAGCAAGTCTTCTTCTGGATCTTCTGAAACTGAAGAAACTAAGACCGTGTGTAGCATGACATTTATTGCTTGTGTATTATATGGTGTGTTTGGAAAGAGCAAGGTGAAACTGCCCCATAAACTTTATAAAATTAGTTAGAGAAGAAGGGAGGGAGAAACAAAAATAAACTAAGCTTGCAGCACGTTTCACATTAATCATTAAGCGAGCTTACTCTCCGCCCTGCTTCCTCAAAGCTGTTTGGTGCCTGTGGTCCTAGAATCATGTAGACCTTAGACGATAGTTCTCCTGAACAGCTCTTTAGATAACAACTTGAACATTATGAAACGTTAAGTTTTCCCTTTGAGATATTCCTTCAGGTCCTGCAAACTGATGTAACAACTGACTCAACTGGTCTGAAGGGCCCACAAGGAGCTAACTCACCAATGGATGCAGCTTCCACATCTCCGTGATTTCCTCCTCCCTGCCCCAACCAACAACCTCAATTTTCAAACCCTTCATCTTCCACAGTCCCCTTAAAAGCCCCAGCCCGGAACTCCTCAGGAAGACAGATTTGGGGGTCTCCTCCCATCTCCTCACACAATGCCCTGCAATCATTAAACTCTTTCTCTGCTGCAAACCCTACTGTCTCAGTGTAATGGGTCCATTACTGGGCAGCGGGCATATGAACCTGTTGGTCCTGTAACAAAGAGCTCTAGAAAGAACCCTACTGCTCGGCTTCACTGCTTCTAGCTGTGTGATCTTTGACAGATTCCTCACCGCTCTATGCCTCTAGTCCCTAACCTGAAACATAGGGCAAATAATACTCCCTACCTCACAGAATTGTTATGTTATTAAATAAGTTAATATATATAAAGTACTTGGAATAATTCCTGAAGCATAGGATGCACACAACAAAGGTTAGTTCTTTTATTATAATTTGGAGCCAGTTCCCACTAAAAGCTATAACCCAGGCTGGGGGGCTACGCTTTTACTCTCAACAGAAAGATCTGTGTTGAGAAGGGTAGCTCTTTCCCACTGCAGATTTATATAGGAAGGAAGAGAAAATTCTAAGCTGGTCTTCATGCTGTCCTTTATTAGTGTGGGTTGGCAGCCTCAAGCATGAGGCCAGGCTACAGAATGCTAGGGACCCAAATTAATGCAAAAACTTGCTTAGTGTGCAACTGAAGGAGATGGAGCAAGTCAGTTTAAACAGAGCCACAAACAACAGTAAGCTTTAAATGTCTCAGCTACAGTCTCAGACTCACATCATCTTACAGGCAGAAGAACGTGAAGTAAATAGTTGTGTCACATCAACCTTTTTAGCCATTCTGCTGAGCATGAAAATTAGTCCTGTAAGCAAAATACCTGAATTACCTTTTAAACTTTTCTTTATTGAATGAATTTCAATAAAGTGAACATACCCATGGACTTCCTACCCAGATAAAGATATAGGACATTACCAGAATGTCAGAACTTTCTAATAATTGCTGCACTGCAGTGTCAACTTTGTTGTAAATCAGGGGATTTAAATGTGTATGTTCAGACTTTTTAGTCTGTTCCAACGGTCTACCAGCCACCAAGATTACACTGTTTTAAATTAACGTAGCTTTATGATACTTCCTAATATCTAGTATTTTATTTCTTTTCTCTCTTTTTTTTTTTGAGATGGAGTCTCACTCTGTCGCCCAGGTTGGAGTGCAGTGCTGTGATCTCAGCTCACTGCAAACTCAGCTCCTGGGTTCAAGCTATTCTCCTGCCTCAGCCTTCTAAGTAGCTGGGATTACAGGTGTCTGCCACCATGCCTGGCTAATTTTTGTATTTTTAGTAGAGATGGGGTTTCACCATGTTGGCCAGGCTGGTCTCGAACTCCTGGCCTCTGGTGATCCACCTGCCTGGGCCTCCCAAAGTGCTGGGATTACAGGCATGAGCCTCTGTGCCCGGCCAGTACTTTATTTCAACTTTGTTTTTCTTTAAGATTGTCTTGGACACTTTTTGTCCTTAGCATTTCCATATAAATTTTGTAATCAGATTGTAAATTTCTAAAAAAAACCTGCTGAAATTTTTATTGGGATTACATTGACTACACAGATCAATTTAGGGGAGAAAATGACACCTTTATCAACACTGAATCTTCCAGTCTATGAACACAGTATATCCCTCCATTTATTTAGGTCTTCTTTAATTTCTCTTAGTAAAGCTTCATAGAGGGGTAGGGGTCTTGAAAAACAATTTCCAGGTTAAAGGGCATCGTCTTAAAATTTTGTTTTCTAATTATTTGTTCCAATCTAAGAATACAATTAATTTTTTTTGCATCCTGACCTTGAAGCCAATGGCTTTGGTAAATCCACTTATTAAATATCATAGTTTATCAGTAGATTCTTTTTGAGATTCTACATACATAAGCATATTTTCTTTATACAGTAATAGTTTTTAAAGACTTTTTCCCAATTCTTATAACTCTAATTTTTTAATTCTTTATTGCAGTACGCCCTCCAGTAAAATGTCATATAGAAATGATAGCTGAAATCCTCATCTTTTCCCAAAATCAAGTGAAAATATTTCAGTACACTATTGTTAAGTAGGATGCTTGCCATGGATATTTTGTGTATACCCTTTGTTAGTTTAAAGCAGTTCTTCTAATTCCAGATTTACTGAGAGTTTTCATCATGAATAAGTGTTGAATTTTATTAAATAATTTTAATGCATCTGAGGAGATGATGATATGATTTTTTGCCTTCATCTGTTGTTAATGTGGAGAGTTTCACTAATTGATTTTGGAATGTTAAGCCAACCTCGCACACTTTGAATAAAGACAATTTGGCCATTATGCACTATCTTTTTATACATTAATGGTTCAGTTTACTATTTTTTTTTTGTTGGAATCTTTGAGCCTATTTATGACAGGGATTATGTTGTAATTTTTTTTCTTGTAGTATCCTTGTCAAGGTTATGCTAGCCTCATGAAATAAGATAGAAAATGTTTTCTCTATATCTATATTTCAGAATAATTGGTGTTTGTTATTTCTTTCTTAAAAGGATGACTTCATGTTGAAGTTATCTGGACCTGGATTTATCTTTGAAGTGAGGTTTTTCATTTGAAATTCAGTTTCTTTAGGAGAAATAAGATTGCTTATGTTTTTCTATTTCTCCTTGTGTTCATTTTGTAAGTTGTATTTTTCAACCAATTTTTCTACTTCTAAATTTCTCCACAACTTATTTTAAATATTTGTTGAAACTGTAGTGACTTCCCATTTTTCATTCTTCATATTGAGAATTTGTGTCTTTTTTTTTTTGTTCTTGATCAGGCTTGTTAGAGTTTGTCAACTTTATCAATCTTTTTAAAAAAAGTTTATCAATCTTTTAAAAAACAACTTTTCGTTTTGTTGATTTTGTCTATTTTTATTTCATTGATTTCTGCTCTTAACTTTATTATTACATTCCTTCAATTTTCTTTAAATTTTTTCTTCTAGTTTCTTGAAATAGATGCTTAATTAATTTCAACTTTTCTTCTTTTTCCATATATGCATTTAAAACAAAAAATTCCCATCTTGGCATTATTTTAGTCACATAACACGAGTTGTTTTGTTTGTTTGTTTTTTGAGACGGAGTCTCGCTCTGTCACCCAGGCTGGAGTACAGTGGCACGATCTCTTGGCTCACTGCAACCTCCACCTCCTGGGTTCAAGTGATTCTCCTGCCTCAGCCTTCCGAGTAGCTGGGATTACAGGTGCCAGCCACCACGCCCCACTAATTTTTGTATTTTTAGTAGAGATGGGGTTTCACCATGTTGGCCAGGCTGGTCTCAAACTCCTGAGCTCAGGTGATCCACCCACCTTGGCCTTCCAAAGTGCTGGGATTATAGGCGTGAGCCACTGCACCCAGCCCACAAATTTTTATATATAGTATTTTCATTTTTCTTTGGCTCAAAATATTTTCTAATTTCCAGTATGATCTCTTTTTTCACCCTTCAGTTACATAGAAATTTACTGTTAAGTTTTCAAACATTTGGTGTTTCTCTAGGTAGGATTTTGTTACTGGTTTCTAGCTTAATTCTACAGTGCTTAGAGAATATACTCTGGTTTCTATCCTTGCGAAATCTGTTGGGACTCACTTTATGGCTCAGAATTAATTCAGTTTTAGTAAAATATTCCTTGGGCACTTATTGCCTTTATATTCAGCACTTGGAGGGTACAATTTTTAATACATGTCAATTAGATTAAGCTTGTTAAAAGTATTTAAATATTCGATATATCCAATTGTTTTATTGATTACTGGGAGAAAACTAGTAAAATCTTCTAGCACATTTGCATATTTGTCTAATTTTCCTTTTGATTCTATAAAATTTTTATTTATATATTTTAAAGTTATATGTTATATGAAGTTTTATATATTAATATATTTTATTTATATATTTTTATTTATTATTTATTTATATATGTTGTATGAAGTTTTAAAGTTTTATGTTATATGTACAACTTCAGCATCATTATATCTTCCTGTTGAATTGACCCTGTTCTATTAACTAAATTTGTCTGCTTCATCAACAAAAATTTCATGTTATCTCTAGTAGAATTTCTTGCCTTAAAGTCTCCTTTTTCTACTAATAGTGGAGCTTTTTCAGCTTTCATTTGGTTACTGGTCATATGGTGTATCTCTTTCGATCTTTCAGTTTTCTTACATTTAGATTGTGTCTATGTAAGTAGCATATAGTTGTGGTATTTTAAAATACAGTCTGACTTCCTTTGTTTCAATTGGAATATATGTTCTATTTACATTTAAAATAATTACAGGTAAATGTAGGTTTGTATCTACCATGCAATTATGTTTTATTTTTCACACGTGTCCTTTGCGTCCCTATTCTTTGCTTTCTAACCTTCTTTAGTATTTTCTGAGTATATTTTATTATTCCTTTTCTGTCTATTAGCTTTTTGTTTATATCTTTTAGCACTGTTATCTTAGTGGTTGCCCTAGAGATTACCATATGCAAACTCAATTTGTTAGCATCAATGTCAACTTTGTATATTTACCACTTCCTGGATTTAGAATACTCACTTCATTTACTTTCCTCCAGCCTTTTGTGCTATTGCTTTCATGTTTTTTACTTCCATGTATATTTTAAACACAAGACATTTTTATTTCTGTTTTCATCAGATAAGGTTGATATAGATTTACCTACACAATTATCCTGCCCATTGCTCTCCAGTCGTTATCTGCTTTACAGTATTTCCTTCCAGAATTATTTTCCTTCAATCTGAACATCTCTTTTCAGTATTTTATTTGCATGGTTCTGCCAACAATTAATTCTCTGAGTTTGTTTATCTGAATACTTTTTTTTTATTATGCCTTTACCTTGAAGGACGTTGTCTTGGGGTATACAATTCTAGGTGGGCAGTCATTTACTTACTTCATTTATCTACATGTAACACTTTAATAATGACTTTTTTTCCGGCTTCTATTTTTTTCTTTTCTTTTTTTTTTTTTTTGAGACAGGGTCTCACTCTGTCACCCAGGCTGGACTACAGTGGTGCAATTTTGGTGGCTCACTGCAACCTCCACCTCCTGGGCTCAAGTGATTCTCCTGCCTCAGCCTCCTGAGTAGTTGGGACTACAGGGGCCTACCACCACACCCAGCTAATTTTTGTATTTTTAGTAGAGATAGAGTTTTGCCATGTTGGCTGTGCTGGTCTCCAACTCCTGGCCTCAAGTGATCCACCCACCTCAGCCACCTAACGTGCTGAGATTACAGGTGTGTCTGGCTTCTATTTCTATTGTCTATGTTATTATTGTTCACATAAATGTAATGTGTCTTTCTCTGGCTGCTTTTAAGATTTTCTCTTTGTCTTTGATTTCTGCGGTTTTACCATGCTATTCTAGTATTTTTGTTTGTTTGGCATTTATCCTGTTTTGAAAAACCATTTTGAAAAATTCTCAATCAGAATGCCTTTAAATATTTTTCTGATTATGCACATATTAAGCTACATGAAATTTTTTCACAGCTCACTGATACTTTTATCATTTGTTTGAGTCTATTTTTTCTGTGCTTCATTTAGGATATTTGCTCTTACTATACATCTTCAAGTTCACTAATTTTTTCTTCTACCATGTCTAATCTGCCATCAATCCCATTTATTATTTAATCTCAGACAGTAAAGTTTTTCTCCAGAAGTTTCATTTGGGCCTTTTAAAATATTTTCCATATCTCTACTTCACTATCTGAACATACAGAATAAAGTTCTGACAACTGGTTTGTTCTTGTCTGCTACTTCTAACTAACATCTGTGCTGGTTCTGGATTGCCTTCAATTCACTGATTATTCTCCTCACTATGGGTCATGGTTCTTTGAATGCTTGATATCTTTATTTGGATGCCAGACATTGTGGATTTTTACCTTGTTGAGCTCTGAATATTTTTGTTTAAATATTCTTGTATAACTATTCTTGAGCTTTGCTCTGGGATGTATTGGAAATGATTTGATTCTTTCAGATGTAACTTCCATGATTGGTTAGGCAGGTCCATAACTGCTTTATCTGAGGCTAATTATTCTCCACTACTAAGGCACAACATTGCTAAGTATTCTACCCAAATGCCTCATGAATTGAGTTTTCCAGTCTGGTTGGTGGGAATAGTCACTATTCTCAGCTTTGTGAATGTGTCAGTCACTATTCTCTCATTCTTTCAGATTTGTTTTCTTGCCCCACTCTTGGGTAGCTTCCTCACATGCATGTGTTGGTCTGTACTCTGTTGTGAACTCATGGGGGACCTTTGCAGACGTTTAGGGTTTTCCCTTTGTATGCCGTCCTATGACCTCGGGCCATGGTGATCTCCTACATCCTCAACCCCATCTCCTCTGCTCTACCTGGGTTTCCCCTCCCTGCACTGCAGCCTGGAAGTTTTCTCAAGGCAGTAAGCTGGAGTACTCCTAGGACTCCCCTTCATGCTCTGTCTGAATCATTGCCTTTTGTTTCCTGCTGAGAAGTCTTGAAAATCATTTTTTCATATATTTTGTATGTTTTTCTATTGTTGTTTCGGAAAGGAGGATAAATTCACGCCCTTTTATCTCACCTTGGGCAGAAGCAGAAGTTGGTGCATTGCATTTTAAAAATTTAGTTGACTGGGGAACTCTTTTTCATGGTGCACATTTTGGGAAATTTTAGGTTAAAGTTAATCTGACAGGCACTAGACACTCGATATTTTTTTGAACTAAGAAATGGAATTTACCTATTAAAATTCAAATCCCTTTGAGAGGTAAACCCCTTAAATCATTAACATCCATTAGCGCTGATTAGTTTATCTGAAGATTGGCTTTCCATTTATTTCTTGTCTCGCAGAGAAGAAAAAAATGGAAAAAATAAAATTACAGAGTCAGAAAATTAGGTTGTTAGGAGCAGATAAAGATAAGGGCCAAAGCTTAATAGTACCAAAGAATATTTTTTTAATTGATTTTTTTTTTTTTTTTTAGCATCTTCTTTTTACAGGTGAGGTGAGGTGAATCTTGCAGAGGGTAAGTGTCTTACCTGAGGTCATGCAGCTTGGAATGGAAGAGCTGGGATTATAGCCTTGTTCTAAACTAGGCAACACATTTAAATGTGTTATCTAGGAAATGATCAATAAATACTAATTTTTCTTTCCTTCTCAATCTAGTGCTGGAGCAGAGGTACTGAATGAGGAAGGGGAGTCTTGGGATACCTTTGGAGGGATCCACAGTTAATGGACTGGCTGCCATAATTGGTCTGAGACACTGGTGCAAACATGGTAGGTATGAGGGACTAAAAGGAAGGAAACAGCCCACTAGAGGACAATAATCCGAGTACAGAGATAGTATGGGAGCAAGTGACACATATGGTAAATTAAAAAGTCACTGCCCCTGTAATCCCAGTACTTTAGGAGGCCGAGGTGGGTGGATCACGAGGTCAGGAGATCAAGACTATCCTGGCTAACACAGTGAAACCTGGTCTCTACTAAAAATGCAAAAAATTACCCTTGGCATGGTGGCATGCACCAGTAGTCCCAGCTACTCGGGAAGCTGAGGCAGGAAAATCACTTGAACCCAGGAGGTGGAGGTTGCAGTGAGCCGAGATCACGCCACTGCACTCCAGCCTGGGTGACAGAGTAAGACTCTCAAAAAAAAAAAAAAAAAAAAAAGTCACTGCCAACAACTGAAAATACCTCCAGGTATTTCTTTTTCTTTCTTTCTTTCTTTCTTTCTTTCCTTCCTTCCTTCCTTCCTTCCTTCCTTCCTTCCTCCCTCCCTCCCTCCCCCCCCCCTCCCTCCCTCCCTCCCTCCCTCCCTCCCTCCTTCCTTCCTTCCTTCCTTCCTTCCCTCCTTCCCTCCTTCCTTCCTTCCTCCCTCCTTCCTTCCTTCCCACTTCCATAGTGGGAGCTCGGAGCCACATGTAATTTCATTTTTTTTTTTTTAAATAATGAACTGCCATGTTTCCTACTTCCAAATTCTAGAGTGCAATTCGTACCTGCTACACTCTGATGAGAGGGTGTAAGCTTTATTTGTAGAGCTGGAGTTAGTTTGGGCATTGCTATCATGATGATAGGCATTTTTAAGAGGCAGAGAATCAGGCAGGAAAATAGCACCAAGTAAATGCAGGGAACAGTTACAACATAAATAGAAAGCTTGGGCTCTTAACTTCAAGAAGCTTAATCTAAGCAGAGACATCAGGAAAACACACATCAAAGGACTTAGTAAAATGCCCCAAGTCAAATCACTGCTGTGCACAATACGTACACTTATAGGAATGATAGCTATTATTATCATAATTTGTTGAGTATCTACTATATGTAGGCATGTAGGCACTTTTTTTAAAAAAATTTAATTTATTTTTTAGAGACAGGATCTTGCTCTGTTGCCCAGGCTAGAGTGCAGTGGTATGATCATAGCTCACTGCAGCCTTGACCTAGTGGACTCAAGCGATCTTCCTGCCTCAGCCTCCTGAGGAGCTAGGACTACAGGCACACACCACCATGCCTGGCTAATATATTTTTTATTTTTTGTAGAGATGAGGTCTCCCTATGTTGTGCAGGCTGGTCTCAAACTCCTGGGCTCATGTGATCCTCCCACCTTGGCCTTCCAAAGTGCTGGAATTCCAGGCGTAAGCCACCGCACCTAGCCCACTTAGGAACTTTCTATATGCTATAGCATTTAATGTTCACTTTTAATGAGGAAATTAGGACCAGAGAGGTGAAGCAACTTGCCCACAATCACACAGCTAGCAAATGACAGAACTAGGTCTCAAGGTCAGGTCTGTCTGTTTCCATCACCTTTGCTCGCATCACCACCCTTCTAAAGACAAACAGAGTAGTGGATCCTTAGATGCCAAGAGATAAACTTGGGATCAACACAGCTGGGAGGACCCAGCAAGAATTGGCAAAGTAGAGGGGCATATTTTATAATTTAAGAAGCAAAATGCTGTCACATGTCAGCAGAGTCAAGGGGGAAAAAAGTGCATAAAACTAAAAAAGTTAAGAACGATAAAGAAAAACCGAGTAGGTAAGGATGAGGGTGTGTTGACCCCTGTTTCAACTACCCTGGTTTCCTCCCCACAAAATCATTTAGGGAATAGAGAGACAATAACAGGAGGGCAGAGGCACTTAATCAGAGATTTTACAAACCACTAAATCAAAAGAGACTGTGAAATTCCCGCCCGGGGAAGCTAACAGTGAGATTAAGTGGATTAGTCTACTGTACAGGAATCCGGGGAATGCAGGCAGCATGTGCTTTTGTTGTGGATTGCTCAGCAGCAACACGATGGTTTTACATCTCCCAGAAACATATGGGCATGTGCCCTTCTGCAAACCAGCAAGCAAGAGCAGCCTGGCGAGCTGCTTCCCCTACACCACATGTCTCGTTTCAGGAGGTGGCAGATAGTGACATTTTATGGAGAGTTTGCACAGGGAACGTGTGGGAAATGAAAAGGCAACCCAGCTAATTGCACCCATAATTTCTAAGCTCAGAGCCGGGTTCACTACAGTTGTGGGAATAAAAAAAGAACTGGAATTAGGAGTTCTGGTATTAATCCTTGCAAAGAAAGGGAGAAGAGGCCGGGTGCGGTGGCTCACACCTGTAATGCCAGCACTTTGGGAGGCCTAGGCGGGCGGATTGCTTGAGGCCAGGAGTTCGAGACCAGCCTGGTCAACATGGTGAAACCCCTTCTCTACAAACAAACAACAACAAAAAAAAAATTACAAAAATTCGCCAGGCGTGGTGATGCATGCCTGTAGTCCCAGCTATTCAGGAGGCTGAGGCAGGAGAATCACTTGAGCCCGGGAGGCGGAAGTTACAGTAAGCCAAGATCGCGCCTCTACGCTCTGCTTGGGTGACAAAGCGAGACTCATGCCAAAACCAAAAAAAAGTGGGCTGGAGGGGAGCGGGGGAGAAGAAGGAGGCCTCTGACAGTGTGTTGTCTCCCAAACTTTGGAGGCAACTGCTACCTGAAGATGGCCAAGAAGACTCCTTAGTTCCTTTCCTTTTGGTGTTAACGGCAGCAGTGGTAGCACATGGAATTAAACTCACAAAACACACAGATTGCTAGTTTCCGGAAATCCACATCCAAACTCCAAAAAGCCAGACATTGGTTAGATATATGTACAAACTCTGACCTGCCTGAGTTAACGGTTGACATCAGCAGTCTATAATAAATAATTAATATAGCCCTAGGAGACATAAAGCCAGCAACATGGTATCTCTCCCTCAGCTCTAAATGGAATGCCAGATAACCTGCTTTGAACAGTAATGTGTTCACAGTATGTGGGAATTAACTGCTCAATATAATAAGTACTATTGAATTTCCCATCTCCATGCACATAGAGGGCAACTGCCACCAAAAACACAGTAATAACAGTAACTGAGTGATGAAAAAAAAAGAGCCCCATTTTTTATTACAACCTTAAAATGTTATAGGTTAAAATAATCTTAAAGGGTTTAAAAAACAGCAATTAAATCTTTCCATTTCTGTTTTCCAAGACTGCAGCTGAGAAAACGAGGGCCTAAGAGCCATACGGTGCTAGCCTTGCTAATAACGCTCTGTGAAAAATCTCATTAATTCAGTCTGGCTCTTCAGATCAGCCGCTAAATCCTTGTATTGTCACTCATCCTCTGGCCTTTTCAGGATTTCCATAGCCTAACTAGAAGTATCTCCATGGAAACCAAGCAGTCCTGCTTTGCACATCCCGGAACTTTTTGTTCCTGACAAAGCTTGACAAATCACATGCAGCATGGAGAGTTTAACATAGCGAACTAAATCCTGACCCGCACTTAGAAATGATAAACCCAAGCATACCAGCTTTATTATAAATGATTTCCTTACAAGATACTTAACCAAGCCAGTGAAATGCTGAACCAGACAAGTTTCAAGAACAAGGTGCTGGGGGGAGAAGGCGGGAAAAAAGGCAAATAAATAAATAGATAAATAGGAACCCCAGGTGTGTTCAGCTGTAGGTTCTGCGAGCTCGTTTTCTGTCTAATTGACTTAAATTGAAAGCAACTGAAGGCGAAAAAGAGCGAGAAGGATGCTGTTTCTGAGAAGGCCTTCCTTTTTTCCTCTGGAGAAAGTGAAATCCTAAATCCATTCCCTCATTTTCCCTAACTCCTGAAGAGAACGGGAATCTACAGGTCTCTATCCCTGGTAAGCCGGGAGGCTGAGTTTTCACAAGGGTAGCAAGAAGCATCCCTCTTCCTCTTCCTGTCCACCTTCTGAAGAGGAGGAGATGGAGCCAGGTTGCAGGTCCTCATCACAGCGGATGCTGTTCCCAGAGGAAGGAAGGCCCCACCTGGGGCAAGGTTGCCAGAAGCCAACATGACCCCACAGAGACCAGGAACAAACGTTCTTGCCTTTGGACTTCACTTCTTCACAGAGTCAGAGTTATAGGCCAACGTGAAGACGGTATCATGACTCACACACACTTATTCCTCAGCCTCAGCCAGGCTCAAGAGCAAGGCCACTGAAGGAGGAAGGGCCCATCATGGCCTCCCCTGCCTCGTGGCTGCTTTACCTGACACTGATGAGGCTTCCCCGGGGTGAGATGGCGAAGAGGGCGCTGAATGACTTTGAGTTAGGGGGGCTCAAGAGGGTGAGGGCACCATCGTCATTACCCCTTCAGTCTCCTGTCTCCCTCTGGGCATCTCTGCAACGCAGAAGGCTGGCAATGGTGAGACATTATATTGTCAATTACTCAAACTTTAGAATTTCCTGATGCCTCAACTTCCCTGCAAATGGGCTGTGAGCACCTTGCCCAGGTGTCCAGGAGCACCAGTGTGCTAAGGCTGGTCCGGGCCACAGGTTCCCCATTTTGTGCTCCCCTGACTGGGACCTAGTGACATCAACACCACCAGTGCAATCCCCTCACACCTTTTGCTTGTGGATTCCCCTCTGAAGTCCAATAAAGGCGCTTGTCTATGAGTCCTCTCTCTCTCCTCATCTCTTTCTCTCTCTCTCAGTCTCAACTCTGCACTACCTTGGTTGAGTCACCTCCCTTGGCACTCCTCTGATGTGGCCCCACGTGGCAGGGTGCTCTTCATGACCTTTGCCAGCCTCCATCCATCTACTTAATATGCTCTCCAAGTATAATTCCCATGGCCATGTGGGGTGATCTTTAAAGACCCCACACAGGGGACTGCTCCCCCATTTATAAGAAGCAAGTGACAAAAGAAGGCCCAGGGCAGTACAGGGAAGGCTGGGAAATGCCACAAGTCCTCCTTATATTCTGCCTCCTTAGCCTGAGCCTTGATTCCACTTGGAATCACACTAGGTCTGAACTCTCATCACCCAAGAACTCGCCAACACAGTGCTACTGGGTATTTACAAAAACAACCAGTTCTGGACACATTGTACACAGCCTACAAATATTTGCTGATTAACTGAATTGGGGCCTGTAAGATCCCGCAGCTCCCTCAGATTCTTCAAAGTAAGAGTAAATGAAGCTTAGTCTCATTTCAACCTTCACTGAACACTACTGTGCTCTTTGAAAGTTGAGAATCCATATAATAATAGTAATAATAATAATAATAATAATGGCAGTTAGCTGTTATCAAGTTCTTACCCAGCAATACCAGGCGTTCTTCTGAGTGTTTATTATATACATATATTAGCTCCTTTAATCCTCCTAATGATCATCTGGAGAAGATACTATTATTATGCCTATATTATTACCTTCATTTTATCAATGAAAACACTGAGACACAAAGGGCTTAACGAACTTGCTTAAATTCACGGAGCTGGGCTTTGAACCAAGGCAAACTCTAGCATTTATGCATTTAACCACTACCCTTTGCTGTCTCTTGTGATACTATCAATGCTAAGTGCCTCAAACCAAAATATTCAGTAAATTATAATAGTTACTGTTGGGGCTCAGAAAACAATACCCCAAAATAAAGACCTCAGAAGTGGCTTCAGAAGCATCCTCAGGGCCAGGCAAGGTGGCTCACGCCTGTAATCCCAACACTTTGGGAGGCCAAGGCAGATGGATCACATGAGCTCAGGAATTCAAGACCAGCCTAGCCAACATGGAGAAATCCTGTCTCTACTAAAAATACAAAAATTAGCTAGGCATAGTGGCACACGCCTGTAATCCCAGCTACTCGGGAGACTGAGGCAGGAGAATTGCCTGAGCCCAGGAGACAGAGGTTGCAGTGAGCCAAGATTGCGCCACTGCACAGCAGCCTGGCTGACTGAATGAGACTCTGTCTCAAAAAAAATAAAAAAGAAGCATCCTCAGAAGCAAACATTTTTCTTCGACCTTCTCCTGTCCTCCTGTCTCTCAGTCCTATTCTCCCCCGAGACTAGTCATAGAAATTGGGATTCCCTCTTTCCCAAGTGGACTCATAGAAACCAGAACCCCTTTTCCCTAAAGCTAGGCATGAAACCTAAAAGTATTACTCTAATTTCCCTTCCACCTTTCTGTGTAAAAACTGGACATTCAGAAATGATCTGATCTACCTTGTTTGACTGTCAGTCATAAGACCTCCACTGCCATTCCAGAGAGAGTCCTGTCCCATTCCCAGAAGGAGGAAATGGTGCACAGAGAAGCCAAGAAGAATCTAGAAAGGCAGGCCTTGCTGGGTGTCCCCACTCAGTCTATTAGTATTAGATCATACCCTCTTTGTCCAATCACCTTTCTACAGGGTCGTCCATCCTTTGTGAAACCTAAGCATAAAAATGGACAATTGGCCGGGCATGGTGGCTTACGCCTGTAATCCCAGCACTTTGGGAGGCCAAGGCGGGCAGATCACAAGGTCAGGAGATCGAGACCATCCTGGCTAACATGATGAAACCCCGTCTCTACTAAAAATACAAAGAATTAGCCAGGCGTGGTGGTACGTTCCCATAGTCCCAGCTACTTGGGAGGCTGAGACAGGAGAATTGTTTGAACCCGGGAGGCAGAGGTTGCAGTGAGCCAAGATCCCGCCACTGCACTCCAGACTGAGTGACAGAGCAAGACTCCGTCTCACAAAACAATAAAGGACAATTTTCCAGACTCTATCTTTGAGTCTTCATTCTGAAAGCTCCTGTGTTTACCTGTTAAATACGTTTGTATGCCTTTTCTCCAGTTAATCTGCCTTTTGCAAGTTGATTTTTCAGTGAAACTTCGGAGGGACCTTGACCCCACCTTAGCAATTATGAAATGCTCGCTCTGTGTGGGGCACTACTCTGGCTTTATACACATCACCTCATTCACTATTATCAGCACCACTTTTCAGATGAGGAAACTGAGGCACAGAGAAGTTAAGTAACTCACCCAAAGTCATATAACCAATAAATGACAGAACCAGATTCCAACCCAAGCATCATGGCTCCAGAAGTTCCCATCAGCCAGTACCCTGGTTTCCCTGATCATTCGAGGAAAGATGTGGAGTAATATTCCATGGAACACCTGTTCTAGGCAGGGACATTCTCTTTCTGAACAACCCCATCCAGCCCATCAGACGAGCCGGGTATTATTATCTTTTTTCTTACAAGACTTCCTTTCAAACTGCTTTTTTAGAGGTGCTCAAAACAACTTGAGGCCCAGAGTGAGCCGGTGGGAAGGGCTGCCCTTTGCCCTGGTCCTGGGAGGACACACCTGGGTGGACATAGCCTTTTGACCCCTCTCAGGGAGCCGAGAATAAAGTGCCTGTCACGCTCGCACACAGGACTGTCAGTGAGTTCAGCTGAGTTCCGCTCTACATGCAGGCTCTGGAAGATCAGACAGCGCTTATTGGGTAGAGGGACAGTGCCAATGCTTGGGAACCTAAAATTAGGCCTACCAGCTGTGTTTTGGGTTTGCAAGCACGTGCACATCTGATCCATTCTTGAGCACACTGAGTATTGAAATATATATGAAACCTGCTTTCTGAAGTACAGAGAAAGCATAAAATTCTTGCACCTTTTATTTTATTTATTGTTTCTCTTCTGAGGCCCTAACTTCTTTACGGCCCAGGGAATGACATTTCTCCCCTGTCCGTTTTCCCCTCTGGGCTGCTTCCTCTGAAGAAAACATCAACCCTCACCCTTAAGAAACCCGGGGCGGTCACTCTGGGGCTGGAACACCGGCATGTCATTTCTCCTCTCAGCCTGGGCTCTCTGTTTCCTGGGTCACAGGCTCTTCTAGAATCTTCAGCCTGCTACACTTAGCAAATGGGGCCCAAGGCTGAGCCCAAGGTGGTCCAAGAGCTGGTTCTTGGCTTAGGAGCGAATAGGCTGAAGTGCATGGCGCAGAGAATTGGAGGAGAGGACCTGGGTTTACATCCCAGCTGAGGACAAGCTGGGCACGAAAGAGAGGGTAGGACAGGCGGCCTAAGACAGGAGGCAGAGAGCAAGCATACAGCCCCAGACACAGAGAACCGGCGAGGTGGAACTAAGATTAGCAGGCAGTGCCCAGAAATATTCCTGTAGGTGTTTGCTCCAAGAAAGTGAGAACTTTCTATAGCAGCCCCGCCCGATAGGACTTTCTGTGACAATGGAAGTGTGCTACAGCTGCACTAACGGATGAGGTAGCCACCAGCCACATGGGACAATTAAGCATTTGAAATGTGGCTTATGTAACTAAGGTACTGAATTTTTAATTTAACGTAATACTTTAGAATTTAAATTTAAATGGCCACATATGGCTAGTGGCTACCATATTGGATGATGCAGTAGGAAGAGGAAGGAGCTCTGCCAGTGTGCACAATAAAATGCCAGATTGGAATCAATGCCTGGGGCAATGTCAGCTCTTCCACTCTAGCCACCTGCCTTTATGCAGAAGCACACCTCAGCCATTCAACCTATGGTTGGCTCTCTAGTCTCTTTCCTGCCACCCTCCTGGGAAGATGCTCCCATTTCTCTTCTGTGGCCCTTTTCAGAATGAAGTAGTCCTTGCTGTCAGGAGCGCCTTCCTGGCCCAAGTTCAATTTTACCTGTTAGGTGTACGCCCATTTCCTTAGTGCAGTCTTTTATGTTCTGAGCAATTCTTCTTGCCCCCGTATTGACGGCATACACATTCTTCTCTGTCTATGTTACTTCTCAGACTCCCAATTCCAACTCTCTGTTTCTGGACTGTTTTTCCTCTTATCTGGGCCACTGCAGCCTCCTAGCTCACTTCCCTGTGCCTACAATTATTGTTTGCACAACAGGCTGAGTGATCTTTCAAACACATGAATGGGAACCTCTCTCTTTTAGGCATGAAATCATTCAGAAGCTTCCTTCCCAGGCATGAGCCAGTCTCTGCCTACCTCTTCATCTCATCCTGCACTGCCCTTCCTGAGGCCTCCATCAGTCCCTCCCTACCCGTTGTCACCCCAGCTCTTCACATTCTATCAACTCCCTACAGCCAGGGCTTTTGTCTGTTGTATTCATGCCTGGGGATGTAGTGCCTGGTGTATAGAAGGTGCTCAGGAATTATTTGTTGAGTGAATGAGTGAATAATGGATTAATACTCCAAGGACATAATAGGTGTATACCATCACTAATGTATTGTTAATAGCCAACTGTAGTATATCCCTTAAAGTACTCAATATGCTTGAAAGATGTGTTTACATTGATCCCGAAATAAAAATGAAGAATGTGTTTCTTAAGTGCTGAGCCACACACCAGAATAAAGACTATCTATCTCAAGCATGGGACTCCTCCCAGCCCCCACAGTATCTTGGGCTTGTCTCAAAATGTACTGTATTGGGCAAAGTGTGCTGGCTCACTCCTGTAATTTCAGCACTTTGGGAGGCCGAGGTGGGAGGATTGCTTCAGGCCAGGAGATCAAGACCAGCCTGAACAACCTAGCAAGACTCCATCTGTATCAAAAAAACAAAATAATAATAACCCAGCATGGTGGTGTGCACTGGCGGGGGTGGGGGTGGGGTCTGAGGTGAGAGGATTGCTTGAGCCCAGGAGTAGCTGCAGGAGCTATGATTGCACCACTGCACTCCAGCCTGGACCACAGAGCAAGACTCTGTCTCTAAATAAATAAGAATAGCATGAAAAAATTTTAAAAGTGTACCATATATTCCTTCACCAGCAACTACACATTATCATGTACCATTCTGGAACTAAAGTCTTAGCAGAGAAAATAGAGTTTAGAGTTTGAACAGCAAGATCTCAGGTGAACTTATAAAAACTTTTACAATTTTTACCCTTATATGAATTTTTTTCAAAACTAAAAAGAATAAAGATGGCATAATAAATCAATGGGCTATCACTGGTGCTTATGAGTTCTTAAATCAGAATACAGTACAGGTACAATTCGCATTTACCATTCCCCACACACTCCAAACCCTTTCAAATTTTTATGTCCCACAGTTTCAACGATACGAAGACTATGAAGTGGTTTCCTTGTTTCGGGTCTTTCTGAACACCTTGTGCCTTTCTGACCTTGTGTCTTGAGGTTGCAGTTGTCCACCAGCTGATTCCCATCCCTCAGGGTTCACTGTGGTTGCAAAGATAAAATCATCTGTTTGATCAAGGTAGATAAATCTTTGAGAAGTCTTTAATTAATAAAAGTGCATGACAGCACAGGGGATTTTCTGAAGCCACTCACCTTCAGTTCTGCCCACAATGGCTCTGTGCTCGATCACAGCAGAGGATGTGGAACACTCCACCAAGCTCTGCCAGCCCCTCAACCCACTGGCCTCCACCCAGTAGCCCTCAGGGTCTCATATAAGGCCCTGCTTCACTGCCCTCGCCTTCTTTTGACTCCCCCAGAGCCAACATTATGGCTGAGTTGTGTGCTCAATTCACACTTTGAAATCCTAACCCCTAGTACCTCAGAATATAATTCAGAATGTAACTTTGAAGATAGTTTATTTAAAGACGTAATTACAGTAGAGTGAGGCGCTATGGGTGAGCCCTAACCCAATATGACCAGTATCCTTATTTTGTTTTTTTAAAAAAGGAGATGACGACACAGATGCTATCCAGAGGGATGACCAGGTGAAGACACAGAAAGAAGACCCCCATCTAAAAGCCAAGGAGAGAAGCCTCAGAAGAAACCAACCCTCACAACTCCTTGATCTCACACTTCAATCTCCAGAGAGCGTGGAAATAAGTTTCTGTTCTTTAAGCCCCTCAGCCTGGGATACTTTGTTATGACAACCTGAGCAGCTGGACACAACCAAGTTGCAAAAGCCACTGTCTCTGCCCTACCCTCCCTTTGCCTGTCTTTTGCCTTCCCTACTACCAGCTTCTTTTAATTGATTTTTTATCAGGGACCAACAGACATTTGTGAATACTCAAATTAGAATTCTCAGATATGAGAAAAGTATACTGGAAAAAAAAAATCTATTAGGACTTCCCATAAGGCAGACCTGCAGCAGGGGCAGGGATGGCCAACTTAAAAGACCCTATAGGCATATCCAAACTGTGTCATGCATTGAGCAGGTTTTCAGGGTAAGCCTAGAATGAGATCAAAATCATCCTGCCAGATGACCTGATGGGCCAATGGACTGTGGGAATCTTTTAGAGTGTTAGATTTTCTTGAGGACATCCTACAGCTTGTACAGGGGTATCTGTAGTAAGAGAGAGAAAACACAAGAGGATAAGAGGGGGTCTGCCGCCTTCCTCATCTGAGCCCTTGAAGAGAGAGAAGCTGAGGGGGTGGTTTCCGTGTGAGGCTCTGCTTCCAAGCCAGGTGACAAAGTGGCAGGCAGAGTGAGGGAAGGGAATTTCTCCCTGTGCTTGATCACAGCGGATGATGACGGAACACTCCACCAAGCTCTGCCAGCCCCTCGACCCACTGGCCTCCACCCAGTGGCCCTCAGGGTCTCATATAAGGACATAAAGAACATATGAACATAAAGAACACTATGTCACATTGTTGGCACATGGGTTTTACGGCTGTGAGGATGCCAGAAAACATGACTGTGGGCAAGGGATCTAGAAGTGTTCATAGATCCATACAGTAGGCTCCTGGGGCTGCCCAGGTTTAGCTGGGGAGACTGGAGGTCTTATGGTCTGTGCTGCTGGTGAGGTGGCCTCATCTGCTCACACGTGTGGGTGAACCTGAGGAACTTGGGACCATAAGCTCAGCTCAAGTTGAACATCCAGATGAATACTACCTTTTATGGATTCGAATGTTCTTGTCCTTCTCCCGATGAAGTATCAAGCATCTTTCAAAGAAGGCTTACAATAACAGAAATATAAACTTATTCAAGACTTGGGTGAGGGAGACTGTGTTTTGATGACTCAAAAAGGCAGAGAAAAACTCAGGGAACTATATTCCACTTGGGGAGTGGATTATTTCTTCTGTTTTGCTCATATCAGTTCTAATGCACCCTAGTGGGCATGAATGAGCTGGAAGGTTCTCCAAATTTGCTTTAGGTGCGTCGAACAATTAACAGGCTTCAACATACAGACCTCAAAATATGCACTGCAAGATGTTGTCAGGGAGACCTCTTGTCAACCTCCTCATCATGGCTTTGCTTCCTTTCCTGCCTGAACCTGGGATCTAATGTCCATGGCTCCAACCACTCTCTGCCTTCAGTGTTCTCTCATGTCATTCATGCCTTGCCTTTCCACAAATCCTGCTCAGCAAACCCCACTCTTAGACCAACTGGATGGTCCACCACTTCTGTGCTGGTATCTGCACTGATGAGTGCTGCCTAACCCCTACTCCTCTTTCCCTGGAAAGGTGCTCTAGGCATTTATCCTGTATGTTCAACACTTCCCTCTCCACTGGCTCCTTCTCCGAAGCCTACAAACATGCTCGACACTCTCCCTTTTTGAGAAGACAGTCAACTTTCCCTTAGCTATAGTCTATATAGCTCCCTCCTTTAATACTCAAACCCAGGAAAAATCAGTCTATATTTCATCTCCCTATCTTCAACCAGAGCAATCCACTGTCCCGACCCATCTCCCTGGAACCTGCCCTGCACTCCACAGAACCCAGCACTCCAAGGAGCCCACCCTGCTGAGACAAAGGTTATCCATTCATGTTATAAATCCAACTGAATTTTTTTTCCAGACACATTTTACTTTCTCTTTCTGAAATATTTGACTCTGCTGACTACCCCCTCTATACCCATTTTTTAAAAATATGAAATTTCCCTTTGCTTTATACGCATATTTTAATCTGACTTCCACGACACTGCTCTCTCCTGAAATGTCCTCTGTCTCTTGTTTCTGGGCGAAGCTTGCCTCATCTTTTCTGATTCAAATATCATTTCCCAGTGAATCCTTTCCTGATCCTCCCAGATAAAAATGGCCACTCCCTCCTTCCTATTGGCCACTCCCTCCTTCCTATCATTTAGCAGAGACTTTCTTATAGTCCCCATAGCACATCACTGACTGTGTCCACAAGCCTCTCAAAGGAGGCAACTGGAGATTGCTTGTATTATTTAAATATTTTCAAATGCACAAAAGCCAAAATGTGCCCAAGTGAAACAAAGTGCATCTCAAGGCTGGGCTTTATCCTAGGGGTTGCTGATTTGTGAGCCTGATCTAGAAGAACATCCAAGCAACAGTTGGGAATAGGCCCAGTGCCCTTTCAAGGGTAGAGCCTAGGAATCCCAAAGATTGCTTCAGAGTTGCTAACTATTTTTCTGGCTGGTTCTGTGAGCAGAAGACTTTAAGGGTAGCAGTTCCTGAAATATGCCATGAGAAAAAGAGAGTGCCAAGTATATAAACAAGTGTAACTTTTTAAAAAGTTATTTGTAATCAAATATTTTAGAAGACACTGGGCGAAACAAAACAGCTAGGTCCATATACGGAGAAGGTAGCTGTATGCGTCTTAACTCCACCTGCCTCTTGCACCAGTCTGACTTCAGACACAAAGTTTGGAACTGAATGAATTACAGGTACAGTTTGCAGGTGATTTTGATGCTCTAGATCTAGTTCTTTTGGAAAAACTTGTTAAAAAACATATTCGTGTCACTCCAGTTCAAACTGGTTTGGTGTGTGTGTGTTTATTGAGGGGGGAAATGAGTTTTACTTTATAGTTCAGTCAAAATTAATGGATAAAGAGGATAATAATTTGAGCATATTAAATCCATTTATTTTCATCTGCAGTAGCCTCATTCCTCACTGCACTGCAGCTCCCAAACCAAGAGCACAGTCTGGCAAACCTGCACAAGGTTCCTTCCACCATATAGAGAAGCCACTGCTGCCTGTGACTGCCAGGTTGGGAGGTTTACTGCCCTGGGGAAGAAGGCAGTCACAGCAGAAAAGGAGTTTCCAACAGAAGAAGTAGAAATCTTGGTCAATCCTCCTATGGAGTGTAGAAAGAAGAAAGGCAAAGGAATTGCAGCAAATGAACAGGGATGTGTGTCCTGACCCTCCAGCAGCCCAGAGCAGATGGGAAAGCCCCCAGCAGAGGGGTCTAGTTCCCTTTCCCTCTCTGGAACTCCACAAGGGTGCTCTCTCATGGAATGAGCCTGAGGCTGCAGTCAAAAGAAAAAAATGATGGTGTGGTACTGTTCGTGTGAGTGTCTGAGGTGGCAATCCTGACATTCCCTTGGCATTCATGCATCATGGAAGAATCCGGAAATTTCCTGTACCCCATGAGAACAAGAAAGGTGGCCAAAGAAGTGAACTGGAACACTGCCAGGAAGGTTGTAGAATCCTTGGCAAAGTGACCAGCAGCCCTTAAAGGCTGCAGGGCAGAACTTCCAGACCAGGGATTGCTCACGAATGACAACCTGAACCCAGGAATGGGTCTGCAGTGCTGGCAGGACCTGAAGGGGAGGCCTATTGAGGAGAGCTGCCAACCCTACTTAAGCTAAGAGAACAAACCACAAAAATAACTGATAGGGGTCTCATCAGCAGAAAGCAGCTCAGAGACCAGATCCAAGCAGTACACAACCCTACCCAGATCACCAAAGAGACCAGAATATTCCAGGGACTCTACACAGACCCAAGATCCCCATCCTTCACCACTGAGGTCACACAGGCTCCTGGCCCTGCACACCAGACATCATGGAAAGAAAAGGGAGCGAGGTGGAAACAGCTCAGATATTGTATGTGTTATCTGTCGCTGTGTGACAAATTAGCCCAACATTTATTGGCTTAAAACAACTCTAAATATATATTATCTCTTATAGCTTGTCTGAGTCAGAAATGTGAGAGTGGTTTAGCCAATGCCTCTGGCTTGAGAGTCTCTCATGTGGCTGCAGTCAAGGTTTGGATCAGGGTGACAGTTGTCTGGAGCTTTGACTGGCATTGGTGGATCCACTTTGAAGGTGGCTCACTCACTCATCTTCCAAGTGGTGCTGGTTGTTGACTGGGAGTTGCAGTTTTTAGGGCTGCTTAAGTGTCTTCATGACATGACGACTGGCTTCCTCCAGAGAGGGTGACCCAAAAGACCAAAGTGGAAGCAGCACTGTCCCCAGAAGTCTGACAGCATGACTTCGGCCATATTCTAGTGGTCACAAAGAACAGCCCTGGTGTCATGATGAAGGGGATCCCGCAAGGGTACGAATCCCAGGAAGTGAGGCTCACTGGGGGCCATCTTGAAACATGGTTACCACAGTGAGGAATTCATTTTTGAACTGACTGAAAAATCACCAGAAAAGTGATTGATTTAACCAGAAGAGGTTGGAAAGTTCCTGACTATGAAAATTCTAAAATTCTGTCATATGAAGAGACGCTTATACCTTTAACTTGAAATTTTTCATTTTTCCTGATCTACCCAGGCTTGAGAAGGAAAATTGATAATGGTTAGTGAGAGAAATGTAAAAAAAAAAAAAAAAAAAAAAAAAAAAAAAAATTAAAATGTAATGTTTGCCCAGTGCTGAGTTGTGGCTGTTCAAGCAAATCTATTTCAGATGTTAATTTGGGTGAAGTTCCATTTTTGACAAATGAATATAGTTTTTTCTAGTTCGGGGTTTGTGGTTTCTTTCAGTTCATATCTGGTAGGCTTAGTTCTTGATTACTTTTCTTAAAAAATGGATAAAGTATCTGATCTTTCCCTAAAGGAATTCATACTATGGCTCAGAAGAGAAGAAAAGAAAAAGGAAAGGTGTAGTTTCACAAAGACGCATCCTCAGAGCAGCACACTTTTTGGTCAGAGGTGAATGGTGTCAGGTGGTGGTCAGACGAAGCAGGCTCTCTGATGTTGCCAGCTTCAAGCACCAAGAAGGAAATCTCAAATTCCTCTTACTTCCTAACCACCAGGCAACCAAGGCCCCATCACATCAGGATCCCACTCCTCACTAGAAAAAGCCTTCCATGAAAGGGGAAAAGAACAAACCACCTCCTGAGAAGGATCTCAGATAACAGTCTTACCTCGTGACTTCTGGAGAAAGAAAAATCTCCATAGGACTTGGGAGTTTGGGAATGTGTTTTCCTGAAACAGGATTCTAATAACATACCAGAGCTCAGATTTCCAGGATAACTGAAACCTTTGGTATTAATTGGAGAAGGGGAGGGAATGGGGGAGCTGGGGAATGCAGAAACTTTTTCCTGCCATTGCTGGAAAACTTCATGCTGTGGTTTTGGGAAACAAATAGCCCAGTGTTTCACTGCTTTGGGTCTGGAGGGTGGAGGGGAGGTGGGCGCTGAGTGGGGAGGGAGATATGCTCTGTTCAGTCTACCTTTCAGGTTGGCAAGGGACAGACAGCTCAGCTTGGTGCACTGGAGAAGGAATTCCTAAATCCTTATTATTTTGAAACTTGTGGCTTTGCACCAGAGGCACAAGTTTTGGTCACATGCTCATGTTATAAATTTGTCCATCAGCAGATATCATGATTTTCAGAGGCAACTGGCACATCAAGTAGAAATCAATAAATAGTGTTCAGCAACAATGAAAGGAAATTATGCAGCTTTTTAAAAAGTAGTGTTATCGTTGCTACACCATAAGGAGAGAAGAGCAGTCCAATGGGCAGAAGTGAGAACTACAAATAGAATTTTTCATCTAGCATTCATTTGGCCTTCTACTTGTATCTACTTAATAAACACTGTGTCTCTGGCCAGGCTGGTCTCGAACTCCTGACCTTGTGATCCACATGCCTTGGCCTCCCAAAGTGTTGGGATTACAGGCGTGAGCCACCATGCCCGGCCCTTCCTTCCTTTTAAATAACCTCCATAGGCCTGAGGGTTCACATTGGAGGACACCAGGATCATTGATTCAGAAAAACTTGCAGAAAAACACTCAGGGGGAGGGTGTAGGATCCAGGGTATCTTAGCCTAGAGCTGACTTCCCAGAGGAACTGTGGTGTGGCGTGGATCTTTAAACTCTGTATTTAGGAGCCTTCATACTGATGTTCATCAAGTTGATAACTATAAACTTTTTGTATTATTCCTGAACAGGACAGCTGCCTCAGTTTCCTTGTCTGTAAAGTGGATACAATTTGACATCTTATAGGGCTGTAAAAATTTAATGAAAAGATATCTAAAGTGACCAGCACAGTGCACTTTATGAAAATGTAACTTCCATCCCTGGCCTAATCTGCAATATGAGGGAAATGTTATTTGCCTCATAAAGTTATGAGGATTCAATGAAAAACCTATAAAAGTATCAAATATTGTATCTGAGATATGGAAGATTTAGCAGTATTAGCTCAGAAATTATTATTTCTATTATTAGTAGTATTAGTAGCCTGTCCTATAATTTCAGAGAAGAAGAAATTTCTCCCTGCTCTTACTTCTACATTCTACCCTCCCACCTGCCCTCCCTTGCACACCTCAGTGAATCTTTGTGAAGCTTTGGGACCTAGACTTCTGCACTTCCTTGCCCCACAGGAATGTGAGAAGCTCTTCATTTGTTTCAGGGGCTGCATTTATATAACAGATACCCAGATGTTTGCTTAGCAAGTCAAGACTCAGCTAAGGAAATTCATTTTTGGGTTGAACAGGCAGACAGGACTGATGCTAAAAACACGAGAATGGGAGCAAAGGGGGGTTCAAGTCACTATAAGGCTGGCAGAGGCCAGGGTTCTGCTCCAAGGCAACCCCTGGGAGGTGGCGAGACTTCATAGGGCTGCAGCTGGGTGGCTATGCAGGAGAACCGGCTCCATGATGCACGGCCCAGGGTGCCTCCATGAAGGTCATGGCACCACCCAACTGATGTGAAGCACAACATTGCATAATAGATGGCCAACAACAAACCTGGTGATCCTCATAGACAAAGAACCAAGCCTGTCTGTTGCCTGCCTTCCCTTTCAGTCCATTTCTACCCCACCTGGACCCCGAGACCATAAGAACAGATCATCCAGCAGTCTGAAAACTTCTGTAATAAAACGAGTCTTCCATGTTAGAAGAGCCTTGTTATTTCTGATGGGCACAAGGGTGCGGGAGTGGGCGGCATGATTTCTTGCTCTGCTCAGACTTCATCAGGTAGAAAACCGTCTCCCCAATTTACCCTCTTCTTAGTTCTCTTCCCAAGCTACCTCAGGGATAAATAAGAGACAGAGCATGTCTCCTAGGGTCACATTTCACGTCAACCCCCTTCCCATCCACCTGAAGTCCAGTAACCCCTTGGTTGAACCTTCCCCTTCCATGGGGACTATGCATGTTTCAGCAAGGCAATGCTGGGAAACCCTTCAGAGTGTGTCCTGAACTGTAGATCAACTGTTTCAAATTACAACTCCAGTTCCAGGCTGGTGTTTTTTTGTGCCAAATCCTAAGAAAGAGATAAATGGAAGTAAGAGGAGGAAGAAAATGGTATGTGAGGTCTTAATTGATGTTGAACATCTGATGGGACTTCTGCGAGGGCCCTGCTTTTGTCCAGGATACTTGGGGGTCCTTGTTTGTTTTTGCACTTATAGAATGCTTCTACTTATGTCTGTTATGTTTTCAAAAAAATCAAAGGGGAGATGCATTGTTAAGAACACAAAGATCGCCACAGAGCTGGACGGTCTATAAGGGAGCAAAATGAAGTTTCTATCAATACACAGAAAACAAAATGCTTCAAGCAGAAACGGGTGCTGGTCGCCACAGGAAGGTGCATTAGTCTTTGAGCTCTCGGGGCTGGGGAGGTGTTTAGGGTTTCTTTGAAGCCTCCATGGCTGTTATTAGATTTGTCTGGAGCCTGTTGAATAGTATTTATTAGAGGCCTTCTTGATGCTTCTTCTGTCTGATAGGTCATAACTTTTATGACACAGAAATAACCAAAATGAAGAAGTGGAGACAACTCAGAGATTATTTGCCAGTTCTCCAAAGACTGCCAGCCATTTCCATGAGGAGCATGCTGGATAATTTATGAAAACAGAAATCGTCTGTGGGAGTGAAATACAGCCCCATGCGCTGCAGCAGTCATAATGAACAAAATAAATTCCATCGTTATGCAGATGTTGCACAAGGGCTGTCAGCATGTCGAGGAAAATTTACTCCCTGTCTCCGATGCAGGAGACAAACAATTCCACGAAATGAAAAACAACGCAGAAGGATAACGTAGAACCTGGCTTTCTGTCTTCTTGAAGAAGTTTTGCTGTACGTGTGGAGCAGTGAACTTGGACAACAGTAGAGTCCAATGAACCATTTATTTCCTGCAGCATTAGACAGGGAAACTTAAAAAAAAAAAACACATTCTGGTATTTTGACCCGGAAACATTAATTAAACACTAGGAAAATAAGGAAAAGACGATCCATTTGAGTGACAGGTCTATGTGTCTGCAAGTGAAACTAAAATATTGGTTGTTTTGAAGAAACCAAATTATTCCCTTCCCCTTGGCGCATATGACTTTAAAGAAATTCAGAAATCATTCTCTCCAATGTCTACAGTTATATGTGGCCCAAACACTGCCAAAAGTCTCTGATTTCTGGCATAACCTGGAAGAGTAATCTCCCCTCACCTCTGTGTCTGGTTTTGCTAAAATTTAGAAACTGCTGTGGTTCCTTAGCTAGTGCCAAAGAGTTATATATTCTGGTCTCCAAGCTACATGCAATTACTTGTCTTGGCTGTAATCTGTCTGGTACTCAGTCTCCTTGGTAACTTTGCCATAAACTATATCTCTCTCTCTCTTTTTTATTTTATTTGGGGGAAGGGGGTATTTCCTCACCAGGAATTACGTTCCCATTAGATGGCTTCATTATTCGTTATGACTGCCAATTTGCCTTGCTCCAGAAACCTTTTATGGATCAGGAGTGGTTGTGCCCTGGCCGTCCAGCCCTGTGGATTCCCCCTTGAATTCCATTAACCAGGCCTCCCCACCATCTGGAATGCACCTGACTTGTCACCCGAATAGTATGTGTTGGCCCTTTTTCTTGGCCTCTTTTTTTTTTCCTCTTAATAATCTCCACTGAAAAGCAGAGGTAAATAGTAATTTCACTATGGAATATACTGAAGGAGAAGGTGGCTTGCTTTTCCTTTTCTGAATTTTCAGGAAATCATAAAGATCAGTAGGTAGATAGAGCTAGTCTATCATTCTATGATAATTATAGAAGTATGTAATTTACACTGCAGCTATCACTAACAAATTATCCAACTCAGATTGGTTGGAGGGTAGGTAAAATGTCTTTCCACATTTCCTAAAACAAAGAGAATCGTGCTAGGCAATGAATCTGCAGTGGGCCTAGACTGGTGACCATTTATTTAGAAGCCAAATAACTTCAGTCCTGCAGCTTTCCTTAGCTCGGGATTCTCTCACAGTTTCTGCATAAATTTACCATAAAATCATAAAGCAAAACATAAAAAGAGAATGGTAACAGTAAAGTAGCTATGCCACAAACTCAACAACAATTATATATTCTATCTAGGGCACACTTAACTCTCTAATTGCTAATTGTAATTTAAATGAAAACATGTGTTTCTTGTTAAATTCATCAACTACATTTTTAAGTGCTGCCAAAGAGAACTGTGATTAAGGCTGAATGTTCACCTCACGGTTTTGACAACCACAGGGCTCAGGCGTTATCAGGATATCCTCTGAAGTTAGAAGCCCTTGATGGCCATGTGGCTTTCCAAAACCAACAACTCTGCAGGACAGAGAGGAGAGCATCTGGGAGAAATTACTCAGCTGGGATTCTTTGCACACCGTGTGCTGCTGTCTCCCGTGTGTCCAATTGTGACGACCCTGAGAAGTTCATCTGGATCCAGCTCTATTTGGAATCCAGCCCTTTGCTTGCTAAAGATACTCTGTGGATTTATAAAATCCTGACAAACTGGAGCAGCCTCCCAGCAAAGGAGCTGATTCCCTTCTGGTCTCACAGAAGCAGTCCATCCCCCATGGGGCCAAGAAAGGCATTAAATAAGGCGATGACTGTAAAGATCGCCTGTGACGAGTAAGGATTTCATGCCACTGTCTGGCACAGAGTGATCGCTCGTAAACACCGGTCTCATCCTTTTACCGGATAAGCACGATTTGATATTAAGAATGGAAAGAACAATGTCTTTTCTCTTCCTATGCCCAATAATTAATTTTTAGTTAAATAAATAATTCTATATATTATGATGCAAAAAAAATTGAAAGAAACATTTAAAAGCTCCTTCATTCAGCTGTTTTAGGGAAAAGCCAATCTTTTTTTTTTTTTTTTTTTTTTTGACATGGAGTCTCGCTCTGTCACTCAGGCTGGAGTGCAGTGGCACGATCTCGGCTCACTGCAAGCTCCACCTCCTGGGTTCACACCATTCTCCTGCCTCAGCCTCCCGAGTAGCTGGGACTACAGGCGCCCACCACCACGCCTGGCTAATTTTTTGTATTTTAGTAGAGATGAGGTTTCACCATGTTAGCCAGGATGGTCTCAATCTCCTGACCTCCTGGTCCGCCCACCTTGGCTTCCCAAAGTGCTGGGATTACAGGCGTGAGCCACCACGCCCGGCTGGGAAAAGCCAATCTTAAGTCATAAAAATCTAGGATAGAGGACATTTTTCTAAGAGTAGTACAGTAGTTCCCCCTTATCTGTAGGAGATATGTGCCAAGACCCCAGAAGAATGCCTGAAATATCAGGTAGTACTGAACCCTATAGATACTATGTTTTTTTCCTAAACTTACACATCCATTCATTTCAATATTAGTTTTAGGCACAGTATGACATTAACAACAATAACTAATAATAAAACAATTATAACAATATGCCAGCATCCCTACTCTTGCATTTTGGGGCCATATTTTAAAAATTGTTTTGAAATGGGGTTCTCACTCTGTCACCCAGGCTAGAGAGTAGTGGCATGATCTCAGCTCACTGCAACCTCCACCTCCTGAGTTAAAGCGATTCTTGGGCTTCGGCCTCCCAAGTAGCTAGAACTACAGGTGTGCACCAGCACACCTAGCTAATTTTTGTATTTTTTATAGAGATGAAGTCTCATCATGTTGCCCAGGCTGGTCTCCAACTCCTGAGCTCAAAGCAGTCCACCCACCTGGACCTCTCAAAGTGCTGGGATTACAAGCATCAGCCACCTCACCCGGCCTGGGGCCATTTTTAAGTCAAACTAAAGGTGACTGATACACAAGCTCTGCAGTGCTGTAACAGTAGAACTGAGAACCAAGACAGCAACTAAGTGACTCACGGACAGGTGGTGTCTGCAGTGTGGAGACGCTGGACAAAGAGATAACTCACATCCCAAGCAGTACCGGGTGGGACAGCCCAAAATTTCACCACCCTACTCAGAACAGGCACTCAGTTTAAAACTTATGAATTGTTTGGTTTTGGACTTTTCCATTTAATGTTTTCAGACCGTGGTTGACCACAGGTAACTGAAACCGTGGAAAGTAAAATGGCAGAAAAAAAAAAGCAGATAAGTGGGAAATATTGTACTGTTTTCAATTAGACATAGGAATTAGAATGAATTAATCAAATTGCTTTTCCTTTTTTAAAACTGAGCTAACAAGAATGATTTGTGAATAGCTTATTAATCCATGTGGAAGAATATTAGCAAAGTGTTTGAGAGTTTGTAATAGTCTGGGCTATGGAGAGGAATAGGAGGTGTATCTGTCAATCATTCAATCAAGAGATTTATTATGAGGAACTGACTCACTCAGTTATGAAGGCTGAGTAATAAGGCAAGAGAAGACCAATGCCCCAACTTGAAGACAGGCAGAGAGAGCGAATGGTCCCTTACTAAGTCATTTGTTCTATTCAGCTCTTTGATGGATTGAATGAGGCCCACCTCCATTAGGAAAGGCAATCTGCTTCACTCAGTTTACCAATGCAAATAGTAATCTCACCCAGAAACACTCTTACTGACACACTCAGAACAATGTTTAACCAAATATCTGGGCACCCAATAACCCAGTCAACTCGACTCATAAAATTCACCATCATAGAGACTAAGATGATTTCATGAGATATTTAAAGCACTGTCTCTACAGCATGCCATGGAAAATGCATGGCTTTGAAGTTGGGCAGATTTACACTGAGTTCTGGCTCCTCCACTTACTAAGTCTGGGTCTCTGGAAAGTTATGTGACCCTGCTGAGACTCCGTTACCTCAATGGCCCAAAGTGGACGATAATAACTATCTGCTCAGTTCATTGGGTGTGTCACTTGAGTGGTTCAAAGTGCAACCTGTATGCTCCAGTCCATCAGTCCACTTGGGAGCATAGCCCCAGCTGTGATTCTTGCGGGGCCTGGGGAATTAGGGTCTGTTTTTTCCACTGTGACAATGATGAGAGCATTGGTGGCCAAAGATGAGTGACTGAGAGGGTTGGTCCAGTTGGCCAGTCTCCATTCCAGCCACTTCTTGTTCATGTATCCATGTGTTCTTGTTCACGTGGTGGGTTGCACCCTGACCCTAGAGTACTGGATCAGAACTGCCCAGGCATGTGCTAACTCACAGACCCAGGGAAACCCTAACCTTCTTTCCCCTCAGTCCCCTCTTGAGGTCTAGAAGCTTCTCCTTTGGATCGGTTATGGGCTGAATTATGTTCCCCCTCCCCAAATTTATTATTTGAAGTCCTAGCCCTCAGTACCTCAGAATGTGACTGTATTTGGAAATAGATCATTTAAAGAGGTAATTAAGTTAAAACAAAGCCATTAGGATGAGTCCTAATCCCACTGGACACACAGAGAGACACCAGGAGTGCATGCACAGAGGAAAGCTCATGTGAGAACACGGGGCTTCCATCTGCAAGCCCAGGAGGGAAGTCTCAGGAGAAACCAACCTGCTACAGGATCCTTAAAACATCACGCATGTAATCCCAGCACTTTGGGAGGCCGAGGGGAGTGGATCACGAGGTCAGAGATCGAGACCATCCTGGCCAACATGGTGAAACCCCCTCTGTACTAAAATACAAAAAATTAGCCGGGTGTGGTGATGCACGCCTCTAGTCCCAGCTACTCGGGAGGCTGAGGCAGAGGAATCACTTGAACCCAGGAGGCGGAGGTTGCGGTGGGCCGAGATCGCGTGACTGCACTGCAGCCTGGGCAACAGAGCAAGACTCTGTCTCAAAAAAAACAAAAAAACAAAAAACAGAGGTCTGTTTATGTCCCCTTTCTCTGGTAGTAGTGGGCTGCCTGTAGGCAGCAACATTCACTGTTTCAGTGATAACTTTCCTTCTGAACACCTGAGATGGTGACTTTCTAATACTTCACAAACCCAAGCAGAGGAAGAAAATACAAGTTCACTCTAGCTCAGCAACCTGCTATACTGCAAGACACTTGCCACACTGTGTGCCACAGAGTCGTCAATTGACACATGACTCCTTCTCTGGGCTTAATCTGTACTTTATTTTTTCTCCCCCCTGCAGCTAGGCAACCCCTTACTACTCTCCTGAGACCTGATGGAAATGATCTTTTTTTTTTTCTTGAGATTTCTTTTGGGGGCCTCAAAAACACAGAATTGAATTCATCATCATTCTTGGTTTTTGAAACACTCTGATCATTGGCTCAGGTCCTCCTTTTAAGGAAGTAAATAATTACAATATAAATAAATTCCCTTGAACTTCTCATCCTACATGAGAACCAAAATCCTGACAGTCATTTATAGTTCTTTATATCCATCCTGCCTCCCCACTTCCTCACCTGGTAATGGCAGTAGTGAAGCTTGTGCTTATCATTGTTTACTGTATTAGTTAGAGTTCTCCAGAAAAACAGAACCAATAGGATATCTATCTATCTATAAAGAAATTTATTATAAGATATCTGCTCTTTAAGTTTTAGGGTACATGTGCATAATGTGCAGGTTAGTTACATATGTATACATGTGCCATGCTGGTGCGCTGCACCCAGTAACTCGTCATCTAGCATTAGGTATATCTCCCAATGCTATCCCTCCCCCCTCCCCCCACCCCACAACAGTCCCCAGAGTGTGATGTTCCCCTTCCTGTGTCCATGTGTTCTCATTGTTCAATTCCCACCTATGAGTGAGAATATGCGGTGTTTGGTTTTTTGTTCTTGCGATAGTTTACTGAGAATGATGATTTCCAATTTCATCCATGTCCCTACGAAGGACATGAACTCATCATTTTTTATGGCTGCATAGTATTCCATGGTGTATATGTGCCACATTTTCTTAATCCAGTCTAAGTTTATTGCAAAAAAAAAAAAGAAAAAAAAAAAAAGATATCTGCTCATGCAAGCGTAGAGGCTGAGAAGTCCCACCATCTGCCATCTGCAAGCTGGAGACCCAGGACAACCAGAGATGTTGTCTGAAGACCTGAGAACCAGAGAGCCAATGGTGGAGATTCCAGTCCGAGTATGAAGGCCTGAGAACCAGGAGTGTCGAGGGGCAGGAGATGATCAATGTCTCAGTTCATACGCTCAGGCAGAGAATGAATCCAACCTTCCTTCATCTTCTTGTTCTAGTCAGGCCCTCAGTGGATTGGACACTGCCCGCTCACGATGCAGAGGGCCGCCTGCTTTACTCAGTTCACTGATTCAAATGCAAATCTTTCCCCGAATCACCTTCACAGATGCACTCAGAAAGAATCTTGAATCAGATATCTGGGCATTCTATGGTCCGGTAAAATGGACACATGAAATTAAGCATCACATTTACTTTTTAAGAAGATAGTTTTTATCCTGTATTCCTAAAAAGCATATTGTTCAGTCCACTTTGTCTACATTTCCAGTTTGTTGGCATAAACGTGTTCATAGTTTTCCCCACTTTCTTTTTAGACCTTACTTTATCTGTCACCGTGTCCATTTTCATTCATGGTATTAGTACTTCTGTCTTCTCTTTTTCTCTTGATCAGCCTTGCCAGAGTCATCTAGTTTGCGGGTTTTTCTGAAGAAGTTTAGGTTTTACTAAATTAGACTTTTCTTTAGGTTCTTCTCTATTGAACTATGTTTTCTATTTCATTGGTTTCTATGATCATTTTTGGGATCTTATTCTATTTTATGTGTGTGGTGGGGGGGTTCTATTCTTTGGTTCTTTGTCCAACTCTTTGAGTTGGACACTTAGGATGCTCATTTTCAGCCTTTCTTCTTTTCTAGTAGGAGCATTCAGTGCTTTGGCTTTACCCCTCACTTCTTCTCATGAGTTTTTGTTGTTGGTGGTGGTGGTTTTTTTTTTTTTTTTTTTTTTTTTGAGACAGAGTCTGGCTCTGTTGCTCACGCTGGAGTGCAGTGGTATAATTTCGGCTCACTGCAAGTCCACCTCCCGGGTTCACGCCATTCTCCTGCCTCAGCCTCCCGAGTAGCTGGGACTACAGGTGCCCGCCACCATGCCCGGGTAATTTTCTGTATTTTTAGTAGAGATTGGGTTTCACCATGTTAGCCAGGATGGTCTCGATCTCCTGACCTCGTGATCCGCCCGCCTCGGCCTCCCAACTCACACGTTTTAATACTGAGCATTTTCATTATCACATAGACCTAAATATTTAACAAATTTCCATTAGAATTTCTTCTTTGACCCATAACTTGTTTGCAATTTTTCTTTAGAACCTCATTTGATTTTGTAAAAAGTGTCTTTTCATGAATGCATTTTATTTCCCTGTTTCCCTCTGTCTCCCTCTCTGTTTCTCCAAGACCCATCCCGAGGAGGGAGCCGGCAGTCTGTGTGAACTCACAGTAATGGAAGGAACTGGAACTCCCCGTGACCTTCCTTCCTCCCTTCTCTAACAGTAGAGCCCAGAGTGCTATCAGCTTCCTGCCCCGCCTTCCCCTGCAGTTCCTACAAATGACTCTGGAGTTCTGGGTGTTTTCCTGCCTATCAAAAGCTAAACTGTTTTCCTTGTGGTTGATTGCATGCCTCTGCCTCTCCTGATGGACTTTCCCTTCCAGTTACTCCTTCTGTCTTTCTGCTTCAGCCTCTCTCCCCGTGTCATTGCCTTACTTCAGGACACAAATATATTTAATTATTTCCCAACCTTAAAACTAAACTAATAATACATGAGAACAACCCCTGCCCCCCACCCCGCCCCAGATAATCCTGCCTCCTGTTCAAACTACCATCTCATCTCTCTTGTTCTTTGTACCATTAGGAACAAAGAACCATTATCTTTAAAATAGGAAAAATGGAGGTATGATGAATTCACATGTGTCTCTCCCCTTTGCCACTCCTGGGTCATCTTTCATTCCATGGTAGCCCAGCTTCCATGGAACAGAAATTGCTTGTAGAAAGGCCAGTGGCCTCCAATTCACGAATTCAGTGCCTGGTCTTGGTCTTCATCCTGTAACCTCTCTGGAGCACATGACCCTCTTGACACCCTGCACATTGAGCTCCCTTCTCCCATGGCTTCCGAGTGTTACTTTTCCCACCGCTTTTCTATCTGCCACTTCTCACCTCCTTTGCTGACCTGTCCTCTTCTGCCCATTCTCACAGGTGAGTGCTAATGAGGAATCTTACTGTGACCTCCTCACACTGGACACCTCCCTCTGTTTGACAGTCCCACCATGTTGTAGGGAATCATAATATGCCCCCCTGAATATGCCACCCCCAAATATGCCACTTTGACATAAGTCTCAACTGCCTTCAGCTCCAAAGGACATTTTGAGCTGAAGGCAGTTGAGAAGAAGCAAACACAAGGAAAACCTCTCTGCCCCCCTCCTCTGTACTAGGAGAAGCAGGATGGTTCTCAGTCACTGGAGACAACTCTAGACTTTTACAGCCCAGATATGGCATCAGAAGCATCTATGTAACTAACCTTACTGAACAACCCTTATCCTTCATTAGTTTCTCCCCACATATTAATCTTCCCACAGTTTGCCACCCCTGAAAAGCCCTTTCTTTAGTCTTGTCACCTCTCTACAAAAGTACTGTTCTTTGTTAAATACTATATAAAACAAGTTCTGACCACCCTTTGAGTTTCTCATCCTTGAACTTCTTGCACATGTATGCACACTGCATGAGTTAATAAACTGTTTGCTTTTCTCTTGTTAACCTGTCTTTTGTCAGTCTAATTTGCAGGACCCCACCTGGAGAACTTAGGAGTGTAGAAGAATAAGATTTTGTTCCTCTGCTGCAACGTCTGGATGTGCTCATGTCCATTCTAAGAAGCCCCATGGCTTAGCCGTCTGTGCTTCCTCACCAGTCCCCTGGGTTCCCCCATTGCAAGGCCCTGGGCTCAGTGAATGGCAGATTCCGTAGCTCTTTCCCTGATGCCAGGTTGTGGGAAAATGGATCGCTCAAAGGTCCCTGCTTCACAGAAACTGCACAGGGTAGGAAAGCAGTATCTTTCCTTTCAATGAGGCAAGATTAATGCACTGGGTGTGGTAACCAAAGATATGCTAACAGCCCAAGTTTCTGCCCAGGAACACTCACTCACTGGCATGCCCTGGTCAAAGGCACAGACGCTCCCTCTACAGGCATGAGTACAGTTCCCCTGTGGTTAGCCCCAGCCCCTGCCCTCCACAGGGCTGCCCTTCCACTCAGACCTGGGCCCAGGTGCCCAGCGGCCCCTCCTCCCTCTCTATGGCCAGCTTCTCTCCAGTATGGACGGAGGCTCCTGCGTCTACCCATTGCCATCACACTTCCTACCCTCAGTTCAAGCTTCTTTACGCTGTATAAAATGTCCCTCAAAATTCGAAATAAAAAAGTTTCCAGATACTTGATCTGTTATTCCTTCTTTCTTCTAATCAATTGAACACATACTTATTGCAGGTTCATATCTGTTCTGGGCACCTTGCAAAACACTAGGATATAGCAAATGACAATAATGCCCTCCAGAAACTTACAGACTGCTGGGGAGAAACAGGTAGGTGATCTGATGATTTCAATGCAATGCGACATGCTCTAAAACAGCTAGACCTGGCCCTGTGTTTCTGAACGAGCCACTATTCCCTAAATGCGTCAAACCTTGGCAGACATATCTTGATCTCCCTGGAATGCTCTCTCCTCCGCAACTCAGCCTTGTGGGTTACACATTCTTGAAGACATAGCCTGGAAGTCCCCTGTCACGGCAGCTTGCTCAGTCTTCCCAAGCAGAATCTGTCATTGCCTTCGCACAATCCTGTAGCACCCTGGACACACTGTTTTTGGCCCACTGACTGCACTAGATTGATTGTTTATGCCTGTTCCCCATGAGACTGTGAGTTCTGAAGAGACAGAAGAAGTCTTGATCAGCAGTATATGGACAGTGCTGAGTTCATTTCAAGAGACAATCATTGAGATAAACACATGTAGAAATGAATAAATAACTGAATAAAGCTGTATTCAGTGAAAGATAAGTTTTGCCCCCAGCCTCTTCCAAATATTATGTAACTGAGGAAGTTTGAGGAAGATGATTTTGCTTGAAAGTGAAAATCAAATAACTGCCTTTGGAAGTTAAGGAAGGAAAATATACCCCTTAACATTCCAGTGTCTTTTCTAAATAAAGTTAAAATTTGGCAAAGGGAGTTTTTAGCAGCAAGTGCACAGCAGAACAAATGGAGAATTTCAACTTGATTATTTCAATCAATGGTTAATTTTTAAAAAAAAAACAGAATTTGGGCAAACATTATGAACACAGACATATTTTTCATGGAGTAGGTGGAATTTCAGATGGTGGATTTGTTGCTCAGGGCTGCCACAAAACAAAGTACCATGAATTGGGGGGCTTCAACAACAGCAATTTATTTATTGCCTCACAGTTCTGAAGGCTGGAAGTCCAAAAATCGAAGTGTGGGCAGCATTGGTTCTCCTCAGGGCCATAAAGGGACTGACCTGCTCCAAGCCTCTCTGTTTGGCTTGTAGATGGTCATCTTCTCTCTGTGTTTCTTCCCATTAGTTGTGTCATGTCTCTGCTCAAATTTCTCCTTTTCATAATGACACCAGTTACATTGAACTAGGGCCTACACTAATGACCTCATTTTTTCTTTATTACATCTATAAAGACTATCTCTGAATAAGGTCACATTCTGAGCTACTAAGGGTTAGGACTCTAATATATGGTTTGTTTTTTTTGTTGAGTCGGGGTCTTGCTCTCTTGCCCAGGCTAGAGTGCAGTGGCACCATCATAGCTCACTGCAGCCTCGAACTCCTGGGCTCAAGTGATCCTCCACCTCAGCCTCCTAAATCACTGGGATTACAGGTGTGAATCACTACACTCAGCTAGGACTCTAATAGATCTGTTTTGGATTCAAGGACTATGGTCTTTAGAAGAAGAAAAGAAATGTATTTAGGAGTCCCTGAGCAGGACCAAGGAAGGTTAAAGTATACAAAGAACAGGCAGCACCAAATTAATAAACCAAACCAATGGGAAATTTACCCAATTAAATTGGATTGAGCAAAGCAGGCTAACTGAGGTTCGTCAGCTTTTGGTAGAAAGAGCGACTCAGAAGCTCAGTCTTATCAGTCAACATATAATTTCAAATTAGAGTTTTATAAATATATTTCTGTGGTTGAACATAGTGATTTGAACACAGGCTTTTATTTCTTGCTTTTCCTAAAGCCTGCTACAATTATGGTAGAAGGACAAAAAATAAAAGGTATGAACACATAGTAACCTAAAGAATGCCAGGTGATGCAGGAATAGACAAGAGATGTGAAAAATATTTGGAAAATGGAAAACAGGTGGATGAATGATGAACTCTGAGGGACAGGGGGATGTGAAACCCAAGTATGCTCCCCAGCGAAGCTCACTGATTCACACAGTAAAACCCTGGGGAGACTCAGGAATTGGCATGTTTGCTCTCTTGGAAGTTAAATCTTCAAATATCATTTCACAACCCTCAATTTAAATCCAGTTCATAACTTGGCCCTAATTTCCAGACTTGAGATAGAAATCTCAATGGCTTCTTTGACATCTCCAATTGGATGTCTTTAACGACACCTCAAAACTTCACATTTCCAAACAGAATTCTGGTTCTATCCTTCTTAAAACCTGCAATCTTCTCACCTCACTCTTCCACAACTCCTTTTTCCCCACGGTTTAGGTCAAAACCTTAGAATCAGGAATTTCTGTGTCGTTCCTACTTTTCCTGCAAAGTACAACTAAAAACCCTAAAAATTGTATATGAAACAAATATAAGAAGACTTTGAAAGGTAGAGAGAAGAAAGCAGACTGTCTAGGGACCTCAAGACTCAAGGAACAATGTGATGGTGAGTTTCCTGGGTTTTTATTTTTGCCCCATGTATTCTAGACTTGCTGCTGAAGAAGCCTACACCAAGAAACACCAAAGATACAGACATAAAAAATAACTTGAGTCAAAGATTGAGGAAATGTGCAGCCTACCAAGACAGAAAATATTTAGACAAGAACTGCTCTGCTCCAGGCATACATTGCAGGAAAAACTGTGACCCACCTTTACCCACACAAGAAAAGACCCTGTAGACAGCCTAGAATTTCACCCTCACAAAGCTGTGGGGTGCCCCTCTCCCTGCCTGCAGGGTAGTATCAGAAGAACCCCAATAGAAAGTGAGCCCTTTTACCATCACCCACTGAGGCCACCCTCAATACAATATCAGTAGTGACTGGATGTGAAACTGGAGCTCCCACCCTTGCCCAGTAATAATGAAAATGGTTTATTACATTTTAGTAAAGGTGAAGATTGGCAGAGTGGATTAAAAAACACAATCGAACTACCAACTACAGAAACTTGCTGCCTATATAATATAAATAGGTTGACAGTAAGTGGATGGAAAAAGATTAATCATGCAAATATTAATGAAAGAAAGTAGGAATGGTTATACTAATACAGATGTAGACTTAGAGCAAATAAAATTCCTAGAAATAGAAAGAGACATTTCATAATGACAAAAGGCACAATCTACCAAGAAGACAGAGCAATTGTAAATGTGTATGCCAAATAAAAGAGTTGTAAAATATGTGAACACAAACTGGTAGAACTGAAAAGAGAAAAAGACAAATCCACAATTATAGTTGGAGATTTCAACACTCCTCTATCAAAAATTGATATAAGACACAGAAGAATTCAACAACACCATCAACAAATAGGATCTAATTGGCATTTATAGAATGCTCCACCCAACAAGAACAGATACAAATTCCTTTCAAATAATCATGAAATATATAGCAAGATAGATCACATCCTGGGCCATAAAACAAACCTCAACACATTTAAATAAGTGAAATTATACAGACTGTTTTCAACTACAATGGAATCAAAGTAGAAATCAATATCAGAAAGAAAACAAAAATATCTCCAAATACTTAGAAACTAATGTACACACTAAATAATCCATGAGTCAAAGAGTAAATCTCAGGGGAAATTTAAAAAATAACTACATTGAACTGAATGATAAACACAACATATCAAAATTTCTAAGATACAACTAAAGCAGTGCTAAGAGGCAAATTTATAGTACTAAATACATGCGTTAGACAAGAGGAAAAATCTCAAATCGATAATCTAAGCTCCAAACTCAAGAATGTAGAAAAGGGAGAACAAAATAAACCCAAAGTAAGCAGACAGAAGGCACTAGTACAGAGCAGAAATCAATTAAATGAAAAACAGAAAAAACAGTAGAGAAAACCAATGTAACCAGGATCTAGTTCTTTGAAAAGCTCAATAAAATCAATAAACCTCTAAGAAAACTGATAAAGAAAAAATAGAAGAGACACAAATTACCAACATAAGAAATTAAACATGGGAGGCCAGGTGCAGTGGCTCACGCCTATAATCCCAACACTTTGGGAGGCCCAGGCTGTTGGATCACTTGAGGTCAGGAGTTCGAGACCAGTCTGGCCAACATGGAAAAACCCTTCTCTACTAAAAATACAAAAATTATCCAGGTGTGGTGGTGTACATCTGTAATCCCCAGCTACTCAGGTGGCTGAGGCAGGAAGATTGCTTGAACCCAGGAGGTGGAAGTTGCAGTGAACCAAGATCACACCACTGCACTCCAGCCTGGGTGACAGAGTGAAGCTCTCTCAGAAAAAAAAGAAAAAAGAAAGAAAGAAAGAGAGAGAGAGAGAAAGAGAGAAAGAAAGAAAGAGGAAAGAAAGAAAGAAAGAAGGAAGGAAAGAGAAAGAAAGAGAAAGAAAGAAAAAAGAAAGGAGGGAGGGAGAGAAGGAAGGAAGGAAGGAAAGAAAAGGAGAAAGAAAGAAAGAAAAAGAAAGAAAGAAATTCAACATGAAACATTACTAGGAGCCCTGCAGATATTAAAAGGATCATAAGAGAACACTATAAACAATTCTACACACATAAATTTAACAACTCAGATGAAATAGATGAATTCCTCAAAAAATACAAACTACCAGCCATGCACGGTGGCTCACACCTGTAATCCCAGCACTTTGGGAGGCTGAGGCAGGCAGATCACGAGGACAGGAATTTGAGACCAGCCTGGCCAACGTGGTGAAACCTGGTCTCTACTAAAAAATACAAAAATTAGCCGGGCGTGGTGGTGCGCACCTGTAGTCCCAGCTACTTGGGAGGCTGAGGCAGGAGAATTGCTGGAACCTGGGAGGCAGAGGTTGCACTGAGCCGAGATTGCACCACTGCACTCCAGCCTGGGCGACAGAGCGAGACTCCGTCTCAAAAAAAAAAAAAAAAAAAAAAATACAAACTACCGCAACTTACCCAATATGAAAGAGAGAGCTCATATAGCCCAGTAACTGTTAAGAAAATAGAGTTTATAATTTTAAATCCTCCTCCAGCCCCAAAATATCTCTAGGCCCAGATGGTCTCTCTGGAGTTACTTACAAAGGATCAGGAATGAAGATCATGGGTGGACTCCTGAACAGCAATGCTGGAAGCTGTAAGACCATGCAGCAATGCCTTTGAAAACTGAGAGGAAATTTTTCCTACTGAAAATTCTGTTCCAGCTAAATGATCAATGAAGTGCGAGGATTAAATAAAGATATTTCAAATATGCAAGCCTGAAACTTTACCTCCAATGCCTTGATGAATATGCTCCCCCCAAACAAGAGAATAAATTAAGAAAGGAAGACATGGGGTCCAGGAACAGGGGATCTTTCAAAGGAGAGGGACATTTACAATCTCCTAGGAAGTGATGAGACAGATACCAGGATGATAGCTGTGCAGCACATCTAGAGAATGAGAGGGAAGAGGCCCCAGGGAACATATTTCCAGGAAAATCAGTGGATCTCTTTTGTTGGGAAATCTGGTAAAAGTATTAGTTATAGGAACACAGAAAACAAGACAAATAAAAAAACAAACAAACAATTCTAACTCCAGGAAAAACAAAGAGTTGTACTATCAGAAAGAAAATATAACCATAATATGCTATGTATCCTCACGTGAAAATTTCCATAGTTATAATAACATAATCATCTAATTATAATTTAGCTATGTATTTTCATGTAACTATATTGGGAGGATGTAGGATGCAAACACAAACAGGTGTGTATGGCTAAAGGTATCTGTGAAATTTTCCATATAAAATTTCCCAGATATCTTTTATACAAGTTAATAGAGAATATCCAAATTGGAAAAATGAATGAATAGTAAGTGTGTCACTTAGACAAGTGGATGTAAATACAAGAAATAACACTAAAAGAATTAAAATGGGTTGTCTCAGGGGTATGGATGACAGGTACATTATTTTTTTCCTTATATGCCTTGTAATACTATTTGGCATTGTAAACTGTGTACGTGTTACTACCTTGATAAAAATTAAAATTATGATAACATCTATTTAGATACTTTTTTTTTTTTTTTGAGATGGAGTTTCACTCTTGTTTCCCAGGCTGGAGTGCAGTGGCACAATCTTGGCTCACTGCAACACCCGCCTCCTGTGTTCAAGCGATTATCGTGCCTCAGCCTCCTGAGTAGCTGAGATTACAGGTGCCTGCCACCATGCCCAGCTGTTTTTTTGTATTTTAAGTAGAGATAGGATTTTACCATGTTGGCCAGGCTGGTCTTGAACTCCTCACCTTAGATGATCTGTCCACCTCGGCCTCCCAAAGTGCTGGGATTACAGGTGTGAGCCCCTGTTAGATAAATTTTGAGTGTTCCTTTGTTTTCACTGTGAACTTTCACAGCTCTGCCCACCAGCTAGCTCTGCTACCCACACTCCGAGATGTGGAGAGCAACAAAGGCAGAGGGGATTGACATTTCTTTACCTGGTGAAATGGGTAAAAGGTTTCAATTAAGCTTCCGTGAAACAGTGAAACAGTGAGCACCGTGAAACAGTGAATGGGAACAACTCACAGCCCTCTCAACATCGTGTTTCTCATTTGCCTGACTGAGTAGCAGGAAGTTTATAGTTCAGGATATTTTTGTTGACCAAAAGGTGAGATATTTGGAGTTTGTTTATGTATAATCTCAGCATATAAACTCAGAAGCTTTTCAAGCAAATCCCATTATTGACCTTGGAAATAAAACGTCTAGGAAGCTCAGAAATGATGAAGGTGTTCTCAAGCACAAAGGGTAAAGCTTTCCTCCATCTGGGGTTTTGACAGTGTCCACCTGAAGAAGGCCAAGGTCCATCACTCAAACAAGCCCTCCCCTCAAGGTTGTGTGGGCCTCCAATTCTGCAGTCTGGAGCTCTTGTTAAATACTTTTATGGGCAGAAGCAATGCAAAAGGCCTGCCTGGAGAATTCTCTCTTGACAGGAAGGTGAGCTGCAGTGGGAGAACTAGGGCCTTTTTCTTTTCCATTGATGCTCTGAGCAAATATAAATAATAATAATAAAATAAAATAAAAATCAAGGCTGAGCATAAAAAACAAAAACAAAAACAAAAACAAAAAACATCACGCCTGTAATCCCAGTGATTTGGGAGGCCAAAATGAGAGGATCACTTGAGCCTAGAAGTTTGAGACCAGCCTGGGCAACCTAGGGAGACCTCATCTCTACAAAAATTAAAATAAATTGGCCAGGCATGGTGGTGTGTGCCTGTAATCCTCGTGCCTCAGAGGCTGAGGCAGGAGGATCACTTAAGCCCGGGAGGTCAAGGCTGCAGTGAGCCATGATCAGGCCACTGCACTCCAGCCTGGGTAACAGAGCAAGACCTCGTCTTAAAAAACAAACAAACAACAACAACAACAACAAAAAACTCTCCAAACATACATCTTTCCCTACCAGGGTGAAGAATCCAAGGCTGCAGGCAGGCCTGGCTGCATAATGTTCAGAACCCAGTTCCCACACAATGATAATGCAGGGCCTTTTATAAAAAAAAATTAGTAAAGACTTCAAAATGGTGAGAGCAGAGTGTGAAACCAAGCACAGGACCCTGTGAGACTGCACAAGTCACAGCCCAGGGAGCAGCCCTGGGTGCATGGTCTGATGAAAATGTCTGGATTGAAGTAAAGGCCCACATTTCTATTTGTTCATTAGAAGTTCATATCATGGTTACCTCCTTAGAGATAAGAGCTCCACTTTGGGAGGCCGAAGAGGGTGGATCACTTGAGGTCAGGAGTTTGTGACCAGCCTGGCCAACATGATGGAATCCCATCTCTACTAAAAATACAAAAATTAGCTGGGCATAGTGGTGGGCACCTGTAATCTCAGCTACTTGGGAGGCTGAGGTAAGAGAATCGCTTGAATCTGGGAGGTGGAGGTTGCAGTGAGCCAAAATCACGCCCCTGCACTCCAGCCTAGGCAACAGAGCAAGACTCCATCTCAAAAAAAAAAAAAAAAAAGCTACAGGTGTCTGAAACCTAGGTATGCTCTGCTCTTTTTCTACCAGAATGACCACAGTGAAAGGTTGTGACCAGGGAGGAGGTGAAATCAGAGCAGACACCATGTGTCTGTCCAGCAGCTGTCTTTATTCCTATAGATTGGGAGGTTTAGGCTGATGCCATCAGCACTGCTCTGCATGCCCTCCCCTCCTGCAAACCCAGAAAACACTTCTGAGAAGATCAAGTGCCTGGTAGAAATGATTCCGTATCCCCCAAGTAAACAGCATGCATAAAAAGAAGCAGAACCCTTTATCCTTTAAAGAAAGTGTTTTGACAGATTTTCTATGTAATGTAAAGAAAATAAAGAAGAAAATTAAGAGTCTCTGCATATTCATGATATTTCCCCTGTGGAGCATTTTGGTGCTATTTTGATAGCCGTGGGTGGTACCCTCTCTTGGGAAGTTTCTAGCTCTAAATGACATGGAACATATACATGCTCGCATGAGCACATTGTTATCTGCATTTATACCAAATCCTGGGCAAGATGGGGAGCTGAAAGCACCACTGTGAGAAATGGACATTGACTCTGAAATACACCAAACTTTGGCCTGTGTTTGAGTTCTTCCAATTGGCTCATATTCGAACACAGAAATGTCATTTTGAAGATAAATCAAAGCTAGTAAATAAATATTAGACATTTTGGTGGTCAGATTCTAAATAACTAAGTGAAACTGCATCCACTTAAAATATTAAGTAGTTTTTCCCAACGCTAAAAAGCATCTGTTTTTTGCCATGAAAAAAAACTGTCAGTCGATGTCTTAGAAAAATGTCATTTACTAAGTTTCCACATCTCCAAAGTGGGTCAGCCGTGATGCTTGTTTGTTTGTTTGTTCCTGCTCAGATTCACAGGCTTCTTGGGATTAACCATATGGGGTAAGTGAAGATGAAGCAAAAGGAATCTGATCTGAGATCCTGACCAAATTGTCCCTGCCATCTTCGAGGAGAGAACGTACATCTATTAAGGGATACTTCGATCCCTCTCATCCCTTCAAAGTCTGGCTCCAATCTTACCTACCTGGAAAGTCAGTTGTGAAAATGTATCCCACACCCTTGAAATTAAATCTCCACCATGTCCGCCTTTTTCTCTTATATTCTTAGAGAGGATTATATTTGTTTGCAGTTAATTATCCTTTTGTTTATAAGAATGGTTTCATTTTTCTCATAAGTATACACATCATTCGCCTTTGTTGGAACGCAGTCTTGGAGAACAGTGTGGGTCTCCCCAGAGTGTGCAGGACAGAACTGTGTCCCCAGAGCCCCCTCACATTGCTGCTGCTGTCTAACCGCCTCTCTCACTGTGTCAATGTTTGGCACTAATCACCAAAACAAATGCATCATTTGATCTGCTACAGGGAAACCTCAATTAAAAATATGTGAACATTTTATGCTTGGAGAAATAACTTATGTAAGGTTTTCTTCATAATACCTGATATCTCTTGTTAAGGGTATGCTTATTCTATAAAATATGTTAGATAAATTCTCGATAAGCCGCAGTGGTTGTTAAACAAACGCAACTACGATTAAGATAATAGCTGTGATAAATGGCTTAAAATAAACAATGAAATTCTTAGACATTTAAAAGGAACATGGTAAATGGAAAGTGCATAAATAAGATGGGAAACCAGGACACTGTTGTTCTTGATCCAGGCTAGGGCTCCAGTGTCCTCATCTTATCTGAAGGAAGTAGTTATGGTCTTTATGAGTTCTGTAAGGTTTATTACTCTCAGTTACTTTTCTTTTTAAAAGTTGTTTTTAAGCTTACAAAAGTATTCTTCCAGCTGGGGCTGCAAGGTTAAAAAAAAAAAAAAAGTATTATTAACCCCCTACAACAATGTCAAGCAATGTGGAATTTTTGAGTAAAATGTAAATGGTCTTTTTCCTCTTCTGACTCCTCCCTGCCAGATCCTTGTGCAATTTCTGTACACCTCATGTGTGCACAAATGCACGTGTGAACATGTGGATTTTTTGGTATATAAATGATACCACATATACATACTGTTTGGAGTTTTACTGTTTTCATTTCATAACTGACATTTTTCCAATCAAATTCAAATCCGTTTCATCCTACTCATAGGCTGTATGATATTCCATAAAAGAGTCACATCATAATTATCCTTCTGTAGAAAGCCACTTAAGCTGCTTATTTTTGATCCTACTTGTAATGTTTCCATGAACATCCTTGTACATGTATCTTTGAGTGTGTACATGAATATCTTTGTAGGAAAGTTTCTAGAAGAAAAGTTTCTGGGTCAAAGAGTTTGTGCATTTTTAATCTTAATAGGTATTGCCAAACTGACTTCCCAAAGGATTTTTATCATTCCAGAGACAGTCCATGAGACTGTCCATTTCCTCACAGCTTTACCAACACTGGGTTACCAGATTTTTTTTTTTGACTCTCTAACAATATGATTTAATTGGCATTTCCCTGTGTTTAAATTTGTATTCACCTTATTATCTATAAGATGAAAAATCTCATTAGTTATTGATTTTTGTTTCTCTTTCTATTTCTTCTCTTTTGTACCTACAGATTTCATCAAATATCCGATCATCCTTTGTTGATCATACTGTTTACAAACAAATTAATAAAATTCAACAAAATCAATAAATTCAACAGTATTCATAGTTGGGTTGCATTTCTTCTGCAATTATTACTCTTATTTACTCTTTCTTTCTTCCATAAAACTTTCCTCAGAATCGGAGGGCTTTGGTAGAAGTGAGCAGTGCATGGTAGGGAGCCAGTACAAAGGCTGGAGGCCTCATCAGTTCCAAGGAAGGAAGGCTTTGTTCTGGGAGCCTTTGTGTCACTTCTGAGAGGAGCTGCATTTGGGGGATTTTCCTTCCATCCAAGCTATTATAGACAACTCAGGCTCTGCTTCTCTCTCCAGCCTCAACATCTGAAGTAGAAGCCCCCCACCCCCAGATCCTTCCTAGACTACAACCGTAGTCTAGGAGCTCTGGTTTGGGGACAAACACCTCGAAGCTAGCCAGTCCCCTTGGGCCAGGTGGGAGAAGGTTGTAACAGTCCCAGCCGTTCTGCAGACAGCCCTTCTTCCACTGCTCACCTTGTATACCTCCTTCACAGCCCACTCGTGCTCTAGGTATTGGTGACTTGGGAGTTTCTGAAAGGGTCCCACCTCTGTAGCAGCCTCCTCCTGCATGGGTTCTGGATTTCAATTCTCTCAGTCCATCAAATTAAGTGGGTCTCTGCTGGGGGCATCTGACAATGTTTGAAGATATTTTTGGTTGTCACAATTTAGGGGGAGTATGGCCAGTATTTAGTGGGAGAGGCCAGGCATGTTAATAAACCTCCTACGATGCATAGGACAGCCTCCACAACAAAGAATTATCCAGTCCAATGTCTCAGTAGAGCCAAGTTTGAGAAACCCTGATCTAATTCCACCTATTTTCTTTCTTTAATACACCCTTTCCTGTTTCCCAATGCTAATATAACTTTATTCTTTTGAAACATATTTCGTGTAATTTCAATGAGATTGGGGGAGAGAGAGGATGTCTTAGACAGTTCTGGCTGCTGTCACAAAGTACTGTAAAATGGGTGGCTCATAAACCAGAGAAATTTCTTCCTCACTGTTCTAGAGGCTGGAAGTCCAACATGGTCAGGTTCTGGTGGGGGCCCTCTTCTGGGTTTCAGACTGCTGACTTCTCATTGTATCTGCACATGGTAAAAAGAACAAAAAAGCTATCTGGAGCCTCTTTTATATTGGAATGAATCCCATCATGAAGGCCACCCTCATGACCTAATCATTTCCCAAAGATTCCACCTCCTAATATCATCACCTTGGAGGCTACCATTTTAAGATACAAATTTTGGGGGACACATTTAGTCCATTGCAGAGGACAAGCATATTGATGAACTTAGTCTGCTGTCACAAATGAGGAGATGCAGTTTATTATTTTACTAATACACCTTGGGTAGAGACCAATGAGCAAACATTTCTTAAATATGCACCATGTACATGCCACGTGCAAACACTCTGTAGTCTGAGTCAAGCTTGAGGACTATGGAAATGGGTTCAGATTTCATTCTCAAACTCTTCTCTTCCTATTACAGTTTTTCACAAATCACATCTGACTAAAATGAATGCATAGTGCAGTGTTAAAGGGCCAAAATTTTAAGTGTCAATATATACGAAAGGGCTGTGTGTCACAAGGGAAAAGATCATCCCCTACTCTACTTTGTTGTCTTGGTGATAGTGGGGAACTTGCAGGCTGTTCTGGTGTTTCTAACTTGATATCCAAACATGAGAGCTCATGTTCCCAGGAAAACAGAAGGTTGGAGTTGAAAGAACCTTAAAGATCATGTGGTTTGTGGTTGATTGCTACATTCATGGCCTCCATGAAGTACATCCTGTGTAGTCTCCCTTCCCATTGACTATGGGCTCAGCCATGACACTTGCTTTGGCCACCAGGATGGCAGCAAATATAATGCCAGGAAAGGCTTGATAAATGCTTTTGCTTTGGATCTTCCTCCTTTTGGAACACAGCTATACCGGTCAGAAACTCAGTATTCTGCAAGACACAGGGCATCCTGGCTGGTAGCCCAGGCTAATCACCAGACAGGTGAGTGAAGACACCTTGGACTACCCAACCTTAGGTGAGCTGCTAAAAGGCTGCCTCTGAATGAGTGAGCACTGGTAAGACCAGCAGAATAACCAACCAGCTAATCCCAGCTTAACTGTGTAATTGTGAGCAAATAAATTGTTGTTGGTATAAGCCATTGATTTCGAGGCTGTTTGTAACATCAATAAATACACATAGTACAACATCTTCCTTTTAGAGACAAGACAATTAAGAAAGTCATGCTATATATAGTGGCCAAATTCTCAGGCTAGCTCCACAAAAGCCCATAATATGCCGGAAGGTGGTACTAATAATATTCTTTCAATTACCTCCACACCATGTCACATTACGTAAAGGGTGAGTTCTTGGTCTCAACATTGCATGCCAAGTTTATGTTATGCACACACCCTCTCTCTTCTACTCCTTAATATTGCCACCCCCATTTAAGTTGGGAAAGAGGGAGTAGAATGTAGTAGCTACTTCTAAAACTCTCCCAAGTGCTAATCTGCATTAAAGAAACATCCTTCCAGATTGTCCACGTTCCAGATGTTATGAAAAAGGAAGCCAGTCAGGTGGTTGGTTGCACAAGGACCCAGATCTCAAAGGGAGTAGGAAATTAATTCTGATCGCTGTTGAGTACAGAAAGGCTCAATTTTATGTTCTGATCTGTAAAATCGGGCACTGCCTACCTCTGAGCACCAAGTGTCCCCAGTCTGGCAGCTCTAATCACATGGCACAGAATCACAACTCTTAATTGAAGCATGACTCTTGGCTAAGTTCCACAGGACACTAAGAGGTTTAACACACAATTCTAGACCTCAATGGATTTTCTGTCTAGATGGGAAGAGAGATCACATGCCTACAGGAAAATGACATCAATAGAGCTTAAGTTGGTTTAAACAATTATTATCATACTGGTTATGAAGTTGTTGAAATCATTCCCTATTAACTGCCTCAAGTCTCCTGAGATCCCCGAGCCCTTGCTCTGGTGTTCCTGGCTCCTCCTCCAGCTTCGAGAGCTCCCAAAAACTCTCCCAGGATCAGCAACTGAAGCACTGAAGCTTTCCACTACAGGCAATCTCCACAACCCTGTCTATCATGGCCCTGTCCATTCTGATTGGCCAGTGACCATCAAGTATAGGTTATTAAATATTCTGAATATCACTGTGGAGGACAGGCAGTAAACTTTAATTTCTAAATGAGTGGCAGAGATGCCAGGTGTTGCCATGTTAGGTGAGCTGCTAAAAGGCTGCCTCTGAATAAGTGAGCATTGGTAAGACCAGCAGAAGAACCACCCAGCTAATCCCAGCTTAATTGCAGAATTGTGAGCAAATAAATAGTTGTTGGTATAAGCCATTGATTTTGAAGCTGTTTGTAACATCAATAGATAAACACAGTACAACACCTTCCTTGAATAGGTCCAAAGGGGTAGATAATGTGCACCACTATATTAGCATACTCAGAGGGGAGGTTTATATGATCTGGAGAGATGGGTGGTACACAAATAATGAGGGAAGACCAAGGCCCTTGCTATGCCCAATTCATAAAACACAATTAGAATAGTGTAAGTACAAGCCAGAAGTTGCCCAGTTAAACGACAGAACTTGAGATGCAGTTTGGGACTTTATAATCCCTATATCCATGCTAATCCCCAGAAAACAGGGGGAAAAATTATTTTCTAAAATAAGGAACTAAAATGGGATACGGAGGCAGGATGAAAAAGGGTTGTTCCAAGGCTAGGGTTCTCCCAGGGAGTGAGACTTTTTTGAAGACTAGCAGGTGATATGCTTGAAAAAGAAGAAATGAGCCATAAATAAAAACACACACACAATTCTAGCAGACTCTGGTTTCCCATGAACGCAATCAACAGAATAGATTTTGTAGTTCTTTTGTAGCTCAACATACTTACAGTTGCCAAACCATACCGTTAATATTTTACCAGATGAGTATCTTTTTATGATCTGTGTTCTTCAATATAATTAATAGCACTGCTAAGGATACTGAACACTTACAATGCCAAAATAAAAAATAATTTATTCTAACACTATCACAACAACAAACAACATTTAACATCACACCAACAATATCACTAACATCACACCAACCATATCATTTTTCACTGTTTCATTCATCTCTAGCCATTCCACTGCCCCAGCTCACCAGAGGAATCAAGCTCAGGGCGTGGCCCAAGCTGTTGAAAGAGGAGGGTGACCAGGATGCTGGAGCTCACGGTCATCAAAAGCCTGTCTGCATAAGCCCCTCACTTAAAAGAGAGAAATGTGGGCTAGGCATTCCCTGGAACCCTGTGACATTGACAGTCTTGGAAGAATGAAAGAGTTTAAGCCTGTCTAGTCTAATGTCTAATTGAGAGGACAGCCGACTTCTCAGAACAGAAGCCAGAGAATATTTATGACTAATCTAGTCTCCCCTTTCCTTCTGTAATGCTCTGCAGTTTTAAGAAGGCAAAGACATTTCAAGAAGGAGAAACAACCTGTGCAAAGGCTCAGAGTAAAAAAGGTGGAGCGAGGCCACATTTGAAGGATGATGAGGGGTCTCAAGAGGCTGGTGGGACCTGGATGGATTTCGACCGGGAAAGGGAGGTGAGTTTGCTCCATTTGTATGTATCCTTGAGGTACATTAGCTACTTCAGGGCCAGAAATAGATGTTCTGGACTATGTCTTGATTAAATTAATAGAACTCACATGATAGGATCCTCTCTATCTCATTTTATATAGTAGTTATGAGCAGTGTCCCAATTCTATTTTACACTTAATAAATTGGGAGCACACTAATACCAATGAGTGAATACCTTTCCTTAGAAGGCTCCAGTCCTTGGAAAAGTTGATGTCTCCTCGAAGCCCTAAAACTTCTGAAGTCCTGTGATTAAAGTGGTGAATAATAGGTCATTTTTTAGGCAGAACGACCAAGGCATACTGTTGTGGACTGAATTGTGTCTCCCCCACAACCCTTCCAAAATTCATGTGTTGAAGTCATAAGCCTCAGTACTCAGAATGTGACCTTATTTGGAGATAAGTTCTTTAAAGAGGTAATTAAGTTAAAGCGAGGTAATTAGGATGGAGCCCTAACCCAAGAGGACAGATGTCCTTATAAGAGGAGAGGAGGAACAGCCACACACACAGAGGGAAGACCACGCGAGGACACAGGGAGAAGATGCCACCTACAAGCCAAGGAGAGAGGCCCCGGGAGAAACCAAGCCTGTGGACACCTGGATCTTGGGCTTCAGCCTCCAAAACCATGAGAAAGTACGTTTCTGTTGCTGAAGCCCCCCCAGGCTGTGGTGCTTTGTTAGGGCAAAAATCCTGAGCAGACAAATATGTACACCAGTCCCAGTGCCCAGCCTCATACGGGGCCTATGTTAAGTCAACTCTCATGTGCCAAAGATTCCACTTCCTCCAGCTTTAGGTACAAAGGAGGGCAATGAGCTGCCCTTTTACCTATGTTCTCTCAACACAGATCATCAAAAGGGAGCAGAAGGAAGTGGGAAGGAGGTCTGAGAAGTTGCCAACGTAGACAAGAAGTCCTCAGAGGGTACAGCAGGACATTCTGGGGTGCAGGGTTGGGAGGACTTTGTGGAGACTGTGCTTCAGTCCTGCCCCACAAGACTGTCATGAGCACTGATGGGTTTGAAGGGAATGTGGACAGAAGGAAGAGGCACTCGCTCCCTGAAGGGCCATCCTTCACGTTTAAAATAGCCTCAGTCAAGCCTGCCAGATGACAGTGAGTCGCAGGATGGTGGATTTCTTACCTGTCCCTTGGCCAGAGCCACCGTCCTTGCGGCCAGCAGCGTGGCCCGGCTCCCTTCGTCCAAAACAAACACTAATGCAGGCAGGCAGCCCTGTGGGTGCGAAGGCTCAGGAGAGTGAAGGCTTGTTTTGGAGGTCATCCCATTTAATCCTTCCCTTCTGCCTTTCTCTTTGTTTCTCACTGAAGCCCAGAAAGCTTGCCTGGTCGTGATTTTTATTATTAGTGGTATTAATATTAGTGTCTTGCCTTTCGGTTTGGATGGCCTGCAGAACTCATGCCCAGCAGTGCACAGCCACTAAGCCCGTTGAGACAGGGGGCTTAACTGGGCTAGGGGGCTTCTAGCTCCCAGCCTCTGTGGGCTATTTTTGTGGGTTTTCTCGCTCTCTCCCAGCAAGCCTCGTGTCTGTGGGATGTACCCTGTCTTTCCCGTGCACGCATTTGAAAGGAGCAGATGAAAGCTGCTCCTCTGAGCCCGCCTAATTGGAGAGAATTGCAGTTTAGAGGTAAGGGTTGGGCCTAATAAGCAAGCAGGGGAGGGTGCGTAGAGGAGGGGGCGGGCTAGGAGGAGAAGGGCTCTTTTTTATGAAAATGTGGGCCTCCCCACTGTCATTCCCCTTCAGCTGCTGCCTCGCAGATGGACCCTTTAATTGAATTTTCCTACAGGCCTGGGGGAGGGAGTCATTTCAGGTCCAGAGAGCAATTGAAGTGAATCCGAGGGCTTTGGTTTCTTTTCATTAGGAGCTGAGGGCCAGGTGGGGTGGGTGTCAGTCTTGGTGTTTTCATCTTGTGCCTGCTATCTTTGTCTACCTTGCCATTCTTCTCATTTTCCCCCTTTTAAAAATCCACACTCAGGATTATGTTGCTACATCCTGGACTTAAGTCATCGCAGAAGCTTGGAGGAAGATGAATTAGAAAGATAGGGTTTTGTTTGATTCCATTGGATTCAACCTTTTACTGAGCACCTGCTGTTTGCCTAGGCCTATGTTCAGCTCTGATGAAGACAGTGGGAAGTTCAATGCATGCCTTCTGAGAATTTCTGCCCAATCAGAAAGAATGCCCTTAAAAATAAAAGAAAAAAGCAAAACAAAACAAACAGCCAATAAACAAAACCAGCGGAAAGACTACAGGATGAGGCACGACGTTCTAAACTGAATATGACCAAGCACTAACATGTACGGGTAAGGCAACCAGAGCAAGTCCCTCGAGGGTCAGAGGCATGTGGGACACTTATTTCGGACAACAGACTGTAAATGGCCTGATATCAAAAAATGCACCTATAGAATGCTCAATACCTCTCTCTGCCCCGGGAAGAGCAAGAAAGAAGGGTAAGAAAAGGAAAATAGGGTCCAGTTCTCCACCTTCTGTGAAAATAGCAAGGGTGTGCCTGTATCCAGGATTCTGCTGAGAGTCCTGTAGGTTCGAGTATGATCCCAGGAATGCTGTGAAGAACCTGAATATCCACCTGTCTGTATCTTCAACCATCTCAATTGAGCTTCATGAGATGGAAAATGTGGTCACATAGAGGGGAAGAAAATCTCCTACCACAAAACCAGGCATTGGTTCATTCATTCATCAATGTTTAAGTGTCTACCATATTTCTGAGTCTCTGTTCAAGACTGGAGATACAAAGTCAAATATCACATGGCTTCTGAGGTTAAAGGAGGGAAGCACCATGTGGGCATAACTTAATTCTTTTGTTAGTATTTTATAGCAAGAAAACTTAGTTGAAATCTGGGCACAGAGTACTTAATGGATATGGTAGGTGAGGGAAGAACACGAACTGCCTCTGTATAATAGATATCCCTAAATACAAAACATTCTAAACAAAGCAGGAAGCCTGTGAGTTCTTTATTGTGGCCCTCAGTGGCAGCCACGTGAGTCTTGGCATAGAAGTCATCCTCTGGTGCTCAGGGGACAGTAACTGAAGCTACTAGGGAGGATGGGGTGACCAGGAGAGGTGAAACCAGAACTGTGCTACAAAAGAGGGAGAGGATTTAGATGGAAAGAGAAGGAAGGCTACTCTGAGCCGATCACCCCTGGCAGAGACGTAGAGGTGGGAATGAGAATGCATATATAGAGAGAGGCGGCCGGCCTATCTGTGCAGGACCATGCCCATGGCAAATGGGAGAAATGTGTAGTCAGGTGAAGTCGAACCATCAAAGCGGATCCTCACTTGCATAATGAGGAATTTATTCTCACAGAAAAACAACTACAAAAAAATTAACTTTCATCAAGTTCCTGATATAACCAGTTACTTTTTTCATCTTGATTATTTATCATTGTCATGATCGTCATCATCATCATCATCACCTAATCCTTACATGACTACTGTGAAGTGGCAAATGTAATCCATTGTAGAGGGAAGGAGATCCTGGTTCAAACAGCGTGACTCACCCAGCATCACAGAGCTAGCGTGTGGGTGGAACTGAGAGACATGCATCAGCTCCTGCACCACAGCTGCCTCCCTGGCAGGGAGCAGGAGAACAGGGTCATGGCCAACATCCCCTTGCTCACTCCTCAGGTACTCTTAAGTATTGCCTGGGTACGTGGTGACCAGGGGGAAGGCGAACAGAGCCCACCAAAAAGCACTGGGGTCACCATTTTAGCAAATAAGCTGTCCCCCTGCCAATCCTCTGAGGCCAGCCTGCCCTACTCTTTTCCTGATGAGAGGTACTAGGCAAGTGTTCATTACGCCACCTGCTGTGTTAAGCACTTTACATTCATTACTTCAATTAATTCTCATGCCAACCCTTGCAAGTAAGAATTATGGCTCTTGTTTTACACCTTAGGACATGGCGGCTCTGAGAAGCCGGTTTGATTCCAGTGACTGAGCTCTTTCCCCCGGGCAGCTGTGCGCTGTAAGATGCTACCTCTGGAGCACTCCCCCTGCCAACGTCTTAGAGTTCACACTCAATAAACATCTTTTCAGAGATAAGTACATGCCACCCACTGCTAGCCACACACCTTGCCAACTCTACTTAAAAAATAAAAGCAAAAATCTTCAAGTATTGATTCATAAGGAGCTTGATGCATTAATGAGAACTAGTGTCAGTGGGTGACTTGCACAGTCACCAAGGGGAGGAAGGCATCCCCTTCTTCCTTGCTTTCCCCAGGGAGGACCCCAGGGATCACCTACCAAAAATTGTCAACTCAGCCTTCACATACGAATGCTGGGAACCTGGTGATCGATAATGACAAACCTGATGTTTGTTGATCGCTGTGTACCAGTCACTGTGCTAAGAACTTCACATATATGGTGGGATAGTATTTCAAAGCAGGGTGTCTCAATCTTGATACTACTGACATTTTGCACCAGATAATTCTTTTATATAGGAGGTTTTTCTGTGCATTGTAAGATGCTTAGCAGCATCTCTGACCTCTTTCTACTAGATGCTGGTAGCATCTCACTCCCTCCCAGTTGTGACCATCAGAAATGTCTCTAGACATTGCCCAATGTCTCCTGGATGCCAAAGTTGCCCCCATTTGAGGACGACTGTTTTAGAGTATAAATTGATGTTTGATACGTTGGGATCATTTGCCTCTAGTTCAGGCGAGCACAGAGACCGACAGCAATCTTTGTCAGCTTTGACTTGGGCCATTCCGGGCCATTCCAGGCCATTCTGCACCATCTGCCTGGAATTCTGGGTAACAGGGTCATGCCTCAGGTCGACCTTCCCCCATACAGCCAACACGGAGCAACATGAGCCCCACTCATGAAGGACCACAAACATAATTAACTATCCCCAAACCCCTGGGCCTTGGGTTTCCTGAGTTCGTTTGCTTGGGAACAGCTGCTAGTGGACATAAAACGCTGGGAGAACCCTTTCAGATCCTGCCTTGCCACTAATTAGATGTGTAATCTTACAAAGTGACTTAAGCTCTCTAAGGCTGAGTTTTCTTCTCTGTAAAATCAGGATAACAGCACTTTCATCACATGGGTTCTTGGGAAGATTAAACAGGATGCTAAATATAAAACACCTCCTCTTGTGCCAGGCAACATAGTAGGCTTAATCAATCTAAATTGTCTTTGTCCTCACTCTTATCTCCCCAAGACAAAGATAGGATTTTATCTGGAACAAAACCCACTGAAGGGTATGTAACGAATTCCATCAAACAGAGCCATGATATGAATGAATGGCTGTATTTCCTTCCAAGCATGATGTTTGGTCTTGGCATAATTCAACCCCTTTGTGATTCTCCAAGTAATCTCTCTTCAACAGAGTACACAGACCTGATGAATCAAGGCTGCTTTTGGAGCCCTCACGAAGAAAGGTGTGGGCCCCTCTGCAGGTGTCTGCACTCCGATAAGCTTGTCAGCAGAGGCTTTTCAGAGCCTGCCTCATCTGTCAGATGTACAGGTGTGCCTGGGCTCAGCTTACACCCTGAGTCAGGGTCACGGTTGGCAAGATGGAGTTTTCCCCCAGGGATGGAAGCCTTTAGCAACTTGAATAACAACCTGCTGCAGCCTGGTGCCTGCAGAGGGCAATGAATAAGTTTCTCTTTGCCCTGCATCCAAAAGCCAAGAGCCAGAGCACATTCTCGAGGGAATCAGATTGGGGGTGGGTTCTTGGTAAAGCTGCAGATTATTGGGCCAAAAGAAACAGAAAAATAGATGGTAGCTGCCTAGTAAGCCTTTGTGCCTTTTAAGGTTTAACTGATTAAGAAAAGCCTAGAAGATTCTAGACTGGAAATCCAGTTTTGGATTGCCTCTGCTTTTCTCTTCTCTTGGGCATGCATTTTCCCGAGTATCGAGAGAGAAAGAGAGAGAGAGTGAAGTAAATAAATATGATGCTGAAATCTGAAAATTTTCTAATGGTTGCCGTTGAGAAAATCATTTTGATGGAAAAGGAAGGTAAAGCTTTTGGATGAAATGGAATTTGGGAGTAATTCAGATTTCATTTATTCTCTTTCTTGTTCTCTCTTTAAGTCAGTAGGACCCTCTAACAGTCACTGTAAAATATTCTGCCTATAGCAGCTTGCTTTAGCCGTAGTTGCTGTGATACAATTATTAGGGGAAGCACAACCAGTCTTAGGAGGTAGGCCTCTCTCTGGTATCACCTGAAGAAGCCATTTGAGGATTCTACCCAAGAGCCTTGGAGGAAGAGTATCTGTCACCAGCCTGCTGTGACCCAGCTGGGCTGGAAGCTTGGCTGTGTGAATATTGTAAAAGTTGCATGATTTGAACATAGACTCAGCTGGGCTAATGAGGACAGGACTTCAGATAACCATGTGACGAGATCACTCTCCTTCCACAGAATAATGCCTCTTGGGGATGGTGGATGGTGAAGTATATCAACATTTAAAAGCTGAAAATAAAAACTTTGTGTTCTCCAGGAAAATGATGAAATTACCCAGAACCCAACTGAATATCAGCTAATAATTAAGAGCACAGACTCCATAGTCTGCCCTGCTTTTAAACCCTAGCTAGCTTACTAGTTATGTGAGAACTTGGGTAGGTTACTTGCTTATTCTTTGCCTCAGTTTCTCCATCTGTAAAACAGGGAAAACAATGGTATCTGTATTTGTTTTTTAGAGCAACTGAAACAAGTCATCGCAAACTGGGCAGCTTAAACAACAGAAATTTTTCCTCTCACAGTCCTGGAGGCCAGAAGTTCCATAGCAAGGTGTCAGCAGGGCCATACGCTCTCTCTGAACGCTCCAGAAAAGACTCCTTCCTTTCCTCTTCTAGCTTCTGGTGGTGGCCGTCAAGCCTTGGCATTCTTTGGCTCATAGCTGCATCACTCCAATCTCTGCCTCTCTCACCACATGATGTTTGCCCTGTGTCTGTGTCTTCTCCTCTTACAAGACACCAGGCATATTGAATTTAGCACCATGACCTCATTTTAATGTAATTACATTTGCAAAAATCCTATTTCCAAATAAGGTCACAATTCACAGGTATGTAGGATTAGGACTTCAACATGATCTTTTCAGAAGACACAGTTCAACCCACAATAGTATCCCATGGGGTGTTGTGAGAATTAAGTGAGATAATATGGAAAGAGCTTAGACCAGTGCCTGGAACACAGGAACATGAACTACTTATTCTTTCTAAACCTTACAATAAGCTCATAAGGGTGGATCTTATTGCACTTCTTCAACAGAAGAGAAACCCCAGGCTGAAGGTGAAAGAAAGTGGCCTAAAGCCACCCACGTAGTTAGTGGTACAGTTCAAGTTTAGAGTGGCTTGCTCTAACTCCAGAACCCAAGTACTTCTAATAATCTATTACTCCGTACTCCTTCTAGAGCGACTTGGCTTTCTAGAACAAATCAGTTTCTTTATACTTTCCTTATAAAACTCACTTTCCAACCCTGGGGTTCTCCTACTTCACTCTCCTGCCACCTGCCATGAATTATTAAAGTTCAAATTCACTACTTTAGAACCCCCAATTAAAAAGCACTCAGCTAGAATATCAGTGATTCTTGCATATATCTTTAACCAAGCTTGGCCAGCCCACTCTTGCAAGCCACATGCAGCCCAGAACGGCTTTGAATGCAGCCCCCCAAAATTCACAAACTTTCTTAAAACATGAGATTTTTTTGTGATTTATTTTTAGCTCTTCAGCTAGCAATAGTGTTAGTGTATTTTGTGTGTGACCCGAGACAATTCTTCTTCTTTCAGTGTGGCCCAGGGAAGCCAAAAGATTGGAGCCCCCACTCCTGCCTTTAACCCTTACTCATTCTTAGTACAATGTCAGGTTTAACCAGGACATCAAAATAGACTGCAACATTTCCTCACCTCAGGGGTTTATGGATGAGAAACATCAGCCAATTACAAATGAATTTACAATATGCCGGATGCTATTCTAAGTGCTTTGACAAATATTGACACATTAAATCCCCCTGATAACTCTGTGAAGGAAATATTGGTTTATTCCCATTTTACAGATTAGGGATATGCAGACACAGAGAGGCTAAGATCACAGAGCTAGAATGTTTCAGAACAGGGACTTGGCTGGGGTAGTCTGCCTTTTAGTTCCAGAGCCTATGCTTTTATGTGCTGTGTTCCATGTGCAGTGGATTTATTTAAACATCCCCTGAGGACATTAAGGTTAGTTTTAATATTTTGACATTCGAAACAATGCTAGAGTAAACATCCTCAAGCTAAATCTTTACGCATAACCCGAATTATTTTTCTGGTAGAATTGTTGTGTCAAAGAGTAAGCATGTTATTAAGGCTTTGGTATATAACGTCAAATTGCAAGAATGAGGGAAGGAGTTCTCAGGAAGTGAAAATGGGATCAGCAACAGCATGAAATGGAAAAGCATGGGGGTATGTCTGGAAAATGGCAAACACTCCAATCTGAATGGAATGTAAAGTGCTTGAAGACAAGAGATTGAAGCGCTGCTTCTAAATTGGTCTGGACCCAGCTTGTGGAGCACTTTGAACACCAGACTTCAGAATTTAGACTCTGTCAAGCAGCACTCAAAAACCAGCACACATTTTTGAACTGGGGAGTGAAATGATCAGATTCTGTCTAAAATAATTTGCTCAAGAAAAACTTGACGAAAAAAAAACTTCTTTCCCTTCGTAAGAGGAGTCATTCATCACAACTGCATCAGTACAAATGGACTGGTGGGGGTATATTTCATTTACTCTTTTAACATGGTACATTCTTGAAATTACCTATTTTAACACACAGAGAAATAAAAGGATTAATATAAAGAATAAATATATCAATAACATAATAATTATATGTATTCTATTTTAATATATGGATTATTTTATATATTCTATAAATGTATAATATACTTAATATTATAATGTATAATAATACAGTAGTTTCCCCTTATCCGCAGTTTAGCTTTCCAATGTTTTAGTTACCCATGGTCAAGGGCAGTCCAAAAATAATAAATGCAAAATTTCAAAGCCACAGAACACAGAAGATGGTTCGAATGAGTATTTTTTTAAGTTGCCCATGGATGGTATATCACTAACATCATTCTAGATGTAGAAATGAGAAGTTAGTTCATTTCACACAATGGATGCCCCAGGACATTAGGGCTTCATTCTCCGCATAAATGGTTGAGAAAAACTGCCAGAATGTATCTTAGGAGTGGAATTTCTGCTGGGGGTGCACAATTTCGATGGTACCTGACAGTGCCACAGGGTTGTATCAATCAATGTACACTCACTGGTAAGAGAATTCACAGCTCTATAGCACTGCCAACAAATCAGGTTGTTAAAATGCTTGCTACTCTGAAAGGAGTAAAACAGCATTTCAGTGTCTTGAACTTGCATTTCTGCCATTACAAATATGGAAATCTTTCTTTTTTCATATTTGTATAGACTATTTAAGTTTCCTCCTTTCTGAATTTCCTGTTCAATCGCTGGTCCGTCCATTTCTCAATTGGAGTATGTGTCTTTCTCTATCGATTTGTAGGCATTCTTTACATACCCTGATAGTAATCCTCTGCTGGTGATACGCATCATGGCAAGTATTCATTAAAGTAATCCTTTATGGTGAATTTTAATAAGTGTTGAGTCCTACTTTAAGGCTAATGCAGGAAAAAAAAAAAAGAGGTTCCCAAAAGGACAGCTAATACGTAAATATATTTACAGTTCCTTCACTAAATAGACAAGTATTACATATCTTCTATGGGTCAGACTCTGTAGGGGAAAGGTCTGGGGATATAGAAATAAACAAGTCAGGATATCTACCCTTAAGAGATTTGCAATGCAGAGGAGGAAACAAACATTTAAATTCTATTACAACCCCGTAAGAGCCGTCATGGTTAGCGGTGAAATATCACGCGTCTTAGCTACCATAACGCCACTTTAGAGGAAAAAGGATAAACGTTTCTGCAGGTCATTATCACAAGACTGAATGAAGACAAGGAACAGGGAAAGCTTCTCTCCTGCACCTCAAGTCCCATTTCCTGGCAGGGCACAGGGTGACCAGTTCACAGATGTGGTAGTACCTGCTGTCCTCCAGAGCCACCACACCTGGCAGGACCAAAGTCCTTGAAATTACATTCTCTTAAGTATATACGTGCTCTTTGTTCTCTCACACCTCTGTAAACAAGGCTTTTTGCTGCTGTTCCCTTCAAGCTGCTCCCTGCAACTGTGTAGAAGACTGTCACAACAGCACTTGTCAGGAACTGCAGCGTAGCAAGCCATGACAGCTGGTGGCACGAGGAGCCCATGCATCTGCTTTTCTCCCTCTGCCAGGCCTCCCTGAATAATGGGAGGTCTTGTGTACACACGAATGATGCTATTGATCCTCCCACTGTGGGCCCCAAGCACTGCCGTTCTTTGTAAGTAGCTGGGGGTCGCGTTTACACTGCTCTACTCACACACCATCACCTAATTCCCCCTGGGATCCAGGGAGCGTATTTGCACTTGGTTATAAGTGCAGAGAGCCCTGGAATCTTTATCAGGAGGAGCAGAATTTGGGTGGCAGCCTTGTCGCATACCAGGTGGGTGGCTGTTTCTGTACCTCTTTTCTCATACATAGGAAAATACCTGTTCTGAAGTTCTCAGTGAAACACATGTGAAATTACTTATGAAACTGATTTGTGAGCTCTCTTGTACGAAGCAAATGAAAGTTATTATAATTATTTGCAAGACTCTTGATATGGAAGGCACAACTCCAAGAGGTCCACTAATTTCATCTTGTGGTTTCTGAGCCCACACATCTGTGGCGCATCGCAAATGGGCACACAACTTTTTCCTTGGACAGCTGATGTACTCAGCCCTGATGGGGAGTGGGGGATCTCAGGAAAACAAGTGAGAGAATTCTCCTCAAATTCACAGAATCATGGACTACCAGATACAAAGGGGCCTTCCCATCTACAGTAGAACCTTGATAGGTTAAATCAGTGGCCTCCAAACTTCTTGTTCCCATGCTTTTAGAAGGAATGCATTTTTGGATATAACTTTTCAATATATGCCTATTTATTCATTTATAGACAACAGATGTGTACTAATATAAATGGGCATTTTAAAAACATATACAAAATTAGACATTTTAAAAGTGTAAAAAAAGTTCTAATATTTTCTTCTGGCACCACACAATGGATCATCTTGCCCATTCTTGAGAGTACATGCCTTTAACATTGAAGTCCACTGGACAAATCAGGAAACTGAGGACCAGAGAGATGAAGTGATTTGCTCCAAGCCAACTGGCTAGTTGGTGACTGAGCTGACATGCTGGCCTGAGATCGTTGTTTCCTGATAATGTGTGTGATCTCAGAGTTTACCCTATATTGCAAATTACCTCCATGGAATTATCACACCCTATTCTTAGTTTATTCATGATGCATCAAGAGGTTTTTCTTTTTCTTAGACCTCTTTTTTATTCTTTTAATTTCTGGGAACAGACCTGAGAGAGTGGGTATAGATTTCCTTCCCATAACAATGTGAGAAATAATAGAGCAAGATTGTATGTCACAGATGAAAATGCTATATTTATGCCTCATTGTAATCCATTCATTGCTTTATGGATCCAAAGTCCCCTTGGGAGTGTCACAAATCCACATAATGTTCCTGAGTGCAGGATTTGGCATTTGGATCTCTGATTTAGCTGTCAGATATGTAAAATCACATGTAGCCAGACAACTCCCTCGGGACTCCACAGCTGCAGATACTGAAGAGTGTGAGTTATTCCAACAAGGTCAGCATTAATTTAGGCAGATACAATTCCCCTTGAGCTACCCTCTTACTGCCCCATCTAATTTTAAGTGTGACTCAGAGGGCCCTGGTGGAGTGAATCCAGTAGCATTCTCTTCTCCAGCACTTTCTCCAAGCCCAACAAGGGTGACTTTCAAAAGTCACACGCCCTTAAGGGAGACAACGATTTTCCCAAGAGTCTGAACTTCCGAGGCTACTGCACAGCTCTGCTTACCTGTCTTCACCCTCCTTTACCTGCTTTTCAGCCTCTCAGGATCCTTCTCTACCCAGTGGCCTTGCTTTAAGGATCCCATACATGCCATGCAAATTGCTGGGTGGATGACTCTCTTCTGGACCACATAACCATGACTTGGATATCCTCTCCTATGTCCAAATTGCTTCTAATCAATGGTTGATGAAAGATGTAAATGAATACTAAGTACATTTTAGAAATAAAATGAGCTGACAGGTAAGTTAGCATTCCCCTCATCACCAGGGGTACACCAAGAGAAATTATTTTACTGGGTGAAGGGTTGGAAGTGAATAGTCTCTTGGCCGGGTGCGATGGCTCCCCCTATAATCCCAGCACTTTGGAAGGCCAAGGCAGGCGGATCACCTGAGGTCGGTAGTTTGAGAACAGCCTGACCAACGTGGAGAAACCCCGTCTCCAATAAAAATACAAAATTAGTCAGGCGTAGTGACGCATGCCTGTAATCCCAGCTACCTGGGAGGCTGAGGCAGGAGAATCGCTTGAACTCGGGAGGCGGAGGTTGCGGTGAGCCAAGATTGCGCCATTGCACTCCAGCCCAGGCAAGAAGAGCAAAACTCCATCTCAAGAAGAAGGAGAGGGAGAGGGAGAGGGAGAGGGAGAAGGACAGGGAGAGGGAGAGGGAGACGGAGAGGGAGACGGAGAGGGAGAGGGAGAGGGAGAGGGAGAAGGAGAGGGAGAAGGAGAAGGAGAAGGGGAGAAGGAGAAGAGAATGGTCTCTCCATTCCCTTCCAAATCACTATTAGAAAAAACAAAGAACATAGAATCAGAGGGCCTGGATTTAAAATTTCCCTCTGCTAGTTGGTAACTGAAGCACCTAAGCACACAAAGAGACAAGAAATATTTGCAGCCAGGCATGGTGGCTCACACCTGTAATCCCAGCACTTTGGGAGGCCAGAGTGGTAAGATCACTTGAGCCCAGGAGTTCCTGACCAGCCTGGGCAACATAGGGAGACCCTGTCTCTACAATTTTTTTCTTAAAAATCAGGTGGGTGTGGTGGCACATGCCTGTAGTCCCAGCAGTTCAGGAGGCTGAGGTGGGAGGATCACTTGGGCCTGGGAGGTCAAGGCTGCAGTAAGCTGTAATCATGCCACTGCACTCCAGACTGGGCAACAGAGAGAGAACTTGTCTCAAAATTAAAAGGCAAAAAAGGAAATATTTGTTACATTGTGCAAGTTATTTCACTTTTCTGTGCTCAAGCTTTATCTGTAAAATAGGAATGATGATCACTGTCTTACAGGATTGTTACGATGATTTACATTTAATAAATATTTATGTAAATAAACTATATGATGGAAATTAAAAAGAAACAAGTAATGTCTACATGTTTTAATCAACTAGTGCTTAGCAGTTCTTAAAAGGGCACTCTACAGCTGATTTTTCCATGAGGACTCACCACATGGCACCATTTCCAAGCGTGACAAGCTTGAAAACCATTGCTGTCCCCCTCAGTTCCCTCCTAAGAATAATGAACCGCATCACAATTGACCTCAGCATAAATGAATGGTCACTGAGCCAGACCTATCTGTCCACTGCTTTTCAAATCTCTCGCTCTTAATTCCAGTCGCTACCTCAACAACTGGTTTTATGTAGGTTTCCTGCAGGCACAGCCTCATCATGCCTCACCGTAGGCACATACCTCATGCTTCTCACGTTCGTCCCCGGCACTTCTGTTTCTAGAACATCTGCAGAGCCCACATACAGATGCAGCAATGAGAAAGAGTTGACAACCCTAGGGGTAGAGCTGGGTCAACAGGGGACAGAAACAATCCCATACATCTATGCCCCTTGAGGAAGAGATTCTGAGACATGGTCCATCACGCTTCTAGAGGGTCCTGGGGAGCAAGCCTCCAGTTGCCCTAGAGGCAGCTAACTCAATGACACATCTGCGTATTGAATCTCTCTCCTTCCCTGTTTAGTGCCCCTGTCTTGGCTATGTTTCCTAAATAAGCCACTCACCCTGCATGGCAGTCTTTGTCTCAAGCTTTGCTTTTGTGAGGAGCTCAGGCTGAGATACCATCATGTGCCAGGCAATATCTTCGGTTACCTCATGCGTCCTCTAGGGCAGCGGTCCTCAACCCTGTTGGCACCAAGGATCAGTTTTGTGGAAAACAATTTTTTCATGGACCAGAGTGGTTAGGGGTCAGGGGTGGGGGGATGGTTTCAGGATGATTCAAGTGCACTACATTTATTACACACTTTATTTCTATTATTAATACATAATAAAATAATTATACAAGTCACTATAATGCAGGATCAGTGGGAGCCCTGAGCTTGTTTTCCTGGAACTAGATGATCTTATCTGGGTGTGATGGGAGACAATGACAGATCATCAAGCATTAGATTCTCATAAGGAGCCCACAACCTCGATCCCTCACATGCAATAGGGTTCACGTTCCTATGAGAAACTAATGCCGCTGCTGATGTGACAGGAGGTGGAGCTCGGCTGGTAATGCAAGTGATGGGGAGCGGCTGTAAATACAGATGAAGCTTCACTCACTCACCCTCCGCTCACCTCCTGCTGTGTGGCCTGGTTCCTAACAGGCCACAGATCAGTAGTGGCCCATGGCCTGGGGGTTGGGGACCCCTGCTCTAGAGGGGTCAGCAAGCTACAACCCGTGGGCCAAATCCTGTCTGCCTGCTGCCTGCTTATGTAAAAAAAAAAAAAAAAAAAGCATTATTGGAACATATCCGGGCTTATTTGTTCACATACCGTCTGCGGATGCCTCTGAGCTACTGCAGCAGGGTTGAATAGTTGTGACAGAGACCAAAGGGTGCACAAAGCCTCAAATATTTACTGTCTTGCCCTTAATAGAAGGAGTTTGCCCATCCCTGTTCCAAGTGTGATGCCTGGATGCAGATTCACGTCTCCAGTTCCATCCAAGCCAGGTGGCAGAGGAAGCATCAGAAGAGCCAAGTGGAACATGGTCCATGATGGGTCACAAGCCCAGAGGCCCAGGAAAGCCAGGTAGGGGGGCACAGTGAGTAAAGTCAGATAAGTCTGGTGTTCTGGCCAAGACACAATTTGGTGATATGAAAAGTGAGTAGGAAGAGTTTTCTATTCCATGAGAAAATATACTTTTGCCTGTAATATTTCCTGAAACAGCCTGCTCTTCAGGCTCTTCTGTCTCTCTCTTGCTATTTTGGTATAGACATAGGCACTAGGCCTGGGGATATCATTTTCATATCCTTTTTTTTTTTTTTTTTTTTTTTGAGATGGAATCTCACTCTGTCACCCAGGCTGCAGTGCAGTGATGTGATCTCTTCTCACTGCAGCCTCTGTCTCCCGGTTTCAAGTGATTCTCCTGCCTCAGCCTCCCGAGTAGCTGGGATCACAGGCACGTGCCAACACACCTGGCTAATTTTTGTATTTTTAGTAGAGACAGGGTCTCACCATATTGGCCAGGGCAGTCTCAAACTCTTGACCTCAAGTGATTCGCCTGCCTCGGCCTCCCAAAGTGCTCGGATTACAGGTGTGAGCCACCATGCCCAGCCTGGGAAATCATTTTCTGTGATGAGACAAGGGTGCAGTCTGAATGTCCACCCACACTGGACCCCAAGGCCAGGCAGACAACAGGGCGAGCTAGGGTTCCTATCACCCTGGGGAAGCCCACCCTGTATAAGGGTGCAGCCTCTCCGCAGCTCCAGGTGGCCATTGCCACATGCAAATTGTGGGCCCTAAGATGCCAGATTTTGTGATTTGCTTTTTACAAGGCAAACAGACTTTTGAATTCTTTTGTAAAACTACTCAATTTTGAAGGTTGGACTGTATTTCTTTTTAATTACTCTATGGGTTAAATAAGACAAGATTTCAGGCCACATTCCAAATAACAGGCATTGATATATTGTCGGGGGGGGGAGTTGATTTGTTTTTGTTTGTACCTCTGGCTAAACTGTAATTAAAATAACAGTTATCGGGGCTGTTGTTCAATAGGTGGGTCCAGGTGTGGTTGTTAAAATGTTGAAATATAGTTATATCACCTGGTAAACAGACACTGTCCCTCACCTCACATCCTTAGCCCATGTCCCCTATCCTGGGGGACTCCTCTCTCCAGGACCTTAGGACCTCCCTGATTCAAAGGCTGAAGGTTAATGCTGGGGCAGCAGGGCCTCCCGTGGCTCCGAGGCTGCCATCCTTTCTGACTAGCTGGTGTTTGTACCTGCCAGTGGGGTCAACACATTTACTATGCCCTGCCCCCGTAACCGTCAGAGCAGTGCGTGTTCCACCTATGGCAAGAGCTTTATGCTTTTCCATTTAACTCTCAGACGGTTGGATCAGGTAGGACTGACACTGCTGTAAAATCTAAAGTTAACTTTAAATTGATCAGAGTCTTGATTATGCATCCTTTCTCTCCTCCTTTCTTCTTTGGGAGCCCCATTCGCTCCTCCTGCCCTCTGCCCTCCAAGTCCTCCTGAATGCTCCAGAAGAGAAACAGCTCCTCAGATGATCCCTTTCCACTAAGGAGTAAATAAATCGCTACTGGCTAAAATGTGGCTGGGCTTAAACCTTTGTTCTGTAATTCACGAGGCATTTGACCACCGGCAACTCACTTCTCCTTTCTGAAGTGAGGTTTTCATTTGTCATGGGTAATGGGCCCAACCTTCCTGGGTTTTCTGAGAATCATGTGGATGAGAATGTGAAGATCCCATCACAAAGCAGGCATCCAACAAATCACAGACCTGTTCTCGTTCTTGAAGGCCCCACCCTAGATGGGCTGTGCTAATTGTAACTGGAATCGGTTCCTTGAACTAAGGAGAAAAAGCATGAATGACAAGTCCTTCCCTGGATGTCCATGGGACGGCCAACACCCTTACTTTTTAACCTTTGGCACTATGTACCTTTCCACCGTGCACTTACTGTGTTTTTAAACCATGCATTTATCGATGCAACCCTTTGATGAATATCTGCTTCTTCATCAGCCTATGTCCTATGAGGATCTGTTTTCTAGTAAATCCTTGGCCATGCAATGCCTGACACTATGAGTGAACAAAGGGCAGCGTGATTGTAGAGGGAAATGCCAGGCGTTGGTGTCCATGTGTGGACAGGCGATTTTGGATATGGTCTTTCTCAGGATCCTGGTTCTTATAATGTGGTACCCTTTTCCATCTTGTTCAGCTCCTAGCTTCAGTGCTGCTCTACTGGTTAAAGACAATCTGTGAGGATATTTGTGAATGAAAAGTGTGTGCTTCTAAAGCCCAGGCTTGGGAAAAGTAGGGGCAAAGAAGGCATGAAACAGGCTCTGACCTACCCAGTTTTGGGAGTGGGAGGATAAGGAATAGGCTTTGGGCTATGGGGGTCTGGACAAACTCAGAGGCTTTTCTAGGTTTTTTCCACAAAATCTGGATATTGCATATAGATATTGCCAGCTCACAGGCACCCTCCAGAGCAAAGATGAGCAACACTGCATTTGTGTCTGTCTTTTCCTTCAAGGCCTGGACCTGATAACTCAGGTCCTAATTGGACCCAGCCTATAAAGTCTCTGCCTCTACCCCTACTCCCAAGCTCTGAGATGACCAGTCAGCTTCTCGGGACATTTGCATTAGCAGAGGTCTTTGCCAGCAACCACTCTCAATTCTCTTTAGCTTTAGGCTTCCTGAGACCACACTGTGGCAAAACAAAGTTCATTAGCAGGGAGCCTAAAATACCAGCTGGCAACACCAGGCCATCAAGAAGTTTCTTTCGTCATAAATGCTTTATGGAGATATGTTTTTTTAAAGGTGAGGAGAATAAAAAGGTTGTTCCAATAAATGATTCACCAGTGCTATTGAAGTAAAAGGAATTGCTTTTATCTCCAAGCCTGGATTTATGGAAGAACCGCCTCCATCCTCCCCTCCTCCTGGCAACCCAATACAAAAAAGAATCAGAATCAGACCAGTTTCCTGAGCCTGAGAAAAGTGAATCCAGTTCCCCAATGGACCACATCACACAGGGACACCAATGCTTTCCTTTCATATTCACAATGTTGTACAGGATTTTTGCTTTGGGTTCTCCATTTTACAGGGCAGTGTTCTATTACTTGCCCTGCATGAGCACAAATGTGTTCTAGTTGCTGAAGATGCAGAGACATGAAACAGGGCAAATCTCTTTTTCAGCATACATTACAGTTGGTGGCGCGGGTGGGGATGGCTGCAGCATCCACCTGGAGATGAATAGCAACTCAAGGGTGGAGGATCAAACTCCAGGTGGGTCAGCAGGGACTGCTGAGAGGGTTCAGAGGTGGGAGCACCCCTGCTGGGAAGGCTTCACTGCTGTGATTGTTAGTTACTAGACGAAAAGCAAGCTGCGAGATGCAGAGACTACACTCCAAGTTTTCTCAGAGTTCCTCCCATGCCAAGCACAAAAGCCAAGGCTGAGCCATAATTGCTGGTCGAGTGAATGCTGCAGAGCATCCCCCAGTGTTCCTCTTTCACGTGAACCTCTTGGTACCACGCAAGCACCAACACGGTCATCACAGCGACTTTCAGAAATTCCACAAAAAGCTTCACGACTGCCTTTCTGGGCCACAGTTTCCTCCTCTATAAAATACAGAGGCTGGACTGGATAAACTCGATCATCTCTGAGAGGCATGAACAAGGTTTTCTTTTTCTTTCTGATAATAGAAGTCATGTAGATTCGCACTCTAAAATAATTCGGGTGATATTTTAAAAAGCATAAAGCAAAAAGCAAAAATTATATAATGTCACCATCTTTAAACAGTTACTATTAACTTTCAAATGCATATCCTTGAAGATTTTTTTTCAAGTAGTTGTCTTTTCACAAAAATCTTAGTGCATTATACATTATCTATTAACATTTGAAAAAGTGTATCCATCATGAATGTCTGCAGTCAGTGTGGCCATAGCTACACCTCATTTTTTTTTACTTTAAGTTCTGAGGTACACGTGTAGAACACGCAGGTTTGTTACATAGGTGTACATGTGCCATGGTGGTTTGCTGCACTTATCACCCCATCATCTAGGTTTTAAGCCCCACATGCATTAGATATTTGTCCTAATGCTCTCCCTCCCCTTGGCCCCCATCCCCCGACAGGCCCGGGAGCTACAGCTCATTTTTAATTCCTGCATGGCTTTCTACTCAGTACATCTCCAACTGAGGGACATTTCGATTGTTTTCAATTTTCACTATTAAAAATAAGACAGCAATAAATATCATTTGACAATATTTCTGTACATTTGTCTACCCATTTCTGTGGGATTCATTTTTAGAAATGAAATTACAGGGCCTTGTATTTATACAAGATGCCAGAAAGCCCCGCAGCAAGTCTGCAGTGCCTGCCGGTCCCCATGGCTGGGTCTGAAGGCGCCCGTTTCCCTCATTCCAGGTATCATCATTCTTTTTTAGCTTTGCCAATCATATGGTTAAAAAATAGGAACTTTTGTTTTTGTAAATTGAATCCTATAACTCAAGTATCATTTTTTGCCTAACATGATGCCTGGCAAACACTTGGTATGCAGTAAGTGCTCATTAATTTTTATGAGTCCTGTTAGTCATCAAACTAAGCACCTACTAGAAAGTTTAGAAAGAAACTTGTGATATATTTATAAGAAAAAATATACTGTGTTGTCCTATGTGCTTTTGCTTAGCCTCCTACCTGTTTAGATTTTAGTCCCATCTTTAAGAAAAAAAGTCCTTAGCATCCCCTGTTAACATTTTTGTTTCGGTTTTTTAAATAGCCACTTTAAATTGTTCTTTTCTTTTCTTATTGTATGCATCATATGTGTTGTCTTAAAATCTAAGACGGAGAATGAATGGGTGGATGAATGAGTTAAAGAAAAAAATCAACAGTGGTTGCCGGTGATGGTGGGGTCATGATGACATCATGTCACGGAGCCTCCTCATTCCCTTCTAGACCATAAAGATAGTGTTGCTCCCAGGAAGATTCTAAGTGTAGAGAAGGCTTTTTTGGAGGGTGTCCAACGGGCCCTTATCTAGATATGTGGCACACAAGGAAAGGTTTCTAGAAGACATATATGCATGGAATAGAGATGGTGCTGGGTGATGCAACTTAAAAATCATATGCACTGTTGGCCGGGTGCGGTGACTCACGCCTGTAATCCCAGCACTCTGGGAGGCCGAGGCTGCAGGTCACAAGGTCAGGAGTTCAAGACCAGCCTGACCAATATGGTGAAACCCCGTCTCTACTAAAAATACAAAAATTAGCCAGGCGTGGTGGCAGGCGCCTGTAAGTCCCAGCTGCTCGGGAAGCTGAAGCTGGAGAATAGCTTGAACCCGGGAGGCAGAGGTTGCAGTGGACCAACACTGCGCCATTGCACTCCAGCCTGGGTGACAGAGCAAGACTCCATCTTGGAAAAAAAAAAAAAAAATTGGCATTGTTGAGACAGGAGAGGGGATGGCATGAGGTACTGGGTAGGGGAGGGAGGGGACTCCAGAGCAAAACGGTGGACACTGAAGGAGGTGTCCAAGACAGATCTAAAACCATAATTTCTGGGTTCTGTTCTGGGACACTAAGCTGAAGGGACACTTTTTGGTGAAACTAGGTGTGTGTTCATTAAATGTCTCCATACCAAACTCCAGGGAAATTGGACCCAGATGAATTATTAATAAATGGACTCAGTAGAGTGCTCCATGAAGTAGAGCCTTCCACATCACTGGGAGTATTCAAATATCCTGCAGACTCACAGGATAATAAAGAATCCATCAGGATTCCTGTAGAAGAGCTTCCTGCATTATGTGACTACGTGCCAACAGTATTTTTCATTAGCTTACAGTCTGTCGCTATTTGATCAGTCAATTCAGCTCAACAATTAAGGGGGAAGAAAAGGAGTCAAACTGACTGTTTTACTTTTTTGTAAGAATTGATTGTTCAGCTCGAACAAAAATGTTGATCCCATTTTGCATGTGGAGATAGTCAATTTAGAAGAATTGTTCTTGCTGGCCTAAGCCCAGGGAGATAAAAATTAAATTTAACACTGCAGCAGAGGCTGGCATGTGGGAGAAGGTGAATGATTCACTGAAATCCTTAGAGCTTTTCCCTCTGGTTCCTCAGTGTTTTGCAATCTGGTAGCTACAGCAGAGAGGTATTAATTATTGACAATTTGGTCAACATTAAGCAAACATTTATTTTGCTGATGATTCAATGGTGCAGAATCGCTGACTCTCTCTGGATAGCGGAATCATGAAAGATACTGAATGATGGGCATAGCTGTAAAAAGTAACCCAGAGAGCAAGGTCTACCAAAGTCTGAGACTGTTTGCCTCATTATCTGGACAATTAAGTTACAAAGCAGAGTCCCGAGGGCCAGTATTCTTCCCTTTGGACTCTCAAGCTAACCAGGAGGAATGGAAGCCATCAGGGGTTATCCTTGTGACTTGCACCCTGTGGGGGGCGTTTCCAAGGGGAAGCATCCACTGCAAATGCACACACTGTTTATAACTGAGAACCAGGTGAAAGGCACAAGAACTGTCTCTTTGTGTGCTATATATTAGGGGTATTCTGGAAGAAAATGCAAGGGTCAATGCAAAAAGAAAACCAGGAGGTTCAAAATGTGGTGAAAAAATTAAAACTGGAATCAAGAGGAAGAGATTAAGGAAATGAAGAAATGTTTCATTTTTAGAGCCTTTCAAGTGATATGAGACTTGTCCGATGAAGGTGAGGCTCGAAATTCAGGGACAAAAAGTTGAATGATGAGGAGTCTGACCAGTTCTTGGTGAATGCAAGGGAATTCCCTAATAGCTTAAGAAGAAAGGGGCATGCTGTGGTATTGGGATTCTCAATATCCCCGGGAGGGGGAGGGAGGTCTTTGTACGACAGCCATGACTGAATTTCTTGGATTGAGTACATGGGATGTGACAGAAAGCCCAAGATTTATTACACCTGCAAACTACATCCATCTCAACTATTCTTAAGAGTACAAATAACATCTTTTAAGTGACCAGAAATATATTTTTAAAGGTTTTGAAATTTAAAGAAAGAAATCGAGGATCTGGAGGCACAGATAAGGCTTTCATTGCTTCTTTACATAAATAGCTGGGATTCAGAACAAGAGAGGGAAGTTGAGGAGGTGAGCAGTTGGCTCTATACACAATATTTGGGCAGGATCTAGGTTGCTGGACCATGGTTTAAGATGCCAGAATGGTGGAATCTTGGCTGAGAATAGAACAAATTTCATGTGGACAGAAAAGAAAGAATTTGCCCAGTAGCTCACTGACTCAATTAAGAATGTTTTACAGATGCTGGCGAGGTTGTGGAGAAAAAGGAATGCTTTTACGCTGTTGTTGGGAGTGTAAATTAGTTCAACCATGTGGAAGACAGTGGGGTGATTCCTCAAAGATGTAGAGACAGAAATACCATTTGACCCAGCAATCCCATCACTGAGCATACACCCAAAGGAATTTAAATGATTCTATTATAAAGACACATGCACATGTATGTTCATTGCAGCACTATTCACAATGGCAAAGACATGGAAACAACCAAAATGCCCATCAGTAATAGAATGGATAAAGAAAATGTGGTACATGTATGCCATGGAATACTATGCAGCCATAAAAAAGAACGAGACCATGTTCTTTGCAGAGACATGGATGGAGTTAGAAGCCGTTATCTTCAGCAAACTAACATGGGAACAAAAAATCAAACACCACATGTTCTCACTTATAAGTGGGAGCTGAATGATGAGAACACATGGACACTCGGAGAGGAACAACACACACTGGGGCTTGTGGGTAGGGGGTGGGTAAGGGGAGGGAGAGCATCAGGAAAAATAACTAATGGATGCTGGGCTTAATACCTAGGTGATGAGATGATCTGTGCAGCAAATCACTATGATACACGTTTACCTATGTAAAAAATCTGCACATCCTGCACATGTACCCCTGAACTTAAAAGTTGGAAATTAAAACAAGAAAAGATACATAGGAAATCAACAATTTTAGAAAAAATAACAAAAAAAAATTTTTAATGGTTCAAGTCTGGCAGATGTTAATAAACTTTTTAGGGCAGAGAGAGATAGGCTGGCCTGCTTCTAAGAAAGGACCCTGCCTAGCTGCAAAGATGGCAGCTAGGGAGGGCCCTCAGAGGTGAACTCCTTGAGATCTACCTTGGCTTTGAGCCAAGGCCATACTCTTCTCTGGGAGACCCCAGACAATGCCTGAGCAAGGCTGTGGTCCCAGGGCTCAGCACCTAAGCCCAATATGGCCTCCTGTAAAAGGCTATCTTTGCTCCAGACCTCTGGGTTGGGCTGGCAGACTCTGGCAGATGTGTGCAGAAGTCTGGCGGCTCCCCTGCCCAATCCTGCTTCCCTATTTTCCTTTCCCAGGTGATTTAGAGCCTGATGCCACCTCATCATCTGTGTCCCAGAGGTGGTATCAGGAGCAGCTCAAGAAAGCAGGCAGTAAGATAGGGCTTGGGCCAACTGTCCATTGTTGAATGAAAAGATAGATAAATATGGTCTATATATACAATGGAATGCCAATTAGCCTTTAAAACGAATGAAATTCTAACACATGCTACATGGATGCACCTTGAGGTTATTACACTGAGTGAGAGAGGACAGACACGGAAAGACAAGTACTGCATAATCTCACTTACATGTATCTAAAAAATGTCAAACTCATAGGAAGAGAAGAGAATCGCAGTTACCAGAGGCTGGGGTGGGTAGGAGAAATAGACAGTTATTTAATCAATATAGAGTTTCAGTTTTGTAAGATGAAGAGCGCTCTGGAGATAGACAACAATGTGAATGTACTTAATGGCACTGAACTGCCTACTTAATAATAGTTAAGATAAGTTTATGTTATGTATATGTTACCACCACTAAAAATAAGTTTTTTTCCCTAAAAGGATGGGTCTTAAGGACTGGATCACTCACAACTGACTAGCAATGAGGACTTCATCCCATGTGGTATGTGGGTCATCTATATAGTCTTTGACACAAGGGGGTAGCCCAACTTCTAAGACTTTTACCCTGGTAACCTGGGAAAATATTGCCTTGGCTAGGCATGAGCTGGCCGATGCCATAATTCAGATGTTTGATATGTGTGTGTGGAGTGGGGAAGGTAGAATGCAGACAAGCTCGCTGTGGCCTCATGCTTATTAAATTGCACTGCCACCCTACAGAGGTATACTGAAAAGCTAAACGCAGTTAACAAACCATTGAAACCGAAGTGTGAAAGCCAGAGGGCCTCCTTGAATCTTATAAGAAGGTCTTTATCTCCTGCAGCAGCAGAGCAGAAAAAGCTAAAGACCAAATTCAGGTTTTAATAGAGGGAGGCCCAGCTCCAAGACACTGGATGCTAAGCCTAGGCACATTTGGTGTGCCAAAGTTGAGGTCCTGGCTGGGAAAGCCTGGGGCTCTGACATGGGGGATGGGGACAATACCCCACAATGCCTTGGCTCCCCAAACTCCTGTGAATGTAGAACCTGCAGAGGTGGCTCATTCCTCCATACTAATAACTAGTGCTTCCTTCTTGTGCTAAGAAACTATGGAAGCCTCCACTTTCAGGGCAACCATGCCCCATCTATTCCTCTGTCCACCAGACCTTGCCCCCACTTCCCCTCTTGGCTGGTAAGCCAATAACTGGGGTAAAGTCTGACTATAACCCAGAAGGGGACATACTAATTCTGATAAAGGAAGGACTGTAACACCAAAGAATCTGCAAGAATTAGCTAACATGCACAGTAGGAGTTGGGGAGTACCCATGAGACTGGATTCTAAGGGTTCTTAGTTGGGGGCTGGAATATAAGACTGTGTATAGAAGAGTACATTGACATGGGGGCACTCTCTCAGGTTATGGCTCTTAATAACCTAGCAAGAACCCCAGGAAATAATACAAACTAGCTGCTAGGATGGTTCCTAAAAGGCTGGAAAAAAGCCATGGCCCAGGCTAAGCAATGTTGAAATGCCTGAATTGTCATGGGAGATGGAGGAGGAGGAGATTGACAGGCTTAGAGAAATGGGCATGGTAGAGTGGACATATTATATGAGATCAGAAGACCCACTGGAGTTTTATGTTAACCAAGAAGGACTAGAGAGCACACAATCAGGAAGCCTATCAGGAGGGACACCAGCATCACCGAGAATTTCAGCAGTGGCTGTCCTCTTCAGGCCAGGGCTAATAGTAAAGAGAAGCTGTCACAAAATTTGGCTCATTGATAGCAGCAGGGACAATGGAACCTTGAAAAAACAGAAACAGTCATTAATATCAGAAGCCAGTGGTTGCAATTATTGAAATAACCAGCAATACAGGATCAGCAGCCAAAAGGACAGACAGTTGTGAAGATGGTTAACAGAATACAGCATCCATAGGGGCAAAATATATAGGCAGCCAATAAGGGTACTACTTAACATAGAGTCAAAGTAAAAGGAGGATGGATGAGCAGAAGGCTGGGAGAGGACACCTGTATTAGTCCATTTTCATACTGCTATGAAGAAATACTTGAGACTGGGTAATTTATAAAGAAAAAGAGGTTTAATGGACTCACAGTTCCACATGGCTAGGGAGGCCTTAAAACCATGGCAGAAGGCAAAGGAGGATCAAAGGCACGTCTTACATGGCAGCAGGCAAGAGAGCACGTACAGGGGAACTGCCCTTTAGAAAACCATCAAATCTCATGAGATGTACTCACTATCATGAAAGCAGCATGGAAAAAACCCACCCCCATGATTCAGTTACCTCCCACCAGGTCCCTCCCATGACACATGGGGATTATCAGAGCTACAATTCAAGATGAGATTTGGGTGGGGACATAGCCCAAACCATACCAACATCCCAATTAAAAAGTCATGATCCATTGTCCAGTTCCCAGACCTGAGGCAGCTTTCAGATCCAAAATTTGTTAATTGCAGAGGTCCCAGGAGGAGAGACCCTGAAGACTATAATGAGTCCCGCAATCCTTCCCCAAAGGATTGGCCCATATCCCCAAAGGGATATATGGCCATTTACTTGGGTGACTGTACACTAGAGAAAGGAGAATATCTGGACTTTTTGAGGACAGTTGGACACAGGGTCTGAGTTGACATTTCCAGAGACCCAGCCCCTTGTTAGAGTGAGGGTATGTGGGGTCAGGTAATAAACAGAGTCCTACCAAAATCCAACTTACAGTAAGTCCACTGGGCCCAGGGACACACCCAGTGGCTATTTTCCCAATTCTCACACATATTGGGAGTGACATACTGAACAATGGGGACAATCCTCACTTTAGATCCTTGGTCTGGAGTAAACTTTAGCATAGTGGGAAAATGCAGAAGCCTCTGTAACTGCCCTCCCTACCACCCGCAGCCAAAACAGTGAAATAAAAAATCATCATCACATTTGGGGATGGGAGATGACACATTAATGCCCCTTAAAGATCTACACATTCAGAGGTGGTGCTCCCTTACATAGCTCTGCTGAATTCACCCATCTGATCCCTGTAGAAATGGAAATGGCCTGCTAAGGAAGCAGCTGAAGTGACACCTGGAAAGGTGGGACACTACCCTCCACGTGCAGACATGCAGTGAATCAGACACCTCTATCTGATGCTGTGTGATGCTGTGACCCCAACAGGCTAAACACATGGATCTGGGAACAAAGGGATGTATCCAGTAGTGGCCCACTTACCATCATTCCCAATGACCTACTAGGAATCTTTTTTCTTCCCATTCATGGAATTCTGGGCTTTGCAGGGTTAAAAGACCTGGACCCCAAAGGGACTCACTGAACCACAAGATTGGGCTCCTGCCTGGGCACTTTGAACTCCTATGTCCAAGGACCAGCAGACAATAAAAGGAGTCACCATCTTGGCACTGGTAATGGACCCTAATTAGCATGAGGAGAGAGAGAGCTTCCATTACACATGGCGGCAGGGAGGAGCACAGGTAGACATGGGCAATCCACTTGGATGCATATTGGTCCATTCTCACCCAATTGCTCAACTTTGACTGTGAATTAAAAAGTACAGTAACCCTGGCCTGAGAAGGGTATATGTACCAGTGGGCTTTTTGCCCAGCATTGAGGAGTGTCATCTGCTGCCATCTTCTAGCAGTTAACTTCCTCAGGTATACCAGCTTTTGAGCAGAGGTCACAGTTTTCTTCAGGTGGCCCCAGCTAATGACTAAGCAAGACCATGGTCCAAGGGTCCAGCCATTTCTGCCAACACAGAACCTCTCTAAAGACCAGCTTTACCCTGGACCTGCTTGCTGGGCTGGCAGAAACTTTGTCAGGTCAGCATCACTGCCTGACAGCTCCCCTGGCCCAATCCTGCCCCTCCCATTTCCTTCTATGGGTGTCACTCCCAAGGCATTTGCTATCCTAACTCCATCGCAACATCTGCTTCCAAAGGAACCAACTGACACACTGTTGATCCAGGTGATGCATATGAACATTTATACTGTCTTTCTACTTTGCAGCATTTTAAACATTTTCATAACATACAGTTTTTAAGAAGCAAGGAAAATTTAAAAGAGAGGGGAAAATGTCTTAAATATTAGGTATATATTAGAAAGCTAGGTGTTGTGACTTGCCCCTGTAATCCCAACACTTTGGGAGGCTGAAGTGGGAGGATCGCTTGAGCCCAGGAGTTCACAACCAGCCTGAGCAATATAGCGAGATCCTGTCTCCACAAAAAAAGTTTAAAAATAAAACATATAGATGAGGAGAAATAAAAATCCCCAGATAAATTCATAAAACTAATTGCTCTGAAAATCAGAAGATATGACATAGGAAAAAAAAAGAATGAGTTATGTTATCTGTGATTTTCTTTTTACTAGAAAACAATCAAGCAGAAGGAAACAGAAAAAAACTGTTATAACCTTAGCTGTCTTACTTGTGCCAGTCATAAGAGCATGAGTAACTAAATGAATTGGAGAGAATCTGAAAAAAAAAAATTCTTACAAGATAGGGCAGTAAATATGACCTTATTTCACCAAGCTTGGGAAAAAGTAGACACGAAATTGAAATACACTGATGGAAGCATGACAAATGGGCCTGTTAGGGGGAAGAGATTGAATAGAAAGCTATGTCAACAAGACAGACGTCTATGTGAAAACTCAGGAACCTGCAGGTGGATGCGTGCCAAAGAGTGAACAGATGAGAAGACAGGGATAGAAGGATATTGTTGTGGGCAGGTCAGTGTTTCTCAAATCCGGTTAATCATCAAAATTGCTTAGGAGAGCTTTAAAATGCAGTTTTTGGGTCAGGTGCAGTGGCTCACACCTGTAATCCCAGCACTTTGTGAGGCCAAGGTGGGTGGATCACGAGGTCAAGAGATCGAGACCATCCTGGCCAACATGGTGAAACCCCATCTCTACCAAAAAATACAAAAAAAATTAGCTGGGCGTGGTGGCGTGTGCCTGCAGTTCCAGCTACTTGGGAAGCTGAGGCAGGCAAATCGCTTGAACCCAGAAGGTGGAAGTTGCAGTGAGCCGAGATCGTGCCACTGCACTCCAGCATGGTGACAGAGCGAGACTCCGTCTCAAAACAAAACAAAAAAACAAACAAAAACCAGGAGTTTTTTGAGATCTTATTATATTATAAATTGGAGAGTTGGATCCTAAATTTGTATTTTAACAACTGCTCAACTAATCTCTAATATAGAGATGAGGCTACTAAGCTGGATGAATAGAAAGGGTGATAGAGTCCTAGCACATTTTTCTTAAATACCATATAGGTATGAGTTGGTAATGATGGGAGATTTCGACTTTCTAGACATCTGCATTTCATTTAGCCAAAAGCAGAACAGCAGAAAACTTGCTTTACTAAATTTCTAATAAGATCGAGCAAACAAACGGAAAAACCACTATCCTAGATACATTTTGACCAAGTAGGTTAAAGTAACGTTTAGCCAAGAGGATGAGATAAGAGAATCAGGGAAAAGGTCATTGAGTTCACAAAGTTCAGAAGAGCAGAGGTGAAAATAGCATGATTCAGAGATAAAATTCAAAGGTTAAAAAAAAACACATAATCCTGAGGCATGAAGAAGAAAGGTTCATTGTGGTCAGGATGTTTCAGAAATTTCTCAAACATTCAAATCTCACCATGCAGACACAGGTGAGGCCAATGATAAAGAGAAAGAAAACCTCAACAATTGTGAAAACCACCAAACAAACAAAACTACTGTGTTCTTCTGCTATAGTTTCAACCTTGGTTGTCCATTGAGGCCTTAAAAAAATACAAATGCTTCTATTATTTCTCAAAGTTTTATCCAATTTGTCTAGGGTGGGAAACCATCATGAGCAATTTTAAAAATCTCCCCAGGCAATTCCAATATTCGCCCTTACCTGCAAACGACTGCTCTAGAAACCCAGGTTTTAAAGGACAGAATAGGAAGAAGGACACAAAAAGTGTGTAAGAAAGTAACACAGACAGAATTTTGACAAAATGACCTACAGCTAGCAAAGAAACAAAAAGGCAAAATTAAAACCAAAATACATTTCAGCTATATTTGGGACTAGTTTGAGATCGAGGACAGGATAGGTCTGTTGTTTGGGAAGACGTCAAGAGACCTTAGAAGCCTGGAAATCAGCCACTATCTTTCCAATTTTCTAAAATGGATAGAAAATGGATTCTGTAAACTACGGATGATTGAGCTTGATATGGATCTCCGACAAGATTCCAGAATCATTACCAATGCAATGCTATAATGGGCACCCAAATGACAAAGAAGTGATTATAGGACCCAGCATGGGTTCACAAGAACAAGTCCTGTTAGCCCAGCCCATTTCCATTCCTCAGTAGGGAGCTGGCTGATGAAGACAATGGACACACATTTCCTTTCAGGCGTTTGGACTTCAGCAAAACAAGTGGCCATATCTTTAATGATACACTTGTGGGTAAGACAGAGAATCTTTGAACATTTTAGTGGGTTTCTAACTGTTCTGAAGTTTTATCCAACGAACACCCATTAATGGACTGATATCAAACCTGGTGAGGGGTTCCTAGTGTCCCAGTGTTCTGCCAGAGAAATAGTTCACTGCCCTGTGTGTGAACTCAATATTTTTGCCAATGACTTGCAAAGAGCATGCTCATTACTTCTACAAGAGATAGGTGTGATAATGCAGGGATGATGTGGAAGAATCAGAGCCTAAAAATATTTTTGATGAGCTGGAATTCTGCATTCATTTCTGATTTCCATATTTAAAGAGTCAAGTATTCAATCTGAAATATATCTCAGGGAGAAACACTAACAGGGCATGGGAACATAAAACCAAGCTACATGAAAAGCAAATGAAGCAACTGTCTTGCTTGCTGATGGAAGACAAAAACTCAATAACTCAAAGTCTGTTTTGTGGAAAAGGGATTAAAGTCATCTTGTGTGTTCCAGAGTGATTAAGCAAGTACTGAGAAGCTTGTAGGGAGGGGGTGTATGTGCTGAAAGACTTCCCTATATAGAACCAAGTATTAACAATGAGTTGTCTGAATATTGAACCAGCCTTCTCAGGAAGCTGAGTTCTTCAACACTGGATGTATTGGGGCAGAAGCTGAGTGCTCACTATAAGAGATCTTGTGTAGAAAAATCAGGCAACAAATAAAACTGGATGACTTCGAGGGACATTTAGATCCTCATATGTTATGACTCTGAGAATATAAAGTATACTCGTAGAACACATTAGGCACATTGCTATCCATGGAGGAGGCCAAGAGGTGTTTCTAGAACAACGAGGGTGGGTGGCAGGTAGGAAATCAGGGCAGAGACGGTTAGCCATCCCCTTGGACGGAAGATTGATCACAAATTGGTGCTTCTCTCTACACAGCAATCCAAAATGGGACAGTCCATTTGCCTACCAGGTGGCTTTGGAGTAGGGGCTACCCCTTTCCCAATTCTGCCTGGCCAGCGTGGCCCAGACTAAATACTGAATTCTAGTAGACCTTTACAAAAGAATTGGAATCCGTATCCCAGAGTTGGGGGGCTGGATGGGGCTGGGGACCTGTGCCTTGGATTAGCTACTTTCTCTCCTTAGGCCACATGGTGGGACTCACCCTCTCAGCCTTCCCAGGGAGGCCACGTGAACACATCCTCCCCCTCAGCATCTCCTATCTCCTGCAGTCTTCCTCAAGACTCTCTCACAGTGTGCTTTTGAAGCCCCCTCCCCAGACTCCCTGCACCCTTAGGTGAACAGAGCCCCAGAACTGTCTTCTTCTGGGTTGAACATTCTGCTGCCTTAGGCTTCAGGTGGATACCAGCAGAATCTTCCATTGAGAGTTCAGGTGTCTGCTGGCTCCATGGTGGGAAGAAGGCAAAAGGAAGTAGAAGTGGAAGCTCTTATGGAGGCTCATGGCAGGGGAGGAAGAGGTGGCTTTGCTTACAGGTTGATTTCTCTCCACCAGCTAGGCTCTTGCCATTTTTCCTGAAAAGTCTCTGAAGATAATACACTTTGCACTGCAAGAATCAAACTCTCTCCTCTAGACCACAAGTTTGAATCTTATCATTCATTTGTCTCTCTCCTGGCAGGGTCTTTAAGAACTACTAACTTTAAGAACTGTTCTACTGTATTAACCGTGTCTTTTAGTTTCGTTTTCTGATGCTTTGACATCTGGGGTCTTGCTACCCTGAAGGGACTGTTACTTCCAGGGCTAGCCAATTCCTAGAAATAGAGAACAACTCATCATTCAATGTGTCTTTCAAATACAAACCAACTAAACCAGAGCCTACACCCCAACCATCTCCTTTATTGGGTTTTCACACTCTAGGCCACCATCTACCCATCCTAATGACCCCAGGGCCAGGTACCAGACAACTAGGGACAGCCCCCATGCTGCAGAGCCTGCTGGAATTATTCACCCTGGCCAATCCTAAGCCTCACCTGTCCCTCCTGGGAAAACCATGGTCAAGGCTCTTGCCCACGGCTGTTGTCTTCTGTTCCCTCAGGCTCCTAAGTGACCCAGTGCTTCCCCGCCTGGCCCTGTATGGCCTGCCTCCTGCTTCTAAGGAATTGTGGGTATAACTTCTTCCTTCAGAACATTCCTTTCTGTGTCTCTGTGTCCTACCATACCTGATCAAAAACAACCAACTCAGCTGGGAGCAGTGGCTCATGCCTGTAATCCCAGCACTTTGGGAGGCTGAGGCGGGGGAGTTCGAGAACAGCCTAACATGGAGAAACCCAGTCTCTACTAAAAATACAAAATTAGCTGGGCGTGGTGGCACATGCCTGTAATCCTAGCTACTCAGGAGGCTGAGGCAGGAGAATCACTTGAACCCAGGAGGCAGAGGTTGTGGTGAGCTGAGATAGCACCACTGCACTCCAGCCTGGGCAACAAGAACAAAAACTCCATCTCAAAAAAAGACAAAAACAAAAACAAAACAAAACACCAACTCACTGATTCCACTTTGCCCTCCTCTTGTCTTATTTTCCACTCAGCAGCCAGAGGGCATTTCCTAAAACATGTATCAGAGCTCATCACCCCCAGCACCCTTCAGTCACACTCAGAATAACATCCAGACTGTCCCCGATGCCCACTGACCCGACATACTCTGAGTGCTGCCTGCTGCTCCACTTCCTCAGGCTAAACCAACCACCTAGTAGCCCCTGCCCACTCACTCTGCTCCAGCCACGCGGGTCCTCCTGCTTTTCCTCCAAAAAGCCAAGTTCCCTCACCCCACAAGGCCTTTGGACCAGCTATTCCTGCTTATCCAGTCATCATGTGACCTGCTTCTTCGCCCTCTACATGCCTCTGTCCAGGTTTCAGACCCTACCACCACCACCACCACATCCAATCCATCTCCCACTTCCATTTTTCTCTACTCCTTTTTTCTCCTTTCTTTTTCTTCCCTGGCTCATGACCTGAAATCATTTTATATATTCATCTGTTGCTTGTTTATGGCCTCCCCCTCTAGAATGTGACCTTGATGAAGGCCAGCATTTTCTCTGGCTTGTTTATTATCGCAACCCACAGTGCCTAAAACCATGCCTGGCACAAAGTCGGTGTTTAACAAATATTCTGTTGATAAACAAATGATACAAGCTTGGGCTCTGTTGCAAGGCCTTTGAGGTGGAGTGCAGAGGTAATTCCACCTACCTGCCTCACCCCAGCCCACCCCTTCTTGATGTATTAGGGCAGAGGCTGGGTGCTCACTATAAGGGGTCTTGTGTGGAATAATCAGGCATCAAATAAAACTGGATGACTCTGAGGGACATCTACATTCTCCTATGTTATGACTCTGGGAATATAAAGTATACTCGTAGAACACATTAGGCATATTTCTGTCCATGGAGGTGACCCAGAGGTGTTTCTAGAACAATGAGGGTGGGTGGCAGGTAGGAAATCAGGGCAGAAGAGATGGTGAACATGGATGAAATTGATTTGCTGTATTTGGCTCCATCTAAGTCAGGACAGTGGCCCTTGCTCTCCCTGGGGCCTCTGGATGTCATGGGCAGAACTCCTTGGCTAGTTTGACTGAGATCCAGCTACCTGTTCTTGTTAAATCAGAGTGTTCTCCAGGTATCTTGGTAATGAGATGGGGGTGGGGTGGGGGGGTTGGGGGGGTGGCAGGAGGCGGTTTCCTTCAGAGTGGAGTTAACTCTTGATTGCCCACTGGCTGTTTGTCCCAGGAGGGGAACCTCCAGGCTGCCTGCTGCTCATTACAGAAACCCCAGGACAACACAGCAGGTGAGGGGAGGACCCTACCCAGCCAACCATTAAAACACCCATCTGTAGCTCTAGGTTAGAAAAAAAATTGTGAAGCCTAGATGAGGAATGATAGTGAAGCCCCTGGCCAAATAAGGCCTGGGAATTATTGGTAGATTTAATTTATCCAGATTATCCCCTCAAGCCCCACTACTACCACAAGAAATGGACATAGCTGCATATTTATTAAATGCTGCTGAACTCAATGCTCCTTGCTAAACATCAATCACTCTTTCACCTGCTCAAATGTTTTTATCAAATGAGTGGAGCGTCTCATTTTATCAAATGGCCAGGCTATGATGGCCAACTCTGAGCCCTAGGCAGGGAAGAGTTATACTGAGGAATATTCAAATTGAGATGGTATTTTAAACCTAGGGTACTTTCTAAAGTGTAAAAATAAATAGTCACTTGTGCATGCTAATTGTAGCTACCATTTACGTAGAAAGGAAAAACCAGCAACTGAGAGCAATAATTACAGATGATAATGATCATGATGATGACAAACACTCATCTGACACTTACTATGTGCCTGGCATGGTTCTAAGCACTTTATTCATAATAATTGAGCCTCACACTAGCCTTGTGAAGTAGGTACTTTACCTCCATTTCATAGGTGAGGACATTGAGGCTGACAGTTGGTGGGTGACTTGTCTGGGGTCACACAGCTAACAAGTGGTAGACCAGATGGCCCCTCTCAAGACTGTTCTCTATACTGCTGCAGCATACTGCCTGGCCTGAGTTTCCTGGATGTGCCTCTTGGCCACTGGAAGGAAATTAGCAGACTCAGCTCAACTACACATTAAGGGAGAAATGGAGCCTCTTAGAGGCAGGTTCATTTGTTCATGCTTTCACTCATTTCAGCTCTTATTTCTTGAGTGTACTCATGCAGGCATTAGGAGATGGACCTTTAGTGGCCCCAAGGGGTTGATTTCTTAGACCTTTGTTCTTGTTTGCAGTCTCACATCGTCTCTTTTTTTATACCTCCGCAGAGGAAAAGAGGACCATCTGTCAGAAAAGAGGACATTGGAGGGAGGAGCAATGCATTTCCTCATCCTTCCAGCATCCGCCCCAGGCTGCAGGTCCACCCTGTGATATAACCCCAGGGGTGTGCTGAGCCCTGCTTGCAGAGGCTCTCGAGCTAGTTGTGTGCCTCTCTTCCCAAATCCATGACATCACACTGGTACCTTGAAATTAGCCATGGAAGGAGCACGTACACCATGAACTCAACAAATGCTACAAATCAAGGTGTGCGTGCATGCATGAGTGTGTGTATGTGTGTGTGTGGTTTGTCAGAGAGCCAGCTTATCAGCCCATTACTGCACACACCACGGGATGTCTCCCCAAGAGACAGAATGACAAACCTCATGCCATTCTTCTTTCTCCAGAAACTGCATTTAAGATAATGCAGAGTACACATTTGTCTTCCCTCATGATTCCCTCTAGAGCCATTATCATCTGTCAAGCAGAACTTTCATTGTGAACTTTTCACTCCAAAAAGGCACTAAACCACCAAAGTCAACAGACTCACGACTTCCCTCGTCACAAGCACAGACCCAGGATTTCTTCAGATCTGCTGATTCCCTTTCCAAAATTCCCAGCTCACACTTTTGGCTTTTTCATTTACCTCAGCCCTGTTGAATCCCCTACTCCTGGCATAAATTATAGTTAGACCTGCATTTGAATCCCAGCTCTATCACTATAGATTGTCCTTAAGCCTCAGTTGCACCATCCCTAAAATGGGGATTCCAGTAGGACCTAGCCTCAAAAGATTGGTTTGAGGATTAAGCCTCTGAAAGTATATAAAGCACATAGCAGAAACCAGGCATGAAAGAAGAGGTTGCTACTATAACACACTCTACAAGCAACCAGACCCTACACACTTATAACATTTGCCTGCTGCCTGCTCCTGTCCAGACACGATATAAACAGGGTGAATGCACCATCCTCTTCCCTAATTTCTGGGTATTGCTTATATTGGTCTCTTATTCTGGAAGGCCTTTTCCTACCTATTGAAGTACTATCCATCCTTCAAAACCCTACTTGAATTCCACCTTGTATATAAATTCTTTGCTGATCCTCCCAATTGCAATTAAACCCTGGATTCTTTGCTCTTCTGGAGGCCACTGAGTTCCCCAAATGGCAACATTACCTTTCCCCTCCCTATCATCCTCACTTTGCCTGAAAAGTTGATAGAACTCCATTTCTTTGGGCTAAGGGTATATAAAAGTGTTGAAATGGTAAAAGTGACCTGGGAAGGATACACATTTTTCTACATGGATACATTTTTGGGTACCCCTAACACTGACTAATTTCCCAGCATCATGAGACCATAGAGCTGGAAGGGTTCCTAGAGATCATGTACTCACCCGCACATTTCGCAGATGAAGAAAGGAGACACAGGGAGCAGCAACTCAGCCAATGCCACTCAGCCAGGCTCAGAACTGGGCTGCAGTGACCACCAGCCCAGTGTTCTGTACACCCCGCCAGGCTTCTGGGGGAACAGGACAAAGCCTGACAGAAGTAGGTTGAGGGACAATGGTCACAGCACAGAAGCCTTCTCAAGAAGGCTGGCAGGGAAGCCAGGAGAACAGGAGAGTCAAGGGCAACATGAAGACATGGGTCTGAAGAATGGCAAGGAATTGGGCAAAGCGCTCGAAGTCCTGGAGGGAAATGATCTGCCAGCTTCATCCCTTTGTCCAGAGTGGCAATATCCCCATCTATTGCCCTGGCCCAGCCAGGAATGGCCACATGCAGGAAGGCATCCAGCAGGGAGTCCGTCACCACTCTATGATTTAGAATGCGGGCCTTTTACCTTTCCTCATGGCTATATGGGTTCCTGTCCACAGAAGACATCCTAAAGTCTAAACTAGCCACCACCAAGTGTAAATTAGTTCAACCACTGTAGAAAACAGTGTGATGATTCCTCAAAGACCTAGAGGCAGAAATGCCATTTGGCCCACCAATCCCATTACTGGGTATATATCTAAAGGAATATTAAATCATTCTGTTATAAAGATATATGCACATGTATGTTCATTGCAGCATTATTCACAATAGCAAAGACATGGAATCAACTGAAATGCCCATCAATGATAGACTGGATAAAGAAACTGTGGTACATGTACACCATGGAATACTATGCAGCCATAAAAAAGAACAAGACCATGTTCTTTGCAGAGACATGGATGGAGTTGGAAGCTGTTATCCTCAGCAAACTAACGCAGGAACAGAAAACCAAACAACACATGTTCTCACTTATAAATGGGAACTGAATGATGAGAACACATGGACACTCGGAGGGGAACAACACACACTGGGGCCTGTGGGTAGTGGGTGGGTAAGGGGAGGGAGAGCATCAGGAAGAATAGCTAATGGATGCTGGGCTTAATACCTAGGTGATGGGATGATTTGTGCAGCAAACCACCATGATACACGGTTACCTATGTAACAAAACTGCACATCTTGCACATGTATCCCAGAAGTTAAAAGTTGAAGGGAAAATAATAATAATAATAAATAAATAAATAATAGCCACCATCAACTCCTCACCTCTCATCACTCTATTCCTTTGTTCTGCCGTACCTACTTCAGCTTCAATGTGCTTCTCACTACTTGAAATTAAGCTATTTGTTCATTCATTCAGTTTGTTTACTGTCTGTTCCCCCATGAGAAGAGAAGCTTGAGAGTTAGGAACTTTGTCTTTTCCTACTATGTACTGGTTGCTCAATAAATATTGGTTAAATAGATGAAAAAAATGTCATAACCATTGTAGGCTGTATTAACAGATATCTGTTCTTTCCTTTCTACTTTTTTGGTAGATTCATTCTGCTGTCTTTCTCTCACTTCTTAAGTTTGATGCTTAGCTCAATCATTTTGGTCCTTCCTGCTCTTCTAGTGTAGGCATTAACTTTCTAAGGACTGGCTCAACTGCTTTCCCAAGTTTTGATTTACAATATGTTAAATACCATTCGGTTCCAAGTATTTTTAAATTTTCATTAATATTTTTTGACCCTTAAGTTGTTTGGAAGCATGTGTGTCTATGTGTGTGTATATATGTTTAATTTCCAAATAAGTGAGGGTTTTCTACATTTTATTTAATATACTATTTCTAACTTCATTTGTGGTCTGAGACTACAATCTTTTGAAATCTAACATTATGGCCTAGCACTGGGGCAATCTTCATTAATATTCCATGTGTTTTGAAAGTCATATATTTTTTCTAGAGCTGGGTGTCATATTCTATATAGGTCCAGTTGATCAAGCTTGCTAATTAAACTATTCAAATCATCTATATCCCTTCTGAATTATTATAATTTTTTAAATTCTATTTTTAGCCTCTGGTTGTTTGCAAGTTAAAAGCTTTGGTGTATTCGTCAGTGCTACTCTTCCTTTTAATAGGACTATATTTATATGTCTAACTCTGATAAAACCTCTCCCATATTACAGGCTATTGTTTCATAATAGTTTAATTTCTTCAGCCTCTTTTCCTACACAAACTAGACTTTATTTTTATTGCTTAACCAGTTTTAATTTGGATTTACCTGCATCTTGCCTCACTATTTCTTTCTGTATATCATACTTTTCACTTGGAATAATTTTCCTTCAGCCTAAAGTCATCTTCCAGAATTTTCTTTGGCGATGGTCCTTCTGTGATAAGCTTTTTCAGTTGTGGTTTGTCTGTAAACGTCTTCATTTTATTCATATTCTTAAACTGTAGTTTTGCAAGATAAATTATTATAAGTGGACAAATTTTCTCTGAGCACACTGAAGATATTATTCCCCAGTGCACCAGTTTCCTCTGTTCCTGATGAGAAGCACCCATCAGCCTGGCCACGATTCCTCGGTGGGTGATCTGGCTTTTCTCGCTGGCTGCTTTGTAAAAAATCTTCTTTTGTCCATTGATATTCTACAGCCTGGCTGTGGTGGGCCAAAGTGTATATTTCTTATTATATTACTTAGATTGGAGCGGGGGCAGGTTCTAGAAAAAATATTGGTGTTTTACCATAATTCTGGAAAATTCTCAGCCATTTTCTTCTTGGATAGTGCCTCTTCCCCATTCTAATCATTTCCTTCTGAAACACTGATTAGACAACATTTAAACTTGTGATGTCCAATATACTAGCCACTATCCACATGCAGCTATTTTAAGGAACTTCCATCATTGGAGAAAATTCCACTGGACGGGACTGGTAGACCTCATTCTATTCTTATTTTATTTTAATCTTCCTTTCATCTTTTCTAATTCTTTGTCTCACAGGAACCCAGGCGGAATGCTTTGTCTAGATCAGTCTTCTGGCTCAAAATTTTGTTAGTCTGTTCAATCATTAATTTTTTAAAAAAATCCAACTGTTATATATATGTGTGTATATATATGTTATTTCTAGATATTATATTTTGAGATAACACACACATGCACACACACACACACCAAAAAATACTAAATACACTTTGTGGTGATACCAACCCAGGATCTCTTTAAATTATTCTTTTTTTCTTTTTTGCATGAAGTGTCTTCAGCCCACACAGGAAGCATGAATTCAGATGGAAAGCTCACAAGTAACTATGGTTTATGGTTACACATCCTCACAGGAAAATCTCTTTTTCCTCTACCTAGCTCCTAGGGTTGCGGCAGAAAGGTGTTCTCAATGTCCTTTTCTGAATGGTGGAATTTATTTCCCATCAATCTAACAGGGACTTGCACTCTCAGCTTGACACAGAGGTGGTGGGGTGGGGGGTGGGCTGTGTTTTTCTATTATATTCCTCACCTTGGGAAATCTAGATGTCCTGCCCCAGATGCCCCGTGAGGCTGTCAAAATGAATGCTCAAGGACTCAAGTCTTCAAGGTTTGGCAGCAAGCTCTTGGGAGAAAGCCAACTTCGGTACCCTGTCCTCGTTTTTACTTTGTTTAAAATGCTATAATCCTGAGAAAAATATCAGATAAATCCAAATTAAAGGACATCCAGCAAAATACCTGACCAGGACTCTTCAAAACTGTTCAGATCATGAAAGACAATGAAAGACTGAAGAACTGGCATAGACCAGGCCAAGGGAGACTGATGGGACAGAACAACTCAATACACCATGGACAGTACCCTGGAATGGATTCTGGACATTAGTGGGAAAAAGAGTGAACTCTGTAGAAAGTCTGGAGCTAATAGTGATGTACTAATGTTAATATGGAGGTTTTGTTTTTGTTTTTTGTTTTTTTTGAGATGGAGTCTTACTCTGTCACCCAGGCTGGGGTGGAATGGCACCATCTCAGCTCACTGCCACCTCTGCCTCCCGGGTTCAAGCGATTCTCCTGCCCCAGCCTCCTGAGTAACTGGGATTACAGGTGCAATATGGAGGTTTTGAAAAATATGTCATCTTAATGTAAGATAATAACCTTAGGGGAAACTGAAATTGGAACTCTGTGCTATCTTTGCAACTTTTCTGTAGATCTAAAATTATTCCAAAATAAAAAGTGTATTGGAAAAGAAAAACTCTGATGGTGTCTTACTTTCATTTCAGCTCAGTAGTGTATTTAAAAAGGCGTTTATCGCCTGGCACGGTGGCTTATGCCTGTAATCCCAGCACTTTGGGAGGCCAAGGCAGGCGGATCACAAGGTCAGGAGATCGAGACCATCCTGGCTAACATGGTGAAACCCCATCTCTACTAAAAATAGAAAAAATTAGCCGGGCGTGGGGGCCGAGATCGCACCACTGCATTCCAGCCTGGGCGACAGAGTGAGACTCCGTCTCAAAAAAAAAAAAAAGAAAAAGGTGTTTATATCTTTAAAGAAATAGTATTTTAGTTGTTTCATTTGGGAGGGTCCTGTACAGTATCCATCATACCAGCTATACCACTAGAAACAAAGCCTCTTCTTTGTTATTCTTTCCCCTTTAGGGAAGAATGGATCAGAATCATAATAACCAAATGAGGCAGTTTTAATAAGTGAAAAGTTATGGTATCAGTGTAGGATGTGCTCAAGGAATGAGAACCTAAAGAGTAAAAGATGTTAAAAGAAAACAAACGTAGCAGTTATAGAAAAGTAACATCAGTTCACATGGATCCATCAACAAGGGGAGGTTACTCAATAGGCCCACCAGGTATATATAAAAATAACATAAGGCAAAAGAGATCAATACTTTCCTTGAATGGAGTTTGTTATGGGTCAAATTGTTTCTCCCCCAAGTTTACGTTGTTTTTATATTGAAGTCCTAATCCCCAGTTCCTTAGAATGTAAGATTATTGGAGACAAGTTCTTTACAGAAGTGTGGAGTTTTAAGTGACTCCATCTTGGATGCTAATCAGCCATGCTGGATTCTGATTAACCACAGTTCCAGGGAAGGTCTCTAAGATTTCCAGTTCATCTATTGTTTCTTGCGTAAACTTAGGTACTTACTGTAAATCTTGCCCTTAGGTAAGATAACCTTGATGTTATCATACTTCCATTGTCCCACACACCCGTTCTGAACCACCCCTTTTTTTATGGTCTATAAGCCCTGGGTCTGGGGGATAATGGTGCAGGGGTCCACCATCTTGTCTCGCCATCCCCTGAAACACAGACATGGCTTCTGTTCGTAAGTCCCAGTTCTTTCTAAGAAACTGGATTTGTCAGCCTCTTTCTTTAGCCTCTTAGCTTCCTCAGACTTTGGGAGTAGGGTTGCATAGACCTGCCCACCATGAAATAAAAAGTAATCAAGTTACAATGATTCAGAGTGGGCTCTTATCCAATATAACTGGTGTCCTTATAAGGAGAAATTTAGACACAGACATGCACACAGAGAGAACCTCATGTGAACATGAAGGCAGAGATCTAGATGATGAGCCTGCAAGCCAAGGAATGCCAAAGATTACCGGCAAACCACCAGAAGCTTGGGAGAGAAACATGAAATAGAGTCACGCTCAAAATGCTCAGAAGAAACCGACCCTCCTAACACCTTGATCTCAGACTTCCAGCCTCCAGAACTATTCAAGAATACATTTCTGCTGTTTAAGCCACCCAATTTCCGGTACTTTGTTATGGCAACCTAACAAACTAAAACAAAGTTAGTTCCTAAAACTCTACACGAAGTCTTTGATTAGGAGGGCTAGCCAGCCTGGGTCTGCTGTATGGAGATAGTTCAGACCACATATGCTTTAACTGTCTAGAGTAACCTGAAAGGGGCGTGGAAGATGCTGTTCCCCCAGTTCATTTCCACCTGCTTCAACATTCCCAGAATTGGGCAATGTTCTCTTCTATTAATATTACAGTTCCACTCAGAGGTCCTGGAACACAATCAATTATTCTCCTCCAAAGTGCTTTCTACCTAAAAAAGCACGATGTTCTTATTGATGCTGCACTTAAAAAATGTTTTAAAGTAAATCTACAGAGCATCCTGGCTATTCAGATCCGGAAATTGGTTAACCAATAGGATATAAAGACAGGGAGATGCTGCTATCTTTGGCAAGGTTGCAGAGCAATTTGTACGAGAGACTAAAATAGAATCAGCATCCCATTTCAGAGCCTGGTCAACAACTCAGATGACCTCCAGCAATTGATCTGGTCAGTCCCTCCAATTATGGGTCAATACATAAAGTCTTTAGACCCAGGAAATTCCTATTTCCTTTTTCAGCCCAATAAAGTCTAGTTCCAGGCCTTTACAAGTCAAGAAAATAAGGTATGGGTTGCCCTAACATATACCCAGTGAAGACCCCAAATCATGCAGCCTGATAGAGACTTGTTAGACTGTCAGACCTTCCAGCAGAGCAAATGGAATGTGCCCAGAACCAGACTCAACTCCTTTAAAGAAGTTAGATAGGCTTCCCCTCTATTGCCAAGTATCCCTTCCCTTTCTAAGAGCACAGCCCTTCTCTTTTCTTCCACCCATGCTATAATATTAGAAGCAAAATGGAAGCAAATGTTCCAAAGAATTCTGAACTAAAAAGCGTCCGATGTGGTGGGAGGTTGTGGAGTAATGCATTATTTTGCACCAGTCACCAGGAATGGGTGTCGGCACCCATGTCAGAGGGCTGCCTGCACACAGCACCCGTCTCTGAATCTGAGCCCAATACCATCTCTTCTCCAGCTCAGCTTTCCCCAGGCCCTACACTAGACCCCCTCAGCACAGAGTGAGTGTCGAGGAAAGCACATGGGTTGTGGTCCTCTCAATATGTCTGGGCCCTCTTCCTTCTTTCCCATCCACAATGCTGGTGCCAGAGGCTCTCTTGGGCCATTGCCACAGCAGCCTATAAACCAGCACTGTCCACAAGGGAGGCAATGCCAGCCACAAGGCAGACCGCAGATAGCATTTTAAACTTAGTAGCAGTCCCTTTGAGAAGAGTGAAAGGAAAGAGGTAAAATTGATTTTAACAATGTGCTCTATGTAACTTAATACACCAAAAACATCATTTCAATGTGTAATCAATGCAAAATTATTAATGAGATAATTTACCTTTTTTGTGACATCTCCAAATTTTGGTATTTTAGACTTAACAGTACATTTGATTCAAACCAGCCACATTTCAAGAACCAGATAGCCACATAGGTCTAGTGGCTGCCATATTGGACAGCATCAGGTTCAAGCATTCTCAAGAGTTTCAAGGGATCTCTTATGGCTTCAATTTTGGGAAGGCATAAGATTTCAGAGGACAGACATTTTCTCTTACACATCTGTTATATTACCAGTGGGGTCCATGAGAGAAAGTTCTAAGTTCCTTTTTTTCCCATTAAATTCATATAGAACTCAATTTCCTGCCCTTACATCTGTAGTTGTCTGCCTGAAAAGACTCCTTTCCCCTCACCACCTCCCCATTTGCCTCAAGGCATCTATTTTTTTTCTTCTCCAGTTTAAAAGGCAATTCTTCAATGAACCAAAGCTGAGACAAGCATGGTTTCCTTGAAGCCACAGGGAAGGTTTATCCACTCTTCTGCTGTCACACATACTATGGTGCACTGCACTGCTTGAGAACATTGCTGTCTCCTCTGAAAAACTGAATACTTTTTTTTAAATGCGAATGTATCTTATCTCTGTATACCCAGTATTTAAAGGAAACTTTTTATTTAAGTATAATTTTATAATAGTGATTTAATTCTCTTTGTACAATTAGTATCTCTCTCTCTCTCTGTACAATTAAGCTTTATAAAGGTTAGAGCTACCTCTGACTTACCCCAGTAATTAATACACAACAGATACTCAATAGAAATTATTGGATGAAAAAATGAATACATGATTTGATCATAAAGCAACTCACTCCTCTAGCAGGTATCTTTCTACTCTCAGCAATTCTTCTTGGAGCTAAGTATGGCCTCAGAATATCAATACAAATTCTATTATTTCTTCTAGTTGAATTTCAGATTGTTCTGCCTATTAAGTTTCCCACATTATTTATTTTGTCAACATCTCTTTTCTATTTTTAAAAATTTTTTAACTTTTAAAAAAATTTTTAGAGACAGAGTCTCGCTATGTTGCCCAGGCTGGAGAGCAGTGGCTATTCACAGGCACAATTATGGTGCACTCCCTGTATACCCAGCACTTAGCACAGGGCCTACCACAAGGCTGCTCATGACATGGCATCTCAGTTCCCCAGAATCAAATGATCCAAGAGAGAAACAGAATGAAGGAAAGTGATCAAGACAAAAGCCACAGTGTCTTTTATAACCTCATCTTGGAAGTGACATGCAATCATTTTTGCCACATTTTATTGGTCACACAGACCACCCCCCTTGTCCAATGTGAGAGGAGTCCATACAGGTATGAAAACCAGGAGGTGGGGATCACCAGGGGTCCTCTTGGAGGCTGGTGATGGCTTAAAGGAGTAAGGAAAGAAACACATGACTTCTAGACAGCATAAATCCCAAATGCAGTGCTCTATGGCACCTGAGTCACTGACCTTAGAGACTATGCAACTAGCAAGTCAGACCCAGACCATGCTCTCCACACATGCCCTCTTGCCACGTGAATATTGCAGCTCAGTGTTTATGCCATTGAGTTATTTGCTACCCTTCTTCAACGTGGCCTCACATGAATCCATCTGGATAAGCCAGGCCCATAGTCTGGGAAGTCAGCAACGTCTACCAGCAATGCATAAATGGACCTTAATAGGAATATATGCAGTTCCATTTGCTGTGGTAAATAGATTCGTTTGTCAATTTTTTTGTTTCAAATTTTTGAAGGCCTAATTCAAAGAGAAACCCATGCATATCTAGGTTTTCTGTAGCTGAAAGCAATTAGCCACATAGCAATTGTAAAGAAATCTAAAGGAAGCATTTGGTTCACAAGTGGAAAAAAAATTGAAAATTTATCTCGCCACAGGTGACAAAATTTAGGTAATAACAGTAGGAATACAAGAAGTTCAATGCGATTTATTTTAAATTTTAATGTTGCTTTATGAACCTAAAAGCCTTGGTAGGCAAATATTGTGTGAATTTCCTGAGACTGGAAAGCAAAAACCTTCGTCACCCTAATGATAAGTAAAAACGAGTAAGCAGTCTTGATATCCACACAGAAACACTACAACAGTGAGCCTTCAAGTGAAATTATTAAATAAACCAACACAATGGGTGTCTGGGGCCCCACAGGTCCATCTTGTGGACACTGCTGGATTACCTACTGTTACAAGACTGTACTCCACTCAGAAAAAATGCTTGACCATAGATCGTAATGTTTACACACGCACGTAAAACATGAATGCACATTTTTATAAAGCATGCAATTAAAAAATAAATAGAAATTGGCTGGGCGCTGTGGCTCACGCCTGTAATCTCAACACTTTGGGAGGCCGGTCACGAGGTCAGGAGTTTGAGACCAGCCTGGCCAACATAGTGAAACCCTGTCTCTACTAAAATACAAAAAATTAGCCAGGCGTGGTGGCGGACACCTGTAATCCCAACTACTCGGGAGGCTGAGACAGAAGAATCGCTTGAACCCTGGAGGCGGAGGTTGCAGTGAGCCGAGATCATGCCATTGCTCTCCAGCCCAGGCAACAGTATGAGACTCTGTCTCTGAATCAATCAATAAATAGAAATTATATACTTTTTCCTTCCCATACCATCTTGTGAAACTCACTTTGGAGATCACTGTCCGAAACAAAATTTCCTTCCAGCTATTCTGTTGCACTGTGTGGTGGACATGGCTGGCCAGAAGAGTTGGGACAGACGGCTAGGAAAGGTGGATTCTCCCCTGCCTCTATTTGTACTTCAATCCACATAAGAACTAAGGAGCTCATGGAGGAAAAGGTGGATTGAACTCTAATACCCCTTGGGTTTCTAGGATATAGAAGCATGCCTAATGAATGAGAGAGAGAATTCCCAGGAAAGGGTGGAAGTTTTAAGGAAGATGGATGCTGTGGTGAGAGTATGTGAGTTGATAGAGTCAGATTACACTGGGTCCAGGCAGTAAAGCTGGGTGAGAATATCCTTCCTCTTACCATGGAGATATCTCATGGATGGATTAACAAAGACCTACTGCAAGTGAGTGGAGGTTGCTGCTTGATGGGAGCCCCATCCCTGCAGATCTATTAGGCTTTGAGCTGGAAGACCAAAGCTCAGCCATGCCAGGGTTAAGAGGCAAGTCATAACACAGAAAGGCCTGAGAATCTCCACTCCCAAGCACCCAACACTGGAGCTTGTCTGTCACCTGCAAGGGTGACTGACGCTGAGTCTAGAGACGCCTAGTTCCTCTGCGTCAGAGAGAGGAGGAGCCTGTTTTCATGGACAATGCTACCTCCAGCAGTACCAGCAATGTTCTCACCACAGAGTGAACCCTGCAGAAATTTCCAGCATGGGGCTACTGTGTGGTCCTGGCTTAGCACAGCAGTGAAGTCATAAATGACCAGAACTGATTTGTGGACACATGTTAATATCCCTAGGGATTCATGGAAAAAAATTGAGAAAAGAATCCTGGATGCAGTTTAGTTTTCTGCAACCAGCAAGAGTATTTTTATAACCATGGTTTCATTTGTATGAGCGGGCAAGTGAGACTGAGACATTCCTATTACACACCTTAGATTGTCCTGCTGGAGCCACTAAGTGAAGTTGGAGAATTTTAATACAAAACAGAGATAACAGAGTCATCGGAAAAATTATTTCTGTCTTAATTCAAGAGAAAAAGAAAAATATATAAACCTATGAAAATAATTTAGAGTCTTTGAAGCAAAGCAAAAAAGAAATTATACTATTAAAAAAATAGAGCAATGGGGTCTGGCCATCTCAGCAGATACCCTACTACATGACAAAATAAATAATGTAGTGGCAGTTAGTGCAATAGCTTCCATTTTAGAATATTTCCAAAATATCTGTGGGAAAAATAAACAATCCCATGCCTTCAGTGGAAGAGCTGAACCAAGTATGGAAGCCAAGTAATCAGTTCCCGGCACAGAGGCGTCCACACACCCATTCTTCTCCTCTCCCTGCCGAAATCTCACTAAAATATCAGCAAGAAATAAAAAGTGGCTCAAGCCTACACGGCCAAAGAGACTTTGAAAGATGACAGTACACAATTGATATCAACAAAAGCTGAGAGCTGGAAGAGAGGTGAATTGCGGCTGAGTTAGCAGACCAGGGACTGTTGAAATTTAAACCTGCCCCAGACAAAGCCACAAATACAAGATCTTGTTCCTTGAAGATTCCTGGAAAAACCCAGGTGTTTGGGTTACAGATCGCACAGGAGGCCAGGATCACAGAACTGGTAGAAAGACTTTGATGTGACTCAGTTAAATGGGAGAGTAAACAACAACAACAAAGACATGGGATCCTGGAAACAGACAATCTAAAACAGAAGAGAGAGAGAAAAAAATCAGGATGGTAGTGAAGAGAAACCACAAGAAAACACCTATGCTGCACCCCAAAAAGGCAAAACCCAAATTGGAGAAGAAAGACAGAGAGCTCTTGAGGAATGATGCCAAGAAAAGAGAGATGGAGCTAAAAGAATAGTTGGCATGTTTAGGAATTAAGATTGTCAGCTTTATCAGATGATTTAGGGATGAATTAATAATAGATACATGTAAAACACAAGCAAATAGAAAAAAGAGGCGAATATTAGGTCCAAAGAAATAAAAAGTTGTATAGAAAAGAAATATAATTCTGACTCCCTATAACATGCACTATTAATATCATGTAGTGAGCACTATTTACATAGCTGTGGCAGGCAGCATAACGGCCGCTGTAATAGTCTGTTTTTGCATTGCTATAAAGAAATACCTGGGCCAGGTGCGGTGGTTCACGACTGTAATCCCAGCACTTTGGGAGGCCGAGGCGGGTGGATCACCTGAGGTCAGGGGTTCGAGACCAGCCTGGCCAACATGGTGGAACCCTGTCTTTACTAAAAACACAAAAATTAGCCGGGTGTCGTGGCAGGTGCCTGTAATCCCAGCTACTCAGGAGGCTGAGGCAGGAGAATCGCTTGAGCCCCGGAGGCAGAGGTTGCAGTCAGCCAAGATCGCGCCATTGCACTCCAGCCTGGGGGACAAGAGTGAGACTTTGAAAAAAAAAAAAAATCCTGATAATTACCTGGGTAACTTATAAAGAAAACAAGATTAATTGGCTCATGGTTCTACAGGCTATACAAACATGGTGCCAGCAACTGCTCAGTTTCTAGTGAGGCCTCAGGAAGCTTACAATCATGGTGAGAGGTGAAGGGGTAGCAGGTGTATGACATGGAAAAAATGAGCAAGAGAGAGTACAGGAAGAATTGGGCTCATTAAGCATCTGGCTCTCATATCAGCTAACTGAGCAAGAACTCACCCATCACCAAGGGGATGGTGCTAAGCCATTCGTGAGGAATACATTGCCATAATCCAACCTCCAACATTGTGAATCACATTTCAACATGGACAAACATCCACACCATATCATTCCACCCCTGGCCCCCCAAATCCCATGTCCTTCTCACATTTCAAAAGACAATCATGCCTTCACAAGAGTCCCCCAAAGTCTTAACCGATTTCAGCATTAACTCAAAAGTTTCAAGTCCGAAGTCTCAATTGGAGATAAGTTCCTTCTACCTATAAGCCTGTGAGTTCAAAAACAAGTCATTTACTCCGAAGATACAATGATGGTGCAGGCATTGGGTATCACTTCCATTCCAAAAGGGGAAAATTGGCCAAAAGAAAGGGACAATAAGCCCCACACAAGTCTGAAACCCAACAGGGCAGTCATTAAATCTTAAAGCTGCAAAACCATCTCTTTTGACTCCATGTCCTGCATCCTGGTGCAAGAGGTAGGCTCCTGAGGTTTTGAACAGCTCTGCCCCTAGGGCATTCCAGGCTGAAGCCCCCTGTAGCTGCGCTCATGGGTTGGAGTCTGGCACCTATGGCTCTTCCACGCTGAGGTGGAAGCTCCCAGCTCTTTGATTCAGTAAGAAGAGTATTAAGAGAAAGTGTGCTGAGATGAAGGACAGGGGTTCTTCGATGGATGTCCTCTGGGAAGAGAGTCTGATAGCCCTTCGGAGTTGGATGATCCATCCAAAACAGGTAGTGAGGTCCTTGAGACCCACAGTAATATGACAACTAATCAGGATCTTGAAATAAGGGATAGGGTCTTTACGTTGAAAAGGAGATTGGCCAAGGAAAGAAATAGGAGATGTCAGACCAAGCATCAGACTTTCTCCAGGAGCCTGAGGAAGATGCTCATGCAAGTGAAGCAGAGCTGGATGAGCTTAAAATATGGGCTACTTTAAGGAGAAGGACACTGGAGAAATACTTAACTGCTTTTACATACACTCAATGGACATGTAATGTAATGATTACAAATCTACAAAGCGACTCTTGTATTAATAGTATTGCATTTGTAGATTATCATTCGTACAATAGATGATGTTAATGCACGTCCTTGACTAAAGACTCTCTGCTAATCAGACTACTGTAAGAAATTTCCATTCAAATTACAATAGCTATTATTATTATTTCACTCACTATAGTCTTGACATATTGTCTTAAAGTGGGCATGTATTTTAAGTTGTTGAAATTACAACAGTCTCAGGGAAAAAATACTGTCTTCTGAATCAATGCCAGATTCCCACAAAATGCATCGCCAGCACCATAAGATTTTAGTATCCTATATGCGTTCTCCTCTAAGTTTGCCAAAATGATGATAACGATTATCATCATCTGCTCTCAATCGTGTATCTTTTTAGGGCAGCTTCTCTCATGAGAAGCTCATGGTGGTCTGCTGGGAACCGTTGCTCCAACCCTCTGCCCCACATCATGAAAAAATTGCTTAGCTGGAAAAAGAGCATAACAATACGGAGGTTTCGAGGGCTTATCAATTCTGTTGGGTGGCCTCATCATTCACAACTGCCTGAGAAAGTGCAGACAAGAGAACAGGAAAAGGCCACCCATACTGAAGGGAGAACAGATCTTGGAGCTGATATTTCTTACTTGCTTCACATGGCTCTTGGCTTTCTCTTGACGTGCTTTCAATCTCAGGTCATACTTTGGTGAAGCCATTCCCTGCTCCCTTGCCTCATCAAATGCTGCCTTTCCTAGCCCAAGTATGATGTCTGATCTCTAAGCTTTGCCTCTCAGGTCTGGCTGCCCCTTCCCCAGGTCCTCTGATCCTACTTTCTCCTTTCTTGTTTCTTTGCAGTTGTGTTTCTCTGCTTTTCTGGCACCAAATCATCAAAGTACATTCAATGGTATAAGCACAGTAAGAACATTTGTACGTCTTCTTCTTGTATCTCCACATCTATCTCTAAGAACATTTGTACACCCTCTTCTCGCACCTCCACATCTATCGGACTCCAGACAGCTTTTATTTTATTACTCAATGCAGCATATCCCAGTATGCGATTTCCAAGCAGACATTCACCCAAGCAGACTGGCTCAACCCACTCTCCTATTTTTGTATTTGCTAACATCTACTAGATGGTTTTAAACAAAAATTACATTCCCCTGAAGGCCCTTCGATTCATGATAAGTATAGAAGTACAAATTTACCATCAGAGAATTACTTTCAGGGATAAAGACCCAAGTCAAGCCATAAACTATTTCTACATTGCTTGTGTAGACAATAAGCTCAGGCTTTGGGCCATAAACCCATCAACAAGAGGGGAGACAGAAGAACAATTAATGGTTCCTGCCTTTGGGGACCTTAGTGAGAGTAGGGAAAGACCCAGAGAAAGAGCAGTACATTGAACCAGCCAGAGTAACTCACTATGGAAGTCTTTACAGAAGTTAAACACCTATTGGATACCCAGAGACTACATGTTGCAGCTGGGAAGAAGAGTCACATGAAAAAAATTATTCCTATGACCTCACTAAAGGAGAAATCAGAAAGCAGTGGGAAGATTAAGCGAGTTCAACCTTCAGAAGTGGGCACAAGATCTTTGAGGCTTTCCTTCATGATTTCAGAAGGAATTTAAAACTACAAAAGATCCAGACAACGCAAACTTTGTAAGATGTTGGACCACCTACTGCTTCTCATCATTGCCATTTTTGTGATGCTCTGTTTTCCCTTTGTGATTAGCAGTAAAAGCCTTAAAGACAAAAAGGTGTTTTGTGTTTGTCTTCGGGAGGTGTTAAGGAAACCAACCCCAAAGGAAGGTGGCAGCTTCTGAAGGAGAGGGAAGTGTATTGATCTCCTAGAGCCTGTTGCAGAAGGGGGGGAAAAAAGACCTTGGGGATTGGAGTAGGAGTTTAGGAGAAGCCCCAGAGCTGCAACAGTAAATACATTATGGCGTTCCTCCAAAACTGGCAACAGAACATGTGACTCTGCAACATGTCTTACACCACAGCACGAATAGTGCCACTTTCCCCTGGTTCTTGCAGCTCCTCCAGCGAGAAACTGCTTTTAGCTGGTGCACCTAAAGCCAGTTGGTGGCATAAAAATGCCACCAAGGCCCACTCTTCCCAGTTGTTGACTATATTCTGCTGGTAAAGTTAGAAAACTACCAATATGTGCCTTAAACCCAAGAATACTTGGTGATCTCTCCAAGGCCAAAATAAACTCCTCATCTTCTTCATTAAAAATTCACTGACTATATATACTGAGGGTCCAGCTCAGTATATATATATATATACACACACACACACACACACACACACACACACACACGGCTATTCTAATTGAGCAGTTGCATGGTATAATGGTTAAGAGCACTGGTTTTGGAACCAATCTGTCAGTATTCAAATCCTGCCTCTGCTACTTATTGGCTCTATGATGTTGGATTGGTTACTTAATCTCTCTGTAACTCAGTTTCCTCATCCATACAACGGGGATAGGATTAGTGCCTTTCTCATGGGTTTGTTTTTCCAAGAAAAGGTACGGCTTCATCTGAGCTTGAAGAAGAGAAGAGTAGAAGAGAAAGAGAGAAAGACGTGGTTCACTCTAGGCAGAGGATTCAGCCAAACACACAGTAAAGCCGGGGGTAGAAAATTGACAGACTCCTGGCCGGGCATGGTGGCTCACGCCTGTAATCCCAGCACTTTGGGAGGCTGAGGCAGGCGGATCACCTGAGGTCAGGAAATGGAGACCACCCTGGCTAACATGGTGAAACCCCGTCTCTACTAAAAATACAAAAAATTAGCTGGGCTTGGTGGCAGGTGCCTGTAGTCCCAGCTGCTCAGGAGGCTGAGGCAGGAGAATGGCGTGAACCCGGGAGATGGAGCTTGCAGTGACCCGGGATCGTGCCACTGCACTCCAGGTTGGACGACACATACACACACAAAAAGAAAATTGACAGACTCCTTGTGGCATCTTGTGGCTTTTGTGATCCTCAATACTGACCACAGGAAGCACTGGCTGTGGAAATTACATGCATCCCTAAAACTGGGCTTGAAGATTCCTTCTTTACAGGACCCAGTGTGGCTCACAAACTGACAAGGAAAACTCTCACGCAAAAGAATGATAAACATCTTTGTGCTCTGAGTCCCATTATTCACCAAGTGCTCACTGAACACCCATGTGAGATGGCTAAATGCAGGACAATTAAAAGGGACAGTCTTGGTTCAAATCTTGTTCTGCCAACGATTTAACCTCACTGTGCCAACTCTGTTCCCTTGGAGACTGCAATGGTTAATACTGAGCATCAACTTGATTGGATTGAAGGATGCAAAGTATTGTTCCTGGGTGTGTCTGTGAGGGTGTCACCAAAGGAGATTAACATTTGAGTCAGTGAAATGGGAGAGGCAGACCCACCCTCAATCTGAGTGGTTATCATCTAATCAGCTGCCAGCTTGGCTAGAATAAAGCAAGCAGAAGATGGAAAAGCAGACTTGCTGAGTCTTCTGGCTTTCACCTTTCTCCTGTGCTGGATGCTTCCTGCCTTCGAATATTGGACTCCAAGTTCTTCAGCTTTTGGACTGTTGGACTTACACCAGTGGCTGGCCAGGGGCTCTCAGGCCTTTGGCCATAGACTGAAGGCTGCACTGTCGGTTTCCCTACTTTTGAGGTTTTGGGACTTGGACTGACCCACCACTGGCTTCTCAGCTTGCAGACAGCCTATCGTGGGACTTGACCTTGTGATCATGTGAGTAAATACTCCTTAATAAACTCCCCCTCATATATACATCTATCCTATTAGTTCCGTCCCTCTAGAGAACCTTGCCTAATACAGAGACCTACGTGATTCTGCTATAATACCATGCAGACCCAATGCTCAAACATATAGTTATTTATAGCTTCTCAAAGAAACTACACTGTCCTGCACTTTGCATTAGTGAGAGCTGTAGTGGAGTTGGAATTGGAATCCAGGTCCATCCGATGGCACAGTCTGTGGTCTTACACACCATGTTACAGTGCTGAGTGCATCACAGATGGTCAATACATCCATCTCAACTCATCACACTTTCTTCCCTAAAACCTGGGAACGTGTCTTATACACTTCCCAAACTCCAATCTGCACCAGCAAATTGCAGGCCAGTTTCCCAAAGGACGAGAAACTGCTCCCAACATCTCGAGGAGAGGCTGGTAATTGTGTACAGAAACTCTCTTGCTCTCACACACACAATTATCCGGTTTTCACATGCAAATATCCATCTGTACATGGGTTTCTCCGGTAAACGTCAACTTCATAGGTGCAATCCAGGTGCCCACATTTGAGAATGTGGCATAGAGAGGGACACTCAAGCTCTGAGTCAGTTATGGACTGGGATCGTTATTATAATTAGTCCCAATGGATACGTCTGTCATTCAGTAACAATGGTGGATGATTCGGCCTCGTTCCCTCATCTCTCTACCCCCCCTTTCCCCACTCACCCCTTTTATAAGAAAAGCCAGCCACATCTTGCTTAACCGTCCTCCCCACCCCCACCCCGTCTTTAAGATGAAAAGCCCAGATGTGGGTGACCCATCTGTAGTGTGTGTCACGTTTTTAGCATCTTCTTTATTTAGAGCTGGGAGAAAGGGACTCATTAGAGAGAGGAAGTCCACAATGAAATTAGGAAACATTTGATCAGACCATTGTCCTAACACAATATGTGCAATGAGGGAAACGTTGGAGTTGGCTGCAAACCCCGAATGTGTGTTTCAGCCTCAATGGCTTGCTCATCACTGACTTCCCCAGTGCTGACCAGAAAAGGGAGCCCGACAGCTCCATAGGTAGAAGCCGAGCTTCTGGAAGTGGGGAGGGTCAGTAGGGTAGGCAATTTCTCTTTCCTCTTGTAGTTTCACTCTGCAGTGGAAGCAGCACTTCGAAGTCAATGGCAGTTAGGACACCCTGGACCTTTGCCAGCCTCAGTCCTTCCTTGTTGCCTCAGCAGAAGCCTCTACACTGACCTGGTGGTGAGGAATGTCTTCTCCCAAAGCATCTAGTCCTGGGCAGCAGGCCTTTCCCTCAGCTTCCTGCTGCATGAAGGGCAGAGGTTTGCTGCCAGGAACCTATGCCAAGGGCTCAATGCATGAAAACCACTCTTGGCCTTCAGTTCTGTTTCTGGTAACTCAACTCTTTTATTAAGTAGAGCAGAGGTCAGAAATATATAGGTTCCCAAACACAGGCACTGACGGTGCATTTCAAGCTCTGGAGAAACCACTTGGCTATAAGGATGTCCAATTATATCTCTAAATATGTGATCTGCATTGCATCAAAATCAGCCCAATAAATATTATACCAGCAGAAATGAAGCCTCCAAAGCCCAGGCTGGAGCCCTGATTTAAGAAAGAAAAGACTGGATTTTACAGAATAAAGATGAACTCTAGCCCTGGCTTGGTTACTGGCTCTGGGCAATTAGAACATTTAGCCTCACTTGTAACAGAATTCAGAGTTCTCTTACCTTTCAGAAAGCTGTTGTGGAAGTATAATACAAGGACAGTTAAAGAAATCTGGAAAACTAAAGCATCATATGAAAGTAAAGTGTGAGTTTTATTGCTGTCAGGCCTCACAGCAAATCCTCTGCCATTTGTTGGATCAGAATTCATTCCCCATCTGGTATTAAATGCATTGTCTCTTCATCTTCTTAAGTGGCATAAGAGATTTGCCATTCTCAAAAGACATGGAAAATCCATTTCTTGGCCCAAGTTACAGAGCACAGTTAGGATTGAGCTCAGGAACTCAAATAGAAGCAGTTGACTAAATAATTTAATCCAATGCAGCATTAATGGATACCAGCTTAGCATCTGGCACATAATAGGTACTCACTATGTACTAGCTGAATTAATTAATTTAAAAGTACATAAAGAAAAATCCTATTAAAAATGAAGCCAAAATTACTTATGAAATACTTAATGTCAATGAATACCTTGTATGTACATACCTCTGGTTTTTAATTTTTACCTAATACATAAATTGAGTCAGAATTCCCTTATTCATAAGTTATCCAGCACCTTTCTCTATGTAGAATGTTGGTTAGCAAGCAATTCATAAATAAATATCATGGTACTATTTAATCTTATTTCACTCACAATCCCAACAAGTTTATCTCCCAAACATTAATTAAAAGAAGAGAGAGGAGATAATATACAGAAGCATGAAGAAATTAGTGAAAGTGACAATGGAAAATATAGAAACCCAATGACGTGTCAGGAAAATTGGAAACACACACGTAAGAATTATGAGTCCGGGGTAAATAACCCCATAGATCTCCATAAGCCTTGGGGACATCATTGTATTGAGTTACTTTGAAAATGTAGTATTCAAATCCAAGGTTTTTTAAATTATTGCATTAGTCATGATAACATTGAAAATAACTTAACCTTTTCTTAATAACTCACCATACTTTGTTTAAAAGGCAGAAAATGTCTGTGATATATTTTAGTGGATCCATGTGTTAAATATAGAGGCTGCATGAGGGGTAGTTATAAAAGTATCTTTATTTTCATTTTCCGCTATCCCTTTAAACCTGTTCTGTGGAAGTTATGATTTCACTGCCTCTTAGTGAAAATTCAAGAACTCTTCGTGAGTTTTCTAATTCTTATAGGTAAAGTCTTATAAGTCATGAGCCAGGTACGAGTTCCTTGTGCCTTTGGCCTACAGAGGTCTTTTATCAACTCTAAGCAGTCTGGCGTGGAGGCCGTTCCCTTATTTGCGGTGGGGGGGATTGCTTTTCTAACATTCAAATGCCTCACTCTAACATCCCCCTTCTTAACCTCAGCCTAGGTGAGGAATGTTGGAGGAGAGGCACAGAAGCTGTGTGGTTTCAGGAGAGTTTCTTTCAAAATTTCCAACTTGGTGTCCTGTCTGTCACCTCACTTTTCTATCTGACATCTCTTATATCTTGTTGCCTCAGTCAGTCGAAACTCCTAATTTAACATTGGATTACATTAGAAACTTTCCACCTAGAATAACATAAATTGGGAAAGGGAGTTAGATTTTTAATGGGATAACCATTCAACATGCATAGTTACTCATTCACCAAGGGGTTTTTGATGGCTTAAAAAAAAAAAAAAACCTATATTTAGAAACATCTGGATTTTTGAGGAGATGTTTCCAATTTAAATCCAGATGTTTGTGATCTTGTAAGTAGCCAAAAGTTGGAAAAGTAAATTACAGTACAGTGGAAGAGCCCTGTTTTTACTATTATTATTTAGATGTAATCTGACTGCATATGAAATTATATATCGGAATTCTAGATCTAAGTCTAGAGTTGGACACTGAACTTCTCTGTACCTGGAGAAAGCTACTTATGCCTCTGAATTCATTTTCTTCATAACCAATAAAGAGATTTATATGCTGTATTCTGAGAATCCAATAATATAGGTAGCTATTGCAATTGTGAAAAATGTTTTGTTCGGAATACCAACAATAGAAAAGTGCAATTTATACCAAAGAACTTATGTTGGTTTTGCAACATGTTAAAAATTATTTGATACTCTTCCTTTCAAAAAGTAGAGTCTAATTCTTCTTCCTCGAAGTATGGGCTGTACTTAGTAACTTGCTTCTAGCAAACAGAATATAGAAGAAGGGATGGTATTTGACCTCATGATTAAGACATAAAAGGCACTGAGGCTTCTTCCTTGTTCTTTCTTAGATCAGTCCCCGTGGAAGACGCCGGTTGCCACGTTGTGAAGATACTCAAGCAATCCTATGGAGAAGTACACATTGTGAAACACCGAGGCCTCCTGCCAATAGCCAGCATGGAGCTGGGGTTTCCTGCTAACCACTAAACAAGAGTGACTCATCTTGGGGGCAGGCTCTTCAGCCCCAGTTAAACCTTCAGATGATCAAAACCCCTGTTAATAGCATGGCTGAAAACTCATAAGAGATTCCAAACAAGAACCACTCAGCTGAACCTCTTTTATGTACCTGACCCAGAAAAACCACACACTAACAAAGGTCTGTTGTTTTAACTAAGTATTAGAGTAATCTGTTGTGCAACAATAGATAATTAATACAGAGTTGGTCAGATTTTCTAATCTGTGTATTATGAGAATCAGCAATACTCATGAAACCAGTGATAAACACACACACATACACACCTACTCACTTTTTTTAATTGAAAGAATAACATTTTCAGATTTTATCATTGAAGTTCTACTTTAGAAACAATGCCTGAATCTGACCCTTTTAAATAAATAACTTGTCAAAGGTGCTGTTTATATGCAACAAATTCATGTGCTAACTAAAATTATTTTTAAATGGGTGGTATAAGCACAGATTTGCATTACTCTACACTGTGCTATGTACATGACTGTCACTAATAAACTTCTTGACACTGCATCTAAAGTTACTTCTAGATGCTTCTTGCATTGGCTCCTTTTTATAAGGACATCAATTTCCTTTTTGTTTGGGATCTTATGTTCAAAAAGGGAAGCAGATGCATGTTTATTATGAAGATGAAACCTATCTCTTGTGAGAGTGAGATTTAAAAAATCACACTTAGGACATTAAATAATGCTTGTGCAGCAAAGATCATAATGACATCATGCATCTGTGGAGAGTTTATAAGCATACATACTTACTTAAGCCTCCTAGTAGTCCTATAGAGTAGGCATTATTTTTCCCATTTTAAACAGGCAAAAATGATTAATGTGAGAATTGTCCAGGACTTACCACCACTTCCAGACCACCAAAGGTAATCCTCTCAGTGCAAGCCCAAATTCGCCTTTTTCTTTTCTCCCAACAATGTAGAATCCTTTCTGGAAAGGGGCACAGGTTGAAATGCTAAAGTAGGCAAGTTGGAGAATAATAAAGTCTCATCAGCTACAGTTAGGAGGGTGTTAAAGAGAGAGAGAGATCAAAGCAACAGTGGGGTATGAGGGAAGAGAAATTTAATGTGTTCTATGGGCAATTTATTTGCATCTCCTTTAATTTCATTTGTGAGATGTGAGAAATTAATAGAATCTGTTTTAATTATTTTTGCCTGTTGAACTGTGCTTTTTCAACATATGACTTTAAAGCTTTTGGATTTTAAGGTGGCACATTTGAGAATGTTAAGGTTCAGAAAGTAGAAATGACCTTCTCAAGAATCCAGATTTTCTAACTGAAGTGTTTTTTCCACTTTGTCCCTTAGCCTCCTTGTTCATCTATTCATGCAACAAATAGTAACTGGTCATATAATGGACTCAGGGCCTTATCCTAGGCCTTGAGAAAATAACTTAGCTTAAAGGTACAAAAACTGTCATTTCGAAACTTAGCAAAAGAATTACAGACCTGAATTCAGTCACCTTTGGGTCAGATTATTCCCATGCTTGGGATAAACAACTGGGTGGGCTTTTTAATTACCCAAATGCAAAGCAAACACCCACCATTATTCAGAGCCAAAGCTGTGAAGTGACAGTAATGCTGTTTTAGAATGAGAACAAAAGCCTTCTCTAATTGTAAATTTTTACCTATGGTTGAGCCAAAGCTTTTGGTGATTTGTTGTTGTTGTTGTTGTCATCCTGCTTATCTTTCTAGAGAATGTGTGGCAAGACGATGCCTTTTCTCTATGTAAATCTAGGGTACCCTGTACCAGTAAACCTTTGTTTCTCTTGAAGAGAGACAGACATTCAAGAGTCATCCTAACTTTAGGATAAAAGGAGAACTGTAAACAGGGCTCTTTGTGGTTCAGGCTGTACTAGGATGTGGGTGTCCTGCACACTGTGTTATTTAAGAACAAATAAAATACCCCTTGGGAAATCCATTAATGTTAGAATACTGTGTTCTAATGTGCTTACCCTGTTGAGGTTATTTCCACTGTCTTGGATGGTGAAATGTGGACGTAAGAAATAACCTCAGGCTGGGCTGAGGAGGAAACCAGTGAGCATTACTCTCCTTATTCAGGCTTCCTGCATTCCGCTTGACTACTCGCCCCATCTTGAAATTCTCTCCCCTCTTGGGTTCTAAGTTGCTGCTGTTTTTTGGTTTTCCTCCTACATCACTTGATGCTCTTGTTCAAACTTCTTTTCCAACCTTCATTCTCCACCCAAGTTCTCTTCTCTCAGGACCTGGTTGTGGATCTTTCTCTCTTCTATAGCCTCACTCTCTCTCTCTCTCTCTCTGCTATCTTATCCATTGTCGGGGCTTTAACTACCATCTATATTTTGATGACGCCTAAAGTTATATCTCTGGCCCTTATTTTTTCCTTGAACTCAATACCTGCATGTCCAACTGCCTTCTTGCCATGGCCACTTGACTACCCAATAGGTCTCTCAAATTAAACACCTAAGAGGAACTCTTGATTTGTCCCAAACTCTATTCCTCCACCAACATTCCCCTTCTAAGGAAATGGTGCCTTTAACCACTCGTTTGCTCAACTAAACACTGGAAGTCAAATGGAATTCCTTCCTTTTCTTCCTCATTCGTAACAGATCAGGAAGTTGCATTGGTTTTATCTCCAATACACATCCACTTCTTCTCATCTCTGCTTCTAACACCATTGTATAAGCTACCATTATATTGCCTGGGCGGTCGCAATAGCCTATGGGTGTCTCTACTTATTATATTGGTGGATTACTCCACTATGTTTTCAGCAGTTGGAGTACACTTTTAAATCAGTTTTATCAAATCATGGCCTCTTTTAGTTAATATCTCCTGCTGCCTTAGGAATAAAAACCAAACTCCTCACCATGTCCACAAGCTTCTGCATAATCTAGTGCCCACCTCACTTCCCAAACTCGTTCCATTTCATCCCACTCTCCCCCTCACTCCTGCCATAATGTCTTCTTTTGGGTGAAGGAAAGCCACACCACCTTACCCCCAGTGCCAGAACAGTGATGGCAACACCATTCCAAGGGAAGTGGGTAGTCCTGGACCTGTTGGGAGACAGCAGCAGGAACTCAATGTGGATTCCGAGGAAGGAGAGGTGGGGAGGTGGAGGGGGGTCCGCAGCACAGGCTTAACCTCAACTGAGCTCCATGAACATGAGACACCATGAGATGCTCCGAGAGCAGTAGAGAGGCCAGTCGACATCAGGGGCTGGTTGAGGCTGCTACCAATGACATGGGGCTCCTACCCATTACAATCTGCAGTATTAATGGAAATGTGACCTCATCACTGGGTGACAAGTACCTAAGACATACCAGTGTTTTTCACCAATGAATTCAAGAGCCTCTACCCTCAAGGACTTTCCAGTACAATAAAAGAGGCAGACAGATAAATAATCACGACACAGTATTAGAAGTGCTCTCACAAAAATAGGTGCTAAGAGGAAAGATGGCACAAAGGTATTGTAGAGTAATACTCACTAGAAGGTGGAACTAAGCAGACAGGGCTATGGAGGATTCTTCCCCTGTGGCTGAAAGCATGACCCCATTTGGGTTTCTCTCAAGAAAATTTCCAGGTGATCAAATTTTAGATTTTAATATTTTCAGAAAAATTAAGACTAGTACTATGGGTAGAGAAATTAAGGAGACCATCTTTACTAGATGGTGCTTTTGACTTCAGAGTGCCATGAAAGTCTTAGATATAAGTTCTAAATTTCTTTTCAAGAATCAGTATGTCAGTATGTTCAATTCTTTGCCTTCTACTTTTAAACTTAACTTCCTCATAAAGCAACCTTTTTCGATTACCTGCTCCACCCTGACTTACTCCGATTACCTGCTGTGTCATAACCATTTTTCCCGCCAAACCACTCACCCCGTCACTTTCTTTAAATTAGTCAATCGGAATTAGTTTAGCCTGTGTGGTCTAACCTGAGCCAATAGGGGAACGACACAGAAGCAGAGGCCAAGTGCGTCAGGGATAAGAAACCCTTCCTCTCCCTTATCCAAGTGTGCACTCACCATTGCTCCATCTGTAAGGGCACACCCTTCTATAGAAGTAACTTGCCTTGCTGAGAATTAAAAAGAAAATTTTATATTCAAGTGCTATTTCTTTTGTAGTACCGAAACTTTATTTATAACAAAAGCATGAGTTTGCAGTTATTACCACAGAAAATAAAAATCCACATAAGTCGAGGTATATTATCTTTGTGTATATTTTTTAGTGTTATGCCAATATTATTATTACTTTTGGGGGGGAGGAGTATATTTTGCATTACAATCCCTGAAAAACAAGAAGCCACCCAAGGGAGTAGCAGAGGCGTCTTCATCACGTAGTGCAAATGCTATCCTTTGAGTGTAGCACGAAGGTGGGCACAGATGGTCAGAGAACCGCTCCAGAAGACAAGAGATGTCGGCAAACTTCATTTTCCTTTTTCTTCTCTGTGGTCCAAATAATGTATTGGATTCCTTAGGCCTATTTTCCCCTTCTGGGAAAATTAAAAAGAAAAACTTATTCCGGATATCTGTGGCTCTTCCCCCTCAGAAAAGCCAAACAGCCTCGAGGAGATAAAACGTGGTGCTTTTCCTGATGCCACTGGAAGGTCGCTTCTTGACCTACCTCCAGAAACCCCTCTACCCTTTTCCAAATCTGCCTTAATGGGGCGGCTTTTCCAGTATCCAGGTGGGTTCATCATTTCCGTACACCAACCACTTGCTAATGATAAGGAGCACAATTAGATTAGTTTTGTGGAGGCAGGAATCGATATCCCAGTGTATGTGGAGCCGATTAGACATTGCTAATTAGAGCTCTCAGACATTAATCAAATACCACGTATGGAGCTAATCAGCCAATTCGGGCAGTATAAAAATCTATAATGTCCCAAGTCTCTCCTTGAATGCTCCAACCTGGTTTACCTTGAAACCCGACCTGAAGACAGAAATCCCTGCTGGAGGTCTGCAACAACTGGGCTAGGAGGCTGTGCCGTTTCACAGCTCCTGAGCCTTCTGGAGCTGGAGGCCGACGTGATGTCATCAGGCTCCTTCTTAAACAAACACAGGCTCCATCCTGCAGCTTTGACACCCTTTTCATTGACTCTGTGGCAGCTGTGGCTCTGTGCCAGCTGCAGGCTGGACCCAGAGAGGCAGACCAGCACCCCAGGCCTGAATGATAAATAAAACTAAACGCTCACTAACTAATATATTATTCACGTAATAGCCCAATTGCCCATCATGCTACGTACTTGTATTCATACAATTATTCCTGTGTGTTTAAATAATGAATGTTAGGTTTGTGTTTACTAACACAAATCACTGATTAATCTGTATTCAAGTCAAACACTGCCTTATAGGAACACTTTGAAATACTGTACTAGATCAGTGTTCGCCTACTGAATTTAGGGATAGTTGCTATAATGTTAATTCTACAGCATGTGATTGAGTTATTTAATTTGACAAAATCTATTGGATAAACTGAGCTTGAATAAAGGGTCTGTTGATAATGCCGGGCAAATCCAGATGTGATTTAAGATTTATGGAACATGTTTGAAATATTTTCAAACACCTATGTCCTTAATTCCTGATTCCTTAATGCTTCTGAATGTTACCTTGTAAAAACCTATTTTTTGCCCAAGAAGCTCTTTCGAGGTCCCCATAATCTCCTTTAAAAAGATATTTTGCTAAAAGCCACAACATGTGTTCGTGCTATCATTATAATTTTCCTTCAGAAACAGTAAGCTTTCAATGAACTCAATTCCCAAAAGGTTCATATGAGAGTTGAGATTTACAGCCTCCCAAGAACTGGTCAGTTTTTAGGCTCTAAGGAAGCATGTTCTTCCAACCACTGTTAGCAGTGAGACAGAAATGCAATTCCTAAGATTGAATTATAGGGCACTGAACAGCACTGGAGGAAAGAGTCACATAATATAGGAAAAATAAGCATGGGATCAAATCTCGATTTGAATCCTAATTGTTTAATATCTCTGAGCCTCCAAGATGAGGACAGTAATGCACAAGGTCATAGGTGGTTCTGAAATTGATAGGAGGTAATACATATGAGAGCACTTGGGAGAATGTCTCTCTCCAACCACACAGCCAGTAGATGCTGGTTCTCTCGGCTTCTTCCCTTAATTCTGATTTTATATATTATGATGTTCTAGAAAGCAAGAACTGCATCTTCTGCATCTTTGTACTCTTGGCACCTGGCACTTTGGGGGCACAGAGTTTATTCAATAGCTCATAATTGAGCCAAAATGAATCAACAGAAAAGTCACTGAGAAGATATTTTTGGGGACAAATAAATGTTTCTTTACCCTCCTTCCCAAAAGTCAATATCAGACAGAATCTCCAAGAAAATAATTTCCAGAAATCAGAGGAATAGTTCAGAGGAGCCAGAGCACATTTCTTGATATGGTTTTGATTTGTGTCTCCACCCAAATCTCACGTCTAAGTGTAATCCCCATTGTTGGAAGAGGGGACTGGTGGGAGGTGATTGGATAATGGGGGCAAATTTCCCCCTTGCTGTTCTCATGATAGTAGTGAGTTCTCAGGAGAACTTGTTGTTTAAAAGTGTGTAGCAGCTCCCCCTTCTCTCTCTTCCTCCTGCTCCAGCCATGTAGGACATGCTGGCTTCCCCTTTGCCTTCTGCCATGATTATAAGTTTCCTGAGGCCTCCCCAGCCATGCTTCTTGTACAGCCTACAGAACCATGAGCCAATTAAACCTCTTTTCTTTTTAAATTACCCAACCTCAGGTATTTCTTGATAGCAGTGCAAGGACAGACGAGTAAATCTCTCCTATAATTTCTGGCTTTGAAGAGTGTGGTTATTGAAAAAAATTTCTCTCTTGTACTTCTTCCTTTCAAAATTTTGGGGATATCCATGCATGGAAAATGTAAGGCAGGGAAGAGAACATAAATATGACAGGTTTCCCAAATATTTATTTTAAGAACTAAAAGCTATGGGTAGACCATTGGTGAAAATACAAAAGTGGAGTACGGAACACAGATGTTGGAAGACGGGCACAGCTTACAAACCTTTTAGGCAAGGGACGTTATTAATATCTGATATGATTCTCAAGATACACATATCAAGTGGGAAGCACTTCAGTTAGATTCCTTGAGTTTGGATCAGAAATACACTATGAGCTTCTGCTTAATTCAAGTCTGAAGAGGACTAATAAAAGTGCCGTGTCCCTGCAAAGCATCTTAGCCACCAAAAGGCAGTGTACCCATAAAAAGGGCCAGCAGTGAACTATCAGAAGCTTACCTAAGGCTAGGTGTGGTGGCTCATGCCTGTAATCCCAGCACTTTGGGAGGCCAAGGCAGGTGGATCATCTGAGATCGGGAGTTCGAGAACAGCCTGGCTAACATGGTGAAGCCCTGTCTCTATTAAAAATACAAAATTAGCTGGGCATGGTGGCGAGCACCTGTAATCCCAGCTACTTGGGAAGCTGAGACAGGAGAATCACTTGAACTCGGGAGGCAGAGGTTGCTGTGAGCCCAGGTCTCACAACTGCACTCCAGCCTGGTCAACAAGAGTAAAACTCTATGTCAAACAAACAAACAAAAAAAGAAGCTTATGTAAGAGACTGGCCTTAGAACAGGGGCATAAAATACAATTGAGACCATGTCTTTCTAATTAAAAATCATATTTTTACTTCTTAAAACAAGCAATTTCAGTACAATGTAATTTTTTAAATTGGCTTCTAACATTTATACTGTCTGCAAGTCATAATGATTTGAAATCAAATTCCAAATCAAATTTGAAAAACTTTACAAAATTTAGATCATATGTCAATTATTTATCATGGTATTATTTAGCATTTTCCTATCCCCAACCAAACCCCACTGTGACACTTCTTTGCATGCCAATTGGCAAGAAAGATGGCCCACCATAAAGGGTTCGCCTGCCAACTTCTACATTACTGATGGTCTCAAATGAATTGTCATTTTTTCACAATGATTCTTAATTTAGTCAATGATAAGTCTTTATAACCTGAGAATATTAAAATTGAATAATTGTATCATCTCTTTCCATGTGTGGAATTAATCAAGAATTAACTCTCAATTCTGAAAATACTAGGAGACCCCCGATAAGCTATGGCCTCTTCCAGAAATTCTAGAGTGGTAGAAATGTTACCAAGCCACATCAGAGAGGACCTGGCAGCTAAGCCCTTGCTACAGTGGTTGTTCCCACATTATTCAAATGGATATGGGCTCTGCAAGTCACTTTGTGTTCTAGAAGAAAAACAACAGATGCTGATGCACAGGAAGCAGAAATGATTGAATTTTTCCATAAAATCTAAACCTCTGAATTCATGGTTTTATTCTGAAACACCTTGTCCAGTGCTGTCCCTGTCATGACTCTCTCTTCATTAGACTCCATCATCCCAAGCCAATTCATATATACCATCCAAATTTCCTGTAATGAGGGACTGCTGATACACAAACACTGCACAGCTGTGTTAAGTCTCAAGTTATTGAATTAGGTTGGCATAACTTTAAATATTAAATAAGCTTCCCAGCCCCTAGTTATTGTCACTCACTACGGGAGACACATGTCATCTTATCTGCCCAACATCATTTCTCCTTGTCTGAGAACAGTACCTCTTTTTCCTTTGGATAATTATCCTTCTGTCAATCCTTGTATTGCTGGGGTACCTAAGGAGAAAATGGCCCCCCAAGAACGGCCAGCAGAGATCTTCCCTAAATTTTATATCTGGAAACTGAGAGGAAGGTAATCTTTTTCTCTGAGCATCACTATCTGGCTTTATGAAGCCTGGAGCTCTCTCCCTCTACCCAACCCTTGGCCATCTGAAGGTCAGCCAAAAAGATCATCAGTCGAGGATGAGACCTAATGGCATCATCTAAATCCCTGTATCCAGCCATGTCTGAAGCCAACTCAAGCTCTGGACTTGAAAATTACATAGGCCAATACTAGAACTTTTGTAATTTAAACACAAAATGTCTAACACATGCTTATGTTTTAGTCGACAGATCCACCTTTAGTCTCCTTTAAATTGTTACTCAACACTTTGCCCACCCACAAAGCTGAGTTGAAAATGTTATTCCTACATACCTAAATCCCTACAGAATATAGATTTTTTCTTCTCTTGGAAACATATCCACCCAATTTTATTTCATGATAAAAGTGTTTTCCTCACTTATTTAGCTGCCATTCTCAGGGATCAAACCCCTTAGAATGCTCTTGTGAACGTTTCTTTTCATTAAGGCACTGGGTCCTTGCTTCTCTCCCCTGGTCTAAATGTACTGTCTGGATTTTCCCTTCCATTCCTCACTCTGCTGTTCTTATTTTCTTTGCTGCCTTTTCTTTTAAGGTATTCCTAGAGCAGGGGTAATTAACCCATTTATGCTGGAGGTTGCAAATTTTTTGTGTGAAAAATCAGACCTCGGCAATGACCTTGAGCAGTAGGATATAAATGACTACCACATGCTTAGCGTTCCAATAATGGAATACTAGGCATAAATGAGTTAATGAGATGCATAGATTGTCCATTAATGGGCTTCACGGATGTCTCAAAGTCTCTTGAAATTATATGCAAGTTTTACATGAAAATCCATGTGTATGTATATTAGCTATCAATAGCTGTGTAATGAATTGCCCTATAATTTAGCAGCTTAAAACAATCAACATTTATTATTTCACAGTTTCTGTGGGCCGGAAATCCAGGTGTGGCTCCCCTGATGCCTCTGCCTCTTACAAAGAGCAATCAAGGTGTCCGTCAGGGACTTGTGTCACATCTGAAAGCTCTGCTGAAGGAAAACCCAGTGCTAAGCTCCTTCATGGGGCTGCTGGCAGGATTCAGTTTCTCATAGGTTGTTAGCTGGGGACCTACTGGTTCCTTGCCACATGGGCCTCTCCCCAGGCAGCTCACAGTGTGGCAGCTGGCTTTCCCCAGAAGGAGCCAAGAAACAAGACAGATGCCACAGTCCTTTTGTAATGGAATCTCAGCAGGGACATCCCATCTCTTTTGCTGTATTCTATTGATCAGAAGCCATTACTAGGCCCCACCCACACTCATGGGGAGGAGATGACATGGAGGTATGAATCTCAGGAGGCAGGGCCCGCTAGGGGCCACTGTAGAGGCTGTCTATCCAAATACATTTTGAAAAGGAAGAGGACCCATACCTTTTATCATATCTTTAAATTTCTGAATCAACATCTATATTATTTGTTCCTGTCTCAACCATCAGTTTCACCCAAAAAGTCTTCTAGGTATATTTTCAGAAAACAAGTTGTTAGATACGTCTCTGTAACTGAAGCTAGAGTCAACTTTCCCCTTAAAACAGTCACTATATACATATGATGAAAAGACCCTATGCTATCACATGCCCCCATCAAACATACACACACACACACACACACACACACACACACACACACACACACACACTTGCAAATCTTAGACCATGGTCACCTAATGAGAAATGGAGTGTTTTGATCAACAGGACAAGAATCTGTCTTGTAGAACATTGGTTCTCATAATTTTTGGTTTCAGGGCCCCCTTTATACTCTTAAAAATTATCAAAGACCTTAAAAGACTTATTTTTATGTAGGCTATATCTATTGATATATCTGTGTTAAAAATAAAAACTGAAGAATGTTTAAAATATTTAGATTTTTAAAAAATAACAACCTCATTATATACTAACATAAACATTTTCATGCAAAATAAAAATATTTTTTTAAAAACAAAGAAATTAGCAACAGTGGTAATGTTTTACATTTTTAGAAATCTCTAATGTCTGGCTTAATAGAAGACAGCTGGATTCTCATATCTGTTTCTGCACCCAAACTTTATAATATGTTGTTTTGGTGGAATTAGATGAAGAAAATCTGGCCTCATACAGTCACATAGATGTATCACTGTGAAAAGGAGAAGCATTTTAATAGCCTTTTCATGTAATTGTATATTTGTTTGATGCTACACCAAAACTTGAAAATGGTACTTTCTTAAAACTTATAAAATGTGGAATTTGAAACCATCAACAATGACTTTTTCTTTTTACATTATACTACATTAAATTTCACTGGTCTATCTTACATTTTAAATGGATCATTTGCCGACGTGTGGTTTTGTAACATCATGCATTGGCCATTTGAAGAAAAGAAATAATTCACTGAAATTCTAAAATCTTACAAATGTTGGCAAATTTTGTTACAAACTATCAAGAAATCACATTTGCAAATATTACAACCAATCTCATCATGCGTCTTTATGTAGTGGAAAATAGTCAAGCTCAAGGTGGAGAATACAAGTTTTCCGAAATTCTAATTTTCACTTGAAAGCCTAAATTTTATCATTGGCTATAAATAGTCAATATTTTTCTTGAAGTAACAGGCCCATTACGTTCATTTTGGAGAACATACCAGCGAAACACCCAAGTCAAAATAACTATAGTTTGTCTGCCAGCTGTTCTTTTAAATAAAAACAGTGTTCCATGAACAAAAGTGGGTAGTTCAACTCAAAATGAGTCTTTGCGGCTGGGTGCGGTGGTGCACATCTATAGTCCCAGATATTCTGGAGGCTGAGGTAAGAGGATCACTTGAGCCCACGAGTTCGGGGCTGCAGTAAGCTATGATTGTGCCACTGCACTCCAGCCTGGGCAACAAAGTGAGACCTCATCTCTATTAAATAAGCAAACACACACACACACAACGAGTGAGTGTCATCCTTGAAACAATCATTGTATACTGGTACACAGCAGAATGTTTATTTATATTTCCCATTTGATTACACAGAATATGCCAAAGAGTAAAGTGTTGAGATTTTATAAAGATTACACAGAATATGAGAAAGAGTAAAGTGTTGAGATTTTATAAAGTTAATCATTTTTACTGCTTTATCAAGGTCATTTATAGGGAATCCTGGCTTTTCACTTCCCTGGAGTGTAGTGAAGTATACAATGACCACTCGCACAGCCCAGGGCCACTGCCTGGACTCATCCTAAGATGCCGGCATTTTACCCCCCATTGCTTTTGCATCAGCAGTGCAAATGTCAACAACATACTGGGAAAAAAGCAAGTAACATCTTAATAATAGTATTATGAAAATGGTTTAACTTCATGGACTCATTGAAAGTGGGTCATAGAGACTCCTGGGGGAAGTATAATCAGTTATAAACTCTTACATATATATATAAATTCTAACACTCGTTATACTGAGGAAGCAGGATTTGATATACTATTTACTCATTTTGCTTATGAAGACTTGATCGGAGAATACAGTCCTCTAATAAGACGTTCTGATTTAATGAGCATGAACCAGCCAATATTTTCCAAACATCACTAATTCACAAGTTTCTCCAGAGAAGTACAATCATTTTCTAAACTTAAATATTTAAAGGAACATTTTATCCATCTGAAAACAAATATATCTTACCACAAATAGAAGAAATTTATTAATATCTCTAAAGTGAATATATAACTATTTAAATCTTTAAAAACATTTTCATCAGCTGGTCATAGTGGCTCATGCCTCTAATCCCAACACTTTGGGAGGCTGAGGTGAGAAGATTGCTTGAGGCCAGAAGTTCAAGACCAGCCTGGGCAAAAAGACCTGGGCAAATGAGACCCTGTCTCTACAAAAAAAAAGTATTTAGCCAGGCATGGTGGTGGTGCCTGTAGTCCCAGTGACTCGGGAGGCGGAGATGGGAGGATCACTTGAGCCCAGGAGTTCAAGGCTGCAGTGATCTATGATTGTGCTGCTGCACTCCAGCCTGGGAGAGTGAGACCCTGTCTCAAAAAACAAACAAAACAAAAACAGAAACAAAACTTTTCATCAAGTATACTACCTAAAATCGTTTCAGGGACCACCATTGACTGCCCACTTTTGGAAAGCCTACCACAATCTCTCCCTACCTTGAACTCTTTCACTTTGCCATATTCCACTGTATGCACATTTGCTTCCATGTATCTTTTAGGTTCATATATCTACAGGTTGCAAGTCACTCCCGTTGGGGATAATTAGAAAAAAGGAAACTGGGGATTGGAAAAAAGGAAAGAGAGGTAAAGCAGATGGTAGCAAAGAAATAGAGTGTGGGCTTGAAGCTCTGGGAGAGATAAAGGGAAAGGAAGAGAAGGAAGCTGGAGCCCTGAACGGCTCTCTAGAGTCAGGGAGGTGGGTGGGTGGAGAAGGGCTAGTAAAATATTCTTCACTGTGACGAGCATTGGACTCTAGCATCAGAAACAAAAAGTGCCTACCCAACTGGGTTAAATAAAGCTCACCACATAATTTTTCCATCTGAAATATCCAAGTACTTTTGTGTCTATGGACTAAGGCAGGATTCAGGACATGTCTAAGTTATAAAATCAGAAAAGCATTGAACATTTGGATGAAAGGCGCATGTGAACTCACACACACACATACATTCACACACAGCCTCTTGGTGTGCACATTTCACTCAATGAATCGAAACAAATTTGAAAGCATCCTGAGATTATGGGAAAGGAGACCATGAAAAGCCTCCATTGAGCAAGAAAGCATAAATGGAAATTAATAGCATAATGCTCATTATAACCCATTCAAGTTGTAAAAATGCCTTTCATATTCTTATTTCTGCTGTTACCTTTATTGTTTCATGCTAGCAGGTCTTTTTAAGTATCTGTGAGGGTTTTTATTGGCTCACTGGTTACCTTGGTTCTTAAAAACTACCTTTGCCATAAGGCAGTGGTTTCAAGGTTCAGTGGAACACACGAGGGGTCACAGATGGGAAAGGATCTGAGTTCTTCATCCTTCCTTCTGTGAGAACTTCTCTGCTTTAACCTTCTTTGCATGTTAGTCCTCTGCCTAAGATTCCATCTGAAGAAAGGACTCTGGTGCTATAAAAGAACATTTATTGGCCCGGCATGGTGGCTCATGCCTGTGATCCCAGCACTTTGGGAGGCCGAGGCAGACAGATTGCCTGAGCTCAAGAGTTCGTAACCAGCCTGGGCAACACGGTGAAACCCCGTCTCTACTAAAATATAAAAGATTAGTCAGGCGTGGCAGCATGCAACTATAGTCCCAGCTACTCAGGAGGCTGAGGCAGGAGAATTGCTTGAAACCGCGAGGTAGAGGTTACAGTGAGCCAAGATTGCACCACGGCACTCCAGCCTGGGCAAACAGAGCAAGACTCTGTCTCAAAAAAAAAAAAAAAAAATTTATTTAAGTAGGAAAGCTACCATCATAAGGTCTAAAGTCCCTCCTAAAGTTGAAAATTTATCCTTCCAACTTTCTTAAAAAAATTAATAAATACTACATGCCAAAATGATATACAGAAGCATGAATAGGCACATTATAAAACAGGACACCCAAATGGCCAACAGGCATATGAAAATGTGTTTGGCCCCTGGTCATCAAGTGAGCTCATCAAAAGCACAAGATTTCGCTGCATGCTTGCTGGGATGGTTAAGTTAAAATAATAACAATTCCAAATTTTTGGCCAGAAAACAGGAAAAATGGAACTTCCATTCAATGGTGGCAGATGTGTAAATGGGTATAACCAGTTGACAAATTGGCAGTATCTACTAAAGCTGAAAATAAACATAGCCTTTAGCCTAGCATTTATATTCCTGAGTATATAGTATATAGTATAATGTATGGACACTCAAAGACATTCCAGAATGATCACAGTAGCATGATTCTTAATAGGCAAAAACTGAAAAGGAAACAAATGGCATCAACAATTAGATAGACAAATGGTAGCATATTCATACAATGGAACACTATACAGCAATGTAAAGGAATGGACTATTGTTAAATATAATACCATGAATAAAAAGAAAACAAACACAAAAGAATATAGTGCATGATTCCATTTATATAATGGTCAAAAATAGGCAAAACTGATCTAGAGCAATAGGAGTTAGGAAGAGTTATCTTTGTAGGGGAAGTAAGGGGAGGGCACACCCCGGGGGGCTTTTGGTATACTGGCAGGCTTGTTTCTTGATCTGGGAGTAGTCTCCCAATTTGTTTTCTTTGTGAAAATTCATCAAGATGTAAACACATGATTTGTGCACTTTTATCTATTTGGTGTATTTCAGTAAGAAATTTACTTAAGAAAAACAAAACTATGTAATTTAAATGTTTTGTGTAGAATTTTAGGATCCTTTAATGTTTTATTATTTCCAGGTACCATTACCCTTTTTTTTTTTTTTTAGTTTTAATTTCTAGACACCGAACAGATTAAAAATTTGTTATTTTCCAAAAAGTCTCATTTTAATGGATTGCTAATTTAAACGTGGAAGGGTGCACTCTCCTCATTCTTATACCCCTGCCCCCAAAATATGAATTAATAAATCTATTCAATATATGAGCTTTGAGCACCTACATCAGCCAAGCACTGTACTTGGCTCTGGAATGCAGAGGCAAAAGAGGCAGGCACAGTTTGTGCCTGGGAAAGTGTGCCATCTAACAACGGAAATCCCAGATGAAAGTAGTTGTCAACCAGTGCTAAACGCCATTATAAGCAAAAATCAGGATGTGAGGGCGTCGCACCACAAAATGGGCATTTCTTCTCAAGTCCCTGGGACCACATTTCTCCCCACTATTTTTCAAGACCAGTTGCACTTGGACTGAGTACCACAGAGCGTGATGACTCGTGGTTGTTCTGTTTCCTGTTAACTTGTCACTCCAAATGGAATGTAGGGAATTGGTCTAATTCTATAGCTCCTGCTGGACTTAATTCTGGGCAGAATTGGGTCCTTTAAGATACACGATAAAAGGGGAAGGAGGAAGTGGGTAGAACATCCATAAAGAGAGAATTTGTATTCACAGATGCTAGCAGAGGCAGGAAACATCTCTGCTGAAGGAAGTCAGAGGGTAGCAGCCCGAGGAGGGTGGGAGGGGGTGGTCTTCTAGAGCTCAGATCTCTAGGCACTCAGAACTTGTAGAAGAAAGACTCCAGAACCACCTAGCTGGCTGAATTCAAGCAAGAAAAAAAAAATTACCCTGACTTAACTGTTCTATTATGGAAACCAGGATATGTGTAGGGATAGAAGAGGATCACTACAAAAACGTATCTACAGCTTTAGAAACTTCCTTGACGACTCATTCCGCTGTAGCTAATTTCTTGACATCCCCCACCAAGAAGATTCAAGAGAGATGGCACAGGGCTCACTCAGTGTAAGAAACATGTAAGGAACATGCACAATGCCAGGATTCCCAGCAGCAAAACACTAACGCCTCAGGCTCCAGGAGAGATAAAAATAGGGGTGTGAGAAGAAGGAGAGAGAGAGACAGAGACAGGGAAAGAGAGAGAAATTTTTTGCTACAGCCAGAAGGCATCGAGATGCTGAGAAATAAAGGGAAGGTGGTGAGAGGCCAAAAATGATGCTGCCTTCATTTCTTAAATTACCAAAAAAATGAGTCTAATTACAGTTCTCCATCTGGTAACCTAACCAGAACATTCTATAACTTGCAAGGTCCTTGTCACTCTGGGATTATTATGGTTATTATTACTATTGTTTATTACATTTCGATACTCAAATACCTAAATTACGCAACTCATTCCTTTATCTGCCACATTCTAAATGCATGCTTTCCAGAATACCAGCTCATATTGTCACAATTTACCAACTAAATATAGAATACCCTAGGTCTAACTATCTCTTTACCATGATCTTCAAAGCAATTAAATAAAATACAAAACTCTAGGCCTTTGATTTTTGTTTTCTCCCTACATAATGAGTGTCAAAGAAATGTAAGTTCCTTCAAAGATTCTCAAAGTTGTGGTCCTGCTCTCGCATTGATTGTCTTTCTCCAGCAGGCTGGATGCTGGTCCCCTAATGAACATTACCACGCCACTGTGGACCAGTTCCCGAGCTGCACATTAACTCCATATGACAGTTCCGGAGCCTGCAGCCTTGAGACCCCTTCTCCATTCCAGGCGCCTGTGCTTCCATCATCTTCTTATAGCAGGATCTGTATTTATAATTCATGCTTTTCCTTTGGTTTCCTTTCCAGGCCTCTCTGGGCTAGTGCTTAAACAAAATCTCTACCCACATCAAGCTCATGTTAGTCCTTCCTCAATTAATAATTAATAGTAATAATAATAAGCTTGTGCAAATGCTTAAAGAGTGTTTATCTTTTCGTCTTTCATCTAAAGGTCATTTCTTTCATTGCTGCAAGGGGTACTACTGAGGCACAGATAGAATTCGTACATCCCCAGACATCACTGGCTGATGTTTTATACTACAGTTCATCAAAAAAGCCCAGAGTGCCCATGGTGGAAATACGCTGTTTTTGCCATCAGAATACAAATTGTCTTTTGGGTGGAGACAGTATTACATCTTTCTTTGAGAGGATACACTCCCCACTAACTATCCCAAATCTCAGCTCATGTCCTCAGTTGAAGCTGAGACCATCCTCAGCTTATGGAGATGGAAAATACCTCCTAGATTAAACCAACATGCCCAGTCTATATCCTTGCTACTCAAGAGATGGTCCTTGGACCAGCAGGCTTTGCCTCACCTGGGAGCTTGTTAGAAATGCAGAATCTTGAGTCCCACCTGAGACTTCCAGAGTCAGGATCTGGCTTTTAATAAAATTGCCAGATGATTCATATGCACATTAAAATTTCAGAGGCATAGGTCAATACCCCCTCCACATAATTGTCCTGGAGATGAGAAATCAGGCCAGTTATGACCAAGAGCATCTAATTCCTAGACTTTCACATTAGCAGTCATGGAAGCCTGTAGATTCTCACAGGGATTGGATTTGAACTTGGAAATGTGTCTTCCCCAGTTGAGGGCAGCCTTCTTGCAAGCAGAAAGGGAGAGCCTGAATAGAAATTAAATCCACACAGGGAAGAGAGACTGACTAAATCCTCAATTATATCATTCAGCCTCTGTATTCAATTGTGCCTGAAGCCTCATCTGTAATGAGACAGTTCAGATACCTGAGACCTATAGCTCCTCTTTTTTAATTAAGAAAATACAAACTTGGCTTTCTGTCACTTGCAACCAAAAGAATCCTGTCAGGGCCCAACTCCCAGAAGAATTTATGTCCTGACCATCCACCAGGGCAGGCAATTTCTAACATTCTAAAAGCAGGTCTAAGCCAGTTTTTGAACTTGTTCTTTCAAAACATCTCCTAGGTTATGCTTTTTAAATATGCACCACCTCAGTGGGAGAAAAAATCCACAGGCCAAAGGGTACCAAATTGCTGAAAGGTTTCCTTCCTGCTTTTAGTATCTTAGATGTGACCCTTGCTTCCCCTTCTTCTCTTACAGATGAAAGATTTCATGGAAATGCCAGGCACGCTGCTGTCATTTGGAAATGACAGCCAGCCCAGAGAAGGTTAATGCTCTCATCAAAAATGCCCATCTTCCAAGTTGGTTCAATGGGTCTTTCTGGTTCGCCTGACTGCTTGCTCCTTTCCCAGATAGCTCAGCATCTCAATGAAGTGCTCTTGCAATTTAGCTTTGCCCAAGTGCAACAAATGTCCAGGGTTTCCTACAGGTCCCAGGTTTAACAAAACTCAGCCACGAATCTGCCCAGAATGTGCCAAAGCAGACAGATTAGCCCATGGCCATTGGAAGGACAATCTTCCGGGTACTGTTTTCTACTTCTGTAGGAACAAGAAGAAAGGGACACGACAGTGGCTTCAAGTAGAATTTGTTCCAAAAAATGAAGGTCCCCACTGCTTGCTTCCACTCTTTTGACTTAGCAATCTTGCCATTGTTTCTCCAAGAGCAGCACACAGGTCATGTGTCTCAGAATTACCTGGGGTGGTATTACAACTGTGGGTCCCTTAGCCCCATTACTACCTCTCCCGACTGCCCAAGCCCCAAGTTAATTACTTTACTGGAGTTGGAATTAATGTGCTTAATAAAGGTCCTTCTGAACTGGAAATTCAATGATTCTGTCAAGAAAGGAGGATAACACCTTCTCTGAGAGGCAAGTGTTAAAAGTACATGGTTAACAAGATGAGAAAGAAGCTTGCCAGGTGAGAAGAGGGAAGAGTAAACTTGACTCAACTACACAGATCTCTTCCTTCAGTTAGCTAATGGCGCCAGCCTCTCAGTGAATAAGACACAGAACCAGGCTATTTTGGGGAATGACTGGGGAGTGACTGTGGAAGTGGGGAAGAGGCAAAAAGTGACTGCAAAAAGAAAAGGGAGGTACTGTGGCAACTCTTGAGGTCAGCTCCTCACCCCACCAAAGTTCTCAGAAGAGCTCAGCTCTGAGAAACAAGCTGAGTGGACAGATTGGGAAAACGTGCATTTATCTCCCTAAGAACTCGCTGCCAGAGTATTCTACATGAGGCAGGCAGATGTGGCTATGCAGGTATCCCTTAGTGTCCCAATAGCAGCCCAGTGAGAACCAGAGGGATGCATTCCCTCATTCTTTAGCAAATCTGAAAAGAAGAATGTATTCATTTTCTATTACAATTGCAACAAATTACCATAAAGTCAGTGACTTAAAACAACAGAACTTTATTCTCCAGCAGTTCTTGGAGATGGAAGTCTGTAAGGAATCTTATGAGGTTAAGATCAACATGCTGATAGGGCTGAATCCTTCTGGAGGCTCCAGGGGAACATCCATTCCTGCCTCTTCAAGCTTCCAGTGGCTGCCAGCATTGCTTGGCTTGTGGCCACATCACTGTAATGTCTGCTACCATCATCCAATTGACTTCTCCTCTTCTGTATTCAAATGTCTCTGTGCCTCCCTATTATAAGGATACTTGTGGTTACTTTTAGGGCCCACCCAGATAATCCAGGATAATGCTCCCTTTTCAGGGTTCTTGGTGTAATCATATCTTCGAAATTCGTTTTGCTATACAAGGTAACATTTGCAGGTTCCAAGAGTTCACATGCAAATATCTTTGGGTGCCATTACTCAGCCCTCCACAACCAGGTTTGGGGGATGTGATGTCTGCTGAATGGACTTGTTGGGGGTGGCACTAGTATAGTATAAGCAATTCTTAGGAAGCTTTTCCAGTCTGCAAGAGCTTGCCCCTCTGCCATCTATGGAAGAGCCCATTCAGGCAGCTGAACTGGCCCCATTTAATCTCATAGTCTAGAATCTTTATAAGCCTCAGAATCAAACGCATGAAGGTGACAGTATTTGCAGCTTAACTCCTAGGAGTGGAGTCAGGAAGGAACACCCCACCTCCATCCTCACCATTCGTTCATGCTGTCCATGTTAAAATTTCTTTTGTTCCAGACACACGTGGCATGGGACGTGGGTTAAAAGGGGAAATGAGGTTGCTAGCCTACTTCACGAATCAGTGAAGAATGCTGCCAAAGTTAAAGCCGTTGACTCAGAGTTTCTCCCACTGTTGCTTGTCTTCTGAAGTGGAGCTTAATTTGACAGCAATTCTAGGAAGGGGTAAAGAAAAAAATCTGCAAGTTTTCAATGGATGCTCAGAGATGGATCTTTCTTTCTATGTGCATGTGCATGAAGGAGATAGCTTAAGACAGTCTGACTTTGTGGTCAGAGTAGGTATTTAATTATGGGGTTTCCTGTATTTTACGTATGCCTGCGAGAAGAATTCTTTGTAAATCAATGACACTAGCCATATGAAAAAATTAGTGATTCTTTCAACTGAATTCCCACAAAGTAAAAGAGTCTAGTCTAAACACATTTTCTGAAGTTTTGACTCTACATCATGTTGAAAACTTCAATGGATATTAGGACAGTTCAACCCTTGCTGCCTCACCATAGGCCAAAATATGAGATGAAACATTTTAAGGAGTCTCCTAGGATGCAGTTCCCTAAGTCCCAACATTTTCCGTTTCACATCTGGCTCTGGAATGCATTGGTTCCAGTACTTCACCCTAGAGGATCTTTCTGCTAAATATCATAGGTAACAGTGAGCACTGATGATCTTGTTACTCCTTTCTCTCTTCTGTCTAACCCAGAATCCTCTGCAAGGGATTTTTTTTTTCCCCCAGCACATTCTCTCCTTCTCCCAAAAAGCTGCAGCCTGTCTTCTATTCCAGATCTTCCTCCCTTAGCAAAAACTTTTGGGCCTGGGGTATTTACTTGCACAATCAAATGGCCTTATTTGGTTAGTACCAGAAACCCACACTGTAGGATTTCTTGGTAGATTTTTTTTTCTTGGAATCAGCAGCTTTTAGAATTAAACTATTTGAACAAAGTTAGAATAGGAAAAGCTGAGAGGTGGCATAATCCCTTAGTGGTATTGACAAGGAAAAAACAGATATTCTTGGTTGAAGAGGAATAGATGTTTAGCAAGACTAGCTTCTTGCTAGTCAGATAAACCATCCTGCAATGCATAATTCCCTAGGAAAACAACCTGAGGGGAAATGAATTGGAGAGACCAACTCCACCCCTCCAAACTCCTTGACCTTAACCATGAAATCTCTTCAGAATGGCCCCAGCAGTCCAAAAGGCAAATGGCATGAGCATTTTTCAAATCTATATGCGCATTTTACCTGCCAACAGAGCTATTAGAATTTAATAGGCTCATACCCGAAGCTCAAGTGTTTTGCAACACCTATTACAAGGGGTGTTTTCAAAACTAACTTTTCCCCAACCAAAAGCAAAGAAAAGCAACCCATAAGAGAAACAGGAAATGAGCTGCACGGGTTTGACTTAAGTGACGTAGGGTAGAAGCTCTGAATTGTTGCTGGCGTCATTTAATGGAATTCAGTCTCTGAAAGTCTATTGCCCTGCACAAAGAAAAGCCTGTTCAGGCCTCCTCTGGGCACTATTAAGTCTAAACCTGGATTATGGGGGACATGGATGGAGACACACGCCCTGGTCGCCCAATTTATAGTGACTCCTGGCACCTGGAGGCACCAGCCTTCAACTTCACTCACAGCGTGATCCTGAAGCCAACAATTAATGTTCACACCAACAAGGGAGTTGAGGCTTAGGAAACTGCAACTACTTGCCCAAAGTAAATGGCAAAGTTGGGATTTGAGCACAGGCTGTCTGCGTCCTTTCCTTTGCAAAGGTCTAAAGATACGTTGGACTGTGTGATCACTGAGGTGCCTGCTGGCTCTGTTTCTCTATGATGCTTACAATTTAAGAAGTGCTGCTTAATTTTGGTTTCGTTACAATTTCTCCCTCTAGAATTTTTTTTTCTGTACCATTTCTGCATTCCAAAATGTGCACTCTCTGCCCCTCTCTCTGTCTGTCCCTCTCTGTCTCTCTCTCTCTTTCTTTCTCCTCATTGGTGACTCCCCTTAGACCTTAAGTTAAGCATTTATGCAGAAATAAGCCCACCATTCACAGGATGGAAAAGAGAGACTTGGTGACTCTTGCTTTTGCCTTCTTGCCCAACGTCTTTGCGTCCAGTATCTCTTCTCAACCTCCCAGTGACTCCATGGGGTGGGTCCTATTGTTATCCTTGTCTCACAGGTGAAGAAACTGACGATTCCAGACACTGCATGACTAATCAATGGCAGAGGCAGGGTTTGAACCCCATTCTCTGTGACTGGCCACCCTCCTCCTTTCATCTCCACTGCTCTGCCTTTCTGGCTCTGAGTAGAGGAGAGTTAGGTGTGCACCCTCCCTGACTTGGCGACCAGATCCTGTCCCAGTGCAGCGTGTTTGTGCCGGGTTCCTCCTGGCCAGCTGCTGTGCCACGAGATGTTAGTTCATTTGGCCGCCCGTCTTCATGGGGAGACCCCAGAGCACACTGGCACCCTCTGTGCAGTGGGTGTGGCAGTTCCGAAACAGAGCTATCCCTGACCAGATTGACACAGCCCTTCTGTGAATTTACAACAGACATTACAAGGCTTTGGTTGCATATACTGGACAGAGAGCCAGGGTATCAGTCACACCCCCAACAGCCCCGGCCACTTCTGCTACATTCGGTGCTTGAGCTGCCCCAAGAATGCAGAAGGACTGGGCTTCCCTCATCCCACTGTGAATGACCTCCATGATGCAGGCCAGGCGAACTAAGATGCCACACCGGGGTAGCAGGCCCTGCACTTTCGTCTCCAGCTCAAAGGAAACCCAGAGCATGTTACCTGGGCCGGGTGCCAGGAGGACTGCACGGCCAAGCCTCAAGGTCACAGAGACCTCCAAGGCTCACTTGTGACCTACGTTCAAGTGAAGGTCAAGAGGTTAGCTGATGTGACTGGGATAAACAGCAGTGGCCAAACGACTTGGGATTTATATTTTATTATAAGCTCATACGACCACTCATAGAACAAATGAATTTTTTTAATACATTTTATGCTTATCTTGTGAATAATTCAATTCCACAGTTGTATCTTTTGTAATAAAAGCACTATATGTTATCGGAGATCAGCAAACTTTTTCTATAAAGGGCTAGTTAGTTAACATATGAGGTTTTATGGGCTGCACACAGCCTTTCTAGAATGTTCTTTGTTTTTCCTTTTTTTTTTTTTTTTAAAAAAAAAAGTCCTTTTAAAATATAAAAACCATTCTTAGCTCACAGGCTGTACAAAAACAGGCTGTAACACATTTGGCCTGCAAGCCATAGTTTGCCATTCCCTAAATTCAAATATGTAAAATATATTACAACTTTTGTGATTCTATTCCATGATAGCTTAATTTTTTTTTTAAATGGTTGCCTCAAAAATGATGTTCATGGCTAGGGTTGAGTCCACTCTGGCCAGATCCCATGGAAAAGGGCTCATCGTTCATCTTCAGTCTGTCTTCTCCGTCAAGGCTTTACACTCCATGGAAATATAAAGTGATCAGCAGGAGGAAGATTCAGAAAGAAATGCAGCAACATTAAGCTATAAGTTTTCTTACTGCCTTTGGGTGAAGCTTTGGAAATCACTGATTTTTCTGTGTAGGTTTCCCCATCTGTCCGATGGGTATAATAACATGGGCATAGATCCTGGGTAGGAACCAGCAGGTCTCTGCTATTCCTGTGGTCTTGCACATTTCTCCTCAGAAACTACAAGTTCTGAGACTGCTTTCTATGCTGCAGTTTCTTGGGGAAAGAAATTGACTATTTCCTCTGGCAACAGCAGGAAGTTATTGAGGAGAAGGTGAGTAATACCAGGTCAGCAAACTTCTTCGGAGTCTGAGGAATGGCATCGGGTTGGTGCCTCCTGCATGCATGGAGCTCTGCGCATTGTGCAGTGGCCTGACGTGACCCTGGGTGACCCGTGACTGCAGCAGGTTCCCCTGTGCACTGACCTCTCTCCTCTCAGCTGAGGGAGGGCATTAGAGCCAACCTCATCACTGAGGTGGCAAAGAATCCCAGAAGGCCTCGTCCAGCTGCCACGGCTCCTCCAGCCTCCCAGGTGGACGCACAACAGGGCTGCACCCTCAGGAAGGCAGCAAGCCCCCTGCAAAGCAGTGGCCTCTGACCTGGGATGCAGCAGACGTGGGTTCAAGTCCCTGCTCCCCCACCCATCAACGTGTTATCTTGGGAGATGCCTCCATCTCTCTGAACCTCATTGGCTAAAATGAGGGCTTTGAACTAAATGATCTCTAAGATGCTTCTGCCTCTAACTTCCTAAATCCCCTCCCCTGCCCAGCAGTTACCCTTAATTCCTATTTCCCAGCGAGAATAAAGGGCAGAAAATGTGACCATGTGCACATTCTCTGCTCCCTAACCCCCTCAACAATCAGCGCCTTCTCTCACGATTCTTCCCCAATTTCATAAAAACGAAGTGAAATGTAGGTTTTTCTGTGGCTAGGTGCCCCCTTCTGCCCCAATTCTATTCTGTCCTACCTCTCCCAGGATCAGAATCCACCCGTTATTTTCTCCCGCCCACAACTCCACCCTCCCTCTCTGTCTGTACCCTTTTCTAGTGTGGAAATGCATCCCAGGGGCCCCATCCTAAAACCACCACCACAGCACACCCTCCCTCACCACTGGCTCTCCCTCAGCTGATGATCAAGAGCCACCTCTAGCAGGTCTGGTGCATGGCTCTGGACAGCTGTGCCCCCAAAGCCCAGGGTCCCTTCCTCTGCTGTGAGCAGAGGCCTCTGTGCAGAGCCCCTATGGAGCGTGCTTGTCCCACCAGCTCACCACACCTATGCAGAGACACATGACCAGAAGGACCCGGTGTCCGTCATTTCTGTCTTGCTCAGAACCTGCCAAGGTGCTCCACACACAGTAGACTCAATGTCCTGTGTGCCAAAATATCGGGAAAGAAACAGCACTGGGGAAAGAGGAAGAAACAGTCACTTCTGGGAAGCCACACCCTGCCTAGGCTTAAATGCAGGCTCCAAATGCTCCTGCTTGATTCCCAAAGGAACTCGGCTCTTTAGTTTTCATCTATTGGGAAATCTGTTGCCAACCCAAAATGCAGGACATGATAGAAAGGGAGACTTAAATTATTCTTTTCTTTTCTGGTCAGTTTCCTCTTTCTCTTCCTTCTTAAAAAAAAAAATAGTAATGGGGGGGCACTTGAGAAGCTGGGATTTTAAACCTCCCCAGAGGTCAAACAAATTGCATTTTTGCTACAAAGGGCGAGAGGAGGCGGGGGCGGGGGGGCAGATGGTAAATTGGCTGCCGGGAGACCCTTTGGTGACGTCTTTCTCAGGACCCCAGCTGGCAAAACTGCTGCAGCACGAGGGGCAGCCCCTCTGGTGGGCAGATCCAGTCGCAAGTAGAGAAACAAGGCGTGCCAGCAGGAGCCTCACCGGCCGGGAAATTATTTCCTAATAAAACTACAAAGGGAAGGACGATAACTGGGCACTGCTGACAAGTATTGTTGTCTTGTATCAAAATCTCTTTATAAACCTGTTTGAAGAACAGAGCTCGGCTTCTCTTTGAAGTCCCAGTTCAAAGCCGTTGATTTGCAGGGTTCCCAGCCACAGTGGGGGATGGCAAGGGAAAGAGAAGTCAGAAGGAACTTGGCAAACTCTCTGTGCAAATAAATACCTCGGCACTCTGAGGACAATTTTTTGGTTCGAGTTCCTGTTGAGCTCCTAATTATCAATAACAACTGAGCCCCCGCCTCTGTGCCGGGCACTTCCTGCCAACTATCTTTTGACATTCCCAGAGGCAGGAGCATGCATCCTTGAAGGCACTTCTCCTCAAGGGTGGGCACTATTAAGGGAGAGGGAGTGTAGCCCACAGCCAGAGCAGGGAGTGGCAGTCCTGACTAAGGATAACCCCCATTCCGGAGCTCCCAGCCATGCTGTGTCCCCAACAGCTTGGTGCGTCTCATCAGTCCATAACTCTGAGCTCTCTGTATCAGATGCCATGCTCTTCACCTCCCCTCCACATCTGTCTCCTCTCATCTTTATCTACCACCTTCTCCCCAGTCCCTCTCTCCAAAAACAGGTTCATTTGCTCACATGTAGTGGTTTTCAAAGCGTGGTCCCTGGCCCAGCAGCAACTGCATCACTTGGGAAGTTGTTGGAAATGCACGTTCTCAGGCCCCACGCCCCAGACCTAGTGAGTCACAATCTCTAGAGAGGGTAGGGCGGCCTTGTGATCTGTGTTATCAGAAGTCCTCCAGGGGATTCTGAGGTTTGAGAATCACTGCTCCAAATCCACGCTTAACAAAAAAAGCTGGCCTGAAGCCGGTGTTGTTTTTTCTAAGATCACAGTATTGGAGTCAGTAGCTAGTTGTTTATACAGGAATGGGTGTCTCAGCAGTAACAGCACGATTCCAGCGCTTAATTCAGCTGACGTTTAAAAAGATTAATAACTATCATCAGGAGTGTAAGGGGGAAATGTTTTCTTTGAGGAAGGAGGCCTCTGCCTACCCACCCTCCCCTAGGTAGGATGTCTCCTTGTGAACACACTAGGCCTGATAAAAAGGCTCAAGGGTTTATTTTACGACACAAGGTCCTTGGCTTTCTGACCCTTGGAACTGTCAACGCTTACCTCTAGAACTAGCTGCGAGATCTCTCACAGGGAATACGTGAGACAAAAAATAAAGTGAGTCCTCTTGTCTCTCAAGGAGATAAAAGAAGTTTTCAATGTTTTGTCTTTTGGGTATAAATGGGTGTGAAATCCTGTCCACACTTGATAGTTGCTTTTGTGTTCCTTTACATGCTTGTAATTCCGACCATGCCTATCTAATATTAAAATAACATTCTCTCTTCCATATTGGCTTGAAGGGGAACTGGTTGGCAGGGTTGTTTTGCTTTTCTAATACAAGGGCAAGGGTTGGTCAATACTCCACACAGTTCTTTTGTCTCGTCATCTAAACCAAGTTGGGGGACACTGGCTGAAGGTAACCGTCCTCAAACATCTTTCCTCCCAGATGAACACCTCGCAGACCTCACACCAGTGGGTACACCTAGTATGGGTCTCCTACATACCCAGCTTATACAGCTTTTCCCCTCACCCTCCATTTGCCTTCCTCTATTATGTTTTTCTTCTATGCCTTTACTGCCACCGGACACATTACATATAGAGACACAGAGGTGTTTGTTTATTGTCCATTTCCCATATTTAGCATGTCAGCTTCATGAGCCAGCACTGTGGTCTGTTTATTGCCCTTCCCTCCAAACCCTGAGCTGGCACATCGCAGGCACTGACCTCTTCCCAGATAAAGTCCCTCTTCTCCCTGCCTGCAAAGCCCACGCCCTTCCCATTCTGGAAGGGCAGCCCCAGACCACCGTGTTCTTAATCTCCTCTGAAACAAAACAGCTTGCCAAACCAAAAGCTGCTCAGTGTGAAGAGTGTTCCTCGGGCCTGTGACATTAGAATGCTACCCATCGTAAAGTCATCCGGCCACCAGCTTATTGCATATGTAGCTTTCTGACACATAAAAATATCACCTTACACGGTAACTCGTGAACTCGCCGCCAAGGGAGCGGAGGCCGCAGCTTTGGGGCTGCCAGAGAGATGCGGTGGGGAGAAAGAGAAGGCAGGGCGTGGAGACAGGTATCTGTCGGCACGCCCTTTGACAGAGAATCCTAGAACCAATGCTCTGCCTCATGCCATGCAAATGAGATGCTGATGAGGTCATTGCATTCTGCCAGATGATTATCTCTGACATTTTATTCATAATAATTATAGAGCCTTTCCACCTTCAAAGTGCTTTGCAAACAATAATTAATTAATTAACACTCATAACACCCCGGTGAGGTAGCTTAGTATTACTAATTTATCTCTACAGCATATTATTATCCACCGTTTCCTTGCGCTCCACAAAAAGGGCTCTGGAGCTTCTGTGCGCAGCCAGTTCTCCACCTGCCTTATGTGGAGTGAGGCTGTGGATTTTGTTTGTCCTAGTCCCAACATAACCCAACACCTTTTCTTAACTCAAATCTCAGCCTCCCTCCTGCACTCCTTCTCACTCCTTCTTCTTCCTGCTGTATTTGTCCCACCTCCATCTTTGTCTTTTTTTTTTTTTTTTTTTTTTAAAGACAGAGTCTCGCACTGATGCCCGGGCTGGAGTATAATCATGCAATCTCGGCTCACTGCAACCTCCGTCTCCCAGGTTCAAGTGATTCCCCTGCCTCAACCTCCCAAGTAGCTGGGTTCAGGGTCGCCCGCCACTACACTAGGCTAATTTTTTGTATTTTTAGTAAAGATGGGGTTTCACCATGTTGACCAGGCTGGTCTCGAACTCCTGACCTTGTGACCCTCCTGCCTTGGCCTCCCAAAGTGCTGGGATTACAGGCGTGAGCCACTGCACCCGGCCACCTTTTAAAAAATTCTAGCGCAAGACTGTTTTTAACCCCTTTCCTCTCCTGTCCTTGGCTCTGTTTCCTTTCCATCTCCACAATTCCATCTCCCGCTTTGCTCACCATTCATTCCCTGGTTATTTGGGTTTTAAAGATGCAAATTCGACTTCTCTGAGGGGCGCTTAAAGGAAGGGCATCATTGAACTCCTCTCTCCTGCCCCACTCCTCATTTTTATCTCCTTTCCTTGTTGGCTCATAGTGCCCATCCCTTTCTGGTTCTGCACCCCACAGCCCCTCCCTTTGTTCACTCACAGGTCCCACACCCACCCATCACTGAGGACCCACTAGGCGCTGGCCTCTGGGCTTAGTGTGAGGGTGGGTGGAGGGTTGGTAAAGATAAATGACGACCCAAGCTTCCTCTTCTTTGTGGGGTGCCATAGAAAGATCTGAGAAGCTCTAGGGGATTTCAGAGGCAGGGTTCATTGTAATTCTGCCCAGGAGTAGGGAAAGGGGAGGGGTTACAGAAATCTTCACAAAAGTGAGGACACTTGAAAGACAAGTGGGGTTTTGGGCAGAAAAGAGAGGAGGAGCATCCCAGATGTAGAAAACAGCATGAACAAGGGAAAAGAGAGGAACAGCATGAACTAGGGAATGTGAGTGTGGGCTTGGATCACTCAGATAACCCGGCCTCTGATTTCACTTCCAGCTGTCCCCAAGCAGGTACTCCATTACCACCCATTAGAAGGGAGAGGAAAGTGGGGAGAGAGGAAGAAGGAGGAGGGAGGGGTAAGGCGGAGGGGAGGGGAATGAATGCCACCAGTAGGGAGGGGGCAAGGATTTTACCAGTGATAGAGAGAGAGAGCAGGGACAACCCACAACACATGGCAGGTGGTGTTTCTTTCCAAAAATCCCCCCTCAACACCCTTGCCCACCTCTGCCAAAGTCCCTTGGGCACCAACCCCAGGTTATTCTTTTCCTGGGTTCCACAGCCTGCAAGGCCCAAATCCCCAGCCCTGTGAATTTCCCAGGCCCACTCCACTCCTCCTTTTCTAGGGCATCCTCTCACTCTGTCACACTCACTGACTTCTGGGGTGCAGGTGCCCCACAAACAAAAAGAGCTCCAGGCACCAGGATCTTAGCACTCTGGGAGCAGTCATCATCGGTATCAAATAATTTCTTCCTACCACAAATAACTTTTCAAATCCTATTTGTGGAATTACAAATAGCCTGGTGTGGTTTTGTGTGTGTGTGTGTGTGTGTGTGTGTGTGCCTAGAGGAGAGTGAACCCTAAGTATCATGCTAAGCAGTTTGGACTGGTTTCTTGTTCGTTTCCTGGGGCCGCTGTAAGAAGGCAACACAGACTGGCTGGCCTAAAGGAAAAGAAATTGAGTGTCTCACAGTTCTGGAGGCTCAAAGTCCAAAATCAAGATGTAGGCAGGGTTGTTGGCCCCTTTGGAGGGTTCTGCAGGATACTCTGGTCCATGTCTCTGTTTGGCTTCTGCTGGCAGCAGGCAACTCGTACAATTCCTTGGCTTGGAGATGCTTCACCCCAATCTCTGCCTCCACCTTCCTGCGGCCCCTCCCCAGGCCTGTGTCTTCACGTGGCCTTCCTCCTATAAGGACCTTCCTATTGGATCAGAGTCCTGCCCTCCTCCATAGGACCTCACCTTCACGGATGGCATCGGCAAAGACTCTATTTCCAAATAAGGCCACATTCTGAGCTACTCGGGGTTAGGACTTCAATGCAACTTTTGCCAGGGCAATGTTCAACCCATAACAAGGATCGCTACCAGGTTTCTAAGTAAGTCAGGGAGTTGACTGAGATCCACAGCTCGTCAGGAAGGCATCTGCAACAGCAGCAGTGTGGAGACAGATGGGATGTCAGAGAGACTGGACAGAGACCACCAGGAGGGCTGTGGGGACTGCTTTAGTTTCCTCAAAAGCATCTGCATGAATTCAATCCCCCTACCCAAACCTATCTCATCTCCTTTCATCTCATCTCGCACATGTCATACTCCAGCACAATTCTAAACGTCTTAACAGTAACAGCAACAGTTAATATGTATTGTGTGCTTACTGTATTCTAGGTGCCATGCTAAGTCCCTCAGGAATAGCGTCCCATGTAATCCCCATCATTACTTCTTGGAATAGATGTTTAGTAATAAACACAGCATCAACTCTGTGCCAGATGTCATTCTAAGTGCTTTTAAAAGATAAATTCATTGAATCCTCGTAACAGTCCAGTGAGATGATACTATCAACATCCTGATTTTAGAGACACGATAACAAAGTTTAAATAACTTGTCAGAGCTGGACTTCAAACCAAGGCAGTGAGATCTTTGAGTCTGCCCAACCCACGGAAGCACTATTCTGCCTCCATAAACAGCAATAGACGGACCTCGGAAGGGTAGGTTTCAGGGCATAGAAATGAATCTCTGCTCATAAAAGAAACAGAACGGGGATGGGGGGTATGGATGAATGGCAATGCTTGGGGAAAGATCTGTGTGTGATGCTCACTCTTTCTCCCTATTAGGGCTATGAGATAAGAGCAGAGATTCTCAAAACAACAGAATGGTCAAGCACACAGAGATGATGTGCCACAGATGGCTGAGCTGCCCCTGGGGTCTGGAAAGGAGACAGGTGATGCTAACTCTCATGCTCCCAGGGAGCTGGGAGAGTAGGGGGCTTCTGAGACAGGCAGAAGCTGTTCCTCTTCTGCAGGCACAGTCCCAGGCAGGGCTCAGCCTCTGGACTCAAACCCATCTTCTACACAGCTGCCAGGGTGATCTTGTGGGAACACCCATCTGATTATGTCACCATCCCCCAGCCACCACCAAGAATACTCAATGGTTCCCATCACCTAACAGATAAAATCTAAACCAGGCTGATCCCTCCCCTTTACTCGCCATCCCACCTAATGTTCTAAACTCCAGCCACGCTGTTCAGATGCACCCAGGGTGCTCTGCTGGCTGGGTGTGTGTGCAGGTGGATGTTAAGTGTGAAAACACACATGTGTGTATGTGCGTGCTCATCTTTCCCTTGCCCCCTTCCGACCTCCCCAGTCCCACTCTCTGTTTCCACACCCCCTCCACCTCTTTCCTGCCAGCCCATCCATTGGGTCTCAGTCACTTGGCACCTACCAGTAAAGCCCTCCATGACTGCCCCCAAGCTGACTTAGATCTACCTCCATCTTTGCTCCTGGCACTCTTGGGGCCAAACTCTATAGCTTGTGAGTCATGATAAAATACACATGGCGTAAAACTAACCATCGTAGCTGTTGTTGAGTATGCAGTTCAGCAGGATAAGTACATTCCCATCGTTATGCCATCTCCAGAACTCTTTGCATCTTGCCACATGGAAACTCTGCATCCACCAAACTCTAACCCCCAGTGCCCCCGCTCCCCCAGCCCCTGGAAACCACCAGTCTACTTTCTATCTCTATGAATTTGACTGTATCTCCACCACCTCCTGTTTTAAATTGTGTCAGAGTTGTGTCATGGGTATAATATCAGAGTCCATTTTTCCATATTTTTATTTTAAACAATCTTAGATCCCACTCTGATCTCCCACCCTTCTGGGGCAGCAGACATCCCTGCACCATCATTAACAAGCCTACTGGCCCAGGGGAACTGTGCAGATCACCAAAGAGCTGGAGAGCCCCCTCCACTCACTGGCCATTGTCAGTCCTTTCTGGTCCCCAGAGTCCGGCATGGTCCCAGCCCACATGGGCCTCAGGGCCAGTGGCCTCTCTGCCTCAGGTTCACATCTAGGGAGTCTGGGGTGAAGCTGGAACCCCCAGTGCCTCCCCAGCCTCTCCAGGGCTGCTACACCCACACCTTTGTGACCTTTCCAAGAGGCCTCACCTTTCTGTCCTCCTCCCTCCCTTCCTTGGTCACCCTCAAAGCCCTCATGCTCAGCTTCGTTTCCCGGGAGTCACCTCTCTTCCACCCTGCTGCCCTCAGAGCCTGCTGACATCATTTTTTTCAAAGAGCTTGGGACTTCTACAAAAGCCTTTGACTTCAAACAGCTTCTGTTTCCAGCCCTGAAAATATCCCAAAGCAAAGACAGGCAAAGGGCCTGTCTACCTGTTGGTCACAGGGAACGTAAAAATAGAGCAAATTACAAAACAATAACTCAAAATATTATTCTGCCATATTGATATGTTTTTATACTCTTCTCCCTACTGGACTGGAAATAGCTTTACAACTGAGTGATGTCTCTGCTTTATATCTCTAACACCTCTACAATCGAGTAGCTTCTCAATAAATGTGATAGATGTGTATGAACAAATGCATGAATTAATGTAACTCAGGTTTTTCAGCCACAGATGTCTCCCCTTTCATACATACACAGGTACACAGAGGACCCACTCTGGAGCTCAGGCAGGGGATATTGGAAGCGTAATCCTACTAACTATAATATTTATTTTACACTTAGATTTTCCTGACTAAAAAAGTATACACAATTCAAGAATTTACAATAATAGAAGAATCTACTTTATTTCAATATCTTAGTTTGTGGGGAGAAAGAAAAGGCAGAGATACCCTATGGTCTTCTGGCTCTGCAAGGCAGCCTAAACTCACTGCTCCCATGATATGGCTTAGAATTAGTTCTCTGCAACCTGGAAGTAACCTGGAAATGGGAGCAGAACTCACATGTTCTTCCTATGGGGCCATGCTCCGGGAAAGAGTAATAAGAGACAGAGGAGAGAATGAATTCGTAAGTAAAGGATTTCACGTCCAGATTGGGAGAAAAAGCCGCAGAAGCACAAGGGCATCAGGCTACACCACAGCCAATGAAGACCTGCTGTTTGCTGTGCCCAGCTGGGAGACTGGGAAGCCACAGTGTTCTGGGAACCCGGGCCAGTTCTGATAGAAAGAAAGCTCCACCGTGCTGCTGGGCTCCGTGGAGAAACTGAGCTCCTGCAGCGGAGCAGCGTCCAGACGGGACTCTCCAGCCAGCCATCTGTAATGGCCAGCCCTAATAACTGACCCCTGATTCATCTTCTCCTATTCACTTCAAAGGACACCCCATGAGGGAAAGAGACAAAAGGCCGTCGAGGGGACTTGGGGGAAGGGAGGGAACTGGCTAAATAATTAGCCCTGCAACCTTCAAAGTCCTCTATAATCATTAATTAATCCACCCAACTGGGATCGGTGGGCAGATGGGCGCTCACCGCCCGCCCTGACACGCCCACTGCTAAATGGAGCCTGGGGGTTGAGCAAATGCACACAGGAGCAGAGGGGCCACCTGAGGGGAGAGGGACCAAGCCCACAGGGCTCTGGCTTTGAGATTTGCCATGAATAAAAATCTACGGATAACCTAAGAGAGGTGGCACAAAAGAACCAGGAAGCTTTTGAGACAGAATCCACCCTAAGGCCGGGGGAAATAAGAGCAGTGGGTGGGCTTCTACTCCAAAGGCCAGGTATTAAAGGGTCAGGGTTCTGAAGCTGCAAAGAGACTGCCCCCACGTGAGTATATCTGAACCCTTGCCGTGGGTAACCCCTCCTGAGAACTACCTCCTGAGACCATGAAGACCACTGCCCGGATCCCACCAGCAGAGGTAATGGCAGCAGCTACAGCCCTGAGCAGAATCCCTGAAGACACCCAGGGCAGATGTGCAGGATGGGGGACCCATGTTCAAATCACAGGGCTTCGAAGACCCACTGCATGCTTTACTATGGATCCCGTCACTGTGAACTTGGCTGTCTGGGGAGATTTAAAATTGTTCCATCTACACCTTTTTGACTAGGTCTCCCATCCACCAATGTGCAGTTTGTGCAATATGATAAACTAAAATAAGAATGCAGTTTAAGATTTATTACCCAAAAATGAGCTCACACTTCCCAATTCTTTATTTCTATCAATGCTTAGGAAGGAAAATGAGCCGTGAGATCAAGATGTCACCGGGGAGACAAACCACTGATTTCTCAAGATGCACAAGTGGTTGGTTATTCACCCCAACAAATTCACAGAAATGCCTGACCCTGGGGCATGCATTTCCCAAACTCAATTTCAATGTCTTAAAACTATTTGGACTTGAGGATAGTAACTCATGCTAGCAAAACTTGTAAGAAACTGGTATGTAACAACACAATGAATTAATGTTACGATTATGATCACGGCTGAAGACTTACTGTGGGTCAGGCATTCAGCAGGACACTTTTCTGCATTATGTGTGATTTTCCTTATTTCTCATGCCTACCCATACCTATGAGATGGTGACTCTTCTCGTCCTCATTTTTCAGAGGTGGAAGCTGAGCTTCAGGTCTCACATATTGTAAATGGCAGAGACATTTTTCAAACTCAGGAACTTCTCCATTTATGTTTTGGCCATTCCTCTGTGTTGCCAAGACAAGCATGAGTGCCAAGCCATCGACAAAAGCCCTACCCTATGCGTTCTCTGCACAGGCAGATTTTCGGAAGGGTGCTCACTGAGGCTGGAATCCAAACGAGGGGAGCACTGTGATGTGAGTCTCTCAGGGCCTCCCTTGGTGGCTGGATGTACCTGCCAGGCCATCCCTCTCACAGCACCTTCCCTCTCAAGCCCAGGGGGTCCTGTCCAGGCTGCTTTGGGATGCTCCCTGTTCTGTTTCCCTGATGCAGGCTGGAAAATCCCCAACATATCCATGTGCAACCCTTAAGTTCCACTAGGTGCTGGCTTTCTGTCTCTTTGAGGAGACTTTGAAAATCTGTGTTCTAATCTAATCTGTGCTCAAAAGGTGGGAAATAGTGGATGATTCCACTTATATGAGGTCCATAGCAATAGACCAATTCATATAGAGAGAGAACAGAATAGAGGTTACCAGAGACTGGGAGGAGAAGAGAATAGGGACTTGTTGTTTAATGGGTACAGAGTTTCTACTGGGGATGATGAAAAAGTTTTATATATATATATATATATATATATATATATATATAAAGATATATATATAAATATAGATAGATAGATATAGATAGATAGATATAGATATAGATAGATAGATAGATATAGATAGCAGTGATGGTTACCCAGCATTGTGAATGGATTTAATGCTACTGAACTGTGCCTTTATGAATGCTTAAAATCATACATCTTATGATATTTTTACCATAATAAAAAGACAAATAAATCACATCTGATATATGCTGCAACACAGATGAACCTTAAAGACATCATGCTAGGTGAAATAAGCCAGACACAGAAGGACAAATACTGTGTGACTGCACTTATGTGAAACAACTAGAGTGGTCATATATTTCTAGAGACAGAACATGGAATGGTGGTTGCCAGGGGCTGGGGGAAGAAGAGAATGAGGAGTTGGTGTTTAATAGGTATAGAGTTTCAGTTAAGGATGATGAAAAAATACCCAGAGCTGGATGGTGGTGATGGTTGCACAAGGTTATGATTGTGCTTAATGTCACTGAAATGTACATTTTAAATGGTTAAAATGGTAAATTTTATGTTATGTATATTTTACTCCAATGGACAATTTTTAATAAATGAGGAAGAAGGTGTTTTGCCCCGCATACCCTCTAAAAAGAGTCTCCTTCGTAACGGGGGCTCAGGAGTCCCAAAGCTGAGACACAGCGAGTCCCCTCCACAGGCTTCCAGCTGCTGGAGGGGTACCTCACAGTTCTGAGGATGTAACTAGGCAGGACACAGAGCTGAGGAGGGGTAGGTTCTTTTGGGATTCCCAGATGCCTCCCAGTGTCTCCACAGGATTGGCTGTGTGTGGCGTCCCTCTGCCCAGGACTACTACCTCTGTTTTCCTGCCTCAGCCAGCGAGCTAAGGAGCTGTGTCATTGGTGGCTGTCGGGGTCCTGCTCTGGGCTACTCTGGTGGCTGTCGGGGTCCTGCTCTGGGCTTCTGTTTTCCTGGCTCAGCCAGCGAGCTAAGGAGCTGTGTCATTGGTGGCTGTCAGGGTCCTGCTCTGGGCTACTCTGGTGGCTGTCGGGGTCCTGCTCTGGGCTACTTGACAGCTCCAGAAGTGTCCATTTGCTTCCATTACCAATATCCCTGCTTTTAGAAAACTCAATATTCCTAATGCTCAATTCACAAACAGAGAAGTCATGATTCCAATACTCCAGGGTTTCAAAAAAAAAAAAAATCAGACATATTGATAAAGATATAATACATATTTTTCAAATGTCCACATTCCATTTCTCAAGAGCATGCATTTCTCCTAAAGTAAGATGCACTGACACTTCTCCCAGAGCTCCAAGGACAATAGTCACTGCCACTTTTCCAGCCCAGAGCACTCAGCAGGCCACCCTCACATCCCTCCCTCTACTGGGTGACTTGCAGACTCTGAGCCTCCTCCAGGACCTTTGGAACTACCTGGCTTCCCCTCTGGGAGCAGCTCTCAAAGCAGGGTCCCCCAGCCCTTTCTAGAAGACGACCTTCCTCAAAACCCTGGTGAGAAAACAGCCAGTCCCCGGGAGGCCTGCTGTCCTCTCAGCAGTCAGCACAGGTGAACAGGGACTGCAGCAGGTGTCTGTGTGACTTTGCCATTGACAAGCACATCCAGCTGTGCCTTGAGATCTGCTCAGAAAGTTATCCGCTGATACCAGTCCTGTGGACACCTCCAGGAGCTGCCAGGGGATACTCAGCCCCAGCCACGTCCAAGTGCATCCAGAAGTCTGCCCAGGCCAGTGCGTTGGAGTTGCGAGTGGTCCTGCTTCCTGACAAGGGCCAGCTGGGCTCCCCCAGCCTCCTGGTCTCCAGACTCCCTGGGTTCTGCCTCCTGTGGCACTCCTGAGCTTCAGAGAGGGCTGGTTCTGTGACTGGAGCTGTCAGCTGCAGAGATACTGCAGAGACACCTTTTAAAATTCATGGCCTTACCCTTCAGAGTTCAGAAACAGATCAGACTCCAAGATGAAAGCGTGGTTTACCCTTTTCCCTGGTCCTGCCAGCCCCTTCCTATCTCCCATTCCACCCTCCTTTCCATGTCTCCTTCCCGCAGCTTTCCTTCCCCATTGTCCTCCAGGATATTTTGCATTTATCCTAGTTTTTAATCCACCTGCTTTCATCAACCAAAGCCAAAAGAACACTCCCCTGTTTCCAAAAAGAACGTTCGCTCAGCTTGCAATGCAGGCCTGACTCTCAAAGGTATCTCCCTTTGTCAGGTAGGAAAGGGCCACCAAAGGTGCGGCTGGGCAAAGGAGATAGAGCAGAGTTTTGAACTGAAAAGGAGGTGGGCGGCAAGGGGTGAGAAGTTCTCATTTTTTTCCAAGAAAGGCATTTGCTGAAGGGCCATCCACCTGAGTCTGGGGGGTGGGGGCGATCCAGGAGCGGGGCAGACGGGCTGGCAGCAGCAGCACACCCTGCCAAGGAAGATGAAAGATCAATGTGTTTGCTTCTTGCCATGAGTATAAACAACAACAGAGATCCTCTCAGGAGAATTCCATCCCCAGACGTTTCCTTGCAGCATTTCCCCTGTTGGGCCTTTACTGAGAGGCAGCACCTAGTGTCCTCACTGATGTGGGCACCAGGAAAGCTCAGTGTCCTCCCAGACACAGGCTGCCACACTCAAGGCACAGAGACTCTTGGCAGCCACAAGAAGTAAATGGAAGAGAAGCAAAGCCTGCTGACTTCAGGGGCATTGACCCAGTGGCCAGGATGACATGTCCAAGCCACAGAGGGAGAGTCTGTGCCCTGGGAATGAATGATTCCTTTTGGAAGGAATGATGGATAACGCTTATCAAGAATTTATCTGTACCTGGCACAGTTCTAAATTCTTCACCTATATCAGCTCACTTAACCCACATAGCAACCTTATGTAGTACATCTCATTAACCCCATGGTTAATCTGATGCACAAACTTGGCTAGGCCATGGGACCCAGATATTTGGTCAAACACCAGTGTAGGTATTGCTGTGCAGGTAATTTTTAGATGAGATTAACATTTACATCAGTAGTCTTTGAGCAAGGCAGGTTACCCTAAATAATGTGGGTGGGCCTCATCCAGTCAGTGGAAGGCCTTAAGAGAAATGACTGAGGTCCCCTGGGGAAGAGAGAACCTGCTTCAGAATACCTTCTCACTGGAACGCCATCAACTCCTCCCTGGGTCTCCAGCCTGCCCTGAACGTTTTGGACTTGCTAGTCTCCACAATCCAATTTCTTAAAATAAATCTTCTTCTCCTCCTTCTCCTTCTCTAGTTCTTCTTTTTCTTTTCTCTTCTCTTTTCTTCTTCTTCTTCCTCTTCTTCTCCTTCTTCTTTCTTTTCTTCTTCTTCTTTTTTCTCTCTCTCTCTCATTCTCTCTCTCCACCCCACCCCCACCCACACCCTGTTGGTTCTGTTTCTCTGGAGAATCCTAATACACCTTACCTTACAGATGAGGAAACTGAGGTACAAAGCAGTCAGCTGCTTTGCCCAAGGTCTTGAAGCCAGTGAGTGTCCCAGGCAGGACTAGAATGCATGCTGCCTGGCCCCAGACCTGACTCAGGTAACCAGACAGGCTGCTGCTTCTCTCAGCCACAGGAAGTCACAGCTACCTCTCCATTCACAAACCAAAGAAGGTAGGAGGTGGAAGGAAAATGCATGAAAAGTAAAATTCAGCTGGGTCAATGGACAAGGACAGGATATAGACTATAAAACCAATGATATTTATTTTCATTCTAGGCTTTATTTTGATATCTGTGAACTTCAGTGTGATTTACATCTCTCTGAGCCTCCATTTTCCTGATATGCAAAATACCATAAAAACTTTGCAAGGCTACTGAGGGATTAAATGGGATAATTTTATGTGCAAATAATATTTCCCAGGATATGAGTGAAATCACGTGGCTTGTGTGATTAAGACAACTGTTCCAAATTCTAGTGGCCTAAGTCCCCACTTGCTTGACTTACAAGAGATCCAGGTATTTACAGAAATAAATAACTCTCTCCAATAAGTTTCGGGTCCTCAAAGCTGCCAACCTGTGCCCCTGCTGCCCGTGTTCTCATCCCAGGGGTGGGGTCCCAATCATCTGAGTCCTCAGGGCCAGACAGTATAGCAGTCCCTTTCACGGAGCTCTCATTCACCTTGAGTTCCAATTGCTGATCAAAGCAATGCCCAGGGCAAAGCTGCACCCCCAGCAGGTGCAGTCTGAGCTACAAAGTGGGGTCCACTGCCCAGATCCTCCCCCTCTGGACCAGCTAAGCATATCAGACCCCTCTTGCTCATAGTGATGACTCACCAGGACCTCCCCTCCCTGTTCCCCATCCCTACCCACCCATCCATCAGATCTGTCACTGTACCCAAAGCCTAATGGTGAACATGACTCGTGTGTTTCTATCTCAGAGGGCTTCTCCAGCCCCCATGGAAATAAACATGTACAAAAGGACGTGAAGAAGAAAGAAGCTTCACCAGTAACATCTCTGTACAGATCCTACCAGGCTGAAAGAACAAAAAGCCTAGCTGTAGGGTGGCTGTTTTGCTTTTTGGTTTTGTTTTCACTGTGGTTTGTGTCACATGTTAAAGATGTCCCATGTGTCAGGAACCATCGCAAAGCACTTGACCTGCTTTATCTCATTCAGTCGTCCCAACGCCTCTGTTGTTGTGTCATTAGTGTTCCCATTTTATGGATGAAGAAAGTTGAGGCTTAAAGAAGAGAAGTAACATTTCACTGCCTCACAAATAGTGACAGAGCCAACATACAAACTTAGGCTTGTCTGGCCCCAGAGCCCTCATCCTTAACCACCACACTGCACCTTTGTAAAGGGCACAACTATTTGTGTCTAACAAATACTAGTTATCTTTTCTAGGAGCCAAGAGACATTTATTCTATCCCAACTCTGTCTCTTAGAAGTCAAATGGCTCAGCTTCCACATTTGTAAAAAAGAGAGAACTAAAGTAGAAAATTCTAATTGTTTCCTGAAGCTCTAAAAATCTACAATCCTAAGAATTAGTGGCCAGAGACCCTAAGCTGCTTAATACATTTATACCACATCCTCCTCAGCTGGTACTCGGCATTGAGGAAAATTCTTAGAAACAGAAATAAACAAAAATATTAAGCATAAACCGTCATCAGATTTACATGTTATGCTGCAAAATTTATTGTTCTGTTCCTTTTCCTTTAAATGGGAACATTTAGGTCCAGGATATATGGTCATAATATCTCTGAGATGGGAGCTATGAGTGACTGGGCAAACACATTTCCACTTCTAAGAATCTTCTCTGAAATTAGATGCTTGATAATGTGAATATTAAAAGTCCCCCTTCACCCAATAACAATGTGGAAAAACATCTGTCCTTTTTGTTTTAAAATAAACATTGAGAATCTCTCTTTTAGAAATGGTAGAAATAATCATGAAACTAAGTATAACCACAAGAAAAAGTATTTGAGAAGAACTGAAAGACTAAGGGAGAAACTTAATATAATGTCCATCTCCTTGTACTTATCCTCTTCCTTTCAGCTTAATGCCACGTCCTTCCTGAACACAGAATTGGAACCCATGACGGATGAGGTCTTGGCCTCATGTACGGGTAAAGCCTCATGTAAAAATGGAGAGGAAATGCTGATGATGCCTGTCATTCCACTCAGATCAATTCACTTCAACATGCTCACTGCTCCATTTCATTTCCTACACCTTGGCCTTGCACACTGTTGCCACGCAAGGGCCGACTCCCAACAGGGAGTTGATTGTTTTGTTTAGGAATTCCAGAGCACCAATCAGACGGCACACACACTCCAGCACACACACTCCACAAATATCTCTCTCCTCTCTCTTATTTTTCATTTTTAACCATTTAAATTCATGTTTATTTTTATGTATTGCTAATGTATGACATAGTGTTCCAGAGGGACTGTCAACTTCCTAAAAAGAATATACCTTCATTAACTCTCTCTACAAAGATTTAGCATGTGCCTACTATGCCAGCAGGTGTCTGTACAGAAACAAAAAGGTACAATTACCACCCTAAGGAACCACCTGTAGGATTCAATGCGGAGGCCACCTCCTCCGGGATGCCCTCCCTAGCACCCAGGTCAGGGTCCTGTGGCGTTGGGTATTAGGAGTCCATGATTCACCTTCCCTGCAGTGTGATTGTTGGTTTACTTAGGAGGCCCTCATTGCTTCCTTCCCATCCAGTGGGAGACATTCAAATAGGATGCAACTCACAACTTCCTTAGCCAGAGTTGCAGTAACAATGATAATGGTAATGATGTTAATAATCCTATACATGAAAAACATGTAACTCCTTTTTAAAGAAGGATTTCTTGCTTATCACCTTCGGTCCTGAATCCCTGGATATACCTGGGTGCAGGCTTCTTGGGCTCAACACATGTCTGGGAGGATGCCAAGATGGCAGAATGATGTCAGTTTCTCACGGGGTACCGTTCCCTCAGATCTGTACCATCCTGCCTAATATAAGTCAGTTGCATTGAAATGAAAAATGAATAGGAGGTAGATCTTGCTGCTAAAACATATGTGTCAGAAAATCATTATGAGTGTTAAATTACTGTAATAAAATGAACCAGAACTAATCTTGCAAATTAAGATCCAATAAATTTTTTTTCATGGCCACACCTTTTCTTAAAAAAAAAAAAGCAAAAGAAGATTTAGCTTAATAGTATTAAAACTGACTGTAAGGATTTTGAGCGTGAGATGGAAATAGGTACCGATCAAGAAATTTCCATATGACAAATAGATTTGCATTTTTGGAGGGTGGGGTTGGAGGTTATCTGGAAGATGTTGAGAATACTGCCCCGTGCCAAACGGTAAAATGATCAGTTTTTAAGCTGACATACCTATGTATTTTACATGTAAAATTTATGTATACATATTCCCCTTCCTCTCTTCTGCTCCCCACAAATCTCCCAGCTCCCCACTCCTTAGATAAGGTTCTGCTGACACAAGAAACTAGTAAATTTCTAAATTTCTGACAACCTCTTATTTTTAGAAGAGATGCTGCTGTCATTCAAATTAAATCTGAAGCTATAAACAAACCTTTAGAGCTCTGCCTGTTCACTGGAATAACAGGATATCTCCCTCCACCCTCCAGCAGGAGAGAGACTGTAATTAGCTCATTGTCCGCGAATAGGCACAAAAGAGGCGGTGCTCCCCACACTGGCTCCCTTTCAACAGCAGATCTTGGGGCAGATGTTAATTCATTAAGTGAGTAACTTCCACCATCTCCCAGGAACACCAGGGAGCCTGACTCCCCGTTCCAAAAGGGACATTGAGGAAGAACATGAAATACCCTGGCCAAGGACTCACAGAGAGGGTCCTCGGAGAAGGAAAAAAAACACCACCAGGATTCACCTCCCTGCTGCAGCCTGCTTCCTGGCGCTGGTTTTGGCAGCCCATCCCGGGGCTGCTCTGTGACACCCGGGGAATCAAACTATTTATAGCCACGCAATCATTATAAACAAAGCTGTTTATAACATCGAACCTTGGCCCCACATGAGTTAAACTCTAGACTGGCAGCTATAAATAACTCTGTTATGCGCTCAAGTGTGACTATTGACTGATACTTCCTCAAATTGTGACAAATAATGACAAGTTTGTTTGACAAACATCCCACTGACATTCATCTGATTTTGAATAAGTGGTGCTGCTTTCTTAATTTGGTCCCTGAGGCCCAGGACTTCAGGAACTTTCTTTATTCTTTCTCTCTCTCACCTCCTGCATGAGGAAACTGTCCTGTGTGTAGTTGTTTTTTCCCCTAATCAACTGGAAGGGATTTGAGGCCATCTAAGGGGAAGCTTATTAAATCCACTGTTTCTCTCTTGGGATAATTCTGCTGTAGGGGCTTTGCAAGGGTCTCGGGAGTTTTGTTAATGACAGGAGAGAAGGAGGGAGGGGTAGAAAAATGTGGGCCAGGCTGTGGTGGTAGGTAACACAAGGTCGAAAGGGGAAAGCAGAATTTAACATCAAACTGACTGGAATGTCAGTGTTTAAAGGGGACCAGAAACCTAGAAATTTAAGAAGTAGTTTACACTGAATCGATGAAAGACAAGATTCTGGACGGAGGGATTTACCCCCCAGGGCTTCTGGTCTGAGAGATCTTGTAGATCCAAGATTGGGGTCCCCAAGGCTTGAGTTCTCTTTCCAGGTCAGCTGATACTAACATACGCCATGAGTGACATGAGATTCTAGAGCTCTTGGGGACCTATGAAATGTTCTGTTACTCGGTCATTTCACAAGTCAAAGAGCTGAGGCCACAGGGGCTCCCAGGACTCCTTAAAGAAGAGCTAGACTAGAACTCAGCTCTCTGGACTCCTGGCTAGAAGCTTTATCTTTCATCAGGAAATTAATTAACATGTGAAAAGCATGTGGAATTGTCCCTGGCCTGTGTTGACTCTTTTAAAGGAGCACACCATTCACACCATCCAGGTTGCACATCTTTTCTGTCTCTATTAACTCTATTTGCACAGTCTCACACAGCGCCCACCATCTCCAGTCCCTCCTATGCAGAGCTTTCACAGCAATCTTGCGAATATGCAAAACTGCTGCTCACTGGTCAGCCCACTCCCAGACCATGCTGGGAGCGCAGTAAGAAGACCTGACTCAGGATCCTGCAAAGGCAGAGGTGGCACCTGAGAGCGAGTCTCCTTAAGTTTTGTGCCCTAGGCCCCTCACGTGACTCACCCTAGTCCCAGCCACACTTACCCAAATAAACATCTCCCAACTGGTTTGCATGTCTGCAAAAATTACTGCAGACATCTCACCCTTGCTGACAAAGTCCTCAATCCCTGGTCCCTCCCACTTCTCCTGCCCAAATCTATGCTTTACCCCAAAGTGTACTCCTCACTCCTTCCCAGAACACACAGCCTCAGATGTTTCCCACTCCCTTTGATAAGAATGCCCCCTTTACATGACAAAACCCTGACCATCTTTCCTGACTCATTGCAGATGCCCAAGGAAGCCCTTGTTGACTGATCCGGCAGCTGTGATGTGCTTTCCTTGGAAGCCCCATCACCCTTATTTATACGTCTCTTTCAGAGCTGGCCTGTCTTAATCCTGCCTTACAGTTATTTGTGAATGTGCTTATGTTTAATCCTCTTTTCTAGTGGTAAGGGGGAGATCTTTCTTAATCATTTTGGCATCTTCTAGCACAGTGTATACCTAGAAAAGGGTGAATGAAGTCTTTTAAATCTACTTCCCAAAAGTGCAAGCAAAAACACAGAAAGAAACAAACCCGAAAATCTTCAAAAGTAATAAAGGACAGTATCAACTCAGAAAGATCTGGCCAATGTGTAAATAAGTAGCAAAACCTAAAATGGCCCAGCCTGATAAGTGCATGAGTCCTTAGAACCAGCAACTGACACAGAAACTGGCAAGCTAGTAAGAGAACTGGAAAGAAAGAGGCCAAATAACTGGGCAATTAAACAAGCTGGAGGATCGCAGGGGCAAGTGTCTAACCCACTGCCAGTCAGCCGGCCAACAAACGTTTATTTAGAGCCTGCAAGCACATGGCACAGAGCTGCTTGTGAAAGAAGAGATGTTTTCCTGGCCTTCGGGAATTGACAATCAGCTCCACTTTCTACAATTTCCCTGCCATTTCAGCTTTTACTAAGACCTGTGGAACTCCAAGTCTCTTGTTGGTTCCCAAATTCTTAACAATGAGCGAATTTGCCAGGCTTTGCTCAGCCTCCCCAGAGAGTCCATATCCCTTTGTGTGTGTGTGTGTGTGTGTGTGTGTGTGCGCGCGCACGCGTATGTGTGTGTGCGCATGCGTATGTGTGTGTGTGTATCAGCCCTGGCTTATCAGCCCCCTGTGACCTGTCAGGGCTCTTGGCCCTTCGAGGTCCTTGCGACACTCCATGGACTCATGACAGAACTCACTACATCAGAACTAACCCATCCCAGAGAAGAAGCAGATGAGAAAACAGCAGCTGACAAGCAAACCACCAAAGAGGAAAAACCAAATTAAACACGCCTTAAGAAGCCAAGTCCTCTTTCTTCCTCAAAAATGACATGGGAAGGAAGGCGCGGGGCAGGAGAGGGGCTCTGGGTCCCTTTGCACTGTTCCATATTAACACAGTCACACTTTGCGATGCACTTGTCACTTCCAATCAACACCAGGGCTTTCCGGGGCCTGGACACTCATTGAAGGGATTGTTACTGTTGGTGAATGGGGAATTAATTAACGCAAAGCCAACCAGTTCATAAATGCCTGCTTTGTGAGCAGTTCCTGCATCCTGGGGACCGCGACTCCTGTGGTCAGCGCAGCCCCAGGACTCCGTGTATGCAAATGACATTTATGATCGCCATCGGCCCCTTCTTCAAACCACCCAGGGGGAGGCGAGGCCTCACCTGGAGCCTGGGCTTTTCCCACTGTGGGCACAGCCAAGGGTCCTCCGGTTTCTCTGGTGCTGAGCAGGCGGTGCAGAAAAACTCTCCAGTCTTCTGAATCTCTCGCCCACAACCTGACTTACTTCGTGAAGAAAGGCTTCATTTGCAAGTCATAGTGATGGGAACAGGCAGGAAAACAGAGAAGCTTTTCTCAACCCACTCCATTCCAAATTTGGTTACTTGACCTCTGGGCAGGTACAAGAACGTGCACACACACACACGCACACAATCGTGCACACACACACTCAAACAATGCCACGTATATGCACAGAATTTCTCTGATCTGTGTTACCTACACAGTCGTCAACTAATTTAAAAATCAATTCTGATTTGAATGTGGCAAATGGACTCTTCAGGTAACCTAGTTACTAAGAATATAAGATGGAAAAAGTGGTAACCGAACATGCCACGCCCCCTCCATCATATAGACACACACATCTCATTGAGAGTATACAATGTAGTTTCACTCCCCCTCCAAAAAAAAAATTGGTCCCAAGTTCTGCTAACATAACATGCCCAGGCCCTGCCTCTGTTTTTGCTGCAGTGGCTTTGCTACCTCCTCGCTTTAAACTGCCATGATGCAGGCCTGAAAACTCCCTTTTGCCTTTAAAACATAATGCACTATGATATTAAAGATGGTGGAATTGAGGATGGGTTTTTCTCCTTTATGCTTTGCTGTGGTATCTAAATGTTCTACGATTAAGGTGTGTTTTATAGTCACCAAAAAAATGCATGATGTAAAAGGAGAAAAGAATGTTAGTTTCATAAAATCCCTCAAGAGCGACTTTGGCAGCTTTATCTGATTTTTGAGGAAGTAGTGCTCTGGTCTTGAAAATTAGCCTGGGTCATAAAGAAAGGAGACTGTGACATTTTCTGAAATTGGATCCCATACCGCTGGTTTCTGTCTGACCTTAGGAAAAAAGCAGGAAGTAAAAAAGAAGTTTATCCTTGGAAAATTCATTCTCTCCTTGCCATGTCCTTAACCCTCTTCCTATAACCTTGCCACCACCCTTGGAGTTCCCATCAGTTTTCCTGTTTTGCTTTTTTTCCTTATCATTACTTAAAACATACCCTGAGGATAGGCTGTAGGTATCAATCATCTACACCTTAGTATAAATTAAATTAATCAACATCACTAATCCCAATGTTATAAAGTTCCTATTTGTATTTTAATTCAAAATCCGATTCATTAGCTGGTACATTTTATCATACAAATGAATAAAGGAGCTGATGTCTGTCATCTCTAGATCAGACATCTAGGCTACTGGCTTCTCTGTTTTGGGAAAGGTAGTCCCTGGAACAAATCACACAGTGTTGTGATAAATTTTTCCACATTAGCTATAGAATATCACCATTTAGTACTTCTATCCCTTTAGAAAGAACTCACTTTCCAGAGACACAGTTAAATGTAAGAATGGTTGCAGAGATTGTGCAGTCTACAAAAATATTCATAAGCCCCACGGCTTTTGAAAAACAGTATTCTTTATTTCTACTTGGGAAACTGTATTTGCTACACATAGACATTGAGTATATATGTTGAGTGCCTGATAAATCAAAATGTATAAATGATTTTGAGTGCTAGATTTTGCAAACAGAGGAGGAAACTATATCCCAGAGAAGTTAAATAACCTGCTGCAGGTCATTCACCGGTCAGTAAACTAGGGCTCGAACCAGAAAGAATGGTTTCTGATTCCTAGACTGGGCTCTTTTTGTTTCAATGTCTTATTCCCAAGCCACCTAATTCAAGTTCTGGAAAGATCTGATTACCTCAAGCCTTGGAATGATCCTCCAATGCTTCCTTTTTGGGAATTCTTGGCAAGTAGGCTGAGAAATGAGGCTGACTCAGCGAACACCATGTTTCTGACCCTCCTGAGCCTTCTCTGTTTATTAGACCATGCTCTGCAGATAAAAGGGCAACAAAAGACAGGAAAACTTAGGAAGAGACAATCACTTGTCGTCGTTGCCTTTTCCATCCTTCTGATCCATATCACACTCAGTGTGGTCAATCCCTGGCCACCCACATGCTGTCCAGGACCTAGAGAGAGGCAGGACTTCCAAGGAGCTTCCTCACGAAGCACCCCTTAGGCAGAGTCTTGCAGCTGGGAGTCCACCACCGCCCCCAACCAGAGGAATGAAGCAGTGGTGATCTTCTCTTATCCAGAGGTGGAGTGCAACAGTTAGTTGACTCTGTACCCATGGTTAGTCCTGGGGTCACCTTCTAGGTATCCAGGCCCACCTAGACAGCATCTAGGCCCCCCAGTCCTTGTGTACCCTGTATATTTTCCAGCACAAACCTTCCTGCTGTCACCTGAATCCAAAAGAAGATCTTGACCATGACTAGTCAATGTGCACTCCATAAAGAATCTCAGTACCTGTCATTTATAGATTTGTTCATTCAGCTAAAATATGGCAAGTGGTTCCCATACACAAGGCACTGGGCCAGGTTCCCACTGCATAAAGAAGCCAATCACACAGCTCCTGCCCTCAACAAGCTGATGGGAAATCAGAAAGACAGGGACAAATGACAGAAAGCCAAGTTAATTTATACCCAGATAGACAAACTCCTCTTTATTCTTTATGACTCAGATCAATTATCATCTCCTTCAAAAGGTTTCCTGGCCATCTACAGGCAGTTACATGGTGATTCTTCTGTGCCCTGATGATATTTGGTTTGTTCCTCAACGATAGCATTTCTCGTGTTGTTAAAATTACTTCTGTGCTCCTGTGTGTCATTCTTTAAACTGTATGAAAAAGGGAGAGGGTGGAGGGAAGAAAGGCAGAAGCTATTATTCAACATCTCCAAACACCCAGAGTATCTGGGACTTTTAAGACAAGTGAATGAATGGATGAATGGGTGAATGAATGAATGAATGAATGAATGTTCAAGCTCTTTTGTCCTCTACATAGATTTCCTTGATCCAAATATGTATCCACCAGTCCAAACAGGAGGTAAATATCCTCATGGCTTCAGAACACATGAACTGTGGTTGTTTCCTGCTCATTACCCAAACTCACAGAATTTGGAGCAATGAAAGCCTCATCTCACTTAGCCAAAAGTGCTATTTTCTTGTCTTTGCTTTTGTTTTTCCAGGAGTGTAATGAAAGTGCATGTGCATGTGGGTGTGTATTTGTCCTGCACATAATTCGGCAGTGTCTTCAATAACAGGTGTCCCTCCAATAGGGCTCAGTGGTGACAGAGGGCATGGAGGGGGAAAGCAGGGACATAGGGAGAAGAAGCCTGCCAAAACCAATCATCAAATCAATTCAACCAATTGATTAAATCTGAACGCACACTCAGCCACAGGAGGAGAAATTGGACCAACACCCCAGCGTCAGGGTGCTTACAGCGTCTGTCAAATGGCCTGTTAATGTGATAGTTGAGACTTTTCCACAAAAATTACACTGGCTACAGCCACAGCACGGCACACCTGGCTCCAAATCACCTCCTACCAGGCAGTGTCACACTGCAGGCCAGGGAGACAGGGATTTTCAATGCTACCTGGCCTGGCCTCCTGCCATCATTTTGAGCTTTCTCTGTTTTGTAGCCTATTTCTTTTAAGAGAAGGCCAGTCATCTCCATTATAATGTGCATAGTGCCATAATTTTTGTTTGTTCTTACAAGTGGAATAAAGATGTTTTACCCCAGAAATAAGAACAGTTTAAAAACAGTTTGTTACAACTCTTTCGATGAGGTCAGTCAACAAGGCATGAATAATAAGGTCAGGTGGCACACTTGTCCAAGGAAAGAAGGTGGAAAGCATTGAAGAGCAAAACACAGGATCCTGAATAGATTCAAGACAGCTCTTTATCTTTGGTTTTCTGTATATTCCAAAGCACAGGTGAGAGAAATCCATGCTCAATGAGTCACCAACACTTATTGACCACCAATGTAGCCAAAGACTGTCTAGCTGATTCAGGGCACCAAGAGGGAAGAGTTGATATGGGTGTTACGTACAAGTCACTTCACTTCTCACTTAAAGAGTAAGATCACACCTATAATCCCAGCACTTTGGGAGGCTGAGGTGAGCAGATCACCTGAGGTCAGGAGTTTGAGACTAGCCTGGCCAAAATGGCGAAACCCTGTCTCTACTAAAAATACAAAAATTTGTGCCCGGCGTGGTAGCAGGTGCCTGTAGTCCCAGCTACTCGAGAGGCCGAGGCAGGGAAATCACTTTAACCTGGGAGGTGGAAGCCGCAGTGAGTCGAGATTGCGCTACTGCACTCCAGTCTGGGTGACAGAGCAAGACTCTGTCTCAAAAAAATAAAAATAAAAGGACAGGTAGAGCTAAACAAATTAAACGTCACCATACAGATAACGGGCAGAAATAGACTTGGTGTATTACTTAGCAAAAATCCTTAAGATCCTTTTACAGTGCTCACTTTGGCAGCATATGTACTAAAATTGGAATGAAACAGAGATTAGCATAGGGCCTGCACACGGATGACATGCAAAGTCATGAAGCATTCTATGTTTTTAAAAAAAATCCTTTTAAATCCCTCACCCATTCATTTAACATTCATGTTCCCATTGTGTCATGTTATGATCATGCAGTCCTTTTCCTAAGAACATACTTTGTATGACTATATTATATTATATTTTTGGCAAAAAGGGGAATCAACCCTTATCCATTTATCATTCAACATTCATTCATTCACTTCCCACCTCAAGCCATGCTATAATCATGTAGTCCTTTCTTAGGAATATACTTTTCCTATAGATCATATGATATTTTATTTTATTTTGTTTTGCTTTTGGTGGTGGGGAGGATGGTGTATATCAGAAAACTTTTCATGTTGGTTTGAGTGACTTAGCAAGAAGACACTTCCACAGGCTGAATCCATTTCATTCAATAGCCAGGCAGCGATTGTAGACTCTTAGGGTTATACAGATCTTGGAAGTGATCTCCCCAAGCTCCTTGCAGGAAAGACAAAGAAGTTATGGGCCCGACGTGGTGGCTCACACCTGTAATCCCAGCACTTTGGGAGGCCGAGGTGGGGGGATCATGAGGTCAGGAGATTGAGTCCATCCTGGCTAACACGGTGAAACCCCATCTCTACTAAAAATACAAAAAATTAGCCTGGTGCAGTGGCATGCCCCTGTACTCCCAGCTACTTGGGAGGCTGAGGCAGGGGAATCGCTTGAACCTGGGAGGCAGAGGTTGCAGTGAGCCGAGATCGCGCCACTGCACTCCAGCCTAGGCGACATAGTAAGACTCTGTCTCAAAAAAAAAAAAAAAGAAAAAAAGAAAGTTACCTTACTCCCTGCAAAGTAATCCAGCTGCTACATCATGGAGCTGGAGCAATAGCCCAGGTCTCCTGGCAGTCGATTCAGCATACGTTCCGCTCCTTTACACTGCTGGGAATTCCAGTGTCTTGCATTTATCTTATAACAAAATACAGTCTGCTCTCTCCAACTTGGCCCTGGTGCTGAGGACATCTCTGACATCCCTGCCACTCTCATCTCTGAAGGAGGATGCTTGGCTCCTCACAGTGCTATCAGCTCCCCTGCCCCATCTGTGTGCATGAGGACTGAGTCCCTGTGAGGCAGAGGGGCCTCAGGCTGGAGCAGCACAAGACATGCCAGGAACAGACGGGCCAAACTGGCCTTTGTTTGTTTGTTTGTTTTTGAGACAGAGTCTTCCTCTGTCACCAGGCTGGAGTGCAGTGGCATGATCTTGGCTCACTGTAACCTCCGCCTCCCGGGTTCAAGCCATTCTCCTGGCTCAACCTCCCAAGTAGCTGGGATTACAGGCGCCCACCACCACGCCCAGCTAATTGTATTTTTAGCAGAGACGGGGTTTCACCATGTTGGCCAGGATGGTCTCGATCTCCTGACCTCGTGATCCACCCTCCTCAGCCTCCCAAAGTGCTGGGATTACAGGCATGAGCCACCGCGCCTGGCCCCCAAACTGGCTTATTTTCATTGCTTACTTGGGAGTAAAATCCTTCCATGCCTGGATCCTTTTCTTTTAGCCCCTGATACTGGCAAAATGGTTTCTCAAAGGCCTGGCTTGAGAAATGGCCATCCTCCCGCTACCCAAACCCCATTCTTCTCCAAGGTGCTTCTCTCTCCCCATTGGCAAAGCCTTCAAGTATTTTTCTGGTCAACTCAACTGCATACTGCAGTGCGTACTCCAGATCTAAATCATGCATGCAGTCTGGTGAATTATAAGCTCCTGTTACTCTATTTCTTCAGCCTAGGTTGAAACTTCTTTTAGCTCTTCAAGGCTCCTAGAACTCAAGATCCACCCCTTCTGGCCTCTTTTAACAATTCAGTCCATGTTACCTGTGCTCTGCCAACCAGAGTCCAGGTAGCCTTTTTCTTGGTCTCTTCTTTTCAGTGCCATGAGCCACCCTGTGTGTTAGTTTTAATGGCTGTTCTCAAGGGCAAGTCACCCGCTGTACTAGTTTCCTGTGGCTACTATAATAAACTACCATAAATCTGGGGGCTTAAAAACAATAGAAATGTGCTCCTTCACAGTTCTGGAGGTCCAAAGTCTGAAATCAAGGTGTTGGCAGGACCATGCTCCCTTGGAAGACCCTGGGGAGAGTTCTTCCTGCCTCTTCAAGCTTCTGGTGGCCTCAGGTGTTCCTTGGCTTGTGGCTGCACCATTCCAATCGCTGCTTCCATCTTCACGTGGTCCTCTCCTCTTCTCTCTGAGTGTTCTCCTCTTCTGTCTCTTTAAGGACAGTTGTCATTGGATTCAGAGCCCATCCAGATAATCCAGAGTAAACTCATCTTGAGATCCTTAACTTAGTTATCTCTACAAAGACCCACTTCCCAAATAAGGCCACACTCACAGATTCTGGGGGTAAAGATCTGGACATGTCTTTTGGGGGTAGCCACCATTCAGTTCACTATGCTCTCTTCTAGTAATGCTGTTCACCTCTACGCAGAAGTTGAATTATTGTAGTTTGGATATTGGATGCTGGATATTTGGTTGGCATTGGAGGTACAAGATGAATGAGGCATGCTTCCCACCCTACAGAAGTTCTTCATCAGGTAAATCAGACAGAAGTGCAAATAGGTCATTATACTACAACATAACAGATGCTATTTTTGAACAGGAAAAATCCCATCACTCATGAATTATATGTCCCATTTCCCTGAGAATTCTCATATACCAAGCAGTGTCACCTTCCTTTTTGTTCATATGTCACTGAATCTGCTTAATCAGAAAAATGAATACTGATGGGGAAAGGGGGGTGGGAAGGGGGACAAGGGAGATTTATTCCCTGGAGAAGTCTCTCTAGGCCACATATGTCTGTCTGAATATTAGGAATAAGAGTAGACGTTTGGCAAAAACACTGCACTGGGGGTATAATGCTTCTGAGGTCTGAGCAGAGAGCATCTCAGAGTCAGAAACAGCTCACACATGGCCAGAAGTGATGGCTCCCTGAAAAGGCCTCCATGGATTTGAGCACAAATCGACCACTTGGATGGACGCCAAGAAGCAGCCTCACTCCTTCACTCTTGAGTTGTTTAAGCATTTTAATACTTTACTCATGCGGGGCTGTATCTGAGACCTGTGTGAAACCTTGCATGTTTAGTACTCCAGATAGGAGATGGCTTGGTTTAAAGACAGGGAAATAAGGCCAGCGCTTCACTTCAAGACCAGTCATCCTAGGACCCTTTCCCAAATGTTCTATGTAGCAAGGAGGGTGGGGTCGTGTAGGACACTATTCAGGATGCTAAGGATACCGGGTGGAGAGAAATCAAACAATACTTTGTGTAGTGATTCTATAAGATTCCTATCTCACAACAGAGATTCCTTTCTGAGGCTAAAGTCTTCCATAATCCAGGGGGCAAACTGTGGATAATGTTCAGCCTTGAAAGCTGGTGCCTACAGGCATCAGGGAGCTGGGTAAGAAGACAATGTGCAAATTAGCTGGAATAGTGCGATTCAAAAATATAACTCAATGTTGTTTACTACAGTGAGTCCTACACTCTACTTTTTAAAAACATACATGGTATCTTGTAGTAAAATGAATTTTCTTATGATTATTTTCATAGTTGAGAGTCATTGAATAAGATTTAGATGAATCATCTGAAACGAGCCCTTGTCTTGTGTCCTGCTATTATCTTTCAAAAAAGAATTGCATCCTGGAAGAGAGTTTCAAAATAATTAGCAAGAACCCATCAAAGAAAGTTCAAAGCACAGCTACAAAATTGTCTAGAAAGCCAGGCTTTGGTGACTCTGCCCAGTAAAGAACTTTTTCTGCATGAGACACATGGCAGTTGAAAAATACCATGTTGCCAGTTCTAATCTCTGCTCTTCAAAATGACTTCTGTTAAGTTCTGAGTGTAACATTTTGAGAAATAAGAACAATAATAATCATAATTGTTATACCGTCCCCAGTACTATAAAGGATAATACCTCCATCTACCTGATTTTACTGCTGAAAAATATTATGAAGGGAGTGAGCAGCTGACCTAGCCAACTGCTAGGTTCTCTCTGCCTACACTTTAGCCAAAAGAGGGCAATTTGTGCTGACCCTATCTAGTCCTTGAAGTTCAGGGTGACTCCAGTGAGACACGGGCATTACGTTATACAAGTGAGTCTACCACACACACACACAAAAGGTTCTGATTCATTTATCCTTCCTAATTCAGTCTATTAGAAAAATCAAGAAACTCTATCCTTCAAAAAATAGAGAGAGAGAGAAATGCATGGGTAAATTCTGTCTACAGATCTCATTTAAGAAGCCAGTGCTTTGATGCACTATTAAGCATATACAGTCCCCTTTGTTCTTCCAGGATTGATTTTTTCACAATGTTTTAATAACAAACATTTCATGAGGGCCTACTATGTGCCAGATATTGTGCTAAGGATTAGAGATGGGGAATACAGAATACTGAATAAATTAGAATATAATGTGATAATCGATATTACAGGAGAACATGCAAAGTACTGTCAGAGAAAAATCTAGTAAGATGTTCCTTAAATTTATATGACAGAGAAATAAAATAGAAATAAAGATTAAAATATAAGCACTCTAAGCTGTTGACTGAAGGAGCCAGATCTCTTGGTCCAGACATTCTAAACGTCTGTGAAAAGTTCCTTCCCTTTTGTTCCTGATTAGAGTGAGCTCTTTTTAGTTTCCATAGCTTCTAAAGTCATCTCCTATCGCCCAGCTCTTAAATGGCAAACTGTTTAAATTTAGCAGTCTTTATGTGCAGGAAAAGCCAATATAATCCAAACCTCCTGTTTAAAATTCCTGGAAAGTAAAAGCCAAATCTTTCCCGCCTCGCAGTTTGAACCGATCGCATTCTGTATCCATACCCGTATCAGATGATTGTTCAGAAGAATACCAATTAGAGCCCCTTAGAGGTCGCATGTCCACCCTCTCCACTGATGGACAACTCCTTCAACAATACCCCTGGTGGATGATCTGCCACATCTATTTTCCCACTTGCAATGGAGTGCTCAGGGCTTTATGTGGCAGCCTGCTTCATCGTTGGCCAGCCCTAGTGATTAAAATCTTCTTTATGACATCAAACCAGACTTTCCTTCCTGAGAACTCCCACCCATTGGCACTATAGCTCTTCTCTATAGCAGACTAAAAGAAACCACTGGAAGGAAAATTTAAGGGTGTCTTATTCAGTCAACAACTATCAATTGCAACTAGAAGACATTTCAAAAATGAATTAAACGAAAGATCAAATAGACTATAAACAAGAGGGAGAATAAAATGAAGTGGCTTCCTAACCAAATGAAGTGGCTTCCTAACCAATGCTTCTCAATCTTGTATTCAGGACATAGCAAATACAGGGGGAAAAATATCTGTAAGACACACTGATGAAAATGTGGAGGATGTGTACAGCCAGAAAGGACCAGCCTGGGGCCTGTGACCAGCCTACATGTCCCTGCTGCTCTAAGCTGAGCCAACTGTGTCCTCTCCACCATCCAGGCCTGCCCCAAGACAAGGGTTCCAAATTTCAGTTACACCAGTGCAGCTGCCCTGCCCTGAGCAAGATATGGGCACAGCAAGAACAAACTGCAAGAAGGCCCCACTGGTCAGTCCATTTTCACCTTATGTAGCAGGTTGAATGGCAGCCTCCCAAAGATATGTCCACATCCCCAAACCCTGAATCTAACTTTATTTGAAGAAAGGATCCTTGCAAATATAATTAAGAATGTGGACATGAGATCATCCTCAATTATACAGGTAAACCCTAAATCCAAAGACAAGTGTCCTTATCAAAGACCCAAAGAGGAGAGACTGATGGAGAGCAGAAGGCCATGTGAGGACAGAAGCACAGATGGGAGTGGGGCAGCCATGAGCCAAGGAACATTGGGAGCCTCCAGAAGCTGGAAGAAGCAAGGAAGGATTCTCCCCTGGAAACCTCTGAGGGAGCGCCAGGTCCTGCTAAAACCTTGATTGCAGATCTCTGTCCTCCAGAACTGTGAGAGAATAAATTTCTGTTGTTTTAAGCCACCTAGTTTGTGTTGATTTGTTACAAAAGCTCTACAAGACAAATATACCTTAACTCATTTTCAAGGACAAATTACATCCTTATGATCCAGAGAGCCAAATCATACCATTATCAAACTTTCTCACAGGTTTCTTTTATTTTCTCATGAGTCATACCTCTGATTAATCAATTGGTCAACAACCATGCTTAAAACCTACCAAACTGGTCTAGCAAGGAAAAGAAAATGGAACCAGAAAAGATCTCTAAACATGTCCTTAAGGTTTTCACTACAATACATTATTAACATACAAGTAATACATCTTTGGGGTTGTCTGTCCTCAACAATTTAATCTCCTTTCTCTGAAAATCATACCTTACCTTCGTAGGATTGAGCCCTAAGACAAGTTTGAATACTTGACCCCCTCCTCGCTCCCCACTAGACTGGTTATAATGGAATGGATCAGGGGTGTACCTTGACCCACGCTGGACCAATTACATTTTCTCTCCTGGAAATTGGAATGAAGGTAGTTAGGCTAATGGGGCTGGTTGGGTGCTAGAGGACAAGTGAACTCAGCAGCTTAAAGGAGGCCATCTCCTGCATTTTTACAGATGCAGAAAATCACTCTGGAGAGAAAAGAATAGGACAAATGCCAGAGAAAAACAAAGATCAGAGACAAAAAGAAGGTCCTCTCTGGGTCCCTCATTACTCCCCAAGCCCTCATTATAGTCTCTCAAAAAGCCCTACAGCACTAAGATTCTGTGCCACACACCAACGTCCTTCCTACCCCTTCTGTTTGAGTGACAGGTATATCTATTTATCTGCCTTCATATGTCTAAAGATAGCTATATATCTATACTTATATGTAATACATATGACATTTCTTAACCAGGCACAAAATAATTTTGAATCTAAACACTTAAGGAACTCTTAAGCCTTGCATCCTTGTTTCAAAGAAACTCTTAATTTTATTCCACCCATTACCCACTAAATTAGAAATTAATAGGTGTTTATTGCATGCATACTAAGGATGATTCTGAAGAATTTTTTGAAAGTCCTTTCTTCCCCTTGAAGTCTTTATATTCTAATTAAGATAAAATATACACTGTGACCTAGTGCTCCATATCTCACCTTGTCATAATTACTAGTAGTTTTCAACCTTTGAACACTGAAAATTTCTGTATACTCCATCCATTCACACATTGTACATTGACACCTCTCAACCAGTTCTTGTATGCCAAATCCAGATCTGTATGAATCAGCTGGAAAATGAACATTCAGAGCTATTGCATGATGGTGCTGTCAGCCAACAGTTGAGTTTGGGTGATGTTGCCATTTTTGTCTGAACAGCAATGTTTCTGCAATTATTTGAAAATTTTTATTGCGTTTTCCCCCTATGGTTTTATAAAAATAAGTGGAGAAATGGAAAAGCTCTGAAATTTAATTCTTATGAACTTAACACCATCAAGATAAAGCTGAAAGTTGAGCAATCTAATGTGGATTTAAACCTGCGAAGGAAAATAACAAAACTAAGAAACTTTTATGAGATGCTATAACTATTCCTTGATAGACTAGATCTAAAAAGCTGAGGTATGATTAGGGATTTGATCTTTTTTACAGCCTTTTAGGAAGGGAATTCCTTCCTCTTCTATTGTTCTGCTTTCACACATTCCTACGAGCTGGAAGTTTTCAGGAAGTCTTTGCCTATTAAGGTAGTGACCTGCCATGGTCAGTACAGGTGTGGGTAGGATCTTGACACAGGCTTCCACTCCTATGAGTTTCTGAAGCTTCAGGATAAGGTCAGGAAGGCACTTTCCTTGGGCTAACTCTCCTACCCCCAAATTTTATAATTCATTCATCATGCCTTCCTGCTGTAGTTCTACAATTAGTGCTTTGGTCTAGTCCAGTGGTTCTTTTTCAGGAACACTTTTGCCCCAAGGAGACATTTGGCAATGTCTGGAGGCATTTTTGATGGTCACAAATAACGGGGATTATTCCTGGGGGTTAGCAGGCATCAGCTAGGGATGCAGCCCCCTACCACAGTGAATTATCTGGTCCAAAATGTCACTAGTGCTGCCACAGTTGAAAAAACAAACAAACAAAAGAAACCACTAGCTCCTAAACTCTGCTTTTAATTTCTATTTTAAAATTCCTTGAATCCAACTGACTCACATCTCTCTGGATCATGGGTTGTATTAGTCTATTGCATCACTATAAAGACACACCTGAGGCTGGGCATTTTATAAATAAAAGAGGTTTCATTGGCTCATGTTCTGCAGGCTGTACAGGAAGCATGCTGCAGGCATGTGCTCCTGGTGAGGGCCTCAGGAAGCTTCCAGTCATGGCGGAAGGTGAAGAGAGAGCTGGTGCATCACATGGCAAGAGCAGGAGTAAGAGAGACCAAAGGGCAGGGGGTGCCACATTCTTTTAAACAACCAGATCCTACCCACACCCTACTCTTGAACTCAGAGTGAGAGCTCACCCATTTTTGGGAGGACAGCACCAAGACATTCATGAGGAATCTGCCCCCAATGACCCAAACACCTCCCACCAGACCCCACCTCCAACATCAGGAGTCACATTTCAACATGAGATTTGGAGGGGACAAACATCCAAACCCTATCATAGATTTTCCTAATTGGGGTGGCGTAAGTGACTATGCTCATAGAGATGGAGATGAAATCAGAAAGAAACTGAGTAACAGCCGTTATTTGCTGAGTATTTACTCCAAGCCAGCCAAGCACCTTACCATAGGTAATCCTCCTAACAGCCCTAAGAGGTAGGTCTACTGTCATCCTCATATTACAGATGGGAGAGCCAAGGCTAAGAAGGTTAAACAACATGTACAAAGTCCCAGAGGTCTTTAGGGACTCAGCCAGGATTGGAAATCAGGCAGTCTGACTCAAGAGCCGGAAGAACAGACTGGGTAGATGAATGAAAAGCCAGAAAAACAGATAAGGTTCCAACACAAAACGTAAAAGAAAGGAGAAAAGGAGAACTAGGTAGAGATACACATGGAGCAGGTCCCGTGAGTCAGGAATACAGTTCACACTGGATTCCTCAGGGTTCTTTATGCCAACGCAGTTGAGAAATAGTGGTTCTGAGCGCCAAGACTCGAACCTCAAACCTTGGTTCCCGCTGCAGCCCTGCTGTTTAACGCTGTCCCGCTGTGGCTTTATCATTGCATGTAGAGAAGAGACTTTTTCCCCCGCTCAGACTCATTAAATTCTGTTAACCAGAACTTGTTTCATGCAAAAGCTGCAGAACTGTGAAGAAGAGCCGAAAGCATGTGGTATGTTTAAATATGCTAGAGCAATATGCTGACCAGTGAGGTTTGTTTACTAAAATTCTTATGTGGGGTGAAGCTCAAATGAGCTTATGTCAGCTAGTTCATGGAGAGGCCCTGTTTTCAAGATTAGGCTGCTGTTTGTCTTCTTTACGGAGCTGACAGAGGACATTCTGGAGAATATAATACATTATGCCAAAAACATCTGTATTATAGAAAATCAACAATGAAGAGCAACAGCTCCAAATGGAGCTAGTACTTTGAAAGGCATTTATCTGTCAAGAGATTAAACTGCTATTTTCATCTATGGAGGAAACTAGAGGAAGTGTAAACCAGTTTAAGAACAGCAGAAACTAGCCTACTTTTTTCTGCCAAGTTATTTTTGCACATTCAGGAAGACACAGGATGGGTTTTTGTTTTGTTTTTAATCAATTTGAAGAAAATACTTAGAGAGCTATCTTATCTCAAATCAGAGTACTCAGAGCTGAATGTTTTTCTTATCCTTTTCCCCATAGAATATATGCCTCTGGTATATGACACCCAATGGATGAAAGGGGTTTGCTTCTCATAAGGAAGTGGCCTCTTACTGTCCTATTTTAAAACCCCAGAGTGTCACAGGCTTACTCAGATGAGACAGGTCGCTTAGAAATGAACGATATTTGTCACCAATTCCTGCATCAGGGTAATGAGAATAATAACAATAAGAAGTGCCTAACATATATTAAGCATTTTCTATCACTAGGTGTTTTATTATACATTCATTATTTCATTTAATCCTCATATCTCTATGAGTTGGGCACCAAAATTATCTACTTTTAAAAAAATGTTATTAAAGTATACCATACATACAGAAAGTTACACATATTTTAAGTATGAAACTCAATGAATTTCACACACTGAAATGGCCCGAGTAACCATCACCCAGAACAAGACACAGAATACCTACCTCCAGGCCTCTCACGCCTCCATCCAGCTGCACCCCTCAGGGGCAAGCACTATCCCAACATCTAATCACATAAAGTCGCTTCCCCAAACTTTCAACTTTAAATAAATGCCATTTTACAACTTCCCCTTTCATATCCGGCTTCCTTCACTCAACATTATGCTTGTAGATTCAGCCATATTCTTGCGAGTAGTTGTATTGTGCTGTTGTATTGTGGATTGTGTGTAGTTATAGATTATTAATCCTTATAGTTGTAGAATAGTCCATTATAGAAACACACCACAATTTATTTTTTCTATTTTACTGATGATGGGTTTACGACCATTTGAAGGTTAAGGTTAAAGTTTAAGGTTAAGGTTTAAGCTTAAGAATACTGAGACCCAAGATGTTAAAAATAACTTACAAACCTAGTAAATGGTGGATCCAGGATTACAACTGAAGTTGGCTTAACTCCAGAGCTCATGCTGTGAAGCACCATGCTGCACTGCCTTTCAGAAAAGTGAAGCTTGCAGGGACCTCTCCTTGATGGGTCAAAAGGTCTTTTGTACAAATAATTTGGGGGGCCCGTGGGAAGAAGATATTTGAGTCATGTGCCACAAGTCCAAATCCACCACCTCTACAGAGCTCTTTGCCTTTGGGCATGTCTCTTTGCTTCTGATTCCCATCACTTTTTCTGTTTTCTTTTACTTTGATTGACTGTTCCAATAGCCCTATCAGCATTGTGGGACTTAACTGAGTAGCCTGGAAACACCTCATTGCATCTGAGACCTAGAGAAGACGCTGGATGTAAGACACATACTTACAGCAACAGCCACTGACAAGGTGAGCACTCTGATGGATACCTGAGTGAAGAAGAGTATGGAGCATGTCCAAATTCAGTGTGTGTACATTCTAACCGGTGTGTTGGCTCACCTGTTTTCCTCTCTCTCATGTTTTTCCTACAAATAGTTGATTATGCTGACGCCAGATCATTCTCATGATGAGCATCTATATGGCACATCCAGTAAACTGATCCACCATAAGGATAATTGTATTCAAATTAGCATTCATATTTTTACATGCTTTTAGGAGGAAATGGAAAGGAAAGGAAGAAAAATGATACTTTCAAGGAATCACTTAGAGATAGAGAAAATATCAATATTTGAGCTCTTCTAACGGTTTGCTCTCTTCAAATGGATAGAAATCCAATGAAGAGGCTCTGCTCAGCTCAGTGAAGACAGAACACATCTTAGGCAACCTTTTCAGCCCAAGCTTTGGATTTTTCCAACCCTCACAATCAGAAATGACTGTGGTTGGACTGAGGAGAGCAGGCTCAGAGAAACTCAGGCAAACCTCAAGGAACACTTTCAGCCCAGCTCTCACTCACTGCATCTCAGCCCAGCTCTCTGGTATTTTTCTGCAGACGGGCACAGAATCATGTGCCTAGTAGGTTATCTGGCCAGTTGACAACTGATCATGCAGCAAATGCACGATTACTGTAGGCCAATGAACATTGCTTGCTAAGATGAGAAAAATCACTGGATCAGCTGAGGTCTGAGCCAGTGTGTCACTTCTATAAATACTGTTGCGGTTTCCAGGTACAGCACCAGAAGAAACCCATCTTTGCTTTACAGAGTCTCTAGATCCTTGTCTTCTCTTCTGCCTCCTCTGATGGAAGGAAGAGGCTGCCAGCACCAACTACCTTCAATTGCCAGGGCTGCCGTAACAAAGTACAATAAATGCGATGGCTTAAACAACAGAAATGTATTGTCTCACAGTTCTGAAGGCTGGAAGTCCAAGATCGAGGTTTAGGCAGGGTGGTTTCCTTCTGAGGGCTGTGAGGGAAAAATGTATTCCAGGCCTCTCTTTGTGGCTTGCAGGCGGCCATCTTCATATTCGCATTGTGTTCTGTCTATGTGTGTTTCTCTCTGTCCAAACTTGCCTTTTTTTTTCTTTTTTTTTTTTTAATAAGGGCACTAGTCATATTGGATTAGGGACCAGCTTCATGACCTCACTTTAACTTAATTACCTTTGTAAAGAGCCTATCTCCAAATAAGGTCACATTCTGAGTTTCTGGAGGTTAGGACTTCAACATATGGATTGAGGAGAAACACAATTCCACCCGTCGCACTGACTCTCACAAAAATGTATTCTCTTCTCCTCAACACACAGAGAGTTTAACCCTCCCCAGACTCTCTAGGGTCCACACTCTATAAGCTCTGGTCTCAACTAAATAACCTTATCAAAAAGGAGAAGGTGTACTTGACATGGCCCCCCTGTTCCCATTGCTTTGTGGTCTTCTAGTATCTATCACCACAGAGAATGATTATGGCTGCCAAGATCCCCTGAGGCCAAACGACTCAGAGGCAGTCCTGTAACTTCTCCTTCACGTGCCTGGTGGCCTCATTCCAAGCCTCTCTCATCACAGATGCAGGTTCATCCCTCCTTCCTTTTGAGGACTGGATTCCAGCTTCCTTCTCCTCTTCTGCTGCCCTGTGAGCAATCTTTTAAGATCTCACTCAATTCATGTCTTCTGTCACAAGTGCTTCTCACTCACATCTTCAGAACAGAACAGCATCGTGTTCCAGTTTGTTTTACATGGTTTGATAAAGGAAGAAGGACAAGCATTTCCTCTTTCCATCTGTAATTTCTCCGTAGCTCGCCTAAGCTGCCACTGACAGCCCAGGTCAATGCCTTGGTTTCCTGGGGCTGCAAACGTCTCTTCCAGGAATCCTACCTTGGATGCTGCTGCCAGGCAAGGAGAACTGGAATGGCTTGCTGGCATGAATCTTAACCCATCCCTCTTTTCTGGAGGGTACAAGAATCCAGGAGATTTCGTCTGCAGCTAAATGAGAGGAGAATCAATACTTGATTTTCACTTTCCTGCATGTAAATCTCACTTAAAACATTCTGTTTTGTCTCTGGTCCTATTTTTCATGGAGTCTTTTTTTTTTTCACTTTTAATTTCAAAAAGCTACTTCATCCCCCTCAGAATTTCATACGAATTCCTCCTGTTCAATTTAAAAGCAAAATCAAATTGCTGGAAGTCACTCACATAGGTAGAAAGGAAGAGATAACGCTTTTGAGAATGCCTTGTAAAGGTGTTTAAAAATATAACACTTGTCCTCATTTCTTTAAAACTGTGAAACTTGAGGATTTCTTCTGAGAATGTTGAGGCTGTGAATGGATGGGTGGATAGATGTGTTTCCACTAAGGGACTGGGAAACCATCTGCAATACCTGGCTTAGTCCTCCTAGGGGACAAATAACATTCTAGTTATAACTCAGGTGATTAGGGAAGCACATACATTCTTTCAAGATGAAAATTCACTCTTTACAGCACTATTTGCTAACAGATATAATTACTATCTGCAATTAACTGATGAAAAACTATGGGAAAGAAAGAGAATGGATGTGCAAGTGCCTAGCCCCACCCCTGAGACATAACTCTCAATACATGTTTAGATTACGCAAATCTTAATTGGTATTGAAAAGTCAAAGACAAAGGTGGAAACAAAATGCCTACTTCCTAATCCAGTGAAATTCATTTCATTAAGCAGCCTGGTTTTTCACATCAAAATATAAATGTGTCTTGCTCCAATTAGTAGATATCATGCAAAAAAAAAGAGTTCAAAATATTTTGATATATATTTTGTAATTCCTTCATGCAATAAATATTTACTGAGTAGTTGTTATGTGCAGGCAATGGAAGTAAAAAGATGAATGTGCTCAGGATGCTAAGAAACCTGGAGCCTGATAAGAGATAAGGAAAAATTTTTAAAGGCAGTTATGGTATAGGAGCATGCAGGCAAGTCACCTAACCCAGTCTTGGAGGGTAGAAAAGGTTTGAAAGGAAGTGCTATTGAAGCTGAAGCCTGAAGCTAGTCAGACAGGTTGCAATAATCTAGAAGAGGAACGAAAACAGCCAGAGCATAGGCAGGGGAAATAGAGGAAAGTCATCAAATTAGAGAGATTTTAGGAGAGAAAAATCAACAAAATTTTGTAATGGCTATTCCCTTGTGTGTTAGATTATGATACAGAATAGAGGAGCAAATGCAAAGATGATTCCTTTGACAAGATGAAAAACGTTACTCTAATACACCTGCTTTGTAAGTCTCTATTTTCACACATAGCAGGCTTGTTTACAGATGGCTAAATATCTGCTGCACAGCAGCATTGACCCGACTGCATTCTTTTTACACCAATAAATTTCCTCTGCTGCCTCATTCAGATAGCCTAGCTGCTATTTAGAGTGAAATTCTTCCACCTTCAAGCAAGAATCAGAGGTTCTTTCAGGCTTCACACAATAATATGATGAAGAGGCACACTGAAGGTGAACAAACACTAATTTGTTTGCATGTGAATAAGGCATCATTTATGTAGCAACTTCTACAGATTGGGTACTGGAGATTTTTCCAAAAAGAGTAATGCTCCTGCTTTTGAGCTTACAATGTAGTAGGAAAGATAAACAGAGTGTGATAAGTGACATCATAAAGGCACAAACAAATTCCTGTGAGCACAAAGTGGAAAGCATGATGCATGAAGCCCTGAGCTGGAAAATAGCACTGAGGTGGTTTCATGAAAGAGGAAGCAGCAAGGCTGGGCCTTGAAGAACGTAAAGGAGTCACCCAGCTAGAGAGGGCAGGAGGGTGTTCCACGAAGTACAAACATCATGAACAGAAAGTCAAAGAGTGAAAGTGAAGGGAGGATTGGGGAGCAGTGAATAGACAATGTGAGAGTGCTGGGGCACCATGGAGAAGAGTAATGAGAGAGACATCCTGAAGGAAAGACAATATGAAGGACTGTCAATGCCAAAGAAAGGACTTTCAGCCATATGCATGCAATGGGGAGCAATGCAAGACTGTCAAGCCAGAGAGTGAGGTGACCAGATCTGCCTCGCAGTGGCAGCAGCAGTGTACATGGAAGATTAGAGGATAGAGAGAGATACGTGTCAGGAAAATCAGCTAATAGACTCTAAAATAACTAAGACTTAAGAAAGATCTGAATCAAGGCTTTACCAGAAGCAATAAAGAAAAAAGAAGAGACTTTTCTGTAATCGGATCTAGAAAAGTTGATGATCCCCAGGATAACAGCCATGAAAGTGAGAAGAGCAGGATGCAATGGTTTAAGCTTGGAATCTCAGCCACTCCAAAGGCTGAGGCAGGAGAATCACTTGAGCCTAGGAATTTCAGGCTGCAGTGAGCTACCTACGATTTTGCCACTGTACTCCAGCCTGGGTGACAGAATGAGACTCTGTCTCAAAAGAAAGAAAGAAAAGAGAATAAGAGTGTCTAGGGTTTCTAACTTGGACATTTTATCATTAAGGGAGATAAGGCAGGAATAGGAAAAGAACATGCATACTGGGGAAGACCATGTACACTAAAAAGCAGAGCTTGTCATCTGTGCTGACTCCTCTTTTCTTCTTGTCTTCTCTACTTCTCAAGGTGCTGCTACCACAAACATGAGGAAACCTCTCTGTTAGGAGTTCAACCTTCAGAGAGGACAGCTGGCAGTGCAAGATGGTGACAGCCCTGAAATCAGGAGAAGAAAGTCAAGAGAGTAAGGAATGATGGAGAGGGATGAGAGCAGTTTCTAGGATTTGAAGAGTAAGAGCCTCTGAATAATTGGCAGGGGAGGCTGGGATGGAGAACAAAGTAGGAGAAGAATCATTTGCTGTGAACTGTGTACTTGGATTCCATTTTTGATGATCTTTGAAAATGGGAATAAAGGATTTGGGTTATTTTTAAATCCTCTGGAGGCTAGACAGTTTCCCTAAATTCAGCATTCCCTTTGAAACTAGACCGCATGAGTCTCTGGTTTGCGCAGGGTTACCCTGGGTCAGAGTTGCCTCTAGAATAAGCAATGGATAAGTCCTTGAGCTGTTGGAAGCGCATGGAGTGCCTGACAGTCTTCTGCACATTAGGCATAGGGGACCCTTTTTGGGGGAAGAGGGTGAAGAATAGGAGCAGTGACGGGAACATGTTGGGTTGTGCCAGTTTAAAGAGAACATGAAAAAGATAAGCAAGCAAAGGAGGCTGCAAAAGAGGAATCATGGGAGAATGAGGAAAATTAAGTGAGCATAGCATCCCTGAGGTCAAAAGAGCAGGGGTTTCAGGGAGAGTGCCAGGGCATCACTTAATATAAAGAAGAGACCACTGCCTTTGCACCCTGGAGGTCAACACTATCCTCTTCCTAACCCATTACTATAGAGTGATGGGGACCAGCGTTTGCGTATTGAGGAGATATTGAGAAGTGTAAATGGAAAACAACCAGAAGATAATAAGGATAAACAACTCTTTCAAAAATATAGTCACATGTCACTTAACAGGAATACATTCTGAGAAATGCACTGTTAGACAATTTTATTGTTGTGCAAACATCAATAGAGTATGCTTACACAAACCTAGATGGTGTAGCCTACTAGGCTAGATGGTGTAGTCTATTGATTCTAGGCTACAAACCTACACAGCATGGTACTGTACTGAATACTGTAGGCAACTTTAACACAATAGTAAGGATTTGTGTACCTAAACATACCTAAACATAGAAAAGGGCTAGGTGCAGTGGCTCACACCTGTAATCCCAGCACTTTGGGAGGCTGAGGCAGGTGGATCACCTGAGGCCAGGAGTTTGAGACCAGCCTGGCCAACATGGCAAAACCCCGTCTCTACTAAAAATACAAAGATTAGCCAGGCATGGTAGCATATGATTGTAATCTCAGCTACTTGGGAGGCTGAGGCATGAGAATTGCTTGAACCCAGGAGCTGGAGGTTGCAGTGAGCAGAGATCACGCCACTGGACTCCAGCCTGGGCAACAGAGCAAGATTCCATCTCAAAAAATAATAATAATAAATTAAAAAAATAAACATAGAAAAGGTACAGTAAAAATATTGTATTATAATTTTATGGTACCACCATCATATACGTAGTCCATCATTAACTGCCAAATCATTACATGGTACATGACTATATTTAATGGCTTAAAAACACAGAGATGTGCAAAATTATTTATGTACAAGGGTTATTTATCATGAAAACATAATGTACATAACAAAACTTGGGAAAACCTAAAACACCAATACAAGGTGTTGGCTAAATTTTAAAAGTGTTTTAGAGAAGTGTATTTAATAGAAGAGAAAAATGTTCACTGTTTAAGTGAATAAAACAAGATACAAAAGGCATATACAGTATGAGTTCAATTTTTTCATCTATACAATACAGGCATAAAAATATTAAAATGATATATATTTGTTTGATAAACTGATAGGTAGATTTTATTTTCTTCTTTGTGTTATTCTGTATTTTTCTAATTTTCTGAGTTCATTTGGAGGCTAAAGAATGTCTGTTTTTTTACTTAGGAAGAGAGTGGTTTTTCTGTTTGTATATTTTGGTATATTTTGGTTTGAGGTTTCGGTGGTTTTTTGTTTTGTTTTTGTCTTGAGTGATAGCACGTATATGAGATCATGTACAACTACCTACTGTTGCTCTCTTCCGCTGGGATGTTTTTGATGTAATGGCTATGAATCTCAGCCTTGGGAGGCCTAGTGCAGCCTAGTGCAATGTCAAAGGGGCTGTCACCTGGTTCTTGCTGCCACCTGCCTGTGCAGGCACCTGCTAAGGCAGCCTTTGGCCCACAGGTCCCCTGAGACATCCTTTGCCTCTGTCTGCCTTCCTGGCCCACTGGTTCTCCCGACCAGTCTAAGCACAGATGAGTGGAGGGCAGGGGGAATCGTCCTGGCCTGGCTTGTACCACACTGAGGCATGGAAGTTTCTGCAATGTCAGCTGAGGCGCCCCACCCCCCATCCTGGTCTGACTCTGCAGCCAGCTCCAGGAAGTAGAATGCAGGCTACTCTCTCTATAAGATCATGCTTCACCCACTGTCTTTCCTTCTTTCTTAACCCCAGGGAAACCTCATCTAGATTTGAGGATGAGGACGGGTGTAGGGAGCCAATCTCATCCTCTGACATTTCTCCCTAAGGGCGCAGTCCTTTGAAACACGCGTAAGTCAGCAAAAGGCACCCAGGCTATTTGCTTTCCCTCCTACCACATCCGTCCCCTGAGGCAACAAGCATTAGATGGCCTGGCTGCTTTGGGGGAGGGAGGGGCTGGCAAAAGGAGAATGATGGAGCTGGAAGGAGGGAGGGAGAAGACATAGGTTAACTCTTCAAAACCATTATCCTGATGTGCAGATGTCGACAGAAAACAGCAAGCCTCTCAGTGCCAGCCTGCGTGCTGGAAGTGCACATGCATTATTAATTCACTGGGACATTTTTACCCTTTCCAGCCTGTTTCTCCAGGTTTCCCCCCTCCTTCCACCTTCTGTACAGGACACACCAGTTTCCTCAAGCCCAAAATGTGAGCAGCTGTCATTCCCTGCATAGCCAAGCTCAGCAGTCTGCCGAAAAGGACAAGCCAGTCCCGCACAGGAATGATATATGCCAAAAGATACTGCATTAGGATCTTCATTAACTGGAGGGCCAATAAATTTATGAAAATCATGAATCAGTTAATCCATTCCTTACAACGATGAATAGCTAATTAACATGAGGACAGGGCCTGACCCTTCTATTCATCTCTACTCACTCCTGAGCTCCCTTTTAAAGACAGGCTCCAGGGCGGAAAACAGAACCCACATTGGCTAGCGTGTGTTCAGGTGGGTCCCCATGGGGCAAAGCTGAGGGGATGGACTAAACACAACCTTCTCTTAATGCTGGGACTTTCTCTGAGAGTGCATTCGTATTTCTAACTTTTCATTATGAAAATAGAGTAGCAAGGTCTTACAAATTTATGGGGCCGGGTGCGGTGGCCTGTAATCCCAGCACTTTGGGAGGCTGAGGCGGGCAGATCACCTGAGGTCAGGAGTTCAAGACCAGCCTGCCCAATATGGAGAAATCCTGTCTCTACTTAAAAAAAAAAAAAAAATACAAAAGTATCCGGGTGTGGTGACGCATGCCTGTAATCCCAGCTGCTTGGGAGGCAGGAGAATCTCTTGAACCTGGGAGATGGAGGTTGCAGTGAGCAGAGATCGTGCCATTGCACTCCAGCCTGGGCAACAAGAGTGAAACTCCATCTCAAAAAAAAAAAAAAAAAAAAAAAAAATCTATATATATATATACACACACACATATATATATATATATATATATAATGTTTCATCATCCATTTTAAATATAAGTTGGACTTTCTCATACCAGAAGCAGGTGAAACAGTTTCCAGTTCTCTGCCTCCTCCCAGTTCCTCAATGTGATGAATCCAGGTATCTGCCTTGCACAGCTGCCTCCTGGCAGCCAACTTCCTATGGGACATATAGACACAGCCCACTTGACTCACCCTGACCCTGCACCCCAGGCGGACTGTGCAGATATGACTCAACGACCACTTCTCAGTCATAACGTTAGCTGGTGGGACTCCTGCCTGCTTGCTCTAAATCCACCCAATGACAACTCCTCAAGGGAAACCCGCTTGGGTAATTCCCTAGATCCCAACAAAGGCTCTGGCCCACAAGTCCCTTCCCCAGTCCCCAACACACTGGTCGAGCACATATGTCCCAGACAGCTCCCCTCTTCCCATTCGCCCTGAGGTTGCTGTCTTGTTCTCTCCAGGATCTGTAAATAATACACTGCTTCAGTTATTTCATGCATTGTCTTTTGCCTCCTCTGGGTCTTACCTGACTGACACACCCAAACCTAACTTCTTTCTCATTCAGGGCTCTCCTAGAGAGTGGCTATCTTAGTGGGAATAAAGTAGACACAGGTCAGACAAGAGCACAAGTATAAGCGAGTTTCCTGTGAGAGGGACACCTGGTCACAGGTGGGGACACTCAGGCATGAGGCCGTCCACCAGGATAAAGAAATACCTTGTGAAAGGCACATTGTAAACATCTACAACCAAATAACTACTCTCCAGAGAGAGACCTCAAGACCAAATTAGAAAGAAAAAAATATACAACATTGTGAAAGTCGATAATAGCACAATGAACCTAATAGACCCATCACCCACCTTCATTAATTATCAATACATGACCAATCTTAGTGCATCTGTGCACCCCCTTTCTGGATCATGTTAAAGCAAATCCCAGGTGTCGCATCATTTCATCTATAATTATCCAGCTATGTCTCTAAAGGAATGAGGACTTTTTAAACACATAGCCACAATACCATACTAACATCTTTAAAAAATAATTCCTCAATATCACCAAATATCCTGTCAAAGTTTACCTTTCCTCATGAATCTTATAATTTTTTAACAATTTGTTGAAATTGGGATCCTATTGAGGTGCCACACCGTGCAATTTGTTGCTATGCCCCTTATCATAAGACTCTTAATTTATAGCTTGTCCCCATCATTGCTTCTTCCTTGCAATTTTTGTTCAATAAACCATGTCATTTGCCCTTAGCATTTGACACAGTCTGGATTTTGCTGATTGCATTCCTGCAGTGCTGGTTGCCTTGTGTGTGTGCATGTGTGTGCACACACGTGTGTGCCTCACATTTCTTGTCCTGTAAAATGAAATTAGATATAGAGGCTTAGTTCAGATCAGTTTTTTTTTTTTTTAGGGTTTTTTGGTTGTGTTTTTTTGGCAAAAACTTCAAAGGTGGTCCTATATACTCCCATCAGGAGTGACATAAAGTCTGGTTGTCCCTCATTTTGTGATTAGCCGCCATTGATGATGATCACCTATGGCAATGTCTCAACCAAAGGTGATTTTACAGTCCCAGGGAACATGTGGCAATGTCTGGAGATGCTGGATGCTACCGGAACCCAGTGGGTAGGGGCCAGGGATGCTGCTGAATGTCCTACAAAGCACAGGACAGCCCCCACCACAAAAGGATGATCTCTCCCAAAATGTGACCCGTGCTAAGCTGAGAACCCCAGGGCTGGATCCATTTACTCATCTGGGGTTGCAAAATGTTATATTCTATTTCTGTCATTTACTTTTTATTTGTTAGCTGGCATACTTGTATAAAGAAAAACTTCCTAATCAATTACTTGGTTTTCCTGAGGTAGAATTCATATGGTAAATGTAAGTAAGTGCTCAATTCTTTCATTTATCAGTTATCAAAATAATGAGGCAGTTTTCTAGACTCCTCCAAAGGTGACCAATGGATTCTTTTTTGTTTTTTTTTTTTAAAGAATCATTTATGAACTCATAGGTATAAAGGAATTGGATGTGTTGTAATCATTTGCAGTAATTATCTTACTGACGCCTAAATTGTCCTGTATTTAGATAGTATGAGCTTATTCAAGTTGGTTCCTGAGTCTTTTTGGCACAGCCTATTATGCTTTAAAAGCCTGCTTGCATTTTGGGATTATAAGATTCTCTAGGCACATCTTACATATTTACTGTCCTAGACTGGAATCCACCACTTCTTCAAAGACCTTTGGTTACTTTAAGTGGTATTTAGTGATCATCATTGGGGCTTTAGGGGGACTCATACATTTTAAGACACACATAGCCCTCATAATATTAGATTTCACTCTAAGGATGGAATTTTCTGAGCTATATTTTACACACAGAAAAACTGGGACTCAAGAGAGTGGTTTTACCCCAACTCAAACTCAAAGCAAATGGAAAATTTTGAAAGCTGGCAATATATATCCACTCCCATCTCCAGATTCTTTCTCTCAATCAGTAGGGCTGGGAATTGAACAGACTATCTCCAAAGCCCAATAGTGAGGAGAAAATGATAAAACAGACAGGATCTTGGAAACCAAGACGACATGGAAATGGTGTTCTGAGGCCCTCAGGCCTCTGGTCCCTCTGAGGCCAGGACTCTTTCAGGCCCCTTTTTCTTCGCTGAATTGGCAGCACAAATGAGTGTGAGCTGGTGTTTCCTGAAGGAAACCAGTACCTATGGGCAGAGACTATGAAAAAAAGGGTGCACTAAAAGTTCCATAAGAAGTGTTGGCCGGGCGCAGTGGCTCACGCCTGTAATTCCAGCACTTTGGGAGGCCAAGGCAGGCAGATCACGAGGTCAAGAGATTGAGACCATCCTGGCTAACATGGTGAAACCCCATCTCTACTAAAAATACAAAAATTAGCTAGGCATGGTGGTGGGCACCTGCAGTCCCAGCTACTCGGGAGGCTGAGGCAGGGGAATCGCTTGAACCCAGGCTAGCCTCGCTACAGAATGAGATTCCGTCTCAAAAAGAAGGAAGGAAGGAAGGAAGGATCAACTTTACCTAAAATGTAGGTAGGTGAAGAAGGGATCCCCTTTGATATTAAAAAATCAAAGACATCATTTTATATTGAAAACAAATTGATGATGGAATAGCATGCAAGATTTACCATTTGAACGTTAAAAGATGTGACTTTGAAGAAATTTCAGGTCCCACTGAACTTGCTGCTTGACTCCTGGGATGCAGAGTCAGGGTCCTCTGCAATCAGCATATTTTGGGGGAGAAGGTGAGAAACTGTGTGGCAATTCTGAACCCACTCTGTGCCAATAAGAGGGTCTCTTCCTTTATTATAAATTCAGGAAACTTAGCTTATATTGAAGAGTCAAAAGATAGGTTATTTGTTTAAAGTCAAGAATTCTTTTATGTAGGGAATTGTTGGCCCTAAATTTCTCCTCTCTTAAAAACTTTAATATATAGGAGCTACCTATCTTGGGTTTAAGCAGAAGCATATCAGTTTGAGAACAGCATTAAACCATTCTTGGAGCAAGGCAGGTTATATATTAGATGTAATATATAGGTGGAAACACACCTGCTGTCTCCAAACACATCCTTCCTCTGCCCACCCAAAAAGGCCTGGATTTTTTTTTTTTTTTCAGCCCTGCAGCCACCTCTGAGTGAGCTCAATAAAAACCTCCACTGCCCAAGTGATGAAATCAGATTAGCATGCTCCAGCTCTGATGTTCTGTGCTGAGGGAATTGGAAGGAGTTGATAATGTGGAGTTGGGCTACTTTGCATTTCTCAGTGACATCCTCTAATGAGCTGGCAATGCCGAACACCAGGCTGCTGTCTTGGAGAGATGAAAACAATGCAGTGGTCATTTCACATCCTATCATCCTCATGACAACCCACGAGCTGCCTACTCCTTGCCTTTGATTAAAATACACAGGATCGGCATGAGGATTGGAGAGCATGAGCCCCGAGAGGGAAAGGGACCAAAGAGGGCTCCACAGAGGAAAGGAGGCAGCACCCTAAGGAAATACACATTTTTAAAAACAGCAGCAGTCAAGGGTGACTAGCCTTGGTGTTCCTTGAAATATGCATTATGGAGAACTGTCAGCTATGATGCCTGATTAACTCTCTCCAATAGAACCAATGAATGGTTTTGCCAAGGAGATCCATTTTTATTTTGTGGTTCGATCCCTACAGCAGTGCAAATTACAGGGGTGAAGTTACCAAGACAGAAATCCAGCTGCTGGACACTGGGACAACTGGACTAGTTGTTAAGATATTGAAATACTGCCTACTGGTTGACAAAAATACACTCCTCAAGTCCTTCTCCCACCTACCTTTTTTCCCCAAGCTGTCCTTACCCTTCTCTAAAACTCCCAGAGGATCCCAACTCAGCAACTCTACTAACTTGGCAAGGGCTGGCACAAGATGAGCCTGCCAGTGCCCTGACTTAGCACGGTAGGTGGCTTCCATTCTCATGGGTCAATGCCACTGCCAAGCTCGTTGTGAAGCAGTCTTCATATTTGATTAGGAAGCCCCATTAGACTTCCTAGCACTGCTGAGCCTTCTCAGAACCCTGCCAACAACCCACAGGGACAGGTCAGGGCCCTGCAGGGTCGTGCTGCCCACCCATGTCCTCCTAGCCCCCATCCTTGCCTCCTACAGAAGGAGTGACCACCAGCCCCAGTGGAAGAACAAAGGAAGTAAAGGGCTGCAATCATTCTGGCTCCCAGAGGCCTGGATAACCTTCAACATGCTTGGCAGGCTTATCATTAGGATTTTTTTTACCGCCCTTTCCTTGTCACCAGTCCTCTTTAAGCTTCCTAAATTAATAATGATGAAGCTCTTTAAACCGTATCTCCAGTCTTTGTTTTTGATGATTTTCGCTCTCTGGGGCCTTTTTCTCTCCCTGTGGAAGCCATTTACCATTCTCACCTTCATTTTTGTCCATTCTTCTCAGATATCCACAGTGATAATCACCGATTAGGACATTTTAAAAAGGAAACACAATTAAAAAAAGAAAGACTCATTTAGGCACTGCTGAGTCAAACATCGGGTCAGGAAACAATGAGAAATTTCATGGGCTATTTTTCCTAGTGAGAGGACAGATGAAGAGGAAGAGGATGACGTGTCTCTACAGGATCACGTATAACATCAAGCATGTAGCAGACAAGGGGACACGGGGGTCAAGACCAACATTTGAACCTGAGCTTGAGCTTGCCTGTGTAACGATGGGTGAAATGTGCCCCTAAAGCAATCAGATCATCCCAAGTAGGTAACTCTCTGCTTTGGGATACGCATCCATCCTTTCTCCGCAATTAGAAAGACGAAACTACCAGGTTTAACAAAGTCATTCTTCGTTCTCCTCCTCCGACCTACTTCCTTTGTATTTCTGCATCATTAGACTTATCTTATCTCACTGAAGAAACCACAGAGAAGGAGTGTTCCAAAGGACCTTGGGCGGCCCACCTGGCAAGGGAGAGCTCCACTGTGCAACTTCAGCCTTGGGCAGGAGCCAGGGATTCCAGCTGTCAACCTTCCAACCCAGAAAGGGAGTGCTGTCAGCTGAAGTGGAAAACCAGAAAGTCTTAGAGAAAGGAGGATGTATTTAAGAATCACTCACCACTCTGCAACAGGATTTAGCTTTTCCAATTCAATCCAATTCAAGAGAGATGTGTCAGAACCTGTGCACAGTGAGGGAATTTTAGAATCGCAGAAGACAAGCTCCCCCTCAGGGAATAGCTCATTGTTTGGCCAGAAGACAGCTAAAGCTAGCCAGTCTGTAAAACAGTCATGATTGTAATGCTATGTGTTCACCAAATCCAGTTCATTCTCTTGCAGAGCACTCAGCTAAACACTCCCGAGTATCCCCTGCAGTGCCCGGTGTGTGAGCTCTGGCTAAGGGAATATGGACAGGAGAGTTAAATGCCACTTCCAGGCCTGACCTCCAAAACCTCTCCCACAGTCTCTCACATGTTGTCTCTTCCCCATTAACCAGCAGAGGACTCTGGTAGTGGAGCTTAACTGTGCTCCACTAGCAGGACCAGAGCTAAGATTCTGCTAGGTAAAGAGGGAACTGCAGGCACCCTGGCCCAGACGCCTGACACCTGATGCAGCCAGGAGAATAAAGGTAAAGAGTCCCACAGAAGAGAAAGGATTCTGAGTCTCCGAAAAACTGCAAAGAGAAGAGCCTCCCAGCCCAACCCACACTCACACACACACACATACACAAGCTGCACTGGGCTGTGATATGAATAAAAAATAATCGCATTGTGTTAACCCACTGAGATTTGGGGGCTGTTTGTTACAGTGGCTAATGTTACTTACTCTAGCTAACATACTCCTAGGTTTTACTAACAGATGGGATGAGATAATGCATGTAAAGTGCCTAGTTCTACACTTGTATACCTCTGATATACAGTAGGTCCCTAGCATAGCACTCCACCTGAAACATGGTAGGTGCTCAGTAATTAAGGGTTATAAAAAGTCAACCAGTTGCTTTTCTTAGAGGCCCTAGAGATAGCATCATAGCCAACATGAACCTTTTGTAGCTGATGAGAAAGACAAAGCTCTCAGTATGGAAAACCAGTGAAAACACAGGGGCAGATCTACAGGGAAAGCGGTTAGAGAAAAGGCACACGGGGAAAATTTTTTACAGGAATAGTCATCTGCTATGAAGTGAATGTTTGTGTCCCCCTGAAATTCATATGCTGAAATCTAAATCCCTAATGTCCTGATTTGAGGAGATGGAGGCTTTGGGAGGTAATTAGGTCATGGGGATGAAGCCCTTGTGAATGGGGTTAGTGTTATTTATAAGAAGAAACAGGAGAGCGTGATATCACTCTCTGCTCTCCTCCATATGAGGACACAGCAAGAAGACACCCTCTCCAAACCAGGAAGTGAGCCGTCACCAGACACCAGACCCACCAGCACCTTGATCTTGGACTTCCCAGCCTCCAGTGGGCAACAAATGTTTGTTGTTTAAGGCACCCAGTCTGTGATAATTTATTATAGCAGCCACATCTAAGACATCACCATATACATTTTCATCTGACTTCTCCTTCTGGACCCTGGTAAATACTCCATCAGATCAGTCAGCTCTCTCGAGTCCCCTTTTCCTTGCCTTGGCCCTACCAAGGCCCTGAGTCTTTCTCTCTCTTGCATGGTCTAAGTGTTCCTCAGTTTTGGCTGCTTCTTCCCCTAGAACAAGACTCCCTTCCCAGCCTTTGCCTGGCCCCTGCTGGACGTAGCCACCCTGGCTTATTTATAAAGTAACTACTATGTGCAAGGTCTGGCACTAAATAGGTACCAAGCAAGGACAATGAGAGTGGTCAGCCTCGGGTGCAAAGCAATAAGAGGGCACATTGTAGAAAATGTAAACACCAGGATGACACTAAGTGTCAATATGCTTTTTATGATCACTGTATGAAGGCAATCCTAAATGATGTCAGCAACGCAAACTACTTCCTGCTGGGATGACTCCCCCTCATAACCCACACAGCCCTTGGAATGTCATTGGAGAAAAAGTCTAAAGCTACCTGGTCCTTGCCCTCAAGTTGCCTGTAGCTTAGCAGCAGAGAATGACAGCTAAATGAATCAAGAATGTGAGGAGCAACAAATGTCAGAGAAGGCTTTGCCAAAGAAATGGTAGTGGAGCTTAACTGTGCTCCACTAGCAGGACCAGAGCTAGGATTCTGCTAGGTAAAGAAGAGGGAACTGCAGGCACCCTGGCCCAGAGGCCTGACACCTGATGTGGACAGGGGAATAAAGGTATAATAGTTCCCTGTGGCTGGAGGTAAAGATGCACCTGGGCAAAAAGACCCCTGCAGATGATCAGAGCAGAGAGGCTGGTAGAAATCAATTCCAGAAGGGCCTTTATCCTGTTGGTAATGAGGAACCAGCAAGGCATTTTTCTTTCTTTTTTAAAACTTTATTAAGATAGAATTCAGTTCAATGGCCTTTTTTCATTTCTCACCAAAATCAATTTTAGAATCTTTTCATTGCCCCAAAAGAAACCCTGTACCCCTTTGCTGTTACTTCCCAATCCTACTCTTGGGCACAAAAATAGGAGCAGCAAAAGGTTTTTTAACAGAAGAATCATAGAAGTCTATTTTCATTTTTAAAAGAGCCCTCCTTGACCTGCCACTGCCCAAGGCCTGGCAGGGCACACACAAACACAATGCTGTGGTCTGACTGTGTCCTCCAGATTTCATATGTTGGAAACTTAGTCCCCAATGTGGCAGTATTGAAAGGTGGGGCCTTTAGGGGGTAATTGGATTATGAAGAGTTGTGCCCTCAGGAATGGATTAATCCATTTGTAGATTAATGGGTTAATGGATTAACGGGTTATCATGGGAAGGAAACTGCTGACTCTATTACAAGAGGAAGAGAGACCTGAGCGAGCCCATTAGCACACTCAGCCTCTGCCACATGATGCCCTGCAGAGCATCCCTTGCCTGTCCACGCTCTGCAGAGGCCTCACAAACAAGAAGGCCCTCACCAGCTGCAGCTTCTCAACCTGGGACTTCTCAGCCTCCATCACTGTAAGAAATAAATTCCTTTTCTTTATAAATTACCCAGTTTCAGGTATTCTAAGTAACAGAAAATTCATTAATACCCATACTCACTACTTCTTTCATCATCCTCATGATGTAAGTATAAGGACCTACCTGGGGCTCCAGGACTCTCTTTCCTCACCAGCTGCAGCCTCTGAAGTACTTGCACCTGCATACCCAGCCTACCCGCACCCAGACCCTGGTTTCCTGCCTTGGCAAGAAGCACGTAAGGAGAACATAGCTGGAAAGGTTTTTGCCTCAGGCAGGTTGACACATTTGGGTTCTGCTTCCTGGTGACTGAACTTAGCAGAGCATCCTCTGAGATTCCCTACCTCTTGGCTTGCTCATTACTTGAGAGTTAACTTCCTCCCCCTCCAAACCATCCTTCCTTACCCATCCTGTCAAATCATACTTCTCCCCCTTCTGCAAATGAACAAAACCTACCATAGCAGTAATCACAGGATTCCCTGCAGGGGTCCTCAGGACCCCTGCAGGGGAGGTATTAATTGTCCTCATTTTTGAAATGGAGACACTGAGGCTCAGAGAGTTCACGTGTTGTTCTTAATGCTACACCACAGGTAAGGGGCAGAGCCAAACTTTCAGCTGCAGGGGTAAGATACTGTCATCGCTTAGGACTGCTTTCAGCTGCATGTAACAAAACTGATATCACAGCTTAGTCAAATGGGGATGATGTTTTCTCACCTAACAGTAACTCCTAGTGAGGTACTGATACAGCACATCTGTGATGTCAGCCAAATCTCAAGTTCCTTGTGTCTTTCAGTTTTTGCCATCCTTAGTACGAGACTTTCATCTTCATGATCAAAATTTTTACTTACGACTGTACATTTTTATTAGAAAAACAATGGCTTCCCTAAAAGCCCCATTCAATAGCCTTCTCTTATATCTCATTGGTTTATTAAGAATATGTAGCATTCCTGCTACAAACAAAACTAGCATTGATTACCATGGGAGAGAGGAGATAGGATACCGGGTAGGGAACCTACGGTGTCAATGCATTTTCCTCCTGGCCACACCACCTCACCTCTAAACAGAATCCAGCCCCTCCGCATCAGGCACTATTGCCTGGCCACCCACTCCTGCTTGCAAAGATACGCTGGGGGGTAAGCCACAAAGTGGAGCCTCTCTTGATCATTAGGGTTATTGGCTCACTGCACACTCCCATGGAAAGGAGAGAGGTGGGTCATTTTCTTTGGTTCAGCAGCTGGTCCTCACTTTGGGAAGAGTTAGAAAGCCCCAGGAATGTGCAGGGCCCTCAACTTTGCAGCAAAAATCACAGCTTCTCTAGGCCTTAATGGAGAAGGATCTGATACACTGATTTCTAGGCCTGCCAACAACCCCTCCTGCAGAAACTTCAGAATTTCAAGAGGACTCAAGTATAAGTGACGTATTAATCACCATCTCGAGATGAACAGAAAAGATCTGAGCAGCATTAACTTGGAGTTCAGGGGAGGGGGACAAGGGAAGCGTGAGTGAGATGAGGAGAAGAGGAGCCTCTTAGGTGACAATGAAATACAGCGAGTACTAGAAACATCCAAGTTCATGGGGGCGTTAATTTTACAGCAGATGCGTCTATCTTGTCTTCCAGTCCCTCCAGTTGAATGGGCCCCTGTGGCCAAGGAAGCTTGAACATGTGATATTTGACAATTAAAAAAAGAGCTTTGGCAGGGTCAGTCACCCCCATGAAGCAAGCCAGACCAATGCTCCTGAGGCCAGGTCAACAGGCAGGTGATGAAGTGTTAAAACACTCTCCCCACTCCCACCCTTCTAAACAAGGCATAATATGAACATTAACTCAGTGTGCTCTCTCTGGGTTGGGACTGCCCGTACCACTCACTGATAATTAAACCTATGAGAAGTCTTGCTAAACATTAAATCATCTTGGATTTTAAGCAAATACCCTTCAAAACTGAGTCCCTGGAGGAGAAAGTGTAACTTTACACAGGAAGTCATGTGTCGTGGAAAGAGTGCAGGCTTCAGGGGCAGCTCCTGGGATCTAGACTGGCCATGAGTCTCTCTGGCCACCCATTGGTCTCCTCATCTGTAAAATGAGAAGGGTTTGAATTAACAGAGATTAGGGATCATTTCTGGTTCTGATTTTATGTGTTCTATTGCACTAAAATACTCCGGTATTTTCTTTTTGTATGAATTTCTTCAGAAAATGTAAATTAATCAAAGATATTCATGACAGTAATATTTGAATAGTTACCACCACTAGCTCTTGCAAAGCACTTTAACCTGTTGACTTTATCCTCACAGTAATCCTATTGCAGGGTACTATTGACATATCCAGTCTACTGACAAGAGAGCGAACGCAGAAGATGAGTAGGCAACCACTCCATTCCCCCTTGCGCGTCTCAGAGGCATCTCCAATGGAAGAAGTCTGAAACTGAACTCCTGACTCCCCCTCCCCACCCCACCCCACCCAAACCTACTCCTCTCCTCATCTTCCCTACTCAGTCAATGGCGACCCCGTTCTTCATAATTTCCAGGCAGAAAGCTTTCAACCTTCTCCTGCCTCTGATTCATCTCAAGTCATGTCAATTTCGCCCTCAAAATATGTCCAGAACCTACTGTTTTTTTTACCACCCCTGTGTGACCACTTGGGCCTAAGCCTCCATTGTGTGTTGCCTGGGCCATTGCGAGAGCCTTTGGAGTGGGCTCTCTGTTTCTACCCTTCTGTTTTCCATCACACATACACGCATGCACACGCGTGCACACACACACATGCAAGCACACATGCACGCACACGCACACACACGTGCACACACACGCACACACATATGCACACACAGTATATTCTCTATACAGTAGCCAGAATCATCCTTTGTGATATGTCAGATTATGCCATTCCTCTGCTCAAAACTTTCAGTGGCTTCCCACCTCACTCAAGATAAAACTCAGTGATCTTACCCTTGCGTACAAGGTCCTCCAAGGTCTCCCCACCCCCACCTGTTTGCTGTCCTCTCTCGCCCACCTCCCCACCCACGCCACCTCCCCGACCCCTCCGCCCCAGGCTCAGTCTCCCCTGCCACACCAGCCCCTTTACCCTTCTCAAACACAACAGGCCGCTCCCTGTCTCAGTCCTGGCCTGGTCAGCCCTCCCCACAGATATGCAAATGGCTTTCATTCAGGTCTCTGCACCTCACCAAAAAGACTTTCCCTGACTACATAAAGCAGCACCTCTCCCATCTGTGTCCCCCTAGCTTGGGTGATTTTTCTTCTTTGGATGCGTCTCTCCTGACACATTTTGTATCATGTTTCATTTATTGTCCTTTTCCTCCTAGACTTTGTTGCTTGTGCTCACTGTTGAATCCTCAGTGCCTAGAATAGTACCTGGCATTTTAAAAGTCACTCAATAAATACAGGTAGTCTTTGTTATCTGAATCCAATCCTTCTCTGAAATTCTACCACAGAGTGAACTTTTGGACGGCAAGAGCTTATATTCTATTACATCAAAGAAAAAAATAATAATGCATTCTCTATATCACCTATATTTTTAATCACCCATAAGACAATCCACTGTGGATTTCTGCATGATATGATATAAGGCATTTAAAACACTAATTACCTAATTATTTGACACTTAGTGAGCTCATTAGTGGGTGTGTTTGTATGTAATATGCTATAATACTGAAAGAATTACCTTTTCCTTCTACACTGAAAAAAGTCATGTATTGTAAAAAAATAAAATAAAATGATTTCCTAAAGATATGTAATGAATGCAAATATAATTACCAAAATGAATAAACATTTAAACAATTATTTACTGAATGAAGAGTTACTTGTGTGCAAATTGGAAATCACTGTTACTGTTAGGACTGTGGAGAGAGCTAAATCAAGGTGAGCTGGGGAAAAAGCAAATGAAACCATCAACACCCAAGGTTCATCCATTTCCAAATCGAGGAATGTCCAACTCATTAGTAGGCACCTCCTCTTCTTGGCATTCAGGATGCTACAAGTGGATAGGGGTCTGTGAATCTTTGTCAAAATCTGTAAATGAGGCAATGAGGTTTTTTTTTTTTTTAAAATGACACTCAAAATAGACATCTGTTCTAACTATGTGATTATATAATTTATTATCTACACAGAAATAATTTTGAATGTGAAAAAGAAAAATAAAATTGTACATATATATTTTTAGATTATAAATGTTTTTGGTTTTTTTTATTATTATACTTTAAGTTCTGGGACACATGGGCAGAACGTTCAGGTTTGTTACATAGGTATACATGTGTCATGGTGGTTTGCTGCACCCACCAACCCATCATCTAGGTTTTAAGCCCTGCATGCATTAGGTATTTGTCCTAATGCTCTCCCTCCCCTTGCCCCCTACCCCCCAACTGGCCCAGGTGTGTGATGCTCTCCTCCCTGTGTCCATGTGTTCTCCATTGTTCAACTCCCGCTTATGAGTGAGAATATGCAGGGTTTGGTTTTCTGTTCCTGTGTTAGTTTGCTGAGAATGATGGTTTCCAGCTTCATCCATGTCCCTGCAAAGGACATGAACTCAAAATTATATTTTTAAAGCATGCATTTACAGATCGACAAATTGGTTTTGTATAACAGTAGGTATATAAAATAGTTACAGTCAAAAATTATCTTCAAAGGGAAAATCATTTCTAAAAATAAAAAAATCAATGTACATTATAGTTTTTTTTAAGTTATAGGTAGATTTGCTTGAACATAAAAATAATATAAACAGGAGGCAAAAGAAAATACATGAAATAACTGAAGCAGTGTACTATTTTGGTTCATAATTATTGTAATCAGTTTTGAAGTCATATCTATATTTGATATCATGTCACTGGTATCTTTCTTTTTTTTTTAGATGGAGTTTCACTCTTGTCACCCAGGCTGGAGGGGAGTGGCGCAATCTCCGCTCACTGCAACCTCCGCCTCCTGTATTCAAGCGATTCTCCTGCCTCAGCCTCCTGAGTAGCTGGGATTACAGATGTGTGCCACCACGCCCGGCTAATTTTTATTATTTTTTTAGTAGAGATGGAGTTTCACCATGTTGGCCAGGCTGGTCTCGAACTCCTGACCTCAGATGATCCACCCACCTCAGCCTCCCAAAGTGCTGGGCTTCCAGGCATGAGCCACTACTCCTGGGCCCATCACTGGTATCTTTCTAAAGAAAGTATTTGTGATATATGTATTTTCAATTTTTTCGTAAAATTACTTGCAGTCTTTTTCAAAGTTGAATTTTATAGTTTGTAAATTTGAAATTATTGATACTGTCAACTGACCCTTCTCAGATGACCATAGTATTTTTAATAAAGAAAATACTCTTTCTGCAAGTGCTGCAGCACCTTTTAAGCTAAGAATTAATTCTGGTCAATAGAAGACATTCCCAGTTCTATTTATTTTTCTTCCTGAAGTATGTTAATATTTCAGTTCAAATCTTTTCATGGGTACCATCTTTTTATCTCCATACAGAAAAACTTTCACAAAGATTTTACGAGGCAAAACTCATCAAACAAGTTGTTTCTATTTAGGATTTTTTTAAATGTTTTGCCAAATTTAGATGCTTAAAAATCATAGACCTCTGAATTTTATTCCATTCCAGTATAGAACATAAATTTATCCAATTAAATATAAAAGTTCCATCAAAATATCCTTCCCATAAATCAAGATATTTCAAAGCATAACTGTTTAATCTCAAATGTAACTTAATTTGTTCATCCTTTGGCTTTGTAGGTAGAAGATTAGTTTTCAATAATTACATTTTCCTAAAAGCTTCAAGAGCTGAAGTCTTTTGGCTCACCATTCCTTGACTACTTGATTAAAAATTACCAACTGGTTTTGAACAAAAGGCAAGCAAAATTTAGAGGCCTCATTTTTTTTAAAAAAAGTAAAAGGTCACTGTATAATTGCAGTACACTTGAGTTGATTCACAAATAATCCTTCAAAGGTTCAAACATTTCTAAAATCTAAGAATATGCAGGGGGGAAGAAAAAAGCACATATCACCAGGCTGCAGCGTTTTTTTAATTCAACATCGTCTCTATCACAAATATTTTGTAGTTCAGTTTCTCTGTGTATAAATAAAAATACTTATAATGTTTGTCAACTATAGCTTCTATTTTGCTGGTAGACTATCACAGCTTGTTTGGATGCAATTATGAACCCTGAACGCACTACATCTAATTCCAAATATATTTCTGTTCCATAGATTTCTTAATTTAGTAATAACACTATTTTTCCCATGATTCTGTACTCCATGAAAATCTATATTTATAGTACCTCCTCCATCTTAATTGTTGAATGTTTTAAGTGAAGTTATAAATTACAGTGTTAGAGGCTATATCTTTGACAGGATGAACTTTCAAAAGCTTTCCTTTGAGTCCTTGGGCTCAAGAAAAAAAAAATCAAACCATTATTTAAATTAACTGATTTTCTCTAGAAGAAATGGATCTAAATCTGCATCGTTTAACTGTTTATAAAATTCTTCTTCTACTAATAGAGCCATTCCTTTAGTAGCTATCACTTTTCTTTCCCAATGCTCACAAGAAAATGAAATTAAAATTAAGCAAAATTAATTTAGAAGAAAAAAAATCACTACCCAAAAAGTCATACTACCCAGAGTGATATATAAACATAATTGCTTAAATTATCAGCTCGGTCATAATCTTCCTAAAATAGCTATTAGTTTTGAAATAGCTTTTTCATAACAATTTGTCTTCTGGGTGTACCTGTGGTCAGTGATATGACTACAGCCTCTGAGTGTATGGCAAATGTTGACAAGCATTTCTGCAAGTTGTACATCATCATCAACATTCTTGAGAAAAGATTATGCCATACTTAAATTTTTTATGAAACATGCACTTTTCTGTTGTTGTTGTTGAGACGGAGTCTCGCTCTGTCACCAGGCTGGAGTGCAGCGGCGCGATCTTGGCTCACTGCAACCTCCGCCTCCTGGGTTCAAGTGGTTCTCCTGCCTCAGCCTCCCGCGTAGCTAGGACTACAGGCACCCACCACCACACCCGGCTAACTTTTCGTATTTTTAGTAGAGACGTGATTTCACCATATTGGCCAGGCTGGTCTCGAACTCCTGACCTTGTGATCTGCCCGCCTCGGCCTCCAGAAGTGCTGAGATTATAGGCATGAGCCACCACGCCCAGCCCTAAACATGCACTTTTTTTTTAGCTCAATGCTGCTGAAAGGGATTTGGCTTTGCACAAAGCAAAATTAGAAAAAAACAAAACACATAGTTACAGATGTATAATATATATGAGATGACAAACTACTGAGGTAGTAACTGCAAGAGCATTCAAGACCATTCTGTCTGTGCTCCACAGTGGAACTTCTGGCCTCTATTTCTCATGCATGGTTCACATATACCAAACCTAAGACATCTCATGTTTCCCTGTGATGGCAGTGACTCCGTGTCCTGGTGGCTCTACCATCTCCGACAGGCAGAGGCTCGGGCCATGGACAGCGGGACCAGCAGGGGCAGCACCAATAACTTAGACCAGAAGGAGTTCATTGTCCCCGGCCACTGGGTTCTGAGTGAAACAGACTCTCCCGCAGAGCCCTCTCCTGAAATCTCCTCATCGTGTCATCTTGGACATGTTACTTAACCTTAACGTGCCTCAGTTTCTTCATGTGGAAAACAAGTATGGTATTATTCGTCCTTAAAAAGGCATGAGGTAGTGATACATGCTACCCCATGAAGAAACCTCAAAAATATGAAGTTTAGCTAAGTGAAAGAAGCCAGACGCAAAAGGTAACGTATGATATGCTTTCATTTCTATGAGATGTCCAGAGTACGCAAATCCACAGAAACGGGAAGCAGATTGTGGTTTGTGGTTACCAGGGCTAAGGGAGAGGAGAATGAGGAATCAACTGCTTAATGGGTGTTGTAGGTTGAATTGCGGTCCCCCGAAAAGACACGTTGAAATTTTAATCGTTAAGTACCTCAGAATGTGACATTATTTGGAAATAGGGTTTTATGGAGGTAATCAAGTTAAAATGAGGTCACTAGTGTGGTCCCTAATCTAATATGAATGGTGTCCTTGTAAAAAGGGGAAATTTGGACAGAGAAAGATGAACAGAGGCAGAGGGAAGACAAGGTGCAGACACACAGACAGAACACTATTGGGAGATGGAGGCAGAGACTGGACTGATGCCGCGGGAAGCCAGGGATCACCACAATTGCTGTTCACACCAGAAGCCAGGAAGAGGTGAGGAAAGATTCTACTCAGAGTCTCAGGGAGCATGGCCCTACAGACACCTTGATTTCAGACTTCCAGCCTGTAGAACTGTGAAACAATACGTTTCCACTGTTTTAAGCCACTAATACAACAAATACAGGGTTTCCTTGTGGGGGTAATGAAAATGTTCTGGAACCTCATAGAAGTAGTGGTTGAACAATGTTGTGAATGTATTAGATGTTGTTGAATTTTTCATTTAAAAATGGTTAATTTTATGTTAAGTGGATTTCAACTCAGTAAACTCACACATGTGCACACCCACATATTATATCATCTAGTGTCGTAGTGTGGTGTTGTAAGTATTCAATGAGTCAACTCACAGGAATTTAGAATAGTCCCTGAGATACAGTAATCCCTCAATAAGTGTTAGTTAGTACTACTATTTTCAAGAGTCTCTCTCCAAACTTCCCACCTCTAGCCATCAAATAATCAGATAGCAGCAACTAATTCCCTCACCTGTTTTCCTTTTATGTAGAGCATTTTAGCTCTCTCCTGCCAGACCACGCCATGTATATTAGGGTTCTCATAGAGGAACAGAACTAATAGGATACACACACACACACACACACACACATATATATATAAAGGGGAGGTTATTAAGTATTAATTTACATGATCACAAGGTCCCACAATAGGCTGTCTGCAAGCCCTGAGGAGCGATGAGAGCCAGTCCGAGTCCCAAATCTGAAGGACTTGGAGTCTGATGCTCAAGGGCAGAAAGCGTTCAGCACGGGAGAAAGATGTAGGCTGGCAGGCTGGGCCCATCACATCTCTTCACGTTTTTCTGCCTGCTTTACATTTGCTGGCAGTTGATTAGATGGTGCCCACCCAATTAAGGGTGGGTCTGCCTTCCCCAGCCCACTGACTCAAATGTTACCCTCCTTTGGCAACACCCTCACAGACGTACCCAGGATCAATACTGCATCCTTTAATTCAGTCAAGTTGACACTCAATATTAACCATCACACCATGTGAGTACTAAGTCTGACATGTCTTCTCTTCACATCAACTGGCCCATCAAGTCATTTTCCCAAGAGTTTCACAGCCGCAAGATGAATTATACCCCGCTCACGGCCCAACCTTCTCCACCAGGTATTCAGAAACTAGCTTTGGCCAAATTTATAAAAATGGCAATAATTTCATCCCAACCCACTAGTCTGTGTGTGAAAATGAACCCATTTCACTACTGCCAAAGGACAAGCACTTGCAGTCGTCCTCCTGCCACTAACGGGCCATTCTCTAGGCTGTGATGGCAAAGCCAGCAAGGCCAGTTGCCCACGTGGAAATCAGACCCACCAGGGCACTGGGTTCCAACCAAGTGGGTTTACTGTCCTCTACTTGGTTCATTACAGGAGGAAGAAGCCCAAGTGGGTGGACTGTTGATCTGTTAAAATGGTTTAAGACCCAGAAGAACTAAGAATCAAGACCTTGATTCTAGAGAATTAAAAAACACAGAAAAATCACTTGAGAACTTGAATATCTTCTTGCTTTTCACCCCAATCTCGAGAATTACAGAAGAGAAAGAGAGCTTTGCTAAGTGTTGAGAAACCAGCTTTGGAGAGATCTGGTACTTTGTACAAGTGGGAAATTGATCATAGGAGGAAAGGAAAGGAAGAAATTGTACAAGGAAACCAGAGCAATGAAAAGAAAAACTCTAGGAGATGTGTTACATCACAGCAGCCGATTTGAATCAAGCATGACATAGATTTGGGGCAGGCGTTTCTGAAAACACATGCCTCAAATTGTATTTCACAAAATTGCTGTTAATGCCCTACAACTTGTCATAACATGCTGCATCTTCAGGAAGACCCTTTTGTATTATTAATATTCTATTGTTTTTTTATAGTAGGCACCATAGGAGTGAGTATGTGGGAGTGAAACTGTATGGGCAAGCTCTTTACCAGGCACCCAGGTGGCAGCTCAAAACACTAGTTTGAATGATTCCATTACAAGCTAGATGCATATTTATGCCTCAGATGCTTTCTCCTTCATAAATATTTTCTCTGGTGTCTCCATGTTCTTCCCTATCCATTTAGGGATCAGTTAACCCTATAATCAAACACTACTGCTCAAGCCATGGAAACAGACAGTGTTTCCCAAACAACAGTAAAAGGAAGAGAAATACATCCAACATGCTATTCTTATCACAATATTAACAGGTTCCTGAGGAAAGACTTTTCCCTCACTTTGATCTGCTGAGATTACCAGAAAAATAGAGGCTACACTTAGAAAGAAAAAAAGAATCCTTACTATAGGATAGGCCAAGTGAGAAATTTTATGAGTTAAACAAGTAATGACGATGATAAAAAAAAAATGATTAAAATAATTGCAGCCAACATTTATGGAGCACACAGGCCAGGCCTCCCGCTGAGTGGTCTATGTGATTTATCTCACATAATCTTTCCAGCCACCCTATAGGGTAAATGTCATTATCCCCATTTCACAGATGAACTAACTGAAACTCAGAAAACACTGCCAAGTTCCTAAGCTATTAAGTGGAGCCAGCCCTCCGATTTAGGTTTATCTGATTCTAAAGTCCATGGTGTTAATTACAATGCTCCTTGCCAGAATGAAAGTTTTCACATGCCCAAGGAAAATGCTACCAATCTCCTGCCCATGGATTCTTACTCTTTTTGCCGAAAGATGCAATTTTTACTGCAAACAATCTGTAGCTCATATTGCTGGCATCCCAACATGGCCAGATCTGCTCCTCTGGAACCAAAAGGTCATTTTCTTCTTCCTAACCAAAGTAAGCAAAGAACACTCGGTCTTTTGGGCTTAAAAAAAAAAATCCAAGAGACATAAACGGGTGAATATAGTTATTGCAAAGACAAATGATAAAAATGGAGCCCCTGAATGTATTGGAAGGGAAAAATGAGTGCCCTGCAGTCAAGACATAATTGCCAGAGAGCTAAAGAGAAGAAAAAGAAGGGAGAGAAAAGCCAAAAAGAAACAACTCAAAGCACAAAATAAAGGCAGAGAAAAGTAAATGCTTTTCTTGGATAATTAAAACCAGGGTCTTACAAGATATGAAGTCAGACACTTGGTGAATTATATGTTTCTAATTCCTCTCCCTAAGTGCCATAGGCTAGAGACGCCTCCCAGGTATTAATGAAAAGGCCACAGCACGGTGCCCTAAATCCACTGCGGTGTGCCAAACCTAACAAAATATGCTTCGAAAACCCAGGAAAACGGCAAAGTCAATTCCTTTGATCAGTTGATTTCTTCTTAATGGCAACTGTTCTCAAACTGACACCCTTCCCCCCTGCCCCACTACCAATGCCATCACACACGTGCACTGCACGGCACAAAAACAGAGAAGGGGACAGTTCTAAGAATCTTTTCTGGAAGGGTTGCTTTGTCTTTGAAAAGTGCTTTATTACTGTCAGTCAAATTTAAAACTACATCATCGTCCTGCTGCTGAACTAAGGCCTCATGACTTGACACACCTAGCAAGGCTGGAGCAGTTCCAACACTTAGACCAAAATGAAGGGACAGCCCAAGACAATAGAATCCTCCTTTCGTTTTGGGGCAGCTCTTGTTTCATTCCACATTTCCAAGTCAGCAGTCCCCAACCTTTTTGGTACCGAGGACCGGTTTTGTGGAAGATAGATAGTTTTTCCATGGACTGGCTGGTGGTGGGGGATGGTTTCAGGATGATTCAAGCGCATTGCATTTATTGTACACTTTACTTCTATTATTATTACATTGTAGTATATAATGAGATAATTATACAACTCACCATAATGTAGAATCTGTGGGAGCCCTGAGCTTGTTTTCCTGCACCTAGATGGTCCCATGGGGGGATGATGGGAGACAGTGACAGGTCATCAGGCATTAGATTCTCATAAGGAGCGTGCACCCTAGATCTCTCGAATGCAGTAGGGTTTGCCTTCCTTTGAGAATTGAACGCTGCCACTGATCTGTCAGGAGGTGGAGCTCAGGGGGTAATGCAAGCGAGGGGGACTGGCTGTAAAAACAGATGAAGCCTGGCTCGCCCACCTGCCCGCCATTCACCTCCTGCTGTGTGGCACGGTTCCTAATAGGCCATGAACTTGTACTTGTTAGTGGCCTGGGGGTTGGGGATCCCTGTTCTAAGTGGATAAAGAGCAGGGGTGTTAAAGGCCAGTACCGCTTCACTCCCTGTTTCCTGATGCTGGGTCTTCCTTCCTCAGAATCTTCAAATCTCTGCATTCATTTCCTTCCAAAACTTCTCTCCAACTAGGTCTAAGGCCTGCTCAGACTCTGCTGGTGGAGATGTGAATTAATACCACCTTTGTAGGAAGCGATTTGGCAATGTGTATCAATAATATCCTCTTCTGTGAACCACACAAAAGTACAAGACGTACAAAAGATTTATGCACAAAAATGCTAATTACAGAATCATTTAAAACTGGAAGGAAAAATACAGTGCCCGATTATGGGAGAATGTTTGGGTAAATAATAATCTACATATTTATGTAAAGATATTTTTGTCATTAAAAGCTATTATAATAGGCTAAAAGTAAAAAAAAAGCTATGAATTCATTTACAGTATAAACTCAGCTATATAAAATACCACCCACAGAATGAGGGAAAATGCTACTTGTAGTTAGCTCTAGGTGGTAGAATTATGTTTATATGCACAAGAATAAAGGAAATAGTATTTTTCTCGTAGGCGTGTTTTCCTTTATTGTCCAAGTTTTCTACAAGTGTTGATGTCTTTTTTTTTGAGACAGAGTCTCATTCTATCACCCACGCTGGAGTACACTGCCACAATCTTGGCTCACTCCACCTCCTGGGTTCAAGCAATTCTCATGCCTCAGCCTCCCGAGTAGCTGGGATTACAGGCATGTGCCACCATACCCAGCTAGTTTTTGTACTTTTCATAGAGATGGGGCTTCACCATGTTGGCCAGGCTGGTCTCGAACTCCTGGCTTCAAGCCATCCATCTGGCATGAGCCACCTTGCCTGGCCAGAACGTTGGTGTCTTTTTTTTTTTGAGATGAAGTCTCACTCTGTCACCCAGGCTGAAGTGCAACGGCACTATCTCGGCTCACTGCAAGCTCCGCCTCCTGGTTCAAGCAATTCTCCCGTCTCAGCCTCCCAAGTAGCTGGGATTACAGGCGTGTGCCACCACACCTGGCTAATTTCTTTGTATTTTTGTAGAGACAGGGTTTCACCATGTTGGATAGGCTGGTCTCAAACTCCTGACCTCAAGTGATTCACCCACCTCGGCCTCCCAAAGTGCTGGGATTACAGGCGTGAGTGGTGTCTTAAAGGCAACAAATTGAAGTATTTAAGAGTAGTCTTGAGTCAGAAGACCCCACCCCAGACACACCCTGGACTCCCCCAGAGCTGCCACTTAAGAGCTAGGTGACTTTGGTCAGGTTACTTAATATCCCTAAAACCTCAGTTCCCGCAACAGTAAAATGATAATTTTATTGATATAAGGATTAAATGATTTAATATAGGTAAGACACTTGAAACAGTGGCACCAAGTAGATGTTCAGCAAATACCCATTCTTATTAAACAATTATGGAGTGCCCATAGTGTGCCAGGTTGAATGCCAAGCACTGCGGATACAAAGGTGACTGAAATTGGCTTCTTATTCTTGAGGAGGAAAATAGATACGTAAAGAGATACTGTCGTTCTTTGGTATCCATGGGTGATTAGGTGCAAGACCTTCCTCTGGATACCAAAGGCAGCATCTGTGGATACTCAAGTCCCTTAAATAAGATGGCATAGTATTTGCATATCGTCTAGGCACAGTACCCATTTATATTTTAAATTATCTCTAGATTACTTATAATATCTAATACAATGTAAATCGTTTTTTCTACTGTATTGTTTTTTATTTGTATTTCTTATTGATATATTGGGTTTTTTATTGTTTGGGGGGTTTGTTCCTGAACATTTTCTATCCAAGATTAGTGGAACCCATGGATGCAGAACTCACAGATACGGAGGTCAACGGTCGTCACAATTCCATGGGGTAAGTTCTGCATGGAAGAGAGATACAAGATTCTGCGGGAACATCGAAGAGAGTCCCTAACTCTGGCAAGTCAAGAATTTTCACTACCACTGGAATTAGAATCTCTCAAATAGTATTAGATCCAAATGTCACTTCATCTTCATATATTTTAAAAGAGTCAGTGAGAAATGAGTGTGTCTATCTGCAGGGTAACTGGCCCCATAGGAAGGAGGTGGCAGCCACCTTTGATCTTGTCTCTAGAACGTTATGTAATTTGCAGATTGTGCTCATCTGCACCATCCCAATTTATTCTCACAGGACACCTATAAGACTAGTGATTTTTCAGTATGGTTTAGAGAGGTAAAGTGGGCTGAAGGTCGCTCAACTAAATAAAGAACAAAGATAAGACACAAACCTGGGTGCTATGGGAGAGAACTTGACGTCAGCAGAGATGCTACAGAAAGGACTTCTCTGTTCAGAAGATGCCCATGTTTTCATTCATTCTACAATTTCTACTACTATTTTAGAAATGGGGTCACAGGAGGAAGAGGAAGGGGGAACTAAAGAAGATCTAAAAAGGGGTTTTTAAGCCAGCCAAACCTATGTTTGTCTACACAGTAACGTTAGGATCTGAAAGATATGTTCTCTGTAAACATCTCTATTTGACAAATGAATCTTCCACACTGTGATGGGGGCAAAAGGGCTTTGGTGACCCAGTGAACTGGCAGACAGTTGGAGAAGGCCAGACATGAGAAATAGTTTGGACAAGCTACCCCTAAAAATTCACCCTTGATATAGGAATTTTGGAATGAGGAACAGGCTACTTACTTCCTGATCGAACGATCATTGATCCTACACTTCTTCATGCCTCCTAACTTAGGCTTACATGTGCTAACTACCTTTGAGCCTATCATTCATCTCTGAGAGTTTCTTACGTGCACACAGCTATTGAGAAGTAGCACTGTAGTCTAAAGAAAATAGCAATGAACTTGGAGACCAGTGACCTGAGATCAAACTTAGTTCAACTATTTATTAGTTGCGTGACTTAAATAGCTTTCCCTTCTCTGGGCTTTAGCTTTCTCTTTCATAACATTGAAATAATAATACGTACTACCTCTTAAGGTTGTTGGGAGGTTAGATGAAATGCATTGTGTAATTTGAAGCACTCAGCAAAATGATTTGGCTCATAAATAATATTACTCACTCTTCTGAATAAAATAATGGATTCTTGGCGATACTTAAAACTACATCATCGGCCAGGCGCGGTGGCTCACGCCTGTAACCCCAGCACTTTGGGAGGCCTAGGTGGGCGGATTACCTGAGGTCGGGAGTTCGAGACCAGCCTGACCAACATGGAGAAACCCTATCTCCACTAAAAATACAAAATTATCCAGGCATGGTGGCGCATTCCTGTAATCCCAGCTACTCTAAGGCAGGAGAATCGTTTGAACCCAGGAGGCAGAGGTTACAGTGAGCTGAGATCGCACCATTGCACTCCAGCCTGGGCAACAAGAGCGAAACTCTGTCCCCGCCCCCCCACCCCCCCCCAGAAAAAACCCTTCAACTCCCATGGCCTTCACCCAACTGGATGGATTAATCCACTGTTTTGAACATCTAGGTCAGTAATTATCGTTGTCATAGAAAACTGAAAACTACCATAGGATAAAAATAAATCTCTACTAAAACCTACATTTCTGCATAGAATCTGTGATCCTATGAATTGCTCTTGATCAACACATTCTTCCATTGCCAAAATGGGCCTTCTTCATACAATAACAGCCAAGCAGACGCTTAACGATTTCACCAACCATAATTCTGTGCAGTGATTGTCATGAGTGATGAAATATGATTAGCAAATTACAGCTCTGGTGTTTTAAGAGAACATAAAGAAATGAATGGATTGAGTTGTTTTGCATTTTTCAGTGGAATCATTTAAAAGGAGTGGGTAATGGAGAACTCAGGACTGATGGCTAAAAGAAAAGGCAAAAATAATGTTGCCACTTCACAACCTATCAACATAATTCATCTTTGTCTCCTGTCCTGAACTGTTGTGTAATGTTGCTGTTACATGGTTAAACAGCTGCTATTTATTTCTGGCATCTTTATTTTAGTTCTGGATAAGCTGACCTGAAATTTTAAAAAATTATTCTATATCGTTATTTCTTTTTTTTTTTTTTTTTTTGAGTTGGAGTTTTGCTCTTGTCGCCCACACTGGAGTACAAAGGCACAATCTTGGCTCACTGCAACCGCCACCTTCCAGGTTCAAGCGATTCTCCTATCTCAGCCTCCCAAGTCGCTGGGATTACAAGCGCCTGCCACCATGCCCGGCTAATTTTTTTTTTGTATTTTTAGTAGAGACCGGGTTTTGCCATGTTCACCAGGCTGGTCTTGAACTCCTGACCTCAGGTGATCTGCCCGCCTTCGTTGGCCTCCCAAAGTGCTGGGATTACAGGCATGAGCCACCATGCCCGGCCAATTATTCTATATCTAAATGTGTAAAAATTACATCCTCATCATGAAGTTTCACATTGTGTTTTCCTTATCAATTAGGTCACTTATAACAATATCTCTGGGACTTGAGCAATGAATTAAACTCCTCCTGTAGGTACAGGACGTTCCCTGTCTTATATCACATCTGCTTTACAATGAACTATATTGTTCAGGGTTCTTGGAAATCCTGTCCAAAATAAAGGTGTGTTTCTACTTTCAAATATCTTATATTCATAACAATAGTGCTTTGGAATTGCTAACTTTTTTATGTCTTCAAATCCTAGGCTTATCATTGCTATACCTCTCCCACAGAGTTGGCAGTCAAGCAAAATTCCATACAGCCTCTTTTATTTTCCCATTGATACCATTATAAAATTAGAGGCACATTCCTGTGGAAATAAATTTGGCCCTGAAAATGAAATTTTAAGATACATTTAAGAATGCAGCATGCATTTTAAGCACATATTTCAAAAAGTAAAGATAATTTTTGTTAACTAATATATTCAAAATAGTATACAATAAGGGAGAGAGCACTGGACTTGGGTTTAAATGCAGGCTCTACTGTTTATCAGACATGAGATTTTGAGCAAGTCATTTACCCTTGCAGAGGTAAAATTTTTCTGAAAAAATAAAACTAAGAATGCTTACTCTATAGAGTCATCATAAGGATTAAGGGGCCCAGTAATATAATATCTGATCTATAATATGGCTTTAGTAAAGATTACTTAAATTTAATGAATGACTAAAAATAAATACAAAAATAAAGTGCTGAAGCTACCATTTGGCAGTTTTTTACATAAAGTGCTAGCAGTGATAAAAAATACAAAATGGTTTTTAGTTTCTGAATATTTTCAGTTCCAAGTCTCACATTGTCCATACTTTTTAAAATCTTCATTGACATTTTCCAAATTATACATATCATCCAAAAGTATACAAAATTAAATATTTCAGAAAAACATAATACAGATGATGAAAGTTTTTCATGATTATTGAATTGATAATTTTTGAGCCTGGATTCAAACCCAAGTCCAGTTAGGGTGACTACCCATCCTGCTTTGCCTGAAACTGCCCCAGTTTATGCCTGTCACCTGGCCTAAGTATTCATTGTGCCCCTTTCACTCTCAAACTGTCTCTGTGTGGATGACAAATACGTGGCCCTTCAACCCATAAATCTGCCTCTAAAAGAGAACCCATTACCTACCATTGGTTGCAAAGTCCTCCATCTCTCTTTTTTTCTTAATTATCAGTTATTCTTAAAAAGTATTACTGGTTTCTTTTTTGCAATTTATTTTACTTTTTCCTCTTATTTTACCAATTGAATTTTTGTAGAAACATACCTCCCAAGTGTGTTAAATTTCATATTTGAAATTAGACTGCACAGTTGTCTTAAATATAAATTTAAGAAAAAATTATATATATTTATATTATATATTATTATATTATATAATTGTATATATTACATATATAATCTAATGATATATAATTATATATTATATTATATAATTATATATTATATATAAATAGTAATATAATTATACATAATTAGATATATATTTATATATAATTATATATAATTAGATATATATTTATATATAATTATATATAATATAATATATATTTATATAATATATTTATATATTATATATATTATATATTATTATATTATAATATATACAAATATATATATTATATATTATAATATATATTATAATATATAATATATATGATATATATATTATTATATTATTATATATTATAATATATTATAATATATAATATATATGATATATATATTATTATATTATATATAATATATATTATATATAATTATAATAAATATAATATATAATTATAATAATAATTTTAATTATATATAATCACATAATATATATTATATAATTAAAATATATAATTATATATTATATGAAATATATATTATATGAGATATATTATATTGTATATTATATATTGTATTGTATTGTATATACAATATATTATATATAGAAGATATTACGTATTAAATATATATTATATTGTATATTATATTTATATATTATATTCTATGTATATAGAATATAATATCCATATTCTATATCCGTAATTTTTGAGCCTGGATTCAAACCCAAGTCCAGTTAGGGTGACTACCCTAATATAAAATATATAATTTTATATTACCAAGAATATGTGCTAGTGAGTCAAAATGAAACAAGAGTAGTAAAGCTACCTTTTAAAAACTTTCACGAACAAGGTAATTTTATTTGAGTTCTGTTCTGTAAATCTCATTTAAGTGAGCATAGATGCAGAAGTAAACATTATTCAAACAAGTGGAGTTTAGTAAAATCTCACTAGTTTGAAATCCAACATTTTGGAATTTGAGATCATTTAGACAGGATCTGAATTTAAGTTTACCCTTTCTTAAGAAGTCATTTCTTTCTGACAGTGTAAAGAAATATTTTAAATAAGATTTTAGAGCCAAATATTTAAGAGATCAAACTCAATATTGTAAAAATTTACAAAAGAAAAAGACACGATTTAGCCCAATTTAATTTATAGCATGAACTTGAAAGTTATTTGATTATCTATTACACAATTCTATAATTCAGACTGTTCCTTGAATTAGAAGGTCTACTGAGATGTTAGGGTAAACTCCATAGTTTAGCTATTCCACACCGATCTCCACTTTCTTCTCTCTTGCAAAGCAAAGACATTCTTCCCGCTTGCTTTACAGCCAGTCATGACCCAGTCTTACCCAAGTCCCTGGAGGGGAGAGAGGGAAATGGAAGGGTATTGGGTCTTTTAAGATTTACTTTCATGATAAAGGAAACAGACATGGCTGGTGCTGCCTGTTCCCTGCACTGCCTGCCTTGAACGTTTGGAGCTGCGACTGCCATATTGCAAACATGAGTGAAGGGCCAAGAGCACTGCAAAGACTCCAACTCTAATAACATTGAACAGATAAACCAATACCAGCTGCTGCCTCGCTCCAAACTTCTCCCTACAGGAGAAAAATAAACCCTTATTTGTTTAAGCTACTGTGGGCTGGATTTTCTGTTGCTTGGGGCCAAAGGCATTCTGAACTGACACAACAGCTTACTGGGGCCAGGTTTCGATGTGATGCTGGCACCTACACAGGAGAAGCTAAGGCAAACCCACGTACAGACTGAAGGCCTGAGGCACGTTCTAACTATCAGAGCATAGACGGAAGTAACAAGACTGACTCCAAAGTAGACTCCAGCACAGACAGACAAGCACAGGGCAAGGGCTTGGGCATAGCAAAGGTCAAGAATTAAGCAGAAAGAAACCTTGCCGAGATGAGCCTATTTTATTTTAAACTGATGTTTTGCATCCTGCTAAAAAGTGATGTGGTTTCTTTCCAGCATTAAAATAAGAAATAGTTCCTCCTGAATCGTTTTTGCCTTTTTATTTCAGTTTTAATTTTGAAGTAAATATTCCCAGAACCTCAGGCAAAGCTATATTCAAATATGAATGTTGAACCTGTTCCAGATGTAATTTTTTAAAATTATGAACTGCTATTTAATGGAGTAGCAGGCTCTAGAATGGAATGCCTTGTCCTCAAGCCTACATCTACCATGTAGAAATGCTATGAACCTGGACTTGAATTTCTGTGCCTTAGTTTTCTCATCTGTGAAATGGGAGGAAATAGAGAACCTCCCTAATAAAGTAATTGTGATAAATAACTAAGATGTACACTATTTAAAAGAGTCAATGGACAGTGTTGAAAACAGTGCATGGAGCACTAACCACTTGATAAATATTAGGCATTATTATGGGTATTTAACACTCCATTCTACTTCTTATATATGAACACATATAGACTATGCATACACGTATGTGTTTATATGTATACAATCATTTATATTTTACTTTATATTCTCAAGTAAAACATGGAATAATTTTAAATTTCATCATCCAATCCTTTAGATGCCCCAAATGTAAACCCAAGCAACCCCTCAGTGAATGACTTGTCCTTAATCTCTTCTGCCTCTATTTTTTAAGTTCTGTGTCTATGCTCATTTGGTTAAGATTTGTGAAACGGAACTCTGAAAACCATTTACCCTTATTTTCATGAAACCTTGAAAGAATACAGGCCCTTTGTTAAAAGACCTCTCAAGCAACCCTTCTTCAGCATCAACTGTTAGTATTTCTCCACACCACCAATTAGCAAACATATGTTTTGCATTTTGTTTGGTTGGTTTTTGCCTTTTCATCCTTACTTGACTTGCAAAATTGTAGCCTATGTCTGTTTCTGGGAGTCTTCATCTGGTAACAATGGGAATTGTTACCATTTCCATGTTTCTTGTTTGTCTTGTTTTGTTTTGTTTTTGAGGTGGAGTCACGCTCTGTTGCCCAGGCTGGAGTGCAATGGCTTGATCTCGGCTCACTACAACCTCCCCTTCCCAGGTTCAAGGAATTCTCCTGCCTCAGCCTCTCGAGTAGTTGGGATTACAGGTGCCTGCCACCACACCCAGCTGATTTTTGTATTTTTAGTAGAGACAGGGTTTCACCATGTTGGTCAGGCTGGTCTTGAACTCCTGACCTTAGGTGATCCACCCGCCTCAGCCTCCCAAAGTGCTGGGATTACAGGCGTGAGCCACCACACCCAGCCATTTCCATGTTTAAATGCATGAACTGTTCTTTTGCACCTCTCAGCCACTTGCCTTTCCACACATTTTACATATTGTTTCATCTTCAGGTCACCTAAGAATTCCCAGTTTTTCTTTCCTTTGGTGAAAATGGCTTTTCCTTCCCCATTCATAACAGCTTGTTCCAAATAGCCAGCACCCCTCCACCTCCTCTCCCTACCAACGCGCCATCCGGTGTTTCAGGCTTCCTGAAGCCTGCTGTGTTTGCCCAGCTCCTTCTTGCAACCCAGCATTTAGAATCCTGAGTGCTTCCATTGCACGATCGCTATCTTCCAAATTGCCTTCCTGTGCTGCAACTGCCACGATTCCTCAGCCGTGGTCAGTGTCGGGTCTAAAAGACCTGTCCCCTTGCTGGCTTCCCTATATCTCCCACATTAAAAAGTTGTCATCCTCACATTTCACTTGTCAGCAACATGATGCATGAATCAGATATTTCCTTTTACTCTTTCATCTTTGCAGCACGTTAAGAATTAGTGTCTAATGACACAGAGGTGAAAAGTTAATGGAAATTTAATTGAAAAAACTACCATCCCAGCAGGAATTGAACCTGGTGGCCTCAGCACAGGAGGTAGATATTTCATCCACTAGGCTTCAGAGTTTGGTTTAGCATATAGGATATAGGTATCACTTTATGGTAAACAGATAATTCCCATATTTTCCCAGTATTACTTTGGTCAACAGAATGAAGAAAAGAGTGGATTCCAATTTAAATGTCAGGGCTGTCTACTTTAAGGATTCTGAACAGGGGAATTTTAATGAAAATAGGATTTAATTTCCTGTAAATGTTTGAGTTCTTCAACCCTAATATATAGAAATAATGAATATTTATACATGTGAAACACATCTTAGCAGCATTTAGTTAGACATACCCAAAGGAACTCCGGGAGAATTTTTTCAGGTACAATGAGTTACACCTCAGATTTTTCTAGAGAAAATTACGTTACCTAAATACTTTCGTTCCTTTCTTTCACATGGTTCACCAGAAGCCTAAGTCATATGGAGAAACGTATACAAGGTATACAGTTACGATGATTCAACAGAGTAGAAGCCTGCAGGAATTTAGACCATAGGGCTGTCATTATATGTTTTTATTTTAAAAATAAATTAAGCTTAACCAATGTCTTATATCCAGATTAGCCTGGAGTTTTCACTCAATCTGCAATACTTAAGATAGATGAGGTTTCCTGAGCAAAGTGGGAATCTTCCAGTGTTCCAGAACATGGCAAGGCTGGAAGGGATTATTTACTTTCAACCCTGTGTTTGCTCTCAGTACTTCGCTATTTACTTGTGCCTAGGTAAGTGGCCATATGCATTGCAACATGTAATTTTAACTACATTAACTCTCAAATCATTAAAAAAAAAAAAAACGGTAAAAGTCACAGAGGCCAGGTGCGGTGGCTCAAGCCTGTAATCCCAGCACTTTGGGAGGCTGAGGCAGGCAGATCAGCTGAGGTCAGGAGTTCAAGACCAACCTGGCCAACATGGTGAAACCCCGTCTCTATTAAACATACAAAAAAAACTTAGTTGGGTGTGGTGGTGGGCACCTGTAATTCCAGCTACTTGGGAGGCTGAGGCAGGAGAATAGCTTGAACTTGGGAGGTGGAGGTTTCAGTGAGCCAAGATCACGCCATGCACTCCAGCCCGAGCAACAAGAGTGAAACTCCGTCTCAAAAAAAAAAAAAAAAAAGATTCATAGAAAGAAACCATAGGTCCAAAATACTGCAAGTACTACAAACCCCAGCAAACAATGAGAAAATGACAAGACCAACACTTCTCTCACACTCAAGACAAACTCTTTATCGCTCATGTTAAAAAGGGAAGAAAAGATAAAAAAAACACTGAAGATTTTACTTGCCAAATGTCAGCCAATAAAAAAACCCTCTAATTAAAAAAAAAAACTTATATAAAATTAGCCAGGTATGATGGCATATGCCTGTAATCCCATCTACTCGGGAGGCTGAGGCATGAGAATCCTTTGAACCCAGGAGGCAGACGTTGTAGTGAGCTGAGATCGCATCACTGCACTCCAGACTGGGCAACAGAGCAAGATCCTGTCTCAAAAAATAAATAAATAAATAAACGTATTTAAAATAAGGACTTATACTCACAATAGTTAATAATGAACCTTGCATTAAGTATCTATTGTGACCTGAGATATAAACTAGTGATGGTATGAAATCATCAATTAGCAAGACATCAAAAGAGAAGCATACAGAACTTGAAAGCAATCACCTACAATGTTTCTATGCTTAAAGTCATGTGATATCCAATCAAGGATTTACAAAACTTTACTAAGCTTAATGATACATACAAATGGCTTTTTGAATTGTTAATAAATAAAAATTACGTTTCTAAAATATTTTTATTTTATCTTCATTCATTATATTAAGACAATATGCTAAAAAAAAGTCCTAAGATATTGGATCAAAACAGTTTCTAGGTTTCTTCTCTATGGAGGATGTAGTAGCAGAAATCTTTTTTCAGGAATCTGAGTCTTTTAATTTTTCCTAATGACTTTTCTAAGAACTTGGTACTGGCTGGGAGCAGTGGCTCACGCCTGTAATCCCAGCACTTTGGGAGGCAGAGGCGGACGGATCACTTAAGGTCAGGAGTTTGAGACCAGCCTGGCCAACATAGTGAAACCCTGTCTCTACTAAAAATACAAAAATTAGCTGGACGTGGTGGTGTGCATCTGTAGTCCCAGCTACTAGGGAGGCTGAGGCACGAGAATCTCTTGAACCTGGGAGGCGCAGGTTGCAGTGAACTGAGATCACACCACTGCACTCCAGCCTGGGCAACAGAGTGAGACTCCATCTCAAAAACAAACAAACAAACAAAAAAAACCTCAGCACTACATTTGCTATTCACGCCTTTAGATCTATATATAAATCCCTTGCCTTTCTTGATAGCCCATCCATTTGGCTTAGCAGTTAATAATATATCTAGAATCAAGCAGACCTGTGTGGAATCTCTGCTCTACCATTTGCTAGCTGGATGACTTTGGAAAGTTATAATCTTTCTGAACTTCAGTTTCCTCATTCGCAAAATAGAAATAACAATACCCATCTATAGAACAAAACAAAGCATGTAAAGCACTTGGCACAGTGCTCAGGTATGTGATAGGAGCCCACTAAATGTCAGCTATGATTGCTATTGCTATTATTATAATTATTATTGTCATTCACCTTCAGGTAGTCAGCTTTCCAGCTCCACTGAAGCCCTCACTGTCTCCTTAACTGCTTTCGATCACTCATCCTGAACACCTTTCTCTCAGCTATACATGGTCAAATACTATCTGTGCTTTCCTGTCCATCTTATTATTTATTTACTTATTTATTTATTTAGACAGGGTCTTGCTCTGTCACCCAGGCTGGAATGCAGTGGCACGATCTTGGTTCACTGCAGCCTTGACTTCCTGGGCTCAAGCTATCCTCCCACCTCTGCCTCCCAAGTAACTGGGGCTACAGGCACACGCCACCACACCCAGCTAATTTTGTTTATTTTTTGTAGAGTCGATGTCTCACTATGTTCCCCAGGCTGGTCTTGAACTCCTGGACTCAAGTAATCCTCCTGCCTCAGCCTCCCAAAGTGCTGAGATTACACATGTGAGCCACTGTACCCGGACCTGTCCTCTTGGCTCACTGCAACCTCTGCCTCCTGGGTTCAAGCAATTCTCCCACTTCAGCCTCCCAAGTAACTGGGACTACAGGCATACGCCACCATGCCCGATTAATTTTTGTATTTTTGTAGAGATGGGGTTTCACCGTGTTGCCCAGGGTGGTCTCGAACTCCTAAGCTCAGGCAATCCACCGGCCTCAGCCTCCTAAAGTGCTAGAATTACAGGAGTGAGCCAGCGTTCCCAGCCCCTGTACATTTTAAATACTACCTGCCCTATTACGTCTTCTCTAATACTGCCAAGCCAGAAGCAACTTTCTCCTCCACATGCAAATAACACTTTATTTGCATACTTTCTGTGGAGCTTATTGCTTTCTCTTTTGTATATAACATATGCAACATACATATGAATCATTGGCCTATAGGCTGTACTCCTTCCTAGAGAGTTTCCTGAGGATGTGGGTCATTTTCTATTCATATGTGTCCTTTCCAAAGTGTTCAGAATACAGCCTTGCCCTTTGTGACAATCAATAAATATGAGTTGAATTAATTAATTAATATTTCTGTCCACTCAGTGCAAAACGTTTGCTCAAAGGCAAAGGACGGGCAATGAGGAGGGTCATGGGGTAATTAATATCTCAATCTTCGTGTCCCCAATCCCTATCACATGTTACAGTAAATAAAGTGATATGACGTTTACCTAGACATAAGAGTGAAACTTCCTTTCCTTTTCCCTCCCTGACATTAACTTGGTAATCTTGAGGAAGTCATTACCCATTCTAGGCAGCAGCAACCTCATGGATGAAAATAGGAAGTTGGGTCAAATATCTAAGGACTCTTCTGTTTGTAAAATCCAGTATCTCATACATCAGACAATGTCTTACTCCCTGATATGGTTTGGATGTTTGTCCCCTCCAAATCTCAAGTTGAAATGTGACCTCCAATGTGGGAGGTAGGGCCTGGTGGGAGGTATTGAATCATGGGGGCAGATTGCTTATGAATGGCTTCGTGCCATACCCTTGGTGATGAGTGAGTTCTCACTCTGAGTTCACACGAGAATTGATTATTTAAAAGAGTGTGGCACCCCCCTCCTCTTGCTCCCACTCCCATCACATGACGCATCTGCTCCTTTTTACCTTCCGCCATGATTGAAAGCCTCCTGAGGCCTCACTAGAAGTCAGGCAGATGCCAGCACAATGCTTCCAGTACAGTCTGCAGAACCATGAGCCAATTAAAACTCTTTTATTTATAAGCTACTCAGTTTCAGGTATTCCTTTACAGCGACGCAAAATGGACTCGCACACACGCACAGAGACAAAAGTTTGTAGGAGGGAGCTGAAGCATCAAAGCCACTGAGAGAACAAGTGGGATCCAAGCATCAAAGTTGAGTCCAGGAAACAATAGAAGGATGTACATGAGGAGCAAAGGTTGGTTAAATGTGAGGTCAGACCTAGGGGAAAATCCATCAGGCCAAGAACAAGATCCACAATGGAGGCTGGAACATGAATGGGCATTAGTCAGGGTCTGGCAAAAACAAACAGCAACAACAAAACATAGTCCACATCAGCTAGCTCAACCAAGAAAATTTAATATGGGGCTCTTGCAGCAAAGGTATCAAAAAAAGATAAGTGTGTGAGGTAATGCATACGTTAATTAGCTTGATTTAGCCATTCCACAATGCATACAAATATTAAAACATTATGTTGTATGCCATAAATACATATGATTTTTATTTGTCAATTTTAATTTTTTAAACACACACAAAACCCAAATGAGATTGTAAGGCAGCCCATAGATTGACAATGTCAACAAGTCACAACCCCTTCTAGGACTGAGGAAATAAAGGCAGGAGGTGATGTTACCCACGCCCACATCTGGGCTGGTCCAGCAGGAGGGATTGTTCCATAACAGCTAGAACAGATGAAACTCAGCTACCCACAAATACACTCTCCCAAGCAGGAAACAAGACGGATAAACACCTTGGCTTCTCCCATTCTCCTACCTTCCTACGACTCTCATGGCCAAACCCAGCTGTAAAACCCCTGGCAAGATCGTTTGGAAATAGGGTCTACAGGGGTTAGCTTCATGAAGTAAAAAACAGCAGGGGAAATCAGAAAAAGCTCAGAGAGAAAATAAACAACTAACCAACCCAGATGGTGTTGGTGGTAGCTTCAGAGAGGATTTTTTTCCAGAATGGGATTTTTTTTTTTTTTTTTTTGAGACAAAGTCTCACTTTGACGCCCCGGCTGGAGTGCAGTGGGACAATCTTGCCTCACTGCAACCTCTGCCTCCCAGGTTCCAGCAATTCTCCTGCCTCAGCCTCCCAAGTAGCTGGAATTACAGACATGTGCCACCACGCCAGGCTAATTTTTGTATTTTCAGTAGAGATGGGGTTTCACCATGTTGGCCAAGCTGGTCTCGAACTCCTGACCTCATGTGATCCACCGGCCTCAGCCTCCCAAAGTGCTGGGATTACAGGCGTAAGCCACCACACGGGGCCTACTGGTCTGGTACTTCTTTGAAGTTCCCGCCCCCAGCTGCTGCCATCACCCCTTGCTGTAAAGTATGGATGCCTTGGGGGTAACTAAGAAGAGATGTGCTGACAAATGGCCTGGCCTGATAAAATGGGGTTTAGATGTAAAGACTCTGTTATATATACTCAGTTGTGTAAATTCAAGAATTCTCCCCAAGATGCTTTTTAATGTGTTAAACTTACTTGTAACTCATGCTTTTCTGGCTTAGTGCATCCCAGACTAGAATATTAGCCTTGTTTTTCCAAAAGGACATTGATCTCATTGGCTTACCACGTAAACTATTAATTTAGCTTTAACAGTAAACCCATATTCCAAAAGAAACATAAAGTCCAACAGTGTGTTTTCCTGCTGAGTACTGAAAAACAAGCTTCCTTTTTTCTTTTCCTTTTCTTATATTTCACAACGACATTCATTGACTTACAGCTGTCATTTGTGAAACATACAGTAAAATGACACCACATGCATATTTAACTTACACAAATTTAACTATGTCTATTGCAGAGAGAAAAATAGAAGCACACAGGGTCAGCATAAGGAGAGAGAGGCGAGGGAAGAAATTTCCCAGTTATGTGGCGATTCTACCAACCATTTCACTTAGTGGGCAAATGTACCGGAGTGAGCAGGAGATGTGAGATGTGAATCTATCCTGCCCTGAATCAATTTTTGTTCCTGCTTATCTCTCAGAGCCTCTTGTCAAGATACTAATGTTTAAGGATATGGCACTGGAAAATTACATACTCCTTACATAGTCTTGACTATGGTATGTTTTTGTGTATAACAATAGAGTAAACTATGCAAGCTGCACAAAATGGGCAAATTAAGACTTCTCAAGAGTGAATTTTAAAAAATATAATAGATTCTCACCTTCCATGCTGACTTTAGAAACTAAACCTCCCATAGTGTCATTCCAGTGCATATACACTAGGATTGAAAATTCAACTAAGAGGTTGGCAATGGGGCAGGACAGGGAAAAAAGAGCTTCACAGTCTTCCAAGACAAAAGTATTAGCCTTAGCTTTAAAGAGCGAGAGAGAAAGAGAGAGCAAGAGACAGACAGAGAGAGTACACTGCTGAAAATTAGTATAGGTGTAGAATTTATCCTCATAGGCTATCCCCAGAATGGTACTGCTTCGAGATTTGTCATATGACTCAACCAGTTACTTCCTTTTCCTGTGCCTCAGTCGTCTCTCTTGTAAAATGGGAGCATAATATCTGCCTCTTATTTATCATCCCAAAAGAATATATAGTGATTCGATATAATTAGTAGGTGATCCATTCTCTAATGCTGAAGTGATTAACCTTCTAGAGAATCCAAGAAGACAGCCACTCTTTCTTTTTCAAGATGGAGTCTTGCTCTGTCACCCAGGCTGGAGTGCCGTGCTGCGATCTTGGCTCACTGCAACCTCTGTCTCCTGAGCTCAAGCGGTTCTCCTGCCTCAGCCTCCCTAGTAGCTGGGATTACAGACACGTGCCACCACACCTAGCTAATTTTTGTATTTTTAAGAGAGACAGGGTTTCACCATGTTGGTCAGGCTGGTCTCAAACCATGGTCTGCCTGCCTCAGCCTCCCAAAGTGCTGGGATTACAGGCGTGAGACACCATGCCCGGCCCCTGAATTTTTGATTGAAATAACCCATCCTGGGTCTATTCATGTCAAAGATGGCCAAACCTGGAGGTGTTGGAACAATTACAATAGTATGACGGTCACTTTGAACAACAATGACAAAATCATCGTGATACTCTTAATCTAATATCTTAGGAGAAAAAAATTTCCCAAGCTTAATCCAAATCTAAAAGGCTTCATTTGATCTGCATCAGCTTTCTAATCTGAATTGTGTCATAATCCAAATACATAAACAAACAACCTAACTGGGAAAATCTCATGTGAGCTCCCACAGTCTGAAAAGCTGCCATCACTAATAAGCATTACTGCACTCACTCTCCCTAAACTCTCCACCCCCTGCTGCGCTCCACAGTGCAGCTCTCTCTAACATGCCAGGTCAATGCTGAGAAGGAACTTAAACCACAAAGGACCAAAAAGCAAATATTTTTGCCCAGAGCTAATGTAGCAAATTACATGCAAGACCTAAACTCCAAGAACCTTTTAAATGGCACGAGCCTACACAAACACATGGTATCCAGTTTGCCAAGGGTTGAAAACTAAATTAAATCTCAGTCAAGTTCTACTGGCAATTTATAGAACAGTTAAAAGACCAGGGATCTGGTCTTGGCAGGGCCGCTGATGTACATGGTCTTCCAGGTAAGTAATTTCTCTCATTGGGCTTCTGTTTGCTTGTCTATGATGCCAACATTCTGCTCTGAGTGCAGAGGAATCGTGAGAGTGCAGCAGGGTGCTCAGAGCTCCATGCAAGACAGGTGTCTATGCACCACCAGAATTTCATCCAGAATGTCTTCTTTCAAGTGCTCAGTTACCCTAACTGGTCTGCCCTGTATGACTGTGCAGTCCATAAACTGCAAAAGGGCACAAGTAGGATCTGAAGCCAAGTCCTCTTTCAGCCTTGAGCAGAGCCACATCCGACTGGAGGGAGCTGCCTCTTCTTCACATGTGGGTGCTATCTGCCCTCCTTGCCCAGAAGGTTCATCAACTCTGAAGAGGCAACGTTTTCGAATTCCCTTATAGATACCAAATGATGACCTGAGCCTTAGCCAGGAACGAAGCAACTGTCAGAATTGATGTCATTTGCAAAATGCCAGATGAGAGAAATGTTTGCAAACAGAGCTGCTTTGGAGAGAATCATAGCCAGGATGAACATTTGTGGTCAGAAGCAGGAAGCAGGCAGACATATTGGATTGAGAGCTGCCTTTGCACCCCAGCTACATTACCTCACATTTGACTGGCGTCTCCATTCCCTCCTGCCTCTTTCCTTGTGGCTGCATTCCCAAGAAGCAATGAAGAAGAAACTGAGGAAGCTTATTTAGAGAAAATAAGTGCAGTAGGGAAACTGGCCATGGCAGTGTTGCATTAAGAAGCCTTGGACTTAATCAACTGCATCTGCCTTTGTTTTGCTCACACACTCAGTGGACACAAGATAGCAGTGGCGCTTACTTTTTGAAAACTTGAAGGAAAATGTGGTTTTTTTTTTTAAGTCAACGTGTGCCATCAGTTCTGCATCATTTTCATTTCTGACCTTCCTTATGCTTAGATTTCAAGCAGTATTTCAACCAGGCATTTTTATCCTTGTCTATCAGTAGGGAGATGAGACACTGTCAATGACTGATCACACACTTTCACGGATCCTGTGGCTTCAAACGTCACCCTGAAAAACCATGCTAGTAGACTATCCCCCACTGCCTGGGAAGACCTGCAGGAAGCTGGCCACCAAGAGAAGGCTTGGTGGCCGAATCCAAATTCAAGTGCAGAAGGCTGGCAACACAAAGCCCTCAATGCAGATAGTACATGCTGGCCAGACAGAAACAGGCATCCCAACCAACATTCATGGCTACTGACCAACTACTTTTTGAAATTTCCATGGATTCTGAATGTTTCTGAGTTGGGGAGGGTGAGGAGGATGTGGAAGAGACAAAGGGAGTATATTCCTCACTCCCTGACATAAACCATTACCAGAAAATTAGCGTTTGGAATTATACCTCTGACAATGAGTCATTTTTGTTATCTTTACTCTTTTCTGTACTTTTCCTAATATTCTACAAGCACTGAGTGGGTTCTAATAAACAGGAAGAACGGAAAAGTATGTCTTGTTATCCAAACTTAGTTGATTCCTAAGTTCTGATGGTGAGTGTTTGGGCAATGGGTTTGGAGAGGAAAAAATCTATTTGGCTCCTGAGTTTCAGAAAACAAAAATTGAAATTTCAGAGAGTGCTGAGTTTATCTGAATCCACTTGCCTCCTGAGTTCTGAGGGAAAGACTTTGGATGGCAAGAGGTCAAATAGCAAGAGATGCCTATATCGAACTTTTAATAAATAACCCTTTTCCTCCCCTTCCTACATAGAAGCACCAAAATTATACCTCAGTAAACAGTTTTGCAACATCCGTGTCTGGCAAAATGTATACCAAAGAACTTTTACATGCCAAAACTTAACATTCATTTTGGTTGCTTTTTAAAGTCAGGAAGTCTCCAGGGTCCCTCATAGAAGCAAAGAAATGGGGGACAACCCAGATAAGGCAAGTTTCTTTGTCAAATTCACACAATGGAAAGGCTTAAATTAAGATTATTTTTTAAGTAAACCTGTGTTCTTTCAAAGACTCTGCCAGTGAAGTAAGGCCAAAAGATTCAAGCAAATATGAAGCATGACTTCTCGGCCTCAGCCCACAAAGTCTTTCCTTGTGTTTTAGACAAATTAAATTAGAGAAAACAAAGTCCTGGCCAGACCTCTATGCCCTATGCCAAGGAATTGGAACTTGTCAAGAAACTAGGAACTTGAACTTCACCCTACATACAATACTAAAGAAGAAATATCATGGCTGTCAAATGAACAAAGTGTTGCTAATACACCTCAAGAAAAGATGTAACCAGAGAAGGAAAATGTTGTATATAAAAAGTGAAAGGTGAGATCAGGCCTCTTGGAGAATTTTTTTTTCCTTTAATATCTTCCAAATATATCTGAACTTGTTTCCTACTTGGACTCATTTAATTTTCCCTGAGGTACTTCACAGATGTGAGTTGTGCTTGGGAACACGACTCAGAGACTGCGTGGCTTTGACACAGGCATCAGGCGTGTGCAGCTCCCCCGCAGTTTCCCACAGCTTCACCGTCATCCACTCTCATGTCCCTTCAGAGTGCTGCCCACTTCCCGCCCAGCAAAGGACTGCATTACTCAGCACACAGCGACCCCTGACTCAGTCGATGTGGGAGGAGATCGTCATCAAGGCTGATGTGAGTCTAAGAAACATCCTGACTGGGCTAAGACCATCGGGACTTGCCAAGTGGCCCCAACTCATGGGGTTCATTCCTTCTTCTCTTATTGTGTTTAAAAGTGGTATAATTAGCAACTTGTTGAAAATGCTGGCTTACTTCCAGTTACCAGGGCTCAGCACGCCATACTCCCAATCATTGGTCCAAGCAGACATGTTTACTAAGTGAGTGGGGGATGAGAAAAAGAAAGGACAGATGTGAGGGAAATAGACAGAGCTGAATAGCACCTCACAATGAAATACACGAACTCCTGGGAAATTCTCATTTTAACACAACTGTAGTTCCCATGTGTTGGAACCTAATGTTTACCTTCACAACGGCTCCATCAGAAAGGCACTGTCATCAGATGAGAAAACCAAGGGTGAAAGATTAGGTAATTTGCCCAAGGTCTCTTTAGTATCTCCCAAATATATCTGCACTTGTTTCCTACTTGGACTCATTTAATGAGTTAGGAAAAAATGAGGGAGCTGAGTTTCCAAACAAAGCCTAATCCCTGTTCTTTTGACCTCTATAAAATCGATCAGAATATTAACCAAAGGGTGTTTAATAATATGAGTTTGGATAGAGAACAAAGAAAACCCAGAGGTACTTGGAAAATGGTTTGTTCCAAGATCTTCTAAGTTAGCTATCTCATCATTGTCATGTTATTCTTGCTACTGCTGACAACCTAGCTTCCTGTATATAAAGAAGTATCAAAGAAAGTACTTAATATTCTGCTTTCTTCTCAAATACTCTCCTTCCAACTTCCCTTATTTCTTTTCCTCAGCTCATTTCTGTGTTGGCCAATCAAGGTCTTCCCAGGACTTCATCAGCACGAGACCAGCTCCACCTCCACACCTAACACAGCAGCTCTCCTCCAATTTCCCAAGAATCCTCTCTGAAGTCTGGCAGACCTTGTATTCAGCTGTATAAATGCTGCCTTCATCAGCAACCAAGACTTCATTTTCCCAGGCCCTCTTTGAGCCAGCCCCACCTACACCCACTCCTGACTGCTTGAATTACAAACACACCTAGAGAAGGGCTTGTGACCCCTAGACCTGGCCCACCAGTGGCTTCTGCCATCCAAATACGGCTTGGCCCTGACAGATACTTAGTAACCTGATATTTGTCCTTCATCCACTCCCTGACTCCTTCCCCAGAACAACAGTTAAAGACCTTCTCACCTTGTCTTCAGCCCCAGTCCTGGTTGAATACCCTTCTCCTCCTTTACCGAATAGCCAGAGCCCTTCTAGAGTAAACTTTGCTCTGAGGCCCCCTTTATCTGCATGCATCCCTTTCTCCTGCCTCTCCCCCTTCCTCTCCCTTGTCTTAAGACCTATTCCCCCTCAACACTCCTCTACAAATCCCGTCCTGGGTGTTTCCTTCCTCTGCTGAGGTCCTGAAGCACTTCTTATTTGTAACCTTCATTTGGCTTTGAGGGTACATTGCCAAATATCCCTTATCTTTTTTTTTCCTTTTCTTCTTTCATATTTTAAATTGCACAAACAACAGTCTGGCTCATCTCTTTCTATGCACATATCCTGTCTACCCAACCCAATTGGGTGTCCTCCAATGCTTTGTCCTTCCCATCTGCTCATCTCCCTCCTAATGACTCCCTTGGAGAGAGCTCATCCACTTGCAGAGCACCATGGACGCTACACAGATTCTTGCCACCAAACCTTGTTCAAGCCCCCCTGGCCTTACTGGCCTTTCTCCTTCTCCCAATTAATCGAAATCTGCACTCTTTCCTCAAGGCCACTTCACATTCCAATCAAGCCTTCTCCAACAAACACAGATCCACAACTACCTGTTTCTCCTCTGACTTTCTATAGATATTTTAATGCTTATAATGCTTATATATAGTCTTGTTTTATTGGACCTCCTTTTGGACTGTAAATACAGTGAGAGTTTCCTGAGGACAACAACCAAGGCTTCAGCATTGTGTTTCCCTAACATGATGCTAGGTATTTTGAGGGTGCTTATTCATTATGTGCTATCTATAATACATGCAAAAAATAAAGCATAATTCAGACTTTTAGTTTCAAATATGGCACAGTAAACTAAGGCCCTAGTAGCTCTAAACTGAGCAAAGTCTGGAGCTAAAACTGAGCAAAAAATCTAAACCCTTGGAGCGAAGGATTTTGTGTATTTAAGAATCTCCTTTCAGCCGGGCACGGTGGCTCACACCTGTAATCCCAGCACTTTGCGAGGCTGAGGCAGGCGGATCATGAGGTCAGGAGTTCGAGACCAGCCTGGCCAACATAGTGAAACCCCACCTCTACTAAAAATACAAAAAATTAGCCAGGCATGGTGGCACGTGCTTGTAGCCCCAGCTACTTGGGAGGCTGAGGCAGGAGAATCACTTGAACCTGGGAGGTGGAGGTTGCAGTGAGCCAAGATCGCGCCACTGCACTCCAGCTTGGGCGACAGAGCAAGACTTCATCTCAAAAGAAAAAAGAATCTCCTTTCACAGAGCACCAAGTTCAGTGACAGTGCAGACAGCACCCAATTCACAGGGTTGTCTTATCTGAGAGCAGAAACGCAACACCTTGAAAGAGCCTGTCTGGATCAAGAATTCAGCCCTCATTTTCCTAAGTGGAAAGTCACATGTGGCCAAGCAAAGCTGACCCGATGAAAGCCAGCGTGTTCAGCCTCCTTTCAAATCAGCAGCCATAATTGCTACTCGCATTTAACATGGCACAATCACACCTGTGTTCTGGGGCCAAGAACACTGGCCAGCTCACCACCTTCTGAAACTCGGGTGGCTGAGATTCAAGGCCAACAAGACTGAACAGATGAGTCGCAGCAGTGGGAACCCAACAGCTGCCACTGTAATTCAGGGAGCTTACCCACAATCCGGCAGGGCAGGGTGGAACCTGTCATCCCCAAGAATTAGGGACAATTCAACCTGCAACCCTCAGAAGTTAGGTCTCCAGTAACTGCTACTGTTAAGAAATTCCTCTCTTACCTCTTCCTGGTTTGCAAATGTTGCTAGCCCTCTTGGATTAGCGAGCTAGGCCCCGTCTTGGAGGCGAGGTGTGGCACTTCACCCAGCAGACACTCCCTCACAGACAGTCCCCACACAGATGACAACAAAAAGCCAACAGCCAACGGTCCCAAGCTCTTCCATTATGATTGAAGCTCACGGGAGCTCGGCATCACTTAAAATGTTCTGTAAAGTTCTCAGGATGGTATTTAATAAGGCCAATTCAATGTCAGTTCAAAAGCCATTCGGGGTGGAAATGGAGGGTCAAGTTGAGATGCCATAAACTCAGTAGCTTCCAAATTTTATTACAGGTTTTTTCAGATCTAACAATAGCAATTTGGAGAAGGGAGAGAAAAGACATTACTCAGTCTTCAAAAGTACACCCCAAACTCATGCAAACTGTGGGCTGACACTGCCATCTGCTCTCCCTGACGTGTGGTGTGGAAAGTATGATTACCATTTTCCTCTAAGGCCAGCGTCCTCTTTAGGATTCCCCCTCTAGCACCGGGCCTAGGACAGTCTTAATACTGACAATCCAGAACTTCAATTTTACTATTCACTCAACAAATACTTTTCTAGCATTTATATGTACTAGATACTGTTATAAAGTCTGGGATGTAGCAATCACTAAAGTAGGAAAGGTTCTGCCTTGTTGGGGTGTTTATCTTCTAGTTAGGGGGACACAGTAATTAACAAATAATCTATGAATAAATAGACTATCAGATGGCGATAGGTGCTATGGAAAAAACAAGGCAGATTAAGAAGGACAGAAATCATCCAGGCAGGGGTGGGGGTGGGGGGTGGGTGGGGGATGTGGATTATGTGGCGCAGTCAGGGAAGGTCTCACTGAAGAGGTAACATCTCAGGAAGACCCAAGCAGGTGAAAGAGAGGCCATGTAGAATTGTAGGGCAGGGTTTTTCAGGCAAAGGGATCAGAAAGGGCCAAGATTGTGAGGCAGGAGAGGGACTGGTGTGTTTACAGAACAGCAAGGGGCCAAAAAGAGTGAGGAATGACGGTGACAGCGGAAGGAGCTAAGACAGGAGAGGTGGCCAGAAGCCAGATCACTTGCAACCTTGCAAACCATTTTAAGGACTTCACCTTTAACTCAGCACATTACTCAGGGCCTAACCAGGAGACAGAAGCCACACCAGTTATTTTAACAGAGCTAATTTAATATAAAGAATAATTTTCTAGGAATAAAGTCTTAACCAGGTAACTGAAAGAGTAAAAAGACAACTCTAAGGTGTGTTTGGTATAACAAGTTCAGGAAGCTCCACCCCTGGGGCTGGCAGAAGAAAAAGAGGGGTGTTGGATTATTAAAATTTAGAAGCTTAGAAAACAGTCCCATGTGGCTGGAACCCAAACCTCAAAGACGGGGCAATGGCAGCCAGTGCTGTGGCCCTAAAAAGGCACAATGAGGCTGGTTCTTGAGTGTAGGAAAAATTGCAACGTAGATTGAACAGCTGCTACAGGAAGAAACTGCTGCTGCCAAGGTGAAGCAGCAGTACTGGGGTGCTACACACAGGAGCCACAGGCAGACAGGATACCCATGGGAAAGGGTAAGAGCCTCTCTAGCACCCCCTACTGGCTGAGCCCAACAAGGAGCCCAACAAAGGAGAAATGCAGTGTTCAGCGGCCCAGCATAGAATCAAGTACTGAAGTAAGGCTTTGGAGCTGAAAGATGATAACTTACTAACTGGAACTCTCTGAATGAGATAAGATTTTGAGCAAGGAAGTGACAAAAGCTGACTCACTCTGACATCTGTGTTGAAAACAGACAGTAGAGGAGCAGTAATAGTGGAGGAGGGAAGGAGTGGATGGATTCTGAATACAGGCATCCCACTGGATTTGCTGATGGTGTCCATGTGGGCTGTGAAAGAGAGGAGTCAAGGGTGACTCCTTCATCTAGGCCTGAGTAACTGAATGGAGACAAATTTACTGAGGGAGCAGGGAGAGTAAGGGGGCAAGAACAAGCTTGTTAGGTCAGCTTAGGTGTGAGGTGCCTGTTATAAATTCAACTGAGGGGCTGGGCGCCTGTAATCCCAGCACTTTGGGAGGCTGAGGCGGGGGATCACCTGAAGTCAGGAGTTCAAGTCCAGCCTGGCCAACATGGCAAAACCCCACCTCTATTAAAAATACAAAAATTATCCGGGTGTGGCGGCAGACACCTGTAGTCCCAGCTACTCGGGAGGCTGAGGTGGAAGAATTGCTTGAGCCCAGGAGGCAGAGGTTGCAGTGAGCCAAGATCGTGCCACTACACTCCAGCCTGGGTGACAGAGTGGGACTCCATCTCAAAAAAAAGAAAGAAAGAAATTCAACTGACAATGATAGCAGGCAGTTGCATCCCCAAGCCTGGGGAGGGTTTAAGTTAGAGATATAAATTTGAGGCTCACCCATCATATAGATGGATTTTAAAGCCACATGATTGAATGAGATCATGCGTGTCATCTCAACGTCACTTAGAATACGACATGGCTAAGAATCAGCTCTGTAATCAGAATGATGTCAATTTGAATCCAAACTCTATCGTCACTGGATTTTCTCAGATGTTCTAAGCTCTGATTCCCTCATGTGTAGCCTCAAGATGATACTAATCATGTTGACTACACTGATCTTATGTAAGGATTAGATTCAGTAACGTAAGGAAAGCCCTTACACCAGTGCCTGATATCAACTCTTATAAATAAGAGTTATTATCATTATCATAGTTTTATGATATTATTAGTAGTCAAAGATAGCCAGAGCCTAGAAAATTAGGCTTCTAAGACCCAAAAGCAAAGAGACCTGAATTGTACTAAAAAGACAACTTATTAATTGTAGGAGAAGATACAGTGGCATCTTATGTGAAATAGGTATATAAACCATGACTTTGAATTACTGTGGCTTTCCTTTTACTGATACATTTATTCGGAGTACTCAAATTTTTTTTTTTTTTTTTTTTGGTAGAGATAGGGTCTCGCTATATTGACCAGGCTGGTCTTGAACTCCTGGCCTCAGTGTCCCAAAGTGCTGGGATTCAGGTATGAGCCCCATTCCCTACCTCAAATGGTTTTTAATCAGGCCAATTCTCCCGACCTGTAACAGAGCCTGCCCTAGCTCTCAGAATTCTGCTGCAGAATGGGCTAGCAGTCAAGTTTGTTCTTCTCCATGAGAAGGCTTAGCACCTGGGGATTTGAGAGGTAAGCTTGATGTACATGAGGACTGTTCCTCTGGTTTGTGAATAACCAGCCAGGGAGTAAAAAAAGATGCCAGACAACCATCACAAAGCAAAGAAGGAAGGGAAAGACAGATCCACAAAATGATTCTAAAGGAACATTATTAGCAAATCCTTTAAAATACCAAAACTGAGTGTGCAGGGCAAGACCAAGATAGAAACAGAATGCTTGCCTGGGGACGAACTATGGAGACATCAGTGTGTGCCTGTCATGAGTGAGCTGCTGATGAGTCAGGAATGAGCACAGCCCCAGGGTGACTCCAAGACCCTGTGCACCCGTCACCACTCAATCCTAGTTGGCCTGGGAACAGAGCCCCATCCTCCATTAATTGTTCACCTCTCATTAAGCATTTCTGCATCAGGCAGCCATTCCTTTCCAAGAGCTCAATTGCAGGGTTGTATAAGGTTCTCTTGTATTTCTGGCCGGAGAACTGAGACCAGCTGCCTGTCCAGGGCGCTCCCTTCCTAGGGGGTAGGTCACTCCAGGAAACCAAACAGCAGATTACAAAGCCTAGAAAACACAGCAGGGAAGTAGAAGAGGCTGGATGTCCTCCCAGGCTGCTCTCAACTATAGAGAGCAGAAAATTCTCTGCTTCCTGAACCCCGAGTGTGAAATCAAATCTCCCCGTCCCCAGGTTGGTGTGAAGGACCTTTCAGCCAAGTCTCTCCACAACCACCTTGTATGATATCAAAGCTCTTCCCATTGTTCTTCTGCTTCCAGAGCCTTCTCCCACACAAGTTCCCAACCCTTTCACCATGTGAAAAACTCCACTGTCCAAAGATTCTATTCCAAACAGCTGTTCCTGGATGCGAGGAGGGATCCATCTAGAACAGTGATTCTCAACCCTGGCTGCACTTTGCAGCCTCCAGGGGAGACTTTAAAAGTGCTGATGTCCAGTCTCCACCCCAGGCTCTCTGGGAATGTGGCTCAGGCACCAGTATTGTTTTTAAGTTCTTCAAGTGTTTTGACTGTGCAGCTGCATTTTAAAACTAATTGTTTTAGACTATAAATTCCCTTCAGTATACTAAAGCCATTGCCGACCCTCAGGGTTGTTTTTCTAAGAACACATGATATGACTGTCATCATGATAGTTGCTATAAGTTCCTTCCTCTCTCCCTCTCTCCGTTAAAAGATACACCTTAGACAAATTAAATTTAACTGAGTTTAATTGAGCAAATAATGATTCATGGACCAGGCAGCCCTTGAACCAGAATAGGTTCAGAGGGGCTCCAGCATAGCCACATGGTGGAAGACTTATGGACAGTAAAAGGAGAGTGATGGACAGGAAACAGAAGTGAAGTACAGAAACAGCTGGATTGGTCACAATCTGGTGTTTGCCTTACTTGAACAGGGCTTGAACAGTTGGCCCCTGTGATTGGCCAAAATTTGGTGATTGGCACAATAATAGATTACAGTCTGTTTACATGTCCAGGTGGGTTACCATTCACTGTGTACAGAGAAACCTTTGGGCTGAACTTAAAATGCGTAGGGAGATAGCTTTAGGGCTAAACTTAATTTAACTCCCTCCCTCCCTTCCTTCCTTCCTTCCTCCCCTCCTTCCTTCTTTCCTTCCTCTCTTCCTTCTTTTCTTCCTCCCTTCTTTTCTTCCCTGACAACAATGAAGAGGACAGATCACATCACTAGGCCTGAGCTCAGCATAATGGAAGCTAGGCCCCACCTAATATACTTCCATTAAAATCTAAACCACTACATGGCCCCTAAAAAAAAAGTCTCTAGAAGAGTGGAGGAGCTGGGAAAGGGCTCAAAGTTGATGAAAGACTCCAAGTGAGGGGGGGAAAAACCCTGCTGCAAAGGCGGATAGGAAAAGACAAGAGAATGCCTCCCCTCTTTGGAGAATTTTTCTGTCAAAATGCCTTTTTTAAAATTTTTATTTATTTATTTATTTATTTTAGTGTCTCTCATTCAGCTCTTTGGCTGGCCCATTGTCCAAGGCAACATCTTCCTATTATTCTATTTTCTGTCAGCTGGCTACTGCAATTGTAGAAGACATCGCATGTGAATGATCAGGCTTCACTTTTCTGCAAATGGTTGGTTCAAAATAAGCCACCGGAGGTGACCTGGTCATTGTACCCCTCCTAAAAAATGATACCGAGATGAACTTGAGAGCTTGCCAGCCTCTTTCCCTTCCCTGTGCCTCTGTTTCCCTACCTATAACACAGACATGGCAGATTTGGACATCCGAACACCACTGGGTGAAGATGAATGGTTCAAGTTTTAATCATCCTCGTTTGCAACATCTGAACATTTATCCACATATGTTTCCCAGCACTCACTTGCCATCCCCTCCCCCTCTTTTTTTATTCATTTCTGAAAGCTTCTATTATCAATCACTGCATGAGGTAAATTTTCAAATCAGCAGTCAGGGTTTTTAAGCTGCATGACTCCTATTATAGCCAAAAGGAGGCAGGTGACCAACACTGATGCAGTCTCGAAAAATCCCCTCTGCAGCCTCCTTACTTAGTGTTCGTTCATTCATTTTCAGGGCATGTATTGAGGCTGGGTTTAACAAAGCCTTCACCGAGGATCAGTCTACCTTTCACAGAGGGCCCAAGGGAACACGAAAGTGGAGACACTGATCTGGAAAAGAGAGAAAGGCAGGAGACTGGGTTTGGAGAGCATTTTTAGGCATTTTGTCATATTTTCCAGCCGGCTCCATTAGGGAGAATTGGGGTGTGTCAAAATTGGGTGTTTGGTTCTCTCTCCATCATTCTTGCTTCTCTTTTCCCTTTCATAGCAGTGTCCCTAAGGGACGCCTTGCACCCACTGGCAAAGCCATCCCTATACGAAAGTCCCCAACTCCACACTTCAGCAGCTCTGGAGCCCTCGGGCTCTGCTTGACTGTCCACTGTGGTGGCACCAGCTTGCTCTCCTCCACTCCGGTCTCCGAAGTTCTCATTTCATCCACATGTGTGTCTGACCCTGCTCTACACCTGGACACTGTGTTGTCTATGACCCCTATAGGTAAACAGGATCTCCCTGTCTGTTGGACATGTGGGTGATCTTGACACAAACACCCAATTCTAGGCCTCTGAACGTCCAAATTCTTTCTTGTAATTTCAGCCAATTGAAGGGCCTTACCCTCCCCTGATGCCCTCTGCTTCTGGATTCCACACCTTCACATACTGCTTCTGGGCTGTGTCCTATTGGCTCCCTACTGTATTCAACGTCACTGTCACAAAATAATTAACAAGTGCTACACAGAAGGGAACAAGAGGAAAGATTGACATCGTGCAGAAATTAAGAATCTATGGGCCAGGCACCATGGCTCATGCCTGTAGTCTCAGCGGAGGTGGGAGGATCACTTGAGCCCAGGAGTTCGAGACCTGTCTGGGCAACATAGTGAGATCAGGTCCTAAAAAATAATTAAAAATTAGTGAGCAAGGTGGTGCTCATCTGTAGTCCCAGCTACCCAGGAGGTTGAGGCAGGAAGATTGCTTGAGTTTGGGAGTTTGAGGCTGCAGTGAGCTGTGATCATACCACTGAACTCCAGCCTAGGTGACAGAGTGAGACTCCATCTCAAAAAAAAAAAAAAAAAAAAAAAAAGAAAAAAGAAAAAGGAAGGAAGGCAAGAAGGAAAGGAATAGAATCCACAATGCATATTCCCCAAGCCCTCCCAGCTATCCATGATCAGGAGGCTGTCTCTTTGTCTGCCTTCTCCAACCCTGCACCCAGTCTCTTTGCCTCTGCAGGACTTCCCCAGAAAGTTGAATCTTCTTCCCTTTATAGAGTGGACCAGTTCAGCTCAGACTTGTAGGCACACCTGCGCAGCACAGACCAATGTGTCTCCTTGACCATGGCCCACAGCCTTCCTCTGAGGAAAGGGCTCGCCGCAGGCAATGCCCTATTCAAAGGTCACCATCGGCTAACAGGGGTCTTGCCTCCCTCAACTCATCCAATGTTGAGGTACAGCAACTGAATCAACCAAGAGCGGGCCAGTGGCCTCTGACAAGTCAGGGCAAGAAAACTCTGCCTCGGAGGGGAACTCTAAACTGTGCAGCAACCATTCAAGGTCAATCAGATCCTCTCTCAGAAGCTGGATTGTGGGAGAGCCGGTCACAGTCTGCAGCAGCTGAAGCCGCCAGGACAGCAGCAAGTAGGCAGAAGGACTTCAAAAGAAGAGACAGAGAGCAGAAGCCATAAGGCCTAGAAAGCACAAGGAAGCAAAAGTCATGAGGTTGGGAACAACAAACAGGCAAGACAGCAACAGCAAGTGGCAGTCACGGCAAGGAAGAGACCGCACAAGGGGATTTGGAATGAAGGGAGCCACTGCTTTCGCACGAGGCCTTAGTTACTGAGCTGCAGACTCGGGGTTCTGTGCATGCTTATCTCCCTGTGCATGCATGCAGTGCACCCCCATTGTCTCTGGTCTAGAGACCTTCTCTGCCCCTCACAACCTCAAGCAGTGGGCTCTGGGCCCCTACTCTGTGCAAACTCTGCTGGCCTGTTTCACAGGACTCACCATGTCCCCCAAACTCCTTACCCTTTTGGGCAGAGATCTGTCTTACTCAGGTTCACATTCTCATGTTCACAGCTCCTCCCACACAGTCAACACTTAGAGTTTGACTTCCTTCCAGCCCAGCCCTCTACATGGTGCCTATGACTTTAACCTAATTGCCTGTATTTCCTCCCTGTATGAGAATAGATACCCAAATACAAGATTTCCAACCTATTCCCTCCAGATGACAAACAAGCTACAAGAGACAGTGTAGACTAGAAGAAAAACTGCCTGGACCTGTGGGAAGAAGGTGGAACAAGACCTTGCAGTAAAAACAAAAGCTGTCAGTTGATCTAATGGCGGTAGAGAATAGAAGGGTGGTTACCAGAGGCTGGGAAGGGTAGTGGGGAGTGGGGATGAAGAGAGACTGATTAATGAGTACAAACATACAGGTAGACAGAAGGAATAAGTTCTAGTGTTTGATGGCACAGTAGGGTGACTGTAGTTAATAATTGAGTGTATATTTCAAAATAGCTAGAAGATTTAGAATGTTCCCAACACAAGAAAATGATCAATGTTTGAGGTGAGGAATATCCCAATTACCTTGATTTGATCATTACACATTGTGTGCAACTATCAAATTATCAAATGTACCTCATCAATATGTACAATTAGTGTGTATCAATATAAAATATTTTTTAAAGCTGTGATTCCTGCCCCTACACCCCTGGGCAGCCATCCTGCCTTTGCAGCAATGAGGTAGAGAGCTGGGGAACTATCAGGTTCTCCTGTGTTCAGATAAAATGTAGAATGGTTGTGATTGAAAGGCCTCAAGTTTTCTAGTTCCATTTTGTTCTATTCCCCACAAAAAATAACTACAGGCTGGGCGCGGTGGCTCACACCTGTAATCCCAGCACTTTGAGAGGCCGAGGCGGGCAGATCACGAGGTCAGGAGATCGAGACCATCCTGGCTGACATAGTGAAAACCTGTCTCTACTAAAAATACAAAAAATTAGCTGGGCATGGTGGTGGGCGCCTGTAGTCCCAGCTACTTGGGAAGCCAAGGCAGGAGAATGGCGTGAACCCAGGAGGCATAACTTGCAGTGAGCCGAGATCGCACCAATGCACTCCAGCCTGGGTGACAGAGCAAGACTCTGTCTCAAAAAAAAAACAAAAAATAAAAAAAGCAAACAACTACAGAGGAGCTGTAGCTCTAAAACTCAGCAGGGCTGGGCATAGTGGCTCACGCCTGTAATCCCTGCACTTTGAGAGGTCCAGGCAGGCAGATCACTTCACGCCAAGAGTTTGAGACCAGCCTGGCCAACATGGTGAAACCCTGTCTCTACCAAAAATACAAAAATTAGTGAGGCATGGTGGGGCGCGCCTGTAGTCCCAGCTACTCAGGAAGCTGAGGCACGAGAATCACTTGAACCAGGAGGCAGAGGCTGCAGTGAGCCGAGATCATGCCACTGTACTCCAGCCTGGGCGAAGAACAAGACTGTCTCAAACAAAAAATTTAAAAATTATATATATATATATATATAAAACACAGATGGAGAGAAAGTAAATCAATGAAACTATGGAGCAAAGAAGAGAAAAATCTCAGCAAGCAGCTAGACTGACTCTTTCTGGTCAGTGTGGCTGAAACCAAAGCAATAAGGCTGGCCCTTTGCCTCCTGTCAGAAAGGCTACGTGTGTTTAAAGGACAGGAGCATTCAGAGATTTTCTCTGCAGGAGGTCTTGCTCTCTTTTCCTGCTGAAAATGTCAGACTCAATTCATAACCAATATCTAAATATAGTCATGTTGGTTTATTTCACGCACTATTTACATGCATAATCGTAATCTCAATTGAGTCTCAACTTCAGAAACACAGTTTATTATAGTGGGATTAGAGTACACAAACTCCTATATTCTGCATTCCACAGCCATCTTCCTTCTCTACTTACCATTAACTAGAGGGCTTCCACAGCTTATTCTCCAGTGGAAACCAATAAGAGCCTCCGAAGGAAGGCCAAGTAGTGGAGGTGTGACCTCCCACAGCCGACCTCTGTCTCTCCGCTGACCCAGCAAACAGCCCACATGATAGTCACAAATAATATGGCCCCATGGGCATACGCGTGGGCCAAGTGTATACCCGCCCCTTCCTTCCTCTTCCACTCAAGAAAGCAGATCAGAATGCAAGAATCTAAAAACAGCATTGTTATGGAGGCACACTCTGAAATATATTGTAATTTATCAACAAAGTAAATTATTCAAAACTGTGATACTCTCACTGTTATTAGCTAGCAAATTCCTTTTCATATCCAGAGTGGAACACAATGGTTGAACATTGCTTTCTTAGACAAAACTTTGAATGCCAACCACTTGAATTGTTGATGTCTGACAAATGACAAAAATGATAAATGCTAGTGTAAATCAACTCATAGAAGATCCAAGCACTTTAGAGAAAATCAAAATACCTCTCTCTCAGAACATGCTTACCAAAACCCCACACTCTTCAGTAACAATAACAAGTGTATGATCACCCAACAAAGGCTCTATCACTCTCTAAGCAAAGTAAACAGGATAAAACATGACAATTTTATCATCATTATGGATTATTTTAATTTTTATTATTTGTGTTTTACATACTTTCTGATTCCCTATGAACATCCATTACCTTTTTAAGGGATAATGTTTAAAATGTTATGTAAAAAATGGAATATATTTTCAACACAAGGAATGGAAAGTCATGAAACTTAATGAGATTCTAGAAGACATTGGCTTACTTCAAAGATTTACGCAAGAACATATCTATAGCAATGAGGAAAGAAGGCATTTTAAAAAGACCTCCAAAGAGAAAAAAATTAATTGCTATCACTTTTTTACTGGAAGATGTGACAGATATTGTAACAAAATTCCCACGGTCTCAAAAAACAATTAAAAGACACCTCTTTCTGAATGTCTATAATCTGAAACAAGACTAATTGGATCTGTACAAGTCATCCATCAGCTAAGTTCCTCTAAGTGAAAGACACCTGTCTTTAGAAAAAGCATGTCTCCAAATTGGAAATATGAATTGATCAAAGATACATAGGCACAACACCAAAATCTATTTGGTCACTAAAAAAAAAAAAACAGTTTCTCCAGTTCTGGGCTTGGGATATTTCTTTCCAATCATTTGGGCAGCAGTTGAATCAAGCCCAGGGGTTAAAATACTGAAAGTCCAGAGGGCAGCATTTCCATACAACTCACACATTTCTCCTGCTGAAGGTGTGAGCTTTGAAGTTGGGTGGCAGCCAAGATAGAGGGGTAGAAAAAAAAGAGAAAGAATTACATAGGGGCTGGTAGTCACTCAAAGGAAGAACAACAAGAATCAAGAGAAAGAAAAATAAAAAGGGAGGTGGAAATGGATTAAAACAAAGCCAGGGAGGTCTAGCCTTCTCCCTCATTGCCAAGGTTGGGAAGATGATGGAAGTTTGTCCTGCAAACTCATCAGGATTGGGGGCAGTAATTTACCAAGGTCAAAGGGCAAGGGCAGGCCCCCTCAATGACCCAGCCTTTGCAATGAAAACATTCGAAAGAAACTTAAGCAGGCAGAATGTGTAGATATTTGTGCACCACAGCTGGGGGAAGCCTCCACAACCTTTCCCAGTCTTAGTCCTGTCAAATGACAAATGTCTCTTTTATGTAAGGATCAAACAGTGTTGGAGGCAGTAACATAAGCAAAATCTTCAGTGACATTGATTTTGCATGTTAGCAGAGTTGCTTCTAAAGAGGAACTCCCACGACTGCCAGAGTTTCTTAACCTGAAAACTGCAATTGTGCAACTCACTTAACAGCCAAATATAGGCCAACAGGAACAAATTCATCCAACCTTTCTGACAGCGTCACGTTGACACTTCAATTACCTGATAACTGCAGCAATGTTTTCCTAGCTGAGCAGGAAAACTTCCAAAAAAAGCTTAACCTTTTTCCTCTTTAGCTTCCGCTAACCATCCACATCTGCTTTCCTGGCTAAGTCTCCATAGTAGCTATTATCAACATATGAATGGAATTCAAAAAAAAAAAGAGACCCAGAACTGAATTCAAATTCTGTCTCTACTATTTTCCAAGGGCGTGTCCTAGGGCGAGTCACCTAGACTCTATGATCTTCAGTTTTAAGTTGCTATGAAAAAGTAAATAATATAAGAAATGTTTGGAAGACACAGATGCTCCGATGATTGTTGTCATGCCAATGGTAACAAAAGTAAATAAGGATTGGGCTTACTCTATGATAACATGAAAAGTATATTTCTTCTCACCTAAGTGAAACACTTGCTACCTCTTGAACACAATTATAGGTAGCCAACCTATCTTTAGTTTTATGTAAAAATATTCTGCTCCAGGCTGGGTGCAGTGGCTCACATCTGTAATCTCAGCACTTTAAGAGGCCGAGGCAAGAGGAGCGCTTGAGTTCAGGAGTTTGAGACCAGTCTGAACAACATAGAGAGACCTCATCTCTATAAATAATTTTCCAATATTTGTCAGGTGTGGTGGTGCATGCCTGTGGTACCACCTACTTAGGAGCCTGAGGCAAGAGGATCACCTGAGCCCAGGAGGTTGAGGCTGCAGTGAGCCATGATTGCCCCACTACACCCCAGCCTGGGTGGCACAGCAAGACCCTGTCTCAAAAAAAAAAAAAAAATTCTACTCCAATTGTATTGAAAGATTCTCAAGGGAAATTTAATGTTTAATCTATGTCATCATTCTCTCAATATAAACAAAAACCAATAGTCACATTTTGTATATTCAAGGAATAATTACAAGTGATTAATATGATGATAATGTCAATGATGAAAAAAATATGCTATGGTCAACATTGTTTTGGTTTTGGTTTTTCCTAGTCTAAGATGGCAGTAGAGCACATAGCAAATATCTCTGGGCACCACTCTCTTTTATACACATTTCCATTAAAGCAACGGGAGTCCCTTTACTGCATTGGTTTGTTTGTTCTTCCTAGAACAGAAGCTCCTGTGAGTGAAATTAACTTCTGAGCCAACTTCATATACCTAGTATCACATGGTAAGCCAGGCTGGATGGGCAGATGGTCAGTCCACCTGCATTGGTAGGCAAAGTAAGACACAATCTTAAAAAGAACACTATTTTATAAGTTTATATTATGCTTGTATCTGTTAAGATTAGGCTCAGCTGCAACCATCAAAACTCTAGCAAAATGGTTTAATCAAAATAGAGAGGTATTTCTCTCTCACGCAGAAATCTAGAGCTAGTCTGTCCACAGCTCCACAGTGCCAGGGATCCATGTGCCTTGCATCTTACTGTTCTGTTGTGTGTGGCTTTTATTCTCAAGTTAACATCTTGGAATCCAGGCCTTACAATCACAATCCAGGTAGCAGGAAGGTAGGAGAACAGTGCACATGGGTATAGGGTAGCAAAATGGGTGGACTCTGTCACAGTGTATAGCTAGGCTCTGTGTGTGTCCCCTGTCCTTGTGGGGCCCAGTGGGCATCGTTGCATGGCAGCCATGTCCAAGCCACGGCCTGGCCATCCTGTCACCTGCCCAGGTACACGGTCACTCACACTGGGGGCTTTCTGTCGTGTGTGTATGTCTTCCTGTTGACTGTGCACTTTGTTCTCAGTGCAGAATGTTTCCTGCTCTCAGTGCATGAAGACACTGGTTTTCAATCAGTGTCTAAAACCACGTTCCTGCCTTTCACTGCAATACAGTGTGTTCATTTTTTTAAAATAGAGTTTAGTGAGTAAGTTTAGATCTGACTGGTGAATATCTTAAAACTTTATATTAATAAAAAGTTCTTCCTGGAAAAAAAAATCCATTTTTCCCCTTTTCAATAACAGAACTTCAATTTTTTTCAGCTTATTGCCATGCACAACATATGTTATATTTCCCAGCCTACCTGGCAGGTAAATGTGGCCATATGACTAGGTTCTGGACAATACAACATAAGCAGAAGTATTGTGTGGAATTTCTAGGAAGTTCCTTCTCTGTAAAAAAAAAAAAAAAAAAACAAAAAACAAACAAACAAACAAAACACACACACAGATATGAGCCAGGTGCAGTGGCTCACATCCATAATCCTAGCAACTTTGGGAGGCCAAGGCAGGAGGTCAAGGCCAGGATTTCAAGACCAGCCCAGGAAACAAAGCAAGACCCTCTCTCTACAAAGAATTTAAATATTAGCCAGGCATAGTACTGTGCAACTGTAGCCTCAGCTACTCGGGAAGCTAAGGCAGGAGGATCACTTGAGCCCAGGAGTTCGAGGCTGTAGTGAGCTGTGATTATGCCACTGCACTCCAGTCTGGGTGAGAGAGCAAGACAAGAAAGAACGAAAGAACGAAAGAAAGAAGGAAGAAAGGAAGGAAGAGAGAGAGAAAGAAAGAGAGAAAGAAGGAAAGAAAGAAATGAAGGAAGGAAGGAAGGAGGGAAGGAATGAATGAATGATGGCTGGAGCTCTGGCAGCCATCTTGAATCATGAAGATCATAAAGACAAAAGCTATAACCTAAGAATGACAGATTAATGAACTAGAAGGAAACTGAGTATCTGAAAACCTTGTGGAGGAACCATACCAGCCATAGACTGCAACTCTGAATTTCTTTTATGTAAAAGACACATTTACTTTCATATTTTTATGCCACTTATATAAGATACTTCTGTCTCCTATAAAGAAGAATCTAATTCTAATCAATACAGTGCTGAAGTAAACTTCCCCACCCCCCTTTCCTCTCTACTGGTTATGAGCAGCAGTCTCTTCCACCAACACTGGCCATTACTGAATCTTCTTTCTCTATCTTACCCTTTCTCACAGGGAGTATCAAATAAAGGTCACATAGCCCATAACTTTTATTTTTGCAAACTATGAAAATTTTATAACAAAGGGAAATAAAACACGAACCATCAACAATTCTCTATACAGCTATTGTGAGATGAAAAAAAAAATTTTAAGAATTCACCTTCCAGACAGAGGCATTTCTGTCACTACCTAACATCTGTGGCCATGTTCTCATTATGTACTTCATAAGGAAGAAAACATATCTTTAGGTAAATGGTTCTTAATTAACTTATGTACTTGAAAAAATAAACTCAGCAGGAAAAAAATGTATCTATTGCTCTATATTAAAGAGGCAGATGAAAAATTTGCCCTTAAACAGAATTTGCAACTCAGCAGGGTAAGAAGATGACTCCATTTTACTTCTTATAAATAGAAGTTTAAGGCACACACGTTGTCAAAACAACTTTATAAATAAGCTGGTGCCAACACACTCATGAATACTAAAAATATTTTCCAGGTTCTCAGTTGTCTTCTCTATGATTCTATTGAGGTTATGCCTATTCCAATAAACTCAATTCTCATTGCAATGCTTAGTGAGTCCAGTGTGCCTCCTTGTATAAGATAAAGGGTTTCATAAACTGACACTATGGACAGATGAAGATTAGTCAGCTTTATGAAGCCAGTGACTTGGTAGCTCCTTTAAATATTTCTGTAAGGCACGTTGGCCTCCAATGTTCACTCCAGATTCTATGGTGGAGGAGAAAGGCTTGTGGACCTAGAGTTTACTTCAGTGACCTGGATTCTTGTCCCAACTCCATTTTCTAACATGTGGTGTAAATTTGAACAAGTGTCTTAATCTCCCCTGCCTCTCCTTTCTATTAAATAAGAATAATACCAATTTCAGCCAGGCTTGGTGGCTTACGCCTGTAGTCCCAGCACTTCAGAGGCCAAGGCAGGTAGATCATCTGAGGTTGGGAGTTTGAGACCAGCCTGGCCAACATGACAAAACTCAGTCTCTACTAAAAATACAAAAATTAGCCAGGCATGGTGGCGCATGCCTGTAATCCCAGCTACTCTGGAGGCTGAGGCAGGAGAATCGCTTGAACCCGGGAGGCGGAGGTTGAAGTGAGCCAAGAGCCAAAATCACACCACGGCACTCCAGCCTGGGCAACAGTGTCAGATTCCCTCTCAAAAAAAAAAAAAAAAAAAAGAATAATACTAATTTCAATTTTGATAAGGTTCAACTATATGTGAAAGTAGTTTATAATGGTAAAGAGTTGCATACGGGTAGTATCTGTATATTTTTATAACTGGTGGTGTTTGGGTTGTAAGTAATTACAACTAAACTGTGCTGTCTCAAGCACGGTGAATATATACAGAACGTTTTGGAAGAAAATAAAATGAACTGTTAAATAATGGTTACCATTTGGGGTAGGACATTTTTTTTCCTTGACAGACTTTAGGTGGCAGCCATACATATCTTTTAAATTTAAGAAAACAATACGCAATTTCATGGAGTTCTTTTTCCTATGATGAAATGGGAGAAGGCCAAAGGGAAGGAACTGGGAAGAAGCAGATATTCTTTTAGCAATAATAATGAGTCCCTCTTCAGTTCTAAAGGTCCTCACCCTGGTGATCCTCATAGTTCTTCCTTCCAGTGGATATTAATGTGAGCTTATCCCTAGCAATAAAGCATAAAGTTTTAGAAAACAGAAATACTTAAAATTGTTTGAAGAAGCCCCTGAATATTCAATACTGAGTGCTTCTGGCATCAGCACCCAGCACTAAGCCCAAACCACTGCACCCATGGGTCCAAGAATGACCTTTGTATTCAAGTGGCATCCCTCTCCTTGACATCCCTATCAGGCAAAAGGTGTGTGCCTTCCTCAGTTGGTTTACTGGCTACCATTTCCCTCATTCTCTTTCTTCTTCTTCCTTTTTTTTTTTTTTTTTTAGGTAATCTATTTAAAAGTCTGTTCTATAAATATCTCAACGCTTATGCCTAAAGGCCCCCCAAAAATCTGGAGGTGATACACTGAACAGGCAGTAGGCCTCTGAATACCTGGTTATCAAGGACTCCTTTAACCTCAGTCTCCCACAAATTAGGGGGAAAAGCATTTATCTTCGTGCAAAATGAACTATTCCCACAGACTGGGCACAGTGGCTCGTGTCCGTAAATCTAGCACTTTTGGGAGGCTGAAAGTGGGAGGATCACTTGAGCTCAAGAGTTTGAGACCAATAGCAGCTTGGGCAACATAATGAGACCTCATCTCTACAAAATAAAAATTTTTTTAAATAGCTGGGTATGGTGATGTGGGCCTGTAGTCTCAGTTGCTCAGGAGACTGAGGTGGGAAGACCTCTTGAGCCCAGGAGTTCAAGGCTGCAGTGAGCTATGTTGCACCACTGCACTCCAGCCTAAGTGACAGAGCAAGACCCTGTCTCAAAAATAAAAATAAGTAAATAAATAAATTCCTCCCCCTCTATTCAGTGAACTCTCAAGTTTCCACCATGGATTGTGGTATCACACTCCAACCTGCCCCATTTGCTCTAGATTCCCAACAATGGGCACATACAGAGTACAGACCACCATCCTCACTATTGCCACCACCTCAATCCACATGTCAGGCTCCCTCTAATGCCATCCAGGAGGCTGGTCAGGAGGAAATGGTCCAGGTGAAAAGGATTCCAGAATAGTGAGCTGCTACAGCAAATGATATAGTAACTCCTCCAAAATTAAAGATACAATTACCATATGATCCAGCAATCCCACTTTTAGGTATACACCCAAAAGAATGGAAAGGTGCATAAGGGTAATTTGTACACCCATGTTCAAAGCAGCATTATTCACAGGAGCCAAAAGGTGGCAGTGACCCAAGTGTCCCTGGATGGATGAATGAGTAAACTAAATGTGGTACACATGTACAATGGAATATTATTCAGCCTTAAAAAGGAAGGGAATTCTGACACACGCTATGACATGGATGAACCTTCAGGCCATTATGCTCAGTGAAATAAAACAGTCTCAAAAAGACAAATATGGCATGATTCTACTTCTGTGAGGTACCTACAGTAGTCAAATTCAGAAAGACAGAAAGTAGAATGGTAGTTACCAGGGATGGGGGTGGAGGGAAATGGGGAGTTGCTGTTTAATGGGTATTGAGTTTCAGTTTTTCAAGATGAAAGAGCTCTGGGGATGGATGGTGGTGATCGTTGCGCAACAATCTGTACTTAACACTGCTGACCTGCACACTTAAAAATGATTACAATGATTAATTTTATGTTATGTATATTTTACCACAATTTTTTTAAAAAGGATGCCAGAATCTTACATGTCCTTCTCTGGAACCAAGAGCATTACACAGCCAGCCCACCTGGGTCCTCTAAAGTTTAACTTCAGCAGGCCAACCCAGGGCATACTCAAAATCTTTCCATGGGCAAATCTCTTCCAGCCAATGGAAACCTTTCAAATTCTAAATTTCCATAGCCACATAATTAAGAACTAAATCTCACTCCCAATCATGTTGTAGAAGAATTGTTTTAGATATAACAAGGTGTCCACCTAGGTAGAACTTTAAGAATCTTCCAGTGGCGGTAATGTGCTGTTTCTTAACCTAGGTGATGGTTACATGAGCATATTCACTTAGTAATAATTCATAGAGCTGTACACTTAGGATTTGCGCACTTTTTAGTTAGACTTCATTTTCAGACCTGTTTTGCTATTTCTTGCATTATTCACGGCCTCTCACAAGATGACAAATTCTCAAAGTCCTCACAGAGCCTAGCAGGGTGCTAGGCTTCTATCAGGAGCATGAGTTATGTCTATTGACACCATTAAAATTTGGAGATCTGGGGTGTATCAGAGAGAGAAAGACAGTGCACAGGGCACTGGGATAGTTTTGCAATGTCCTTCTCTATCAGGGAACCGAAAGCGTTCTGACCCCAAAGCTGCAGGTCAATAATGCAGCCAACTTCATCAGCACAGGCCAGTAGACAGAGGAAACTCAGCTGTGCTGTTGATAACCCATGTCTTAGGAAAATAACCCTTCTGATTTTAAAAAGATACATACGTGCATACACACACCCCAAAAGCTCGACTCTAGCCTCAACATGAGAAGAATTAATGTGATGGGATAAAAGTTAGTGCCTATTTTAAGAGGCAGTGACAACTAAAATAGATTGCAGATGGCAAGCTCTTCTGAACCCTGTAATAAGTCTATGATGGCCCATTCTCCAGGAAGCCAAAGTTGGAGCCAGAACTCCATGGTCTTGGAAATGCTGATGGCAATCATTTACTCCAAGAAACACAAGGGCTGGCCCTGAAGCGGAAGTGCTGGAGAAAACCACCCCCAAAGGGTTGTGATGGACCCCCCAAAAAGGCCACAGTGGGAGGGGTCAGTTTGATCTCCAATTGGAGTAGTCCTTTGAACTCTGATGCTACGCTTTAGTGCAATGTGGTGCATTGGGGGTTGTTTCCATTTCAGCTGTTTCTCCATATGCCAGAGAGGAGAGTCGTGCCTGGCAGGCCTGGGCCAGCAATATCTAGAACACAGGCCTGGCTCCAGGAGAAGCCGGAAGCCTCCCCTCCTCCATCATGGTCCCTCTGTATGTGGGCAGAGAGGGAGGAGGGGGATCAAGGATCCAGGAGGATTTGGTGCCAGGGAGATGACTAAGGTCTGACGCAATCACCACACGCATGTAGGACTCGTGAGATAAACAGGTCTGGAGGGGAACCAGTGCTCCAGGCTTGACATCAGGGTGCCTCCCAGCCCCCATCTCGGTCCCTAGGCCCATTTAAGATGGAAGGTGAACGAAGATGCCCTGAGTTCTCATTTTTCTCTCTCTTGCTGGTTTCCTCTTGTTTGACAAATCGAACCGAATCCCAAAGGAAAAAAATGGGAAGGAGGGAGGAGGACTCCTTCCCATGCAGATTTATGGCATTCTGGATGCAGCTTGCATTTGTCAGGCCAAAATGGTTAGGGTGGGCTAATAGAGTAGAATTACAGCTTCCTATAATAGAGAAAGTTAAATAGACAAGCTTTCCTACCCTGAGGAGAACGAGGCAGAGGTCAGTGCTATTGGCTTTGAACATGAATGGCCCCTTCCCCTCGGTTCCCTTTCACATGTGGCCTGGCAACAGTAGCAGACAGATGCGACACAAAGCCAGACACACCTGATTAACCATGAATATAACAGCTGTCGTTTCCCCACCACCACAGATACCCACACCCTCGTTCTTTCCGCTTAGTTTTTTCCCTTTCTTTCAGCTAAGCGTGAGGAAATCAAACCTACCATTAAAACCCAAGTTAGTGGGAGGGTGTCAGCAGCCGGGCCTTTGTTTCTCTGCTCACAGACATGTAATAGGTACCTTCGGGGTTGTCCTTTCATCTGAAAATGTGTTGTGGTCTCCCGCTGAGGGCTCAGTCGGCTCAAAACCTGAGCCCCCAGAAAGGCCAGCAGAGGGTGGGGGAAGATGAAGGTGGCCTGAATGGGGGACGGAGAAAATGGACTTTTCTGGGGCACCTGAGTTTGTCTCTCTTCTCCTCTCTCCTCCTTTCCATCCGCTTGCCTCCATCCAACTACCACTCCCTGCTGCTAAAAACATCCACCCTTAAGATGGACTGGCTATTCTGAATTTATCAAGAGGAAGTGGAACTCAATGTAGCATTGTCTTTCTGCAGCTTGCTTATTTCACTCTATTCTGAGCTGGTCTTAACAAAGAAGAATCAGGTCAGGTGGTTTTAGGGGTTTTTTCTATTTGCCTCTCTTAGGTAGACAAATCCTTGAGTTCAAGTTAACTTCCAAGACCTTGCAAATCAAACACAGGAGGGAATCTAAGTGTTGAACTGCAAATGATTTCTAATGACATGAATAAAATGTAATGTGATTATATGAGCTTCTGGAAACCTACAGAATGGTAATTACAGCCCAGAGTATGCATCTTGATTTTTCTTCAGGTGTTCTTTTACGTATTGTTTTGTTTTGCTGGGCAATCTCAAATTAACCATTTGACCTCTGTAAGCCTACATTTCTACTGCTTAAAATGGTTCTCTCTTTTGTCAAAAAGTCCCTGAAGCTATTACAAAGAGACTAATAAAAAAGATCAGAAATCTCTTTGCAAACACTAAAACTTATAATAGGATGGATAACTGGGTAACAATCTCACAAAAAGTCAACGATATCCCTTATTTTCTCACATAAATGAAAAAATAAAGGAATAATTCAGGCTCTCATCTGAAGTCTCATGGTTTCTAATGAAGGCCCAGGTCCACTGTATACTTCTGCCTTCTACTAAGAAGTCGTGGAGATTTCCCACTCAAGATAATCAGGAAGAGGAAGTATAATGGAAATGTCTAGGAAATTTGGTGTCAGGTAACAGAGAAGTCCCCAGCGTCACATTTGTGTAGGACATTGGAATTTGTCCTAGAACACAAAAGTATCCTCCGGTGGTTGGTAACTTTAGACTCATCTTCTAGCCAATTAGAGAATAGTCATATTCACTATCAAATCAACCCAGAGGTCCCATCTCAGAATAATGTGAAAAGGCCCTGTTCACTTTGCCGTCAAAACCATCTCGCAACTCTTCTCCTAGTATCCAAATTTCTCTTTCTCTTGCTTCACAGAACTCACGGTTTAAGCAGAGCAAGCCTGTCTGTTTTCAATTCTTAACTTTTCACACATGGCAAACGAGTGGAACTTCTGAGCACTGCGATCATCTGGCTGATGAACAAGCTGTTTTCCATTTCTGGCAACAAATACTTCTGGCTTATCGTGACGGGATGAAAAGGGATGAAAATATACTCTGGTTGGATATTGTTGATAACATTTGTCATCTTTGCAGCTAAAAAAAGCTAGCTTAAAATTTTTTCCTTTGGTGTTGCAGAAAATGGCAAAAGAAGCGACATCACCGTTGAGTTGCCAATTAAATTGCATTCCTAAATGAAGTAGGTTAGTGAGATCTTTTCCATAACAAACGCAATGTCACATCATGAGAAAAAGTAAGGACTGGACCAGGAGGCAAGGTCTGTGGGGCCTGGGCCTGGGGCTCCACTGGTGCACGTGGTGTCTTTTAAGGGCTCCCTTTACATGTCTGAACCTGTTTCCCTCTGTATTCCCTTGCTAGGGCTGCCATAATAAACACCACAAACTGGGTGGCTTATGCAACAGAAATGGATTTCCTCACTCTTCTGGAGGCTAGAAGTTTGAGAGGTGTCAGCAGAATTGGTTTATTCTGAAGCCTCTCTCCTTGTTGTAGAGGGTCATTTTCTCCCTGTGTCCTCACACGGTCTTCCCTCTGTGGTTGTCTGTGTCCTCATCTTCTCTTCTTACAAGGACACCAGTCAGATTGGATTAGGGCCCACCTTAATCATCATCTTGGAGTCTAAAAAACCAGTGAGGAAAAAGAGGAGTCATGGTTACCAATGTTTCAGGCTAAAGCTGCTTTAGTTCCAGTCTCTCATTTTACAAATGAAGAGATGGAGGCCTCAAGACTCACCCAAGGTCACACTGGTCAGTGATAAGCTGAGACTACAGAGGTTGTCACCAAGGAAAACAGGTAGACAGTTTCCAGCTCTGATCTGTGGAGCCTTTGTGCAATATGTTGAGGTAAGAGGGTAAAAGACCAATAAGGTCTTGTATCATTTTTTAAAATTGGAAAAAGGTCAAGTTTCTGAAAGTGAAGATCTTTGAAAAATATTACTTTAGAAGGCACGGAGCAGGAGAATGTGTGGTGTGAACCTCTGGGCTCACCACAATGTATGATGGGCTGTATTCTTTTGCTAGGGCTGCCTTTACAAAGTAACATAGATTGGGGGGCTTAAAACAACAACTGTTTTTGTTCTCACACTTTTGGAGGCTTGAATTCTGACATCAAGGTGTTAGGCACATGCTCCCTCAGACATCTGTAGAAAAGAACCCTTTCTTTGTCTCTTCTAGCTTCTGGTGTCTGCTGGCAATGTTTGGACTATAAATGCATTATTCTGTGAAAGGAAAATAAATCTCAGGACCCCAAAATCACTAAGCCAAAGGGAAAAGTCAAGCTGGAGACTGCTTAGAGCAAAACTGCCCCCCATTCTATTCTTTAAAAGATAGCTACTAAGATAAAAGAGCTACGTACCTCCCTCACAATTTGTCCACAAGGAATTTCCTTGTGGACAAAGGACAGACAGAACTCAAAGTCATCCCTCTGCTCACTGAGATAAATACATACCTGATTGCCTCCTTTGGGAAGGCTAATCAGAAACTCAGAAGAATGCAGCCGTTTGTCTCTTATCTACCTATGACCTGGAAGCCCCCTCCCTGCTTCGAGTTGTCCAGCCCTTCCAGACCAAACCAATGTACATCTTACATATATTGATTGACGTCTCATGTCTCCCTAAAATGTACAAAACCAGGCTGTACTCCGACCACATTGGGCACATGTTGTCAGGATCTCCTGAGGCTGTGTCACAGGCATGTCCTTCACTTTGGCAAAATAAACCCTAAATTGACTGAGACCTGTCTCAGATGTTTGGGGTTCACAATTCCAATCTCTGCCTCTGTTATCATATGGCATTCTTTCTGCATGTCTCTGTCTCAGTGTCTAAAGTTCCCTTTTCTTTTAAGGACACCAGTTGTATTGGATTAAGGGCCCATCCTACCCCGATATGACCTTGTCTTAACTGATTACATCTGTAATGACCTTATTTCCAAATGAGGTCACATTTCAAGGTACTGGGGGTGGCGACTTCAACACATCTTTCTAGGGGACACAGTTCAACCCGTAACACATGCATCCTGCAGAGCTTCCTGCTCTCCCTGGAGCCTACGGTCATGAGCTGCTGACCCTCCCTCATTTCCCAGACACTGCCAGCACACGACTCATGACCAAACAGCGCTCCTCCGAGACAGAACCCTGGTGACTCGCAGTGCTGCAGACAGGCAGTACGGAGGGGTGATTAAGAAGACATTGTCATTTAAAATAAAGCCACACAGTTCCTTTGTAAATATGTGTCACTGGGTATTTAGAACCATCATACCCAACCCACTGCTGCACGTTGGTGGAAATGTCAAGTAAGTTATACACTCATGTCTTTTCTGGGGAGCCTTTTATTCACAGTTCTCCCTGAGTTTTATTTCCTGAGGGAGTGTGCTCACCCACCTCCGTTTCAGCATCTAACCTTGCCTGTTTCTAAAGTTCATGCTGTCCTGACATTCTTTGCATCAGCACAGTCACCTCTGTTAGTCATCTCCTACCAATTTTCTCTCTTTGTACTCTTTCAGGAAGTCATGTTTTTGCTCAGGTAAAAGAGGTGTAGGAAGAGCGTTCTGCCTATTTGATGATTCATCTCTTTGCTTTTTGCCATTTCTAAATGTTAGGGGGGAAAATCCTTTTGTTAAGGGCTTTAGCGAATGGGCATTGTCAATGGGGTGAGAGAAGCTGCCATAAGCCACTTTCAACTTAGAGCAGAAGCAATCTTCTATCAGTCTTTCTTATTCTTTTGGAGACTAGCATCATGATCCTCAGGGCCACTGGAATCCACAAGACTGACTTCCCTGAGGAGAGACTGCCTTCTAATGGCGTGACCATCTGCTCCACTTCCTTCGTGTTTGGTCAGTGAATCACGGCAAGTCACAGGCCACCTGAGCATTCTACTCACTTCTTTTGTGCATCCAGGCCAAAGGCTCAGAGTGTGTTTGAGTTGAGATAGATCTGAGCATATTCAGTAAAATGAGGCCCTCAAAGGGTATGATGGGGAATTATGCCCCACTGCCTCCCAAAATTCAAATGTTGAAGCCCTAACCCTTAGAGCCTCAGACAGTAACTATATTCGGAGATAGGGTCTGTAAAGAGGTAATTAAGAAAAGGAGCAAAAATGGAGCAAGTTTCCTTCTCCCTTGTGCTATTTCTAAGGTCATGTTATAAAAATCAAATGGAGAATACCTGTCAAACAAACAGTTGATCAAGTAGTGAGGAGAAAGAGAAAGAACATTAATTCAAAGGGCATGCTTCAACCCATAGTCAGAACAATCCATTAGTTAATCAAGCAATATTTATTGATACTCACCAAGAGACTGTATATACAAATGGACAACGGCCAAGCCATAATTAAAAATAGAACTCCAACCTACAATCTGCAGCAGCCAGCCCAGGACACCAACCCATTAGCAACAGCAACTGGCCCAGGAAGCCAGCCTGCCATCATCAGCCAGACTTATACAAGTCAAACCACTATGTCTATTAACAAGTTAGGAAGCCAAACAATAACCCCTGTAATAATCAGCTCCAAATGGCCAGAACTTGATTGACAATGGACAGCCTCCCTGATTTTTGTCCCTGCTTCCGACTTAGGACCAACCAGAGAAAGGCAAATATGCACCCTAAGCAATTACATAGGCATCTGTGCTTCTAGTGAACCGCCTCCAGCTTCCCACACCAACAGCCTCCAATCAGCACATACCTGGAGCCTCCCTTTTTTCTACTATGAAGTTTTCCTACTCCCCTGCCTGCATTTGAGTCTCTGCCAAAACACAAACGATAGTAGCTCTGAATAAACAGCCTGTGCTTATTCTTATTTGGTTGGTCTTCATTTATTTCCACACTTCCAAATGCAAGTAAATTTTATGCTAGACTCTTGAATGGTCAGGGAAAATACAAGGAGGTATACGACATGGTCCTTATGCCTAATAAACTTAAAATCTTTGGGACTGGAGATAAAATGCACAAAAAGCAAGAACCACCACCACAATGACTAAGCAAATAATAAAGCCAGTCTGGAATAGTAAGTCTCAAATGCAAGTTCCAGATACTGGATGTAGAAGTCTGGAGAAGAGAGATTACTTTTGGCTGGGGAGGTCAGATATGAACTGAACTTCAGCACACACAAAGGAATTATTCTAGTAATTATTGGGTTCCCCCTTGCTCACATGGTTACTCACACTTGAAAGTTTGCGGTAACAAGAAGGAGCCTTGGCAGGAAGTTTGTTTGTTCCATGACTGCTTTTACTGTCACATGAAGAGTGAGTGGCTGATTTACTGAGAAGTCCCCCTTGTTACCCTTCATAAGCCCCAAGTGAGTCAGGACCTTCCCTTGGTCATCAAACTGGAGACAGGACACCCTTGCCCAGTTAGCATTTTAGTTCAGCTTGCCTGAGTTCTCATTCCAAATTCCCACCCCAAATCCTTGGTCACCCCCAAGAGTAGATCTTTATCCACAACAGGCCACTGTTGTAGCTAAGATTTCCCAGAGGAAACCAGAAAAGACTTCCCTTATGTTGGGGTTTTAGGGTACCCAATAAATAGGACCCCTCTTTCCTGCCCAACTTCTGAGCCAATTAAGAGGAATAGGAATCAGGCAGATAGAGGGGAAAATATCACCATTCTTTTAAGTTGACAAAGTCTTGGTTGGTGGCTATGATTTCAGGTCCTTGGGCTTGTTAATATTGTACCACTGATGGCAGACAGAAACTTTGCAACATGGAGATTTACCACTTAAAAGTTAAGGCTTGGAGGGGCAGAGGATGTTTACTTTCTTCAGGCTCTTTCCAGAGAGAAAGGAATAGGTGAGGCGTACATGTTCCATTGCTTCTCCCAGGCTGACTGAAGTTCCTCTTCCTCCAATGAAGTGAAGGAGAGAGAGGATGCAGAAGGCCAGGGGATTTACTCAATGGAAACATGTCCCCAGTAGAAATAAGGACAGCGGGGAATAAATGTTCCCATCAGCTACCTACAACAGGTAAGGCTAAGTCTCTGTGGAGTTGAGGTCCCTTGCCCCCAGCGCACATACACACACACAGAGCCACCAGTGCCATGCTCATGTTTTGTAGTTTTGGAATTTGTGACAACTTTTAAGTCTGAGGGGAATGAATGGGCTCATGAAGAAAATCTCCACCGTAAGGAAATGCCCTCGGTGTGGACTAGTGCTAGAGGCGCAGACCTTGAGTAGGGAGTCCTGAATTCTTATCCCAGTGCTGAGTTAAGCAGCTCTATAGTTATTCAAGGTCTCTTGCCCTCCAGGTGCTCTGTCCTCTGTTATGCACTGGAGATCAGAATACCTGTCCTGCCAAGTGTGTGAAAGAGGAGATAAAATCAGAAACGGCCTCTGAATAACCTGGCTCCACTTCGCAGAAGCACTGGGGTGGTTCCATATTCAGAGAAAATAGTCATGTTTTCCTTGAAAAATAGAATAAATGTGAAGCAACTTTCTGTCACTTCTCAGTACTTTTTCAGCACCAGAGAGTTTATCCAAGGTGGACCCCATCAAAGCGAAACAGAAGGGAGGGGTGGGGAAGTCCCCCTAACCCATTAGCTTAAGGGTTGGGTGTTACTGACTCCATTTGGCGAACATGTAGCTAGGGGCTTAATGACACATTTTGATTGATTACACTGGTAACTCTGAAACCTGGTACAGATTACCTTTTGCCCTCAGTGGGGCTTTACCTGAATCATTCCTCTAGAGCAAGAAAGCTGAACATCATTACTTTCAGAGTGATAAATCAGAGAAGGGTAGGAATTGAAAGGGCACTCGACTTTTTCTTCAATTTCTTGAAGAATAAGACTACTAGAGGATTAGTTCTTGGCCACCACTTTTTTGTAATTCTCTGGGCAACAAACTAGTCCTCGACCTAGATGGAAAAAATGGTGAGAAAAAAAGGAAGGGGAAGAGAAGAAAGAATGAAAGAAGGGGAGAGCAAAGGAAGACCAGTCTTACAAATACAGGACAAGAGGAAAAATAAAGTTCAGAATTCTTTCAACTCATTGGAATTTCCCAAGGTGCTTAAAGTGACAGGAACTGCACGGGACCTCAAAGTGAGAGCCTTGTTTATGGGTGTATACATAGAAAGGTTCAATAGGAATGTCCCGTCAATTGGAAGGATATAGAAGAGCCCGCATTATTTCATTTTTGTCAATAACGCTCTCATTCAAATCTGTAGTTCACCCTCTCCCCGTGCTATTCTGCCTACTACGGGATCCCCTTTCACACTTGCTCATTCACCATGTACTAAAAGCCAAGCACTGGGATTGGTGCTGCAGACACAAAGAAAAACAATGTACTGCCTCCTACCCTCAGGGAGATCCCGGTCACTGGGGGAGACGCTAGGACTGTGCTCTGCAAGGGTGCAATGGGAGAAGTGCTTAAGTAGAAAGTAACAAAGAGCAACCAATAGCCCAGAGGATGGGGCTCTAACTTAGGGACTGAAATAAGGGGTCATAGGAGGAGTACTCAGTTAGGTTCTCCAAGAAACAGAGACAGATTTGTGTGCAACAGGTGTCCTGGATCAGTGCTTACTTGTAAGAAAGTGAAGGAGACAGGACTGGGCAGAGTTGAGAGATGCGGTTGCCAAAGAGGCCTCGGCGGATCCCACAGGAAGTCAGCTCTGAAGCTGGAATAACCTTTCTGAGGGGACACGAATTGAGACAAGGGAGTCAGATCGTGGTACCTTGCATTCACTACTCCTTAGATGTGGGCAGTCCCACAAGGGGGAGGGTCATAACCTCAGGCACGGCTGCTCCCTTGGACCAAGGGCAATTCTGGGAGAGGGATCGATGTATGAGCCTGCAGCAGGCAGCACCCTAGCACTGGGGAAAAGGGCACCCTGGGCCTGAATAGGAGATGGGGCAGCAAACCACAGCATCCACTACAGGCGGCTTTCTAAAACAGGAGCAGCCGGGGTGTTCTGGAGTGTGCAAATACTGACAAGGAGAGCAAAGTGTCCTAGGCAGAAAAAACACCAATGGGACCTTCAAGGAGCATCCAGCTTTGGGAAAACTAAGAGAGCTTCAGCATGGCTGCAAGGCAGGGCAAGGGGAGGGGAGTGGGGAGAGATGGGACAGGAGACTGGGCAGCCAGATCCAAAAGAACTCCACTTGCTGAGCTGAAGGGTCTGGATTTTGTCTCGGAAATCAGGGCAAAGCCAGAGAAGGATTTTCAATACTGTTTATAAAATTATTTTCTAATTTATATTCATAAAGTTTGGGAGTACAATTAAGTACAAAGGAGAAAATAAAATACACCTATAATCCCACCACCCCAAGATAACCATAATTAACATTTTGATGGTTTCCTTTCTGGTATTTTTCTATTTATAGAGATACATATCTAGGCAGAGAGAGAAAGGTTTTCAAAAAATCGGACAGAGATTTTACCATATACTTTGTATGTTGCTTTTCTGGTTTATATCATAAGCATCTTCATGTCATTTGTTTCCAGATCTTTGTCTACAATTCTTATTGTATCACTAAGATAAATTCCCAAAAAGAAAGACATCAGGCCAAAAGATAGAAACATATTAAGACTGAGAACACCAATATCAAAGGTTTAAGAGATAAAGCTGGACACATGGAAATGTATTTTCTTTATTTCCTTTATTTCTTGTTAACTCACCTCTTTGTCTTCAATGGAGAACATGGGGAGAAATTCAAGCAAGTAACGGGTGTTCCAGTTCATCAAGGGTCTGTCATGATGGCTTATGAGGTCATGACACAGACCCACAGGGATTGCACAGACATGCTGAGACCGAACAGCATTGCAAAGATCATGTCAGGTAATACCTATGCGCCACATCCAAAACTTGGTCTGTCTTGACCCTCACTCAATTGGAGTATTCAGATCTCATTTTTTTCCTTCCCCTTGGAAATGATCCAAAAGTCCAAGGCCTAGCATCAGATGACCTTTAAGACCCCTTCTGCTCCTGAAATTCTCTGATAGTATCTCTGTGAATGCTCCTCACAAGTGAGCTACATTGTATTGGCAGCGCTTCCAACATAATGCTCCTTCCCCTAAGGCAGAGGGAAGAACCTATAAGCCTTCTATTGACATAACAGAAATTGCCCCAAATGCTCTCGAATTTATCTTTATTTGTGCTGCTGCCTATAAATTACTTTCTCGTGGGATATGGCTTGAATTATAGAAACATTCCACTCCTTCCTCCATTGGTTGCCAGCCCTTCCCCAGGGTCCCGGAATACTTCTTTTTGATGTTCATTCCTAATTTTAATCCCAGTGTTATGTTCTGTTGGTAGTCCCTGGAGCCTACATCAGACATAATTCTCTCGCAACAGGAAGTTAGGTTCCGGTAATGTGACCAGCTCTGTTCGTTAGAACCCTTCTGACAACAAGCTCTCTCTCTTCGGTCTTCCTGACATGTGTTTATAATCACTTGGAGTTATCTCTACGGCAGCCTGAGTTGCCTTCCATCTGAAGTGGTCCTTGGGGTGGTGCTCATTAGGTTAGCCTGCTCCTGGGCTCTGTTGTTTTTTTAAAATCTGGCATCTCAGGAGGCAAAATGGTCTCATGAAAAGAAGAGCAAATCAGTATCAAAAGGTCTAGATTCTTGGCAAAGTTCTGCCAGTAACAATCTACATGACAGCAGAAAATTTGCTTCCCATCTACTCATCTCTCTGAGTTGTCATAAGAATAAAACAAAATAATACTCATCAAGACACAAAACAGCATGCACAGTTGCATAGATGAAGATGGCATTTTATTGCTGCAATCTTCTTGATATGAATGGGTAAGAAATAATGTAGTCCACAAAACAAGTGTATTCATTCACAAAATATTTGTTAATCCTACCTGGGAAAACAACAGACACTTGGAGAACAAAGAAAAATGGGATATAGTCGGTATAGAGTCAAGGGTTCAGCGACCAGATGGAAAACGGACACACAAACAAATACTTGTCGCAGTGAATAGCACTGTAATGGACTTACATAATCGATGTGGGAGCACAGAGGAGGAAGCAGCTAGCCCTGCCTAGGGAGGTCAACAAAACAACAGGCAACAGGTAATCTTCCAGCAGAATCCTGAAGGATGGAAAAGGCCCAGGTAGATAAATCAGAGAAGAAAACATCACTTATAAAATCTCCACAGCAAGTATAGAAAACCGAAAGTCCATCAGCGTGCAGGAGTGCCGTGTGTGTGTCAGGAAATACTAAGTCTGGAAGGAAGGCCGGAGCCTTGTTCCCCAGCATGGGCTAATGCATTCGCCCTCTGGGCAAGACGGAGCCAGTGACATGCTTTAAGCATGGATGTATTTGTCACAGTCCAGTCAAGAAACATATGGCACACTGAAATCGGTAATTTAAGACGAGTTTTTTTGGTTTGTTTGTTTTTGGTTTTTTTGAGACACAGTCTCGCTCTGTTGCCCAGGCTGGAGTGCAATGGTATAATCTCGGCTCACTACAATCTCCGCCTCCCGTGTTCAAGCGATTCTCCTGCCTCAGCCTCCTGAGTAGCTGGGATTACAGGCGCACACTGCTACGCCCGGCTAATTTTTTATATTTTTAGTAGAGATGGGCTTTCACCGTGTTCCCCAGGCCCGTCTCAAACTCCTGAGCTCAGGCAATCCACCCACCTCAGCCTCCCAAAGTGCTGGCACTTTGTACAGGCATAAGCCACCACGCCCGGCCAAGAAGAGTTTATAAAGGAATTATGTTTAAAGGTGTGGGCAAGGTAGAGAAACCACAGAGGGCACTGTTGCCATCCTTAGACTTGGAAGGGTAAAGAGAGAAATGGGTACTAAAGCTTGGAGAAGAAAGACATGTGAAGAAGGCATCCAATGGAAGCTGTCACCATCAGTTGAGAGATGCAGCCAGCCAGCAGTGACCCCCAGGGAAAACGTTAGGGAGGTAAATGCCCCTTCACTGCTCCCATCTTTCCCATCTCACCAATGCTCCCCATTGACCAAACCCAGCCAGAAGCCACAGGGCAATAGAGCTTTGGAAGAAGAAGACAGAGTGGAGAAGGATGGGCCTGGAGTGACAAGGGAAAGCTACCGAGCACTAGGCAGGTAACACCAGATTACAACATCTGCCAGGAAGCAATGTGGACAAAGGGAGCTGAAGAGAATGCAGGAGAAATGTAAAGGCATAATCCAGGGGAGAAATGATGGGGATTCAATAAAGCAGTGGTGGTGGCAATGAAGGGTACGATGGACTCAGAGAAGATTTAGAAAGAAGATTTAGAAGATACAATCTAAGGAACTTGGTGGCTACTCACTGGGATCTCCCAAAAGTTATTTCTTGTGCATGTACAGCTCTCCAGGTGATAACTAAAACAACAAGGAAACAAGACGATTATGAGGGATACAGCCTGCCATTTTGGATGTTTGAGACTCACCTTCCTTGAAGCAGCTCTTCTGAGCAGTGGCACCAATCCTTGGTTTTGAAAGCCACGAACCGTGTTGAATGTCTCAACAGTCATGATCTCAGGAGAAGCATGGCAACTCTAGTGGGTTTCATGATGGCCCCAAAAATATAGGTCCACATCCTGGAACCTGTATATGTGACCTTATTTGGGTAAATGGTCTTTACAGACGTAATTAAGAGATGAGATGAGATTACCCTGGATTATTGAGGTGGGCCCTAAATCCAGTGTCCGTAAGTGTCTTTATGAGAGACAGAAGAAGAGACATGGAGAAACAGAGAAGGTTATGTGAAGATGGAGGCTGAGAATAGTCTCAGGAACACTGGAGCCACCAGAAGAAGCTGGAAAATGCTGAAAGGATCCTCCCTCAGAACCTTCGGAGGGAGTGTGATTTCAGACGTCTAGCCTCCAGAACTGTGGCACAATAAATTTCTGTTGTTTAAGCCATCAGTTTTTAGTAATTTGTTATGGCAGCCCTAGGGAATTAATACAGCAATAAACAGCAACCAAGAAAAACCAAAAGCATATTCTGAGGGTCTATGTTATGGTCTGTAAGTAAACTGAGGCCAAACTTACACTTCATTCACTTTTTTTTTCCCTGTGGCAAACCTGTCTGGTGAGCCGGGGTAGTACCTGGCTAAAAAAGTCCATGTTTTAGGTTGACTAAAGCCAGATAGCAAAGTTTTAAAATTCCACATTTACAACCCGAGATGTGTACAACACTGTGTGGCACTCACAGCACAACCAGGCAAAATCAGTTAAAACTACAGAAAATTTCTGAAGTTCGGCCAGCACCCACCACCACCTGCCCCCAGAGCGATCTTGCTAAACCACCAGGTGAAACTCTTGCTCTCATTCAGCATGCAGCCAGGCATGTGCCTTTAACTTTAGCTGTCTCTCTCACAGGCACAGGTTAGCCCCAGAAGAAAAATGCAAGGACTAAACTTGCTTACTTGAGGTCATGTGTTCTAGATGCTGCAGTTGGCCCAAATAAAATAAAATCTGCATAAAAGACAGGTAGTCGTAGACACGTTGAAACATGCTTGAAGGTGATTCCAAATATGTTGATATCAACATTGGCTTTGCCAACTAGGCTTTGCCCCTTTATGACAAAGAACTTCAGAGACACCCTGGCATATCAGGATATAAGGGTTTTAATTTGTTGCTTGGGTGTCTATGCTTGGGTGGTGTCATTGAACAAACCAGAGAACCCAGTAGGAAGAGCACATTTGATGATGTGGAACAAAGAGGTGACAGCTGCCATCTTGGATTTGTCGTATTTAAAATGCATGAGGTTACCAAACATATCTGGTGCTTAGGAGTGAAATTTGAGTGAACAACCCAGGTAATTGTTGTTTTCCCCTGTAAAAGCAGAAATTGTTTACATCTTTTTGATGAATTTCTTTCTAAATATCATTTCATAGAACCTAATTTCACTTCTGTATAGCTCAGGGCTTGCTCCTTCTTACCAAAAGCAAGATTTCCATTTGAATACACCTTGCTTCCAAGTTGCCCACTGACCCCACTCTTAACTCCCAGAGTACCCCCTTGGTAGTCTAAACCTATAAAGGTAACTCCATCCTCCTTATTAGAGTTGAAGATTGGCCGTGTCACCCAGTTCTGGGCAACAAGATGGGATGGCTAAGAAGCTTCTAGGAAGGAGGTACATTGCTTTTCCGGAAGAAGTACTAGAAACCAGCTCACTCTCACTCACTCACACTCTCTGGACACAGATAAGGGAGCACTAGTATTAATGTGCTGGCAACCATTCTATGCTCACAAAGACAGCAAGCCCCAGGAGCGAGTGAACACTCATAGGCAGAGATAGAGGTAACCTGGGGGCTAACAAGCATCAATAAACCACTGGCCTCTCCTCTCCTGAGCCAACAAGTGTCCTTATCACTTAGGAAAGTTTTTACATTTTCTATGAATTGCCAGTGTAAGCACCCTAACCCATACCGGTTTCTTCTGAAACCACACTACCTGAGACCTTTTCTGGTGAAGATCCTGTCACTGGTCAGTTGTCCCTTCTCAGTGACAAATGAGACCACATGCGCTAAAGCCCATAGCCCAATACTTAGCACTCACTAGATGCTCAATAGATGTTAGTTCCTGTCACTTTGTCTTGCCTCTCAGCTTTGATCACTTCCTCTCCCAGATCTTCACCATTGCTTCAATGCTTTGTACACTAATGGCCAGGTCCCAGCAGGCCTCCAGATGGCTCAATGGTTAGAAGTCTCACTGCCTAGGAAGTACTGGAACTGGGAACTCCATGATCCACAAACACCAGCAAATGAGAGACGTTGTTTAGTAGACTGCTACCATGGCTAGTCACGTCACGGGGGTTCTCACTTTTCCCAGGATTAGCATGAACACCAACACCCAGTAAAATCTGGATTTCAATCATCCAGAGCCAGTTGAAGATGTTTCACTCCTGAGTCATCATTGGCAGTAATCAGTTGTCACATGGCAGATGTTCAAAATAGACTGATTAATAAAGAATTATGATTATTAGATGATAGTAATAGTGAGAGGAGAGTGAGATGAGAGTGGGCTCATGGTATTGCTAAAGAAGGCCAAGAATGTTTACCAGTAACTTCTCTTGAAAACAGAGCTGCTGTACTTCCCCACTCCGTCTCCCTAAATGGCCTCGTTCCAGGATTGGGCCCATCAGAAATTGGGAAAGAAAGGAGAGAATGGGGAAGGAAAGAGAAAGAAGGAAGGTGCATAAAAAGAGTTGTGTCTCAAAGTTTCCTGAGCTACAACACTGCCCTAGAATGATCTGTTCTCTAAGGTGTCCCAAGAAATCTTCCCCAAATGGTTGTGGTTTTGTCTTTTTGCGTTTTTGTTTCAAATTCATTCTGATTTGATTGTGAGATATATGAATCTTACAGTAACTTCATGAAACACTTGCGGAGACCTTGGGATATTGTGAAAACATGCTGAGAGCGCTGGCCTGAGAACACTAGCCTGGGTGGACCACTCCCTCCTGCCTCACCGGTGACTCACTTGGTGACTCAGTGCTTGTCACGCAGAGATCCACTGGGCCCATCTGCAGCTCACCTTCCTCCGCCTACCTTGAGGAAAACTAGGGACTCATTAGACAAAGTGTTCAAACTGTTTTCTGTTCCTCCAGGCATACGTTGTATGTATACAAGGCATTATCATCTCCCACACATTAAGGAGCAGTGGAAATCAGAAGTGGGGAATAGGAGGGTGGGGGCATTGGAGGGGGAATCTTACTTTCACAAAGATGTTAATTGAATGTTACCAGCAAAGCAAAGACCTAGAAATTTAATAAAATAGAAAAGATTCTGATTATTGTTTTCACTATCAAAATTTCTAATTTCTTGAGGACTTTAAAAAAAAGAAGGCGGCCAGGGGCAGTGCCTCACACCTGTAAACCCAGCACTTTGGGAGGCCAAGGAGGGAGGATTGCTTGAGCCCAGGAGTTTGAGACCAGCCTGGCCAACATGGCGAAACCCCATCTCTACTAAAAATGCAAAAATTAGCCAGGCATGATGGCATGTGCCTGTAAACACAGCTACTCGGGAGACTGAGGCAGGAGAATTGCTTGAACCCAGGAGGTGGAGGTTGCAGTGAGCCAAGATCATGCCACTACACTCCAGCCTGGGCAACAGAGAGAGACTCTATCTCAGAAAAAAAAAAAAAAAATTAACCATGCGCAGTGGTGCATGCCTGTAGTCCCAGCTACGGGGAGGCTGAGGCAGAAGGATCCCTTGAGCCGGGGAAGTTGAGGCTGCAGTGAGCCATGATCATGCCACTGTATTCCAGTCTGGGTGAGAGAGAGAGAGAAAGTCTTAATGTGCCAGTGCAAACTTCCATTTCACATATATTAAATCTCCTTTTTACCCTAAAAGACTGTAAAATATCCTGTAATATTTAAATATTTGCACTTTTATTTCTCTCCCATATAATCACCTCACCTTGAGTTCATGCAAATATGTGAAATCTTCAAACATAATAGGAAGCCAAGTTGCTCACAGAAAGGAAACCTATGACAACCTTCATTACTGCATGCCAAAAATGTCAGGCCAATCTACTAATTTACTAGAACCAAGATAAAACCAGCCCAGCCAGCCAGCCAGTGCTCAGGAGTTCCCTCTCAAACATATGCAGGGTTAACAAAATATTGAGCCTAAACTCATTTAGAAAATGAGACTTTGTGTTTTTTTTTTTTTTTAAGCAGAGGCTGCTTGCTGACCCAGCCTTCCAGTCAAACAGCTAAAACTCAGCTTGTCCTGTTTCCCTTGAGCTCTGAGTTCTAAAGTCCCCTAGTTTCAATACATTTTGCCAGAAATAACTTGAAGGATCTCCTGAACAGGCACCAAAGCTCTTGTAACAATGTAGTCACTTTAAATTAACATCCTAATTTAAAATAACTAAACCTGATTTTTGTTCGTGATCAAAATTTATATTGGAACACCCCCCCCCAGAGGTCAAATTTAACGTATTCACTGACAAACAAGACAAGCAGGGAGGGCATTTACTGACAACCAAGAATTGGAACAGGATGTCAAAAGCAAGGCTGTTTCTGAAAAGAAAATGTTAATAGTTTATTTATATTGCCAATCACTGTGGGTTGAACCTAACCCTTAATTAGGCAAAAGAACCAATGGGTAAGTCCTCCTCTCCCAAAAGATTTTCTTTTCCTGCAAGTTCCTGTTAGAAAGCAGCAACCTAGAGGAAAAAGACCTTTAAAAAGAAAAAAGATTATGTGTGTGCCAAAACCTGGAAACAACCAAAATGAGGTAAATGGTGGCTCATCCATACTATGAAATACTACTCAGCAATAAAAAGGAGTGAACTATTGATACACAAAATAACTTGGGTAGAATTCAAGGGCATTATGCTGAATTTTATAAAGCTAGTCTCAATGTATCATATACTATACAATACCAATTAGATAGCATTCTCCAAATGACAAATTATAGATTGCAGAACAGATTAATGGTTGCCACGGGGCTAGGAATGGTGAGTAGAATATGATTATAAAGGGGTTACAATGAGGGAGATCTTTGCGGTGATTAAATAGTTCTGTATCTTCTTGCATCTACACATGCAATAAAATGGCATAGAACTATGCACATGCATTGCACCAATGTCAATTTCCTGACTCAGATGCAGGACGACAATTATGTAAGATGTGATCATTGGGGGAAGCTGGGTGAAGGGCACACAGGACCACTCCACACTATTTTTGCTATCATTGCAACTTTTTGCAAATCTATCATTATTCAAAATTAAAAAGTCAAGAGAAAGCAAGCAAAAAAGGATGAAGGGGGAAGTAACAGAAAGAAAGAAAGAAAAATAAACAACTTGGGATGGATATTGACAACTCCAGAGATGAAAGATGACAGGAAAGATTTGAAGGAGGGGACAGCAGGGTAAATATTAAAGGTTACAGTCAGGCAAGCTGACAACCAGAAACTGTTTGGATTGTAAATTGTAAATGAACTCAGTGGACAGAGAAGGGGAAAGATCATTGAACTGTTACCCCTGAATGACAAGGATAGAAGTGAAGCACTGTGAGCCCAAGACATGGAGTAAATGTGGCAGGAGCAGCTCCAGGAAAGCCCGGTGGAGACGGAAGAGAAAAGGAGGGGGCAGATGTAGTAGCTGACGCTTCCTAGGATGTGACATGCATCAGGCGAGAGAAAGGGATGACTGGGGGAAATGTCCGACCTAGGAAGAAATACTGAGAAAAAAAGACACGCCATAGAGATCAGTAAGTTGAGGAAGAAGAGGCAAAATTCTTGGCCATGAGCAGAATTACTGATAAAATAATGACGACATGATAAAAGAATATCACAGGCAGGGGAGTTGGAAGGAGAAAAGAGCTCACTCAGATTTGGAAAGTCACAAAACAAAACAAAACAGTTCTTCAGGGAAGAAAAATAATGAGCAGCAAAATACAAAACACCATGACCTCTGGAAAGGTGTTCCCTGCACAGGTCTAGAAACTCAACAACAGACATCCTGAATTTTCCAGATGCATTTAACAAATACCTTTGAAATATCCCAATACGTATCAAGTCTACATCAAGCCTGATTTTCACATCAAAAGACCCCCATGATCATAATGAGCACTATTAATGCACAAATTACACAAAGCTGCAGGAAGCTGAAGTGCCAAAAGGGAGCAAAAAGCTGATAAGCCAACTTTTGAGCAAACATCTTGAATTCCCCCAGGGATACGGACCACCAGGATCACCAAACTCTGGTGTCCCTATGAGAATAAGCAATCAGTAATATTAAAACCTTAAAATTAAGGTAGTAATAACATCTTAGAATCTGAGATTTTAATGTATTTATTTATTTGAGACGGGGTCTCACTCTGTGCCCAGGCTGGAGTGCAATGGCGTGATCTTGGCTAACTGCAACCTCCACCTCCCCTACTCAAGCAATCCTCCCACCTCAGCCTACCGAGTAGCTAAGACTACAAGCCTGTGCCACCATAAACAGCAGATTTTTGTAGAGATGGGGTTTTGTCATGTTGCCCAGACTGGTCTCGAACTCCTGGGCTAGAGGGATTTGCCTGCCTTAACCTCCCGAAGTGCTGGGATTACAGGCATGAGCCACAGCGCCCAGCCAGAATCTGAGATTCAGTGTGGGCATAAAGGAATTGTTATCACACAGTGACAGCCCAAGTTCATGGTCTTTACAAGAAATACTGTGAAACCCCCAAGAGGGTAGCCCCTACATAAAGAGAAGGAATAAAGACGGCTGGCCACTCCTCACAGATGGAGAAGTTAAAAAAACAAAATCCCAGTTTCTCTCTCAGCTACTGGGTAAATAGCCATTCAGAATGCTTTGGAAACATTCACTTAAAAATGGGAGAAGAATTGATGTCATTCTGAAAATGTAGTTAGACAAGAATTCAGTCATCTCCACTGCCACCAAACCCAACCTCCAAGCTTGGATAAGAAGATAGCAAATATTCTAAAAATTAAGAAACCCAAAGCATATGGTAAACTTTGCAAGATATCATTCCCCAGTGAATTATGTTCTTGTGGTAATACAAAAACATCTCATTTTTCTTAGCAGTTGTTTCATGAATGCCTTGCAAAAGAAAGCATGAGTTTTTAGGGGGAATCCTCTGCTAAACCATAGAGAATGCTGGGCTTCCAGATCTGTGGGTGGGCTGGTGCCAACGACTGAGAGAGGTGAGAAGTGAAATTTTTCTGCAAAAGAACCATGGCTGAAGGAGAAGATTTCTCTAAAACAGAATTTGAGAAGCTACTTGGTGGAAGATTTTAAAGACCCAAAACAACAGCTGAGAATAGAATTGGGGAGGGACTTCTCATGGTGATTTGGGAAATTAAACTCTGAGCATCACGAGGTGTAAATCCCCTCTTCGATCTTCCTTATAAAATGTTCAGTAAAGTTTGCACTCTCACTTTTCAAGAGTGAACTTCCTTTGAGAGAAAAACACAGAAGTATAGAACCCTGCTTCAAGATTGGCACAAGGGCAAAAGCATAGTTGTAGAGTGACCCTTTTATTAAATATTAATTATTTAATATGAGAAGAACCTGAGGAAAACCAAGCACAAAGGAAGAGGGAGGGGAAGGGAGGTGGTGAGATGATTACCTTCTTCTTTTACTAAAATTTAGAATACTTGAGTCACTTACTCTTTCCTGGTTTCCAAACATGTTCTGTGGAGATGTGTGAGAGCCTAAGGTTTATTACTCGGGTGTCAGCTCATTCATTCCCCACCGCAAACCTCAAGTAGCTTTTAGTATCACAAAGATCATTCTCAGCTCTAATATCTTTTTCCCTTCTCAGTATCTCGAAAGCCTCCTCATCCTCCTCAGAAACAAATCTAGGTGTCTTTAAAAAGATCATATGTTATTTTCTTTGCTCTGTTGCTGCTTCTTCCTGTGGTTATCATCTCATTATAGTTCTTTCCGTAAAATGTTACGCTTAACTCTTTTACCAAATCACCAGATAATCTCATTGCCACTACCTGAAATACTGTTTTTTTCCAGAAGGGTTGGCCATTGTAGGAAGCGAAAAATTGATGTGAGTCTGTATATTTATCCCTTTGCAATTACACTCTATCACCGAGGTAGACTAGATCTTCATTTTCCTTTATCCCCAAATCCAGACTGTAAGTTTCTTTTTATTTCAAACAGCAAAATAGAATTCAGCACACACAACTGACAGCAATGGATGGGTAGATGTCTGTGTTAGTCTCATTAGCATTCGCCTCTGTGAGACTGAAAGAGCAGTTTGCAGAGCCCCTTTTCACAGGGAGCCTGGGCAGCCGTCAGAGGTGGAACCAGAACTCGTCTTGGAGCAAGAAAGAGCTGTCCTCCAATCCTGGCTCTGCCCTTGCCACTCAACACTCTTGACAAAGTTTCCTAACTGCTTGAAAAGTCATTAAAACAGAGATAAAATTTTCCTTACAGATAACAGGAACGAAAGTTCAAGGCACACAGTGGAGGCTGAATTCCCAGTTGTTCCTTAACCCCAACCACCCAAAGATTAATTGATCAGAAAGAAGTTTTAATGACTCCCTAATTTCCCAGCCAATCCGCTTTCTAATTCACTTTTCTCAACGCTGTCCACTCTCTGCCATTAATCTGTCCTCTTGTTTGTTCTACACCCTTACCCACATAGTATATAATTATCCTCCCCCAGTTTTCGGAAGAAATGGCACCACAATACTTGCTATAATAGCCATGGTTGTTTGAAGTCCCTGAACAACTGGACACTAAGTTGTTGATGTGATTGGAGGAGGAAGAATGACAGTGTTAGGTGTTGTTCAGTGCAGGACAGTGACCCCATCAGGGTAGATGGCTAATTTTTCCCCAGTTAGTAAAAGGGATCTGTATCCTTCATGTTCTCTCCCGCAACACCTCCAAGACAGTCTTACTAAAATATTCTTCCTCATGCTCTTCCTGCTCAAAAATTTGTCAGTCATCCAACCCACAAATGCCTATTGATTGTTACTGCCATACCGTCCCTCAGTTGTCAATCAAGATGCTGTTTGCTTTATCCCAGAAATAAAGGACTAGGGTACATGCTATGCCCACAAGCCTCCTGCCTTGTCAGAAAGCTTTGTTTTCCAGCCTCTCCAGCCTTCTCCTGGACTGTGACGCGGAAGCCCCCATTGCAAGAAGCCATCATAAAAGGTTGGAGATAAAACTACTGGAAACAATCTTTTTTTAAATGCCATTTTGCTTTTCTGTAGTCCTTGAGCCAGGCTTTTGCGCTAGCACCATGGTCTCTCTCTGGCCTGTGGCCATTCCTCTCCTCTTCCGTTTTCTCACCAGGTCTGACACTGTTTTGCATTTCCCACAGCTGTGAACACAGCACTCTGCAAATACTTTGGTTCAATGTAGACATATTGTCTTGATTTGATTTCTCCTAGGATCTCAGTAGCTTTGTTGGCTGAATTCTTAGGCCTTTGAGTCACCTGATGCGTAGGGCTGGCAGATTTAGCAAATAAAAATACAGGATGCCCAGTTAAAGTTGAATCTCAGATAGACGATGAATAATTTTTATATGTCCTATACAATATTTAGTAAATATATGCAAACAATTCATTTTTTATCTGAAATTCAAATATAACAGGGTATTCTATACTTTATCTGGAAAGCTTACTGGTATGTCACCCAAAACCAACCAAGAGATTAATCTCTATGTTTAGTTAGTGACTTCTAGGCAACAGAGATGACCTCTGTGTGGCAAAACTCTGATAATCCCTGATTACAAGAGAGAGAAGGGGAAGAGTGAATATGGGAACTCTGGCAACAGCATATTCAAATCGTCTGTCTGGCAAAAAAAGGGCTTTGCCCCATTCTACCAAGTCAAGGTGGCTGATTGCATTTCAAGGGATGGGGCAAGTCGGGGGGGCCATGGAGGCCTGGAGCGAGAAATTGTTGCAAAGCAGTGGTATGCAATAACTGCTGCCCTTCTAAGAAAGTGAATTCTTGCCAGGCGTGGTGTCTCATGCCCATAATCCCAGCACTTTGGGAGGCCGAGGCGGGCGGATCACGAGGCCAGGAGATCGAGACTATCCTGGCTAACATGGTGAAACCCCGTCTCTACTAAAAATACAAAAAATTAGCAGGGCTTGGTGGCAGGCTCCTGTAGTCCCAGCTACCACTCAGGAGGCTGAGGCAGGAGAATGGCATGAACCCGGGAGGCGGAGCTTGCAGTGAGCCAAGATCGCGCCACTGCACTCCAGCCTGGGTGACAGAGCGAGACTCCGTCTCAAAAAAAAAAAAGCAAAGAAAAGAAAGAAAGAAAGAAAGTGAATTCCCCCACAAGAGTCCCCACCAGCCCTGCCTTGTAAACATGTTCTAAATCAAGGCTGAATAGAGGTGGAAAGTGTGGTCAGGTATGCGTCTTGGAAAGTCATCCCTGCCCAGTAAGCCACTCCAGTCTGTAGAGTCACAGTCTTGAATATTTTTGGACAACAGAAAAATAAACACCCATGCCCAGAAGTCAGGAGCATCCCCAGGGATTTGGGCAACTCTCACATTATCCAAGAAAGTTGGCAGCATATTTTCTACCTAGAGAACAAGGGTACTTTTTCCTTTGTAATATGATTTCTTGGCTGAAGAGGAACTATTAGTCACCCTGAGATGCTCTGCAGAAATGCAAGATGATATTGTATTGTATTAATGTCACTTAATGGTAGCTGTCAATGATGGTGATGGAATAAATATGGAAAAGGAAATTACTGTAATTGATTGACAGTCTGGAATCTTCCATATTCGACCTAATGAGAGAAACCTATGAGCAGCAGCTTCCAGTGCAGGCTATTAATGCAAATCATATGCACCGTACTGGCATGCTGAATTATGCAATGCCATGTGAATGTCTAATCCATTTCACCAGGCTTGTCTTTATCCAGAAAAACAATATATATATTTCGCTGACATGCTGATTAGTATATTAGGAGAGTTTAAGAAGTTTGGTGCTAAAGTAGGTGCCATCGTAGTGTTATTAATTTAGTTCTGAACAAGACAAACAGCTCTGTGCAGCCATCAAAATCACTACACAGGTCTACAAGATAACTTTGTGAAGACGGATGGGAATTTACAGAAAAGTCTTGTGATATGTGGAAGGAATTAGCAAATAGATAAGGAGCACACAATTTTTCTAGAAAACCACTGTCAAGGACTCGGTCCCCATGCACAACCAGACATGTGCCAAGACATCTACCATGCCTGCACAGTTCTGTTTTGCAGTGGTTCCGAAACTTGTGGAAAGTTCTAATAGAACCAGATGTAAAAAGTCGAGGGAATAACAGGTAAAAATAAGATTTAGGCCCTGCTTTGGGGACCCCATGGAGATGTAAGTATTGGCCAGACATCATCTTCAAGAAGAGCAAAACACTCCCTGTGGGAATATGCTTTATATGGGAAGAAGTCTTTGTGATAGAAAAATAAGTTGCCAATTACCCACTAATTACTCATCCCCAAAACTCACAGCTTTGAGAAGTCCATGGCCCTAACTAAGCTCTTCACTCTCTGTACATATCAATACTTAAAATTTGGACCAATAGAGGAAGTGACTAGAATTCTAACTATGCGTCCCCCAGCTCCTAGGAGTAAGCTCTGACCTGGCTGCTCGGAGGTACCACAAATGTCCCCAGATTGGCAAGCACTGGACTGAAAGAGAGAGAAAGAGAAGGTGTCATGTACTGCAATTTCCCACTAATGGTCTACAGAAAGTCCTAAGTTGGTGCAGAGATTTTTTTTTTTTTTTTGAGACCGAGTTTCTCTCTTGTTGCCCAGGCTGGAATGCAATAGCGCAATCTCACTCCGCCTCTTAAGTTCAAGCGATTCTCCTGCCTCATCCTCCCGAGTGGCTGGAATTACAGGCATCCACCACCACACCCAGCTAATTTTTGTATTTTTAGTAGAAATGGGGTTTCACCATGTTGGCCAGGCTTGCCTTGAACCCCTGACCTCAGGTGATCCACCCGCTTCAGCCTCCCAAAGTGCTGGGATTACAGGCATGAGCCACCGCACCCAGCCAGAGATGAATTTTTTATTTAATTCCACACATATGTTTTGAACACCTGTCATGTGCCAGGTGCTGTGCTAGACCCTGGATATACAAGCTTACATTCTAATGGAAGAGACAGTAGGAGGTGATGATTACAAGAGGATGCGAAGAGTGTCACAAAAGAGGAAAAAGCACAGGTATATAAGGGGGACTGAAGTAGCCTGGAGGCTCGGGAAGCTCTCGTTGAGGAAGAAGTCCTTAAGCCAGGACTCCACAGATACTGAATTTTTTAAATTGATAAATATAACAAGAATTGTATATTTTTATGGTATACAACATGATGTTTTAACATATGCATACACTGGCATTCCAACTAGCTAAATCAAGCTAATTAACATATCCAATATCTCACATACCTATCATTTGTTGTAATACGAACATTTAAAATCTATCTTAGCCATTTTCAAGTATATAATACATTGTTATTAACTATAGTCACTATGTTGTACAATTGATCTCCTAAGCTTATTCTTTCTACCTAAAATTTTATATTCTTTGACCAACATCTCTATAACCCTGGCCCATCCACCAGCCCAGCCTCTGCCAACCACCATTCTACTCTCTGCTTCTATGAGTTCAGCTTTCTGAGATTCCACACGTAAGTGAGATCATGCAGTATTTGTCTTTCTCTGCCTGGCTTGTTTCACTTAGCATAATCTCCTCCGGGTCCATTTATTTGTTGCAAATAACAGGATTTCCTTCCTTTTTAATGGCTGAATAATATTCCATTTTATATATGTAAAGTATTTCATTATATGTAGATATCATGGAATATTCTTTATGTGACATATATATGCATATACATACATATCACATTTTCCTTATCCATTCATTCATGGATGGATGTTTGAGTTGTTTCCATATCTTGGCTAGTGTGAACAGTGCTGCAGTGAACCTGTGGGTGCAGAGATCTCCCTAACATACTAATTTCATTTCTTTTAGCTGTATACCCAGATGCAGGATTGCTGGATCATAGGGTAGTCCTATTTTTAATTTTTTGGGGAAATTTCATACTGTTTTCCATAATGACTATACTAGAGAGTGGGGTGCTTTTTCATTTTAATAATCACGTACTAATAAAAATGTGTATTAGGAAAAATATATACTTGACAAACTTATGATTTCATTGTCATTATATATACTGACATAAATTTTCCCTTTTAATTAATTAACTTATTTATTGAAGACATGGTCTCACTCTGTCCCCCAGGCTGAGTGCAGTGCCATGATCACAGCTCACTGTGGCCTTGAAATCTTGGGCGCAAGCGAGCCTCTCACCTCAGCCTCTCAAGTAGTTCGAACTGCAAGTGTGTACCACCATGCCTGGCTACTTTTTTTTTTTTTTTTTTTTTGTAGAGACAGGGTTCTCACTATGTTGCCCAGGCTGGTTTTGAACTCCTGAACTCAAGCAAATTCTCTCACTTTGACCTCCCAAAGTGCTGGGATTACAGGCATGAGCCACTGTGCCCACTCAAATTTTCCCTTTTTAAATAAACCAATTTAATTTTTAAAGTGAGTTGACACAATATTAAGCAAACGACAGTGGAATTAGTCCTCACATATACTGCAGACTGTTAATTTGGTGGTGAGTGACGTTTCGGAAACCCATATGAGGGAGAGGTGGCAGGGAGGTGAAGAGGGGCTGCCCCGAGGACAGGGCCCTGCAGGGAGAGTTGAAATAACAAAACTAAGACAGAGAAAGTCGACTCAGAAAGTTCCTCCATGAGCTCTCACATATATTGGATTCTTCTTTCACCATCACCAGTCCCCTGTGGTGTAACGTATTCTCGTCAAATTTTCTATAGAATAATTGAGGCCCTCACGAGGTTAACTAAAACACTAAGGTCACCCAGCAAGTTAGCAGCGCAAAGAGAATTAACAAAACGGCCACCCTCGCCCAGTTGAGAACATCGGCATCTCTCACCTCCGAAGTTCCGAGGGTGGCGCAAGATGGAAAATGAAACTTTCTGTAAAGCAAACTGAGTAAAATAGAGGACTTCGGAGGAAAAAATAAGGGCTGCGGCTGGCTTGGAAAACATTACATTGTTTTCATTACCGTATGTACTTTGAGATGACCCAATTTGAAGGTGCTTGAAGAAGCTTGCTGAATGTATGTTCTGTCTCTTTTCCTCTTTCCAAATAAGGCTACATTCACAGGTGCTTGGGACTTCAGCAACTCATGACAGGGCAGACACAGTTCAACCCATAATACACAATACAGAATGTGGATTTTATTCTAAATGTAATATCTTGGAGAATTTTAAGCAGGTGAACGATATGATCTGATTTCTGCTTTTTAAAGGTCACTCAGGGCCGGGCGCAGTGGCTCACGCCTGTAATCCCAGCACTTTGGGAGGCTGAGGCAGGCAGATCATGAGGTCAGGAGATCGAGACCAGCCTGGCCAACATGGTGAAACCCCGTCTCTACTGAAAATACAAAAAAACAATTAGCCAGTTGTGGTGGCCTGTGGTCCCAGCTACTCGGGAGGCTGAGGCAGGAGAATGGCGTGAACCCGGGAGGCGAGCTTGCAGTGAGCCGACCGAGATCACACCACTGCTCTCCAGTCTGGGTGACAGAGCGAGACTGTCTCAAAAAATAAACAAACAAACAAACAAACAAAAACAAGGTCGCTCAGATTGCTGTGTGGAGAATGGATTATTAGGGCCAAAACCAGAGGCAGGGACACCAGTAAGTGCAAAAATTCAGGCAGGAGATGCTGGTGGCTTGGAAGAAGGTGTTCTGGTAACTGTGGGTATATGCCGCACTTAGGCAGGTGGGGCCTCCCAAAGAACTGAACCAAGAAATGAGCTAACACTCAATCCAGAGAACTCCCAGTCCCTAAAAAGCCAGGTTGGCCACACTGGAGAATCCACATCCTATCTAGCACAATGTCCGGCTCTTGCAAAGATGAGAAAGGTCGTTTCATGAAAGATAAATGAGTCCTTCTCAACATCCACTTTGTAGTTGAGTTTTCCACCTGGCCCCCAATTATCCAGATAACTTATTAAAAGGCCACTTGTCATCCATGAGTTTCTCTACACCAAGGGAAGATGGTTCCATTTCCCAGTCTCCACCATCATAAGGATAATGAGCTCTATAAGCCTATCCCTGTTGTATGAAGAGGAGAGGGTACTCAACCCAGAGCTCTTCCAGGAATCCTTAAACTGGCTGCATGGGTTTCTCAGTCTGGGAAGGCCAATTGTATTCAATCCATTGCCCTGGCTAATGCTTCCTCGGCCCTGCCACCACGATTTGCCAATCCCTTCTTTGTCCCTGCCCTGCCTCTTGCCCCATCTCTTTCCTTCCTCTGTCCCTGACCCCCAAGGCTCTCCTAGGCTTCCAGCTTCAGAGCTCATGATTCACTTACTCACCTAGCATTTATATGAGAGCACCTACTGTGTGCCAGGCTCTGCTCTAGATCCTGGGCATCCGGACACCATGCTTGCTCTCATGAAGCTTATATTCTAGTCAGAAGAGACAAGCAAATAGAAGAATCAGTTTGGCCAGGTACAGTGGCTCAGGCCTGTAATCCTAGCACTTTGGGAGGCCAAGGCTGGTGGATCACCTGAGGTCAAGAGTTTGAGACCAGCCTGGCCAATGTGGCGAAACCCCATCTTTACTAAAAATACAAAAATTAGCTGGGTGTAGTGGCGGGCGCCTATAATCCCAGCTACTTGGGAGGCTGAGGCAGGAGAATTTCTCGAACCCAGGAGGCGGAGGTGGCAGTGAGCCGAGATCACACCACTTCACTCCAGCCTGGGTGGAAGAGCCAAACTCTGTCTCGAAAACAAAACAAAACAAAACAAAAGAAGAATCAATTTAAAAACATCAAATAGTGATAGTGCTCTCTATGAAGGAGTATTTAAAAACAAAACAAAACACTAATGTGAAAGAAAGTGAACAAGTGAGTACTTTACAGTCTGGGAAAACCTCTCTGAGAAGATCATGTTTGTCAGGCTATCTAAATCATGTGAAGAGTAAGTGAACAGCAGTCCAGGTAGATGAATAGCTCATGCAAAGGCCCTGGGGTAGGGTGAAAGGGAAGGTTCACAGAGCTGAATGAAGGCCAGTGTGCAGTAATTCTCAATGGGGCTTCAGTGACAATATGATGTGTGACTGTTCCATGCACTTGGGGATTTGTAGCATCCCTGGCCTCCCTCCCACTAAATGCTGGTCAAGCCCCTAGTCCTAACTACTGAAAACTAGACACATACACTTTTTCCAGTGGCATTTGGGCAGCTGTAGTGCTGCCCCAGTCAAGAAGCACAGCAGGCAGGAATGAGCACAGTTCAAAGGGGACAAAGAGGAAGGTGGGCCTGCATCACACCAGCCTTGTAGGCAGGTGTATTATTTTCCTAGGACTACTGTAATGAAGCACCACAAATTGGGTGGCTGAGATAACACAACTTTATTAACTCACCGTTCTGCAGACTGGAAGTCTAAAATCAAGGTGTCAGCATTTCTAGTTCCTTCTGAGGTCTGCAAGGGAGGATCTGTCCCATGCCTTTCTTCTAACTTCTCGTGGGCTCAAGCATTTTGCTTTGTAGACACTGTGCTCCCTGTGCCTTCACATTGTCTTCCCTCTGTACATGTCTGTCTCTGGGTCTAAATTGCCTTTTTCATAAGGGCATCAGTCATATTGGTTTAGGGCCCACCTACCAAACCTCATCTTAACTTAATCATCTGCAAAGAACCTATTTCCAAATAAGGTTACATTCACAGGTACTTGGGACTTCAGCATCTTTTTGGGGGAGACACAGTTCAACCCATAATACAGGATATGGGATTTGGATTTTATTCTAAATGTAATCTCTTGGAGAATTTTAAGGAGGTTAGTGATATGATCTGATTTCTGCTTTTAAAATGTCGCTCAGGTTGCTGTGTGGAGAATGGATTATTGGCAGCAAGACCAGAAGCAGGGATACCAGTTAATGCAAAAATTCAGGCAGGAGATGCTGGCGGCTTGGAAGAAGGTGTCCTGGTAACTGTGGTCAGGTATATTCAGCACTTAGGCAGGTGGGGCCTCTCAAAGAACTGAACCAAGAAGTGGGCTAACATATCCAATGCTCTGCTAGGGAAAGCTGTCTGGGGACAGTCCACCCAAGTACAAACTGTGGGACTTGAAGGCAGCAGAGACCAGAAGACGACCTGGAGAAGTCTCTGAGTACAGAGGACAGAATTAGGAGATCTTCCAAGTGCCCTTCCAACTGCAGGGGTATATAGTGCTAACAATATCCACACTGTAAGTCAAGACAAGAATCTGCCTCTGCCATGTTGGGCAACTCAGGCCAAGCATTTACATGCGAGGGCAATGGCCTCGTTACCTCACTCTTGCTCCATCCCTCTCTCCAGCTGACAATGGCATACACCAGGGCCACACACTGCCACTTCCTTTTCAGAGCTGTACCAATACACATCCCTTCCAGTCAATTAATATTTCCATCTCAGTGAACAAGAACAAGTTAACACGCTGACAGTGTGGGCTACCTTCCAGGGTTTGTCTGCTGACAGATTAAAAAGTATGTCAACATGGCTTGATATTAACAAATATTGCAAAGCAGGAGCCTTTGTTTGTTTTGTTTTATTTTGTTTTCCTAGTTTATTGGTAGTGCTGGTGAACCTACACCTGCATTCATCCAAAGGTAGACCGACCAGGTGATGTCAGCCCAGCCAAAACCTCGGTATGTGAAAGTGCTGGTGAATTGCAGCAGCCAGTCAGTTGCTCACTCCTGCTGGATGAATCAGCCAGGAGAAGAGCAGCCAGAGAGTAGGTGTGCAGCTTCTTTATTATGCAATTGGAGGGGATGACATGGTTGTCATAAGGTGCACTTTTAAGTGACGTGAGTTTTCAATATCGAAGGTGAAAGCAATAGGAGAAGATTTTTGCAACTTTTAAAGAAAAGGTTTTTTTTAATGTTGTCTTTTAATTTTTTAAATAAAGCACTAACTCTGAACCTTTTCTCACTCTCCATCCTCTCTGGCTGCCTGCTCACAAATAGTGGTTAAGGGCTGTCTGACATCCAAGGTCACTGGACTGGCAGAGATACAGAGCCCCTCTAGAAGAGGGTTTGCCAACTATGGCCCACTGCTCCATTCCAGCCCACCATCTGCTTCTGCGCACCCCATGAGCAAAGCCTGGCTTTCACATTTTTAAATGGTTAAAAAAAATCAAAAAAGCCATATTTCATAACACACGACTCACATTTCATCACACATGAAAATTAAAATCACGTGAAATTCAAGTTTCAACATCCATAACGAAAGGTGTATTGAAACATGGCCACGCTCGTTTGTTTACATATTATCTATGGCTGCTTTCATGAAGTAACAGCAAGGTTGAACAGTTTTCAGAGACTGTGTGGCCTATGAAGTCTAAAATGTTGACTGATTCTTTAGAGAAAAAGTTTGATGACTCCTACTATAGAGTTTGAGGAAGAAGCATACTGGATCCTGTTATGTGGTCTCTATGCATTTTCTTTTTTCTTTCTTTTTTTTTTTTTTGAGACGGAGTCTTGCTCTGTCACCCAGGCTGGAGTGTAGTGGTGCGATCTCAGCTCACTGCAACCTTCACCTCCCGGATTCAAGCAATTCTCCCTGCCTTAGCCTCCCGAGTAGCTGGGATTACAGGCGTGCACCACAAAGCCCAGCTCATTTTTATGTACTTAATTGAGAGGGGGTTTCGCCATGTTGGCCAGGCTGGTCTCAAACTCCTGACCTCAGGTGATCCACCTGCCTTGGCCTCCCGAAGTGTTGGGATTACAGGTGTGAGCCACTGCATCTGGCCTCTAGGCATTTTCAATTACTCTCCTAACTGTTTTAGATTACTTTTATTCATTTAAAAATCTACATTAAGCTCCTACTAGACAGGCAACATGCTGGGTCCTGGAAGTACAACTGAGAACAATGAGGGATAGTCCCTGTTCTCAGAGCTGAAAGTCCAGTAGAAGAGCAGGTGTTCATCACACCATGCAAATGCAGTCTACCAAAAAATGATAACCTTGGCAAGTGTTCAGACGGGAGGTCCACAGAGCTATAAAAGCACAACACAGGTGAATTTACCTCCTATTCTGGGATATCAAGGAAGATATGCCAAAGTGTAGATTAATGATTGATTTGGAATTTGTAGGAAACGTTGAAGTTAGCAAGGGAAGAGGGAAGAGAAGGAGTATTTCAATTTCTTGACCACATCCTTCTTACTTTCTTCCAGTCCTTACTGTACTGGGATGGGGTGAAGCACAGAAAAGGAGGGGAACAAGGATGAGGCAAAGGTGGAGGGTTAGGTAGGATCCAAGCTATGCAGATAAGAATAGTGGGAAGTTGTGCAAGATGTTCTCAGCAGCACTATGCCATTAGCGAAACTCTGGAAGCAACCAAAAGACCAGAGGAGAATTGATAAATAAAAACTGTTGTATTCACACAATGGAATATTAAAAAGCAGTGAAAGCAAATCCACTACAACTACATGCAACAACATGGGTGAGTCTTAGCAATATGTTATGAAATAAACAAAGCAGGTCCCAGCAGATAACACACAATACGACAAACTTTTCAAAAATTTAAAGGTAACTGAAATTTAACAAGACATATTTTAGGAATACACTACTGTAATAAAACCATGTTTCAATAAAGCAAAGAAATAGTCAAGTACAAGGCTTAGAGTCTTGAGTTGACAGTGTTAGGGGTTGGGGAGCAGCACTCAGGTAGATAAATGTTGTGAATGTTCCATTTTTTGTGGGCAATAGATTCATAGGTATTTATTATATTAAAAGTTTGAGGCCAGGCACGGTGGCTCGCACGTGTATTATAATATCAGCACTTTAGGAGGCTAGGGCAAGAGCATTGCTTCAGCCCAGGCTTCAGTGAGCTAGGACTGCACCACTGCACTCCACCTTGGGCGTCAGAGCAAAACCCTATCTCCTTCAGAAAAAAACAAAAAATCAAAATAGCCATGAGCCTGATGTAACTATTACACACTGTATGCCGGTATCAAAATATCTCATGTATCTCATAAATATACAAACCTACTATGTACTCACAAAAATTAAAAAAAAAATGAAAACAAAACAAAATGGCCGTGAGATGTTATGGCAATTTATAACAGAGGGTGGCATGTTCAACATGCTCATTTGCAGTTCAACATAATCTCTCTGGCTGAATTCTGGAGAATTCTTTGGAATGGGGCAAGAGTGGAAGCAGGTAGCCCAGCGAAGAGGCTACTGTCAATGTACAGCCAGAGATGAGGGAGGCTTAGACTTGGGGAAGGTGGCAGAGGCAGAGAGAATCGCACCTTTGCTCAGACTGACTTGCTATCCATGCTTACATTTAGGGTGTCAGTATTAAAGAAACATCAACTCAACACTCTATTAAGTAGATGCTAGGAAATAAAATGAATCAGGTGGGAACTAAATGATGAGAACTTATGAACACAAAGAAGGGAACAGCAGACACTGGGGTCTACTTGAGGGGGGAAGGTGGGAGGATGGAGAGGAGCAGAAAAGATAACTATTGGGTACTGGGCTTAATACCTGGATGATGAAATAATATGTACAACAAACCCCCATGACACGTGTTTACCTATGTAAGAAACTTTTACGTGTGCCCCCGAACATAAAATAAAAATTAAACTGTAAAAAAAAAGGAAATTAATCAGGACAGTGCCTTTGACAATAGATTTCCAAGTCATCCCATTAGAAAAGATGTTATCAGGTGAATCAACAGATTCCATCCGAATGATGATTTGGAGACAATCTGAGCGTTATCATCCAGGGTAGCTAGCATAAGAGAGCTCCAGAAAATCCTCGTACCTCCTAGAAAAGTAAGAGAAAAATCACAACAAAACTATATCTGGACAATGTCACCCATCCTCCCAGGGAGGTTTTCTCCCCTCACTTTTATAGTACCTGTCTTCCACCTCCACAAATGTACCTGTCTCCTACCTCCACGATTTACTACTTCTCTGAAGTAACGATTTTGGGAAACTGATTTCCCAACCGTCATGTTTAGTTTGACCAACTGCTCACTCGTGACTGCAATTTGAAGTACAAGGGTCAAGGCTAAAGTCCAGCAAAGATGAGTGATGATTCTGCGACCCATTCTCACAGGAAGGCTTGGGGTCATTCATGGGTGGCCGCCGTCTTCTCTTCACTAGGCAGCTGGTGGTAAGTCAGAAGGCAACTCGTTTTAGGCCTTCCAGGTTCGGGCTGCTTGGTCTCACCAGTTCTGTACTATGAGGCTGCCCAGTGAAGTGAAGCTTAGGATTCGGGGCTGTTATCTTAGCTCCACCGTTACTAGCTAAGGGACCTCGGGGCGGGGCGGGGTGGGGTGGGCCATGGACCTGTGAATCTGTGACAACACAGATGTAGGCACTCTGCAAATGTTAGTCACCATCCCCAGGAAGCAATCTCAAAACACCCCTCCTCCCTTCCATAGATGCTGCTGGGTTTCTCTGCATCATTATCAAATGGTCCAGTGTAACTTCAGCTTCTCTCCAATCGGTCTGATTTTCCCCACAGACACAGGACAGGAGAACAAGGAGCAGAAGCTGGCTGATGCTGTTCTTGGTGGTCATAGACCTTTTTGTCCACCCTCGTGGACAGGCTTTATCCTCTGCAGTGCCCAGTGGCTTCTCTTTCTTTCATTTTTGGCTCTTTTCTTTTTTTTTTTTTTTTTTAAATCCAGTCGCTTGTTGGTTATTATATTTGCAAAGCAAACAATTGGGGGGTGGGGGGGAAGAAGAAAAAACGTAATGAGCCAACCACCCTTTCCCTCCATCACACCCCATCTCCTGAGCCAACAGGTCTACTTGTCTTCTTCCAGTTCCCTTCCCAAGAAATAACAATGCATGACATTATTTACAAAATGAGTTTCACAGTTCCAAGTTTTGAAGTCTTTCAAGTGAGTTTTCTGACTCTGGGGATATTAGATAAGAATCTGCTGTCAAATGATATGAATAATAATAATGATAATCTTTTACAAGGGCTGTGAAAGCCCTAAAGAACAACAGATTTTTAATTCTGAGAAATCCAGAGGGTGGTTCTCTCAGACAGCCTCACACAGGGGAGCGCCAATGGCACTGAGGGTTGGGGCGGAGGCAGGATGCTCACCCAAGAGCATCCACAGCACGCATTCACATGCCCAGTGGACTTGGGAATTATGTACTCCAGTAACCCTGACGAGATCACAGTTCACTCATTTACATTGCATATTGAACAGACTTGCCCCGAGTCACAGATAAACATATTTATATGGATTATGAGTCATAGCCCTGAAGAACTGGAAAAGGTCTAGAAATCATCTAACCGAACTTGCTCTTGTTACAGAAAAGGACACTGAGGCCTGGAGACCGCAAGTAACTGGTCCAATCACACTCAGTAGCAGGGCTGGGGCTCAGATATTGCTTTCCAAATGCCCAGTGTCTCTGAACTTTAGTGGAATTATTCTGTTATCTTAGAACAGACAGAAAAGCAGTGAGGAAAACAAGATGGAGAAAAACGAAACTGAAACAGAGAAAAGGATGGAAGAGATAGTGACAGAAATTACAGGAGAGACTGTCTGCCCCATCCATCTCTATCTTTCTCTGTATCTGCTTGATCTCATTCTTTTCCGTAACCTGTCCCTACCCTGTCTCCCACAGGCTGGCTCCTGAAACAGCACAGCATTATTTAGTTTATTCCAAATACAGTTGATCCTCGAACAACATGGGTTTGGGCAACAGAGTCCATTTATTCATGGATTTTCTTCTGCCTCTGCCACCCCTGAGACAGCAAAACCAATCCCTCCTCTCCCTCCTCCTCCTCAGCCAACTCAACCTGAAGACAATGAGGGTGAAGATCTTTATGATGATCCACTTCCATTTAATGAATAGTAAACATATTTTCTCTATGATCTTTTTTTTTTTAAATGGAGTCTCAAATAGGTACATTTGTGGAGTACATTGTGGAGGTAGGAGACAGGTACACAGGCTGGAATGCAATGGCGCCATCTCGGCTCACTACAACCTCTACCTCCTGGGTTCAAGCGATTCTCCTGCCTCAGCCTCCTGAGTAGCTGGGATTACAGGAATGTACCACCACACCTGGCTAATTTTTGTGTTTTTAGTAAAGATGGAGTTTCACCATATTGGTCAGGCTGGTCTCAAACTCCTGATCTCAGGTAATCCACCCGCCTTGGCCTCCCAGAGTGCTGGGATTAAAGGCATGAGCCACCATTCCCGGCCTCTATCGTTTTCTTAATGACATTGTTTCTCTAGCTAACTTTATTGTAAGAACACCATATATAATACATATAACATACAAAATATGTGTTGATCAATTGTTTGTATTATCCACAAAATCTCTGGTCAATAGTAGGCTATTAATAGTTAAGTTTGGGGAAGATCAGATTTTCCACTACACAGGGAGCCAGCACCCCAACTCCCTAGTGGTTCAAGGTCAACTGCACTTTTAAAGAGGGCCTGCAATAAGCAGAACATTAGTGGGGCTGAAAAGAGTCAGGGCAAATTTTTCAGTATCTTTGCACCATGCCCACCCAGGCCCATTCCCCCACCACTGCCAGTGAGGATGTGAGACCTGATCATTTAGCCCTAAAAGTGCAGCTCACAAGCATCACCTGGCACTGACAAAAAGAGAGTCGTGGCCGGGAGTGGTGGCTCACACATGTAATACCGGAGGTTTGAGAGGCTGAGGTGGGAGGATTGCTTGAGGCCAGGAGTTCAAGACCAGCCTGGGTAACATAACGAGATCCCTGTCCATACAAAAAGTTTAAAAATTAGCCAGTTGTGGTGGTACATGCCTGTAGTCCCACCTACTCAGGAGGCTGAGGTGGAAGGATCACGTGAGCTCAGGAGTTAGACGTTGCAGAGAGCTATGATCCTGCCACTGCACTCCAGCCTGGGCCACAGAGCAAAGCCCTGTCTCAATAAATAAATACATATATAGATTCTTGGGTACTACCCCAAACCTAAGGGATCAGAACCTGCCTGTTAACAAGATGCCTAGATGACTCGTATGCACATTGAAGTGTGAAGCAATGATGTGGAGGACATTAGAAATGGCTCTTCACCTACATGCCTCTTTCAATCACAAAATTGCTTCCAGGCCCCAGGAAGAAGACAGGTCAGAGATTTCAAAGATTGAGTAAAATGTACAGTCTTTAAAATGCTAAAATCCGGCCAGGCATGGTGACTCACGCCTGTAATTCCAGCACTTTGGGAGGCTGAGGTGGGTGGATCATTTGAGGTCAAGAGTTCAAGACCAGCCTGATCAACATGGTGAAACCCTGCCTCTGCTAAAACTACAAAAATTAGCCAGTGGTGGTGGCGGGCACCTGTAATCCCAGCTACTTGGGACACTGACGCAGGAGAATTGCTTGAACCTGGGAGGTGGAGGCTGCAGTGAGCTGAGTTCATGCCACTGCATTCCAGCCAAGGCGACAGAGCAAGACTCCATCTCAAAAAAAAAAGCTAAAATCCATCCTGGGATATAGGTCAGGAACAGAGAAATCCATTGAAAATAGGACGCCCCACAGCACTCCAGTGTGGTTTGGCCTTTCCTCTTCAGGCCAGATGTCATCCTGTGACAAAGTCCCAAGAATCCCTATGACAAGTGGAGTTTTGGGAAATCTGAAGGAATGTAGATTTCCAATATTTCCAGCCACTCCTGAATCAGAAAAGTATAAAGAGCAGAAAATATTTAATATTTTGAACTTGCCCGATTATGAGACAAAGCTAATCTCTTTCCATCCCTTGCTGGAAAAGGGGAACTGGGGTGGGGTGGTGTAGGAAGATGTGGCTAGTCCTGCTGCTTCAAAGAGGCAACTTTGCAGCCAAGGTTTTCTAACGAGGAGCCTGGTGGCAAAATCACAATAAAAAATTAGCAAGAGAAAATTTTCAGTTGTCAGTTCCACTTAGGGAGTAATAGACAAAGAATAAAAAGCATCGTATGGAAAAACAGTTCCAACATTGAAGCTGATGAGGGAATACTGACTTATATCCTTATTTTTCCCAAGTGCCATGTCATCCCATGTGTCACAATGACACCAATGAGGATTTCTTGTTACATAATCCCTTTGCCAACATCAGGAAATAGTCCTGCCTTTGATCTAAACAGATGTGATCTTGAGAGTTAGCCTCCTTACAAATCTCCAGTTAGGCTACTCAAAATAAGATTTCTGAAAGGGGAGAGAAGAGGAGAAAAGTACACATCAACATAGAATGAGGAAGCTTTAAAAAAAAAAAAAAAAAAAAGAGCAAATTCTACAATGCGCATCCTATGAATAGACACTGCCAATATGTGATGTACATAAAGCATTCTACACCCTTCACAGGTTTTACGTAATCTGCAGATTTTGCCAATCATGTTCATATTTATAGCCGCATGCAACTCTTCGTGACACAAAAGCTGAAACAAAGGCCAAAACTTCTACCCTGTAGAATCTGAATTCTGTTACTTTCTACCTTCTGTCTACACACACATACATACACACACACACGCACACACAAGCCATTACCATAATACAGCCCTCCCGTGCCCATCACAACCGTGTAACATCATGTTGTTATTCAACAAAGACCTCCGCGCAAAGGTCTCAGCCACCAAGAATGAAAGCAAGCCTCACTCCCACATCGGATTGCCCTTGTCATATGGAGAGAAGATGTGCAACTTGGCTTCTGAATTGGAAATGCTCAGGGGGAAAAAAAAAAAAAGACTTCAGGATCTCAGCAAAACTCCAAAGTTACCACCTCACTCGTTCAACACGATCATAAAATAACACACGTGTGTACACTTTCATGCCCCCATATGCTTTCTAGGCCTTCAAAGGATATTTTTCTCTATTTTTATTGAACTTTGCAGCCCCGCAACAATGAAACTCTGAGGCTGTTCCAATCTGCTTTATATTTGAGCTGGCTCTGAGCAAGAAAAATTATAGTTCAGTTCCATCCTGCTATAAAAATCAGCAAATCTGAGCTGTTTTCTTCTTGTCATGGGAAGGTTGTTCATAGCCAGGACCCAGTTCAAATAACTTGAGATATTTTGCCTCTTCAGAAAAAGTTGGGGGGGTGGGACACAGAGGAAAAAAAAATCCTTTAAATCAGTCATAAGCCCTCTGAAATGGAAGGCTCTGAAAGGAAGGGAGTGTTTGGCTCACTGCCATTTTGCAAATGTGTTTTCAAAACCAATTACGATGCAGTGATCAAGCAGTATATCTGTTCCTGCACCAAAATCCTTAGACCAATCAGCGGGGTGGGGCTTTCTTGGACTCCCTGGTTCTTGGGAATGGGGAAACAGCTCTCTGTAGAAGCCTCTTGATATAAGAAAGGCTTTCTTTCTCAAAAGGACATCTTTTATTCCTCCATCTGTTTCCTCTCACAGTACAATTTGGGGTCAACTCAGGTCTTAGAACATTTCGAGGGATAATTTGGCACTTTCTTTCCATAAATGTGAATATGTCGACTGCAAAGGGCTTACTTTTCCTGCCTCTTTCACCACAGAGAAGTACGAGGTGAAGGGAATACTCCCCAACTTGCCTCTATCTGAGGATATGTTATCAATAGACAGGGGGTGAATGACTTTTGAAGGGCAAAAAAAGGACACCCCCAAAGAAAAAGGTGGTAATTGAATTTGTTTTCAAAAACTGCAAATCCCTGTATCTGCTTAAAGCAAATAAGGCGCTAATGCTGCAAAGACCATTGTTCCTCTCAGGCAGTATCTCCCCAAGTGGAAGAAGACTGGACAGCCTTTGACATAGCCACTGTGTCTCTTCAAATGGTGAGGTTTGTCTCCTCAAGTTCAAACTACTGGGACACAGCATGGAGTTAGTGGATACTCAGTGACAAATGGCTTACAATTTTTATAGGAATCCAAGAAAAAAGGAGGAGATAGCAAAAACAAAGAAACTTTTTTTTCTTTTTCTTTCTTTTGAGATACTGTTTTACTCTGTCACCCAGGCTGGAGTGCAGTGGCGCGATCTCGGCTCACTGCAACCTCCCCCTCCCGGAGTCAAGCACTTCTTGTGCCTCAGCCTCCCCAGTAGCCGGGATTACAGGCATGCACTACCACACCCAGCTAATTTTTGTATTTTTAGTAGAGACAGGGTTTCGCCATGTTTGCCAGGCTGGTCTGGAACGCCTGCCTGGCCTCAAGTGATCTGCCCACTTGAGACTCCCAAAGTGCTGGGATTATAGGCATAAGCCACTGCACCCAGCCAACAAAGAGATTTTTAATTCTGCTACTGAAAGACTAAACTGTCACTGCTCCTAAGCTTCTTGCCCTCTTCAGTGGGGTGAGCTCCCTGAATGTAGAGGTAATCAAGCTGATGGTGTGATGGCTGCCACAGAGTACAAGCCACGCAATCTCTATCACCACCATATCAGGTGCCCTGGCTATTTCCCCAGCATCAGGGATCCTCTCCTCCTCCCTCTCTGCATAAGTCAAGAGTACAGGAAGCAACACCACTTCCAGTATAATACAGTATTTTATTTTCAAATATAGTGCTAAAGAGAAATTGAAAATAAAATCATTTACAATAAAATGACCCTTGTGAAAGAATAACTAATTTTATACAATGCTCTGTATCACCAGGGAAAGAAGAAGGGGAAATGAATACAAAAGAGAAATAAGAACTTGCTTAAACAGATAGCTAAGTTTTTGAGATGGTGTCAAGATAAATACCCTGATAAAATAAAAATATTATATTTTTAAAATTAAAATGATATGAAAATTTTTCTAAAAATGAATACCAGGGCAGACATGCTCATGCCTGTAATCCCAGCACTTTGGGAGGCCAAGGCAGAAGGATCGCTTGAGGCCAGGAGTTCAAGACCAGCCTGGCCAATGTGGTGAAACCCCATCTCTAGTAAAATTACTAAAATTAGCTGGGCGTGGTGGTGCTCACCTGGAATCCCAGCTACCTGGGGGGGCTGAGGCATGAGAATTGCTTGAACCTGGGAGGCAGAGGTTGCAGTGAGCAGAGATTGCACCACTACACTCCAGCCTGGGCAACAGAGTTAGACTCTGCTTAAAAAAAAAATAAAATAATTAATACTAGACATCATAATTAGATGTAACAGTTATTAAATAATTTAAAAAGTTTTATTAAAATTTTTTTTAAATTATAAGAGCAATTTTTTTATTTTGGTAGTTGTTGCAGTTGGGTTTTTTGTTTGTTTTGGTTTTGGCAGATGCATTCTTATAGAACAGTAGAACCCTGCTCTAGATTTCTTAGAAAGTACTTCTGTCTCTCTCCTCATTCAGCCCCAGGACTATCACACTCCCCACACCAAGGAGGGGAGCATCACAAGGAAGAGAGTTGATATGGTAAGGCTGGACCTGACCAGGAAGGAGCAGCTGCTGGGAAGCTGGATGCTAAGACCCTCCCAGCCTACCAGGATGCTATGGGCAGAATGTTTGTGTCCTCCCACAATTCCTGCGTTGAAGCATTAACCCCCCATGATGGCATTTGGAGGTGGGGCTTTAAGAGGTAATTCGTTTTAGATGAGGCTGTAAGGGTGAGACCCTCAAGATGGGATCAGTGTCTGCTGTGGTCTGAATGTTGGTGTTCCCCCAGAATTTATATGTTGAAACTTAACCTTCAAGGTAATGGTATTAGAAGGTGGGACCCTCTGGGAGATGATTGGATCAGAGGGGTGGAGCCTTCACAAATGGGATTAGTGCCTTTAAAAAAGAGGCTGTAGGGAAACTGCTTCCCCCTCATGTGAGGACGCAATAAGACAGCATCTTTGAAGCAGAAAGTAGCCCTCACCAGACACTGAATCTGTTGACACCTTGATCTTGGACTTCCCAGCTTGCAGAACTATAAGCAGTACATTTCTGTCGTTTATAAATTACCCAAGCTCAGGTATTTTGTTACAGCAGCCAAAACAGACTAGGACAGTACCCTTATAAGAAAAGGAAGGCAGAAATCTCCCCTCTTCCAGGAGCACACACCAACAAAAGGCCATGTGAACACATGGTGAGAAGGCAGCTGTCTGCAAACCAGGAAGAGAGCCCCCACCAGAACGCCATCATGCTGGCACCTTGACCTCAGACTTCCAGTCTCCAGAACTGGGAGAGATAAATTTCTGTGGTTTAAACCACCCCATCTGTGGTACTTAGATAGGGCAGCCTGCGCTGACTGAGACACAGGGTAAACCCCCATTTAACTCCATCCTTCCCCTCAAGGCGAGCAAGCTTGTTCCTCAGGTCACCTTCCTCCCGCTGCTAAAAGTAATCCCACCTTAGCCAGGCCCTTCCTTCTACAGATCATAGGACTAAGCTTCTGACTTCTGGAAGTCAGGGAGAAGATACAGAAACCAAACATATGTTTCTGCACACACCGGGCATGGGACATCCTCTCTTTCAAAGACAAACTAGAAAAATCTGACGGCTCCAGGAGGGTTTGCACCAACATCATTCCAGGGAGAGGTGTTCTGTCTGCTTCTTTCCAACTGTGCTTGGCCTTGTCCAACATTCTCTCTCCAACATGCGCGCTGTGTCTGGTTTTTATAAATATCCTCTGGAAGGAGGTGAAAAGGTCATCCTGACTCACATCAGCAAAAGTAAGAGGGCATTGGTGGAGCTTGTTTCCATCAATGATATATTTTAGAAATCTCCTAGCAAAAAGAAGCCTCTGTTATTGAAGTGAAATGTTTTTGAAACATGGAGACACAAAAAATACACAAAGTCTGGGTACACCCAGACACCCAAAACTCTTGCACTTGACAATGCAGTTATATTTTGCTGAAGTTAATGTGGTAAGGGTCAGGAGGGCAGACAGCAGAACAGGGGCCAAACAGAGGTGCAATTTCCACACAACGTTTACCTCTGCCTGTCCCTAAATACCCTATTTCCACTCCACCTGGAGAGTTCAGCTGTGAACTACGCAACGGTGAGAAGTCTTGGTTTTCCCAAGCTTTGCCAAGGTCAAAAGCATTATGAAGAATGTTATTGTAATTAAATATCATGAAAGCATCATGGAGGATGCTGTTGTAATTAAACCAACAGTTCTCATCTCCCCCACATGCTGCAGTAGAATGTAAGTGTATTAAAAAAAAAAAAAAAAGAGCTGGGGGAGTTGTGTAAAGGAGGAGGTTCAGAAAAGAGAGGAGAATTCCAGAGGAGAGTTAAGTGCTAAGGAATGGGGGTGGGTGTAGCCCAGTCCAGCGGCCCTCCAGGGAAAGAAAGGAGCAGGCTCTCTGGACAGATAGGGAGACTGGGGGAAAGATAAAAAACAAAAAACAAAACAAAACAAAACAAAACAAAAAAACAGTAGATTGGATCATCAGATGTTTCCTGAACATACTCAGGAGGAGACCAAGGAGAAGGTGTAATTCCACATAGGCAGGAACAATTGCTACATTCTTCCAGACAGAACCCCAGGGACACGGGGCCCCATGGGCTATGTCCTGCTGTCCACACAGGCTTTAAGAGTGTCCAGACAGGACATTCAGAGATGGCATTTCTCAGGTCAGAACCACTAAGAATTGCTGATGTGTTGTGTAACAGAAAGGTGAAAACAGGGCAAAGAATTCGGCTGGGCGCGGTAGTTCACGCCTGTAATCCCAGCACTTTGGGAGGCCGAGGTGGGTGGATCATCTGAGGTCGGGAGTTTGAGATCAGCCTGATCAACATGCAGAAACCCCGTCTCTACTACAAATACAAAATTAGCTGGGCGTGGTAGCGCATGCCTGTAATCCCAGCTACTCGGGAGGCTGAGGCAGGAGAATCGCTTGAACCTGCGAGGCGGAGGTTGTGGTGAGCTGAGATCGCGCCATTGCACTCCAGCCTGGGCAACAGAGCAAAACTCTGTCTCAAAAAAAAAAATATTCAAGGGCACAGACTGCGCCCTGCTGGCTCTACACCTATAGCATCTCGTCCTGCCCTTCCCGAATCTGTGGCTCTTGCAAGTCTCATTCCCTCCTTTCCAGGGTGTGCTTCCCCCGTGGGTGGTCTCACGATGCAGTGTACACCCTGCATCGCAGAGTCCTCCAGTAGCTTCCCCTGTCCAGTCTCCTCCACCTCCTGCTTCCACTCAAGACCTCCTTCAGGGGCTCACACTTCCTGCCCTCTTCCCCATTCTCATTTTTTAAACCATGCTATGCAAACCATGCAAGGTCCCTTGTTTCTGCCTCAAAGACACGCCCCAGTTAAACATGGAGAGCACTCAGGGAATTCACTCTGATTGCCTTTTGTGCCTGGAGTGAGTTATCCTCTGCTACTGTCCTAACCCATGGTGAATCCACCTACTAATCCGTGGAGAGGCTGGTGCCCACCTGCTTCCCTTATCCCAGACCCATCTCTCTTTGCCTCCGAAGATGACTTACTGGCCAGTCAGTTACACCATTCTTTAACATTCGTTAACCTTAGACATGGAGAGCATTGGTGGATATAATTATACTTGATAGCTCTTGCCACAGTATCGTCTTTGGTCCTTATGGGGGCCCTTTTCTTGTCTATTTATCTATCCCCTCTGTCCCCATTTATAATCCTCATTAACTGCCCCCCCACAAGTAATTATTCTAATGTATTTAACATCCATCTTTTTGTATATTTTCTTACATAATGTTTATTCCTCTTTGGTGTATGTGTATTTTTAGTTTGTGGAAATGATTTATGTTGCACATTTTTTCTGTTTCTTTGTTTTTTAATCAGCATTATGTTTTTTAAGAAAATCCACATTGCTATTGTATATTGAACCCATTGCTTCTTGTTACTGCAGAGTATTTCCATAGATGATGTACATCTACCATGTTTCACTTAGGAACTCTCCTGGTACTGTAACTCTCCATCAACATAATAATATATCAACATATTCATATGAACATCCTTATATGTTTCTCCCTACAGACCAGCGTGAAAACTCTTTGGGATATGTATTTAGTTATGAAATAGCGGGGTCATGGTTTATGCAAGTATTTAACTTACCTGAGTAGTACCAGATTACTCATGAAAATGGCTACGTGTCAGTACTAGACTTTTACCCACAGTGCATGAGGGGCCCTATATAAGCCAAACCCCTTTCTCCACCATCAATTGACATTACCCCGCTTTCTAATTGTTTCCTGTCTAAATTGGTATAAAGTGAATTCTAATTTGCATTTCTCTGGTTATTCCTATATATAAGCATTCCTTTATATTTATTGTCTTTTGGATTCTCTTTTTTCTAAAATGCCTGTTCATACCTTTTGTTCATTTTTCTATTAGAGCTACTTTTCAGGCTTTCTTTGAATATTCTACTTACTAACCCTTTGTCAGATTTAAACATTGCAAATATCTTCTTCCACTCTGACATTTCTCTATGAATTTTGTCTATAATATCCTTCCATGAAATAAAATTCTTAATTATGATGTAAACAAATTTATCCATTTTTTTGCCTTCTGGTCTGTACTTCTGGAATTTTATTTAAGAAGTCCTTTCTTACCTTTCTGCTAAAGACATTCTCCTAACATTTCCTTCTATTAACTTTATAGCTTTAGTTCTTACCATCAGCAGACCTGTTCTCTAAAGTAAGCTTTTGATCTATCAGGAGGTGGAGTCTACTTTTGCATGCTGTGTAAGGTGCGGATCTCATTTTTACCTTTTCTGTGCAGAGCCTTTCTGGCAGTCATTCAAGCAATTTCCCAGTAATGTGTGGTATCTCATTATTGTTTCTAATATGCTTGGGTCTGTCTTTGAGCTTCCTACAGTGTTCCATTGGTCTATATGTATGTTAATGCATATGGTTTGTATTACTATGGCTTTGTTGCATGTTTTAATATCTGGATAAGTTCCCCTTTTTATTTTTGTTTTCTTTTTAAAATTGACTTACTAACCGGGCACAGTGGCTCACGCCTGTAATCCCAGCACTTTGGGAAGCCGAGGCGGGCGGATCATCTGAGGTCGGGAGTTCGAGGCCTGCCTTGACCAAAATGGAGAAACCCCGTCTCTACTAAAAACACAAAAATTAGCCAGACGTGGTGGCACATGCCTGTAATCCCAGCTACTCAAGAGGTTTAGACGAGAGAATCGCTTGAACGTGGGAGGCGGAGGTTGTGGTGAGCCGAGATCATGCCATTGCATTCCAGCCTGGGCAACAAAAGCGAAACTCCATCTCAAAACAAACAAACAAAAAATTGACTTACCTATTTGTCAATCTTTATTCCTTCCAAAATTTCTGTAGTTCTTGGGGAAAAAGAATCCAACTAGAATTTTGATTTGAGAGTGCATTGAGATGATAAACTAATTTGGGAAGAGCTGCAATCTTTATAACATTGAATTGTTCATCCAAGGACACAATATTTATTGATATCATGTTCTATGCCTCCTATAAAAGTTTTAAAATATTTTTCCAGAGAAGTCTGATATAATCTTGATCAAAGAAATTCCTAAATATTATATAGTTTTTGTTACTATTAGGGAAGTTATTTTTTATTATATATTCTGGATAATTTTATTGTAAAAAGAGCAGTATGGCAGAGCAGGAACTGAAATTTTCATTTTGTCTAAGTTAATTATTCCTTCCCGCTAACAAGAGAAGAAGGTCTTCCTGAGCTGAGCTCTGCCAAGAGAAGAAAAGTTGACTTTTCTCCCTGCCTTTCCCCTTCCTTCGGTCAGTGATCCCCACCTAACCTTCAACGTTTAAAACCATTCCTGGCCAGGTGCGGTGACTCACAGCTGTAATCCCAGCACTTTCGGAGGCCGAGGCGGGCGGATCTCGAACTGAGGTCGTGAGTTCGAGACCAGCCTGACCAACATGGAGAAACCCCCATCTCTACGAAAAATACAAAAAATTAGCCAGGCATGGTGGTGCATGCCTGTAATCCCAGCTACTCGGGAGACTGAGGCAGGAGAATCGCTTGAACCTGGGAGGCAGAGGTTGCAGTGAGCAAGATCATGCCATTGCACTCCAGCCTGGGCAACAAGAGTGAGACTCCATCTCAAAAACAAACAAACAAAAAAACACAAAAATGAAACAAAACAACAACAACATAAAACCATTCCTGATTGAGAACTGTTAGGTTAGAAACATAACATCAAACTGTAAAATTTACAGTGACATTCAGCTGGATTTTAAAAACCAACTCCTTCATTCATATTTCTCACTCTCGCTTTGATTTCCCCCTTTTATTCCATAGTCCTTTTTACTAAGTCTCAGTGCATGGAGTACCCTCTCCTTCCCTCTGCAAATTCCACCCCTCTTAACCAGGAAAGGAGTTCTGCACCTTGGATTCCCACTTGCTTCTTACAAATGCCTCAACTTTGGTGGGCCGGAGTGGAGGTTTCAGGCATGAGCAGGATAGGGATGAGCTCCAGTTCTGTAAATGAAAACAACATTGGGTGCCCAATTCCAATTTAATATCTTAATTTACTCTAAGAGCACTCTGGCTAACCCCCAACTGGTTTATTTGGAAATTGCAAAGAACACCTTGCCAAGTCAAGCATTAATTTCCCTTGGAAACACCACAATGTAATCTCATGTGAAGAAGAATATCCCTAGAGTCTCTGTGACTTTGACCTTCCCCCTTTCATGAGCTGTGGCATGACAGTATGACGGAGCTGTTTACTCTTTCCTGGGCCTGATACATCCTGTGACAGTCATCACACTAGCTATAAGTGACTCTCTTTCTGCCATCTCCAACTCTCATTAAGTTTTTTTCTGGTTTGTTTTGTATAGATGCCAAAGAGTCTTTGAACAGATAGGGTGAGTGTGAAGAAGCAAGGACAGTTTATCCTACCAGAATCCCTTTCCTGACCCTTGGATCACAATTGAAACTTGTGATTGTCTTAGTCCATTTTCTGCTGCTATAAAAATATACCACAAACTGCATAATTTACAAAGAAAATAGATTTATTTCTCAGAGTTCTTAAGACTGGTAAGTCCAAGAGCATGGTGCTGACATCTGGTTGGGAATGGTTCACCATTGTGAAAAGCATCACATGGTGAACAAGCATATGAGATGGAGAGAGGAAATCAGGCCAAGCTCATCCTTTTATCGGGAGCCACTCCCACAATAACTAACCCACTCTTAACCATACCTGCACCAATCCACTGATGAAGACAGAGCCCTCAGGAGCGAATCACCTCTTAGAGACCTCACCTCCCAATAATGTTACATCGACAACTAAATTTCAACAAGAGTTTTGACAGGGACATTCAAACCACAGCAGTGATCCAAACCTTTCTTTCTCCATGTCAGTTCAAGATCAACCTAAAAAAGACTACCTGTCCTGTAGATACATTTCGTTGGGTTTAGAGAGAGCCGGTGGTAGGAGTACAAACCACTGCACAGTCCGAGTTACCAAAATGAGGTTTAGTTGCAGGGGAAGTGGATTGTTGACAGTCTTATCAAATTCCCAGGCATTTGCCTGTAAAATGAGATCACTCTAAATCTGGAGAACATTTCACTTGTAGAAGACATTACTCCCCCATTCATTTGTAACTATTTTGTGTCCTGTGCCTTCTATCGGAACTTTTCTCCCTGCCTTTCCCCTTCCTTCAATCATTGATCCCCACCTAACCTTCAATATTCAAAACCATTCCTGATTGAGAACCACTAGGTTAGAAACACAACATCAAACTGTAAAATTTACAGTGACATTCAGCTGGATTTTAAAAACCAACTCCTTCGGGGCCCTTTCTATGTCCCTGTTTTCACAGTAGAATTTATCACTTTCGTCCCTAAATCTCTGTGTGGTATTCCTGGGCAAACACATCCATCATACCCAATTAGGCAAAAACAGACAAGAAAATCCAATTCTCTCCTCTTTCCTTCCTCCTTTATACTGAACTGCAACTAAAAGCAGCACTCACTATTAGTGATACTAATTTGGTACTTAATTATCCTCAGGCTTATGTCTTCCCCTAAATCTGTTCACCCTTTATCTCTGCACTTTGTCACCAATAACTGACTGTAAGCTCCATATGAAAGACCCGTACCTGGGCCAGGCGCAGTGGCTCACGCCTGTAATCCCAGCACTTTGGGAGGCCGAGGCAGGTGGATTACCTGAGGTCGGGAGTTCGAGACCAGCCTGACCAACATGGAGAAACCCCATCTCTACTAAAAATACAAAATTAGCCGGGCATGGCGGTACATGCCTGTAATCCCAGCTACTCGGAAGGCTGAGGCAGGGGAATCACTTGAACCCAGAGGCAGAGGTTGCAGTGAGCCGAGATCGTGCCACTGCACTCCAGCCTGGGCAACAAGGGCAAAACTCTGTCAAAAAAAAAAAAAAGAAAAAAGAAAAAAGAAAAAAAGAAAGACCCATACCTGCTCGATTCCTCCTGGTCTCTCCCGACACAGTGGTACAGACTTAATAGCTCTCAGTACCTATTGGGGTGAACTAACTAGCTGACTCCACTTCTGAAACTTCCATACAGATCTGGTGTGTGATGGCAAACCTCCACTTCAAACCTGGTTTCTTGAGCAAGCCATTTTATTTATGGACAGGACACCAGGGGCACAGTGAGTGTTTACATGTGTATTTTAAGTCAGCATGACTGTGCGATTCCTATATCTCCTGGGTGTTGCCTTTTCTCTTTAAAGACGGCATTCCTGCTTCACATTTTACTATAACATAAGACATACTCTAGCCTCTATAATGGGTGCCGAGAAGTGGATATTGTAGCCCCAAGGGTTTTTAAGCCCCCTGATGAACACATGATTACGCATTCACAACGGTAAGGTGCATTGTTAGGTTTTCAGCAGCCTGCAAGAGAGACCCTGCTGAGCAGGATGGAGAAAGTCGCGGCAATTAATTGGTAGAGTTGAATTGTTAACATTCTCTCAGTGTTCCCAGCACAGGGCTCTTGACTGGCTTGCTGGAGAAAATAACTGGGGGTGGGAGAGAATGAAGGGTGCAGTAGAGGAGAAAAAAACTCTCATTAAAACCCCACTCAAGCCGCCATTTTAGCACTTTTTTTTTCCACAAAGCATTTCCTTTGAGTCTATAATGTTATACTTGTTGAACGCTATTTTCATAACAAATCGCTGCTCTTTCCTAAATCCTGAAATTATTTGCTTTCCCTGGGAGATTTTTGTGTAGGGTGTGTATTGGGAAGCTCATATGCTGGATTCCCAAGAGGATATATGTTTGCACTACCGTCTCTGACAATATGCAATTCTGTACAGGTACACACATATGTAGGTATATTGTAATACAAAGACAAGCGTGCTATAACAGAACACGGACTCCTATCATAATATGTTCCAAGTTGTGTCTATTTCTTTCTCCTTTTTGGGGTATTGGGCTGAAAGAGAAATGGGTATTTCTCAAAAATGATCTGGCGAGTGCCCAGAAAACCTTTTCACATATAAAGGTTGCTGTCATAGTGGACGCTGGTGACAGTGCGTGCACAGGTCTTCTTTCCAGAGCTCCCTTCTTCCACTCCTTCCTTGGTCACAGGGAGCTCCCGGTAGCCGTGCCTGTTCGACATGGCCCCATACCCCGAGCCATGTTGACTGGGACCAGAGTGAGCACCAGACGCGTGCCAGACCAGTGAGAATCTCCAATTCCAGACCCCAGGACTTTGGAATAGGAAGTAAGAGACACTAAGGTGTGTGTTTTCTATCAGGGAGACTGAGGGGCAGACAAAGTCACCCAGCTAAGAGAAGAAAGGAGAATAATACAAAAACAGACAGAAAAGGGAGATGGAGAGAGAGTGCTGCCTGCGTGCCCAATGGAGCATCCTGTCTCTAGGGCTGACCTGTCCAGCTGACGTCTGCATTCATGGAGTAAGGACCTTTCCGCTGATGTTCAGGAATGAAAAAGAAAAGTCAGGAAAGAAAATCCCCACTAAGAATCCTAAAAAGTGAATCTTCATCTTGAAGAGAAACATTCCTATGCCTCCTACATTATTTCTACCTCCTCCAGCAGCAAATTTCTAGCAACAAAACGTATCATCAAACACATCTTATTCAGGGACAAGTATCAGTGTGTTGTTGTCATGATTAAATCTGACTCATAGGTACTCAAAGATGTCATGTGCTATGTATTTATCTACTCCTGTTACTGAGAAACTTAGAGGAAAAGACTACCTCTGTGTACATACTCAATGCATCCCTTAATATCGATATTTTGTAGAGGTGGGGTAATTTTTATGGCATTGAAAGAACTGCCTACCCCTAAACATACCCTACCCTTCCTAGTCAACATGTTGTTATTTATAATTCCATTGTTATAGTCATCTTCTATATTAATGAGTCCTCTGTTTTCAAAAATTTCCTTTTAAGACATAAATATCATGTAGAAGATTTTACACACTAAACCCGTAACACAATAGCATGAATTCACTCATCAGATTAGTTAGTTGGTATTTTAAAAGCCTGAGGATCAAGGTTAACAGATGGTAATCTTTAATGGGCAAGAAAACAGATTTCTCTCATGTTGAAGAGAATTACCGGGTCTCTGCTGTATGTGTGAGGGTCTATTGGTGCCGCATAGTGAACACGACCCTATTCCTCCCTCAAGAAGCTCAAAGTTAAGTGGAACTGGGGCAGCCAGATGTATAATAACTGCAATACCTTGCAGTATCTGCACTAATTGAGCTGTGTACTTGATACAGTAGTAGCATGTGGATGGGACAAGGGGAAGGGTATGGAGTTTCATAGATGAGATGCAGCTTAAGCTGGGCCTTGAACGTGGGGAAAAGTCCATGAAGTGGATGTTCCTTCCAGGCAGAGACACCAGCCTGGGCACACAGGTGGCACGCTAAGGGGAACTGCAGTATAGGATTTGATGTGGCTTTCCATTAAACAGAAGGGATGAGGGCCTGGAAGGATTGAATTAAATTGTTATTGGGACTGGATCATAAAGGCCTTGCTATGGTTTGAATGTTTGTCTTCTCTGAAACTCATATTGAAACTTAATCCCCAATGCAACAGTATTAAGAGGCGGGGACTTTAAGAGATGATTGGGTCATGAGACCTCCCAATCTTGGACTTCCCAGACTCTAGAACTGTAAGAAATAAACCTCTTTTCTTTAGAAATTACACGGTCTCAGGCATTCTATGACAGCAACAGAAAATGAACTAAGACATGCTCTTGACACATATCAAGATATTATATTTTTAAAAAATACAATCCTTGGAAGCTTTGCTAACTCTAACAGGCTACCTGCTGGCCAAGATCAAATATGCAGAACCAATAGGAACTACCAAGGGGGTTGCTTCTGAATTCTCACGAAGAGTGTAAGCAGAGGCCTGCCCAAGGGAAAATCAATTTGGCCCTTTCTCTCAGCCTTTCTGAGACCTGGCCCCTGAGCCCCAGGGTCACAAATGCTTTCTCAAGAGTATTCCTTTCTTTTATTTTGTTTTGATGATTTACAAGGCTTATCAAAACTGTGCATGACTTCCTATTTACAACACTTGTAACCCTATCTCCAAAACAGAGTGACATTTAGATAGTTTTAAGATTAATACTTAAAGATTTCTCTGCATTTAAGCTCTACTGATTAACTCATTAAGGCATGCTAAGGTCCAAATGTGTGCAATGCCTATGTCTCGAAACACAGCAAAATTTATGTTAGTTAAGGTAAAAAGCTCCCTGGTTTTGCTCATAATCAAAGGATCATTTAGGGCCATTCAAAATCAATCTCTGTCATGCATTTTTAAAAAGAAAAAAAACAATCAAAGGATTTTTTTTAAAGCAAGGGACACCATAAACAAAGTGAACAAATAACATATTGGAAGAAGATACCTGCAATGTGAAAACTGACAAGGGACTACAATCTAGAATACATACAAGGAACTCCTGCCAGCCTACAAGATTGGGGCAGCCATTCTGGAAAGAATCTGGCAGCACTCAGCCAACGTAAGGATGGACGTATGCTATGACCCAGCAATCCTGTCCCTGAGACACAGGGCATCCCTGTATGCCGCTAATTCCTAGGGATTCTCCCATAAGTCAAGGGAACATGTATGAGGATGTTCATGGCAGCACTTGTGTAATGGGGAGATGGAGACAGTCCAGGGGCTCATCACTGCAGAAGCAGATGAGACAGCAGAGGAGCACAGGCTGGAGTACTATACAGCAGCGAGAAGACACCACCTCCTCCCCACAGGTAGCAACACACATCACGACAACATGCTGGACAGAAAAAGTGAGAAGCAAAAGGAGGTTGTATACCATGTATACAATGTTCGTAAATGCAAAACACGTTTACAAAACAGAAATATACGTCTTACAAGAATACAGGCAAATAAAATGCTACAAACATGTTAAACTGGTTACCTACGGAGAGGACAAAAATAGAGGTGGGGATGAGAATAAAAGGAAAGCGTGAAAACAAAGGAGGGCCTTGAAGATATCAAAGGTTAGAATGTGCTGTGGCCTGGCCTTCTGCACCTGAGGGTTAAAAACAAACACCACAGGGACAGGGAAGCCACTAGCCATAAGGTCCTTGAGGGGAGGGTGCAATGAGCTCCTCTCTAAATCCCTAACAGCACCCAGTACTCTGTCCCATCTTTAGGCAATGCCTACTTTTTGAACAATGGATATTTGATTGGTCAATATTTAACAAATGCATGAATAAGAGAAACAATCTAACAGAGGGTGGCCAGGACACATGGAGCCATTCTCCATAAACAATTACAGATGCCCTCTTGGGTGCCAGGCACCGTGATAGATCCTGGGAGTGAAATGAGTGACGAGGGACAGTCCCTTTCCTCACGGATCTCGGTTGAAGGGCAATGGCTGAGTCAAGTGGCAATTATGACACACTGTTGACGGCAGTGACACAGATAAGAACAGGGCGCCCAGAGACCCTGACGGTGGGGCTCCTAACCTGATTGTTCAGGAAGAGCATCCCAGAAGAAACTAATGCCCAAAAGATAAGAAGTTACACAAGTGAGGAGGGAGGGAACGGCGCATAAGGGGCAAGAAAAATTGCATGTGCAGTGGAGCCTGGGTCTGAATGTCGCTGTCGTAGCTCTGACGCCTGCTGCAGGCGGGCCCATCTTCCTAACCTTCACATATAACATAGTAGTTACTTTAACAGGTGGAGCCATACCACATTATTAGTGTTCTCAAGCCGACTTTATCAAACAAAAACTGATCCCTGGGTAAGGTAAAAAAGAAACAAAATGAGTTCTTTTTCAGAGCAAGCAAATGCGCACATCCAAGCAGATGGTGCCTAGAGCAGTCTAACAGGAGTCAAGTACTTACCATTGTCCTGCAAAATCATTTCAATGCAACGTGAAAGCAATATAGCATTCTGAACAGAAAGGCTTTTAGCCAGCCATGCTGGTTCAGGTTTCCATAGTTTTCCTTTCATCCCATGGTTCTAATTCTTCAGCTGTGTATCAGCAGGGACGCTCTCAGCTGATGCACTTGACAAGTCTCTCTGGAAAACGTTATCATGTGTGTAGAGCTTTGGGTTTGAACTGCCTTGATAAACTGAAACGAAGTCATCAGAAATGCCAGTGCTGGCCGGGCGCAGGGGCTCACGGCTGTAATCCCAGCACTTCGGGAGGCCGAGGCAGGCTGACCACTCCGGAGATAGAGACCATCTTGGTTAATACGGTGAAACCCCATCTCTACTAAAAATGTGTCCAGAATTGATGGGTTCTTGGTCTCACTGACTTCAAGAATGAAGCCGCGGACCCTCGCAGTGAGTGTCACAGTTCTGAAAGACAGCGTGTCCGGAGTTTGTTCCTTCTGACGTTCGAATGTGTTCGGAGTTTCCTCCTTCCGGTGGGTTTGTGGTCTCGCAGAATCAGGAGTGAAACTGCAGACTTTCACAGTGAGTGCTACAGCGTTTAAAGTGGTGCGTCTGGAGTTGCTCGTTCCTCATGGTGGGTTCGTGGTCTCACCGGCTTCAAGAGTGAAGCTACAGACCTTCGCGGTGCGTGTTACAGCTCATAAAAGCACTGTGGACCCAAACAGTGAGCAGCACCAAGCCTTATTACAAAGAGGAAAACAACAAACCTCCCACACCCTAGAAAGGCTCACAAGCAAGTTGCCACTGCTAGCGCTGGCAGCCTGCTTTTATTCTCTTATCTGGCCCCACCCACATCCTGCTGATTGGTCCATTTTACAGGTAGCTGATTGGTCCGTTTTGACAGGGTGCTGATTGGTGCATTTACAATCCCTGAGCTAGACACAAAAGTTCTCCATGTCCCTCCCCTCCATGTCCCCACTAGATTAGCTAGATACAGAGTGTGGATTGGTTTATTTACAAACCCTGAGCTAGACACAGAGTGCTGATTGGTGCATTTACAAACCCTGAGCTACAGAGTGTTGATTGGTGCATTCACAAACCTTGAGCTACAGAGTGTTGATTGGTGCATTCACAATCCGTTAGCTAGACATAAAGATTCTCGAAGTCCCCACCAGACTCAGAAACCCAGCTGGCTTCACCCAGTGGATCCCACACCGGGGCCGCAGGTGGAGCTGCCTGCTAGTCCAGCGCCGTGCGCCCGCACTCTTCGGCCCTTGGGTGGTCGATGGGACTGGGCGCCGAGAAGCAGGGGGTGGTGCTCGTCGGGGAGGCTCGGGCTGCGCAGGAGCCCAGGGCGGTGGGCGGGGGGAGGCTCAGGCATGGCGGGTTGCAGGTCCCGAGCCCTGCCCCGCGGGGAGGCAGCTAACGCTCGGGCGAGAAGTCGAGCACAACAGCTGCTGGCCCAGGTGCTAAGCCCATCACTGCCTGGGGCTTGCGGGCCGGCTGGCCACTCCGAGTGCGGGGCCGCTGAGTCCACGCCCACCTGGAACTCGCGCTGGCCCGCAAGCACCGCGCCCAGCGCCGGTTCCCGCCCCGCCTCTCCCTCCACACCTCCCTGCAAGCTGAGGGAGCCGGCTCCGGCCTTGGCCAGCCGAGAAAGCGGCTCCCACAGTGCAGCGGTGGGCTGAAGGGCTCCTCAAGCGCGGCCAGAGTGGGCGCCAAGGCCGAGGAGGCGCGGAGAGCGAGGGAGGGCTGCAAGGGCTGCCGGCACGCTGTCACCTCTCAAAAATACAAAAAAAAAAAAAAATTAGCCGGGCGTGGTGGCAGGCGCCTGCAGTCCCAACTAATCGGGAGACTGAGGCAGGAGAATGGCGTGAACCCGGGAGACGGAGCTTGCAGTGAGCCGAGATCGTGCCACTGCACTCCAGCCTGGGCGACAGAGAGAGACTCTGTCTCAAAAAAAAAAAAAAAAAGAAAAGAAAAAAGAAATGCCAGTGCTAGAAAGAATGCACAAGATCATCTATTTCAGGCGGTCTCAAACTTGAGCCTGCAGCAGCATTCCCTAAAGGGCTGGTTAAAAGTACACAGATAGCTAGACCTCCACCCAGCGTGGCCCATTCAGTAGGTCTCTGTTGGGGTTTAAGAATTTTGCATTTCTAACAAGTTCCATGAGAATGCTGTTCCAGGGACCACACTTTGAGAACTACTCTAATTTTGTTGATGAAGATATTGAAACCCAGAGAATGTTAGTGATTCATGTAAGATCGCACAAATTCTTGGTGACCAAACCCAAGTCTTAGGAGAATGTGGTGGTTGGGAAATAAAAAGCTATGAAGATTTTTTAACTAAAGCCCTTGGTATTAGTGGCCTCATAGGTGCATCTTATCTGGTTTTTACAACTATCTGCCTTTTCTTTCCACCCAAGCCTGGCAAGTACTGCCAATTATGGTGTGGGATTCTAACAGCAGCAGAGGAGGTGGAGGCGGGCACAGAGCATCCACAAAGCCCTGGATGTTCTTGCCGGTCTTAACACCGTATCTCCAAGCTCTCTGCACAGTTTTCAGGGTATAAGTCAGAACTGTGGGAACTAGCAAGGACTCAGCGAGAGCTTCTTACCCATGCTTCACGACACATTAAAAGGCAAAAACGTGTTCCTGCAGATCAACCCGGAAGAGCCTGCTGCTTACCGGTTGGCCCCCAGTACCTACACGGCAATAGCTGCTGCAGCCTGACAAATTCGTTGAAACTCTCTGAAACACAAAGGAATCAGCGCCAGCCTCCCTCTCCCATTGTAACCCTGCCATTGTGCAGGTTATAGTCTGGGAGAATGATGGCCACAGCAGTTGTAGGACTTTCAATGCTTTAAACAAATGGGGGAAGGGAGGAGAACTAAACTAAACTAAACAAAAGCAACCACAGGCCTGTTTACCAGAGAGAAGGCTTAATGGGTTGCAAGAGAAAGAGCAGGAAGTCTGTGCTTTCAGTCTCATTTGTCTGCTCAGTGGTGAAGAGCCTGGAATGGACAAAGATTTGGGCTTGCCACCCTTGTTTTGTTGTCCAACCCTCCCTCTTTTTTATGAGGAATTTGATGGAGGAAGCCAAGTAAGTCATCAGTGGGGGCCCTTGCCATCATCAATGTCAGTTATTGAGTTGAGGGCGCATTGTTTAGGCACTAAGAATTCAGAGGCCAAGTTTCTCTATTTATCATATCTAGGGCCCTGAAAGCTATGGACGACTCACACTATTAACTGATATTTGTTGTTTAGAGCAATCTAATCATCACAAGATACTTTTTGGATGGACTGTCTCATGATGTATTATTACAAAAATGGAAATGTCCTGCTTTGCAAGAAGCATAATTCTGAATGCCACCAAAAAATAACGATAATCTTTCTGCCCATTGAACAGTTTTGTTCAATGAAGCGTCACAATTACACCACAGCTGTTAAACAAGTTGTGTTACTCGTTCTAAATTTGCTTCCATTCTCTTTAGAGCTACATAGGTATGTGATTTTTTTTTTTCCTCTGGAGATTTTTGATCATGGTGTGACTTAAAGGGAGGGTTTATGCATTTTATTCCAATGAATCCTAGTTTTAGTTAACTAGCTGGTAGTTGAGCAAGTCATATAATAACAATTTTCTTTCATCTTAATGCAGATTTTAAATAAAATATTCATAGCCTTTTTTAAAAAATATATACAGAGGTTCACTCTGTCACCCAAGCTGTGGTGTAATGGCACTATCAGAGCTCACTGCAGCTCAACTTCCCATGCCAAAACAATCCTCCTACTTCAGCCTCCTGAGTAGCTGAAACTACCAGCATGCACCACCACACCTGCCTAATTTTTCTTTTTAATTTTTTGTAGAGACAGGGTCTCACTATGTTGCCCAGGCTGTTCTCAAACTCCTGGCTTCAAGCGATCCTCCCAAAGTGCTGGGGTTACAGGCGTGATACACCATGCCTGAACCACGAACCACATAGCATATTATTTAAAACAATTATCTACTTAATTTTGAGAGCTAATTACTAACAGATAATCATAGCCATCTGACCACCAGCCTGAGCTACAGCTCATCTGACCTCCTATGGCCACAACTGAAAAGGCTGAAGGAATCAGCCAGAACTCCATCTACTCAACCCACAAAGGTCTTGTTTAGAAAGGTGTTACAAGCTAGGGCTTCCAAGGTTGGGAAGCGCAAATTCTCTTCACTTTGCCTTTAATTTTTTCTTAATAACCTAGTTCGGATTTTTGAAAAGTAGAGGCTCCCAGAACAGCAGAACACACCATGCTGAGCTAGCACCTCGTGCTGTGCTATAAAGAGAGTTAACACCTCCCTCCAAAACTAAGTCCACTCTTGTGGTTTGCATCATTTCCCCTGCCTTCCCCACTCCCAACTCCACACAGGTGCAACTCTGATGTAGTTTTAGGGTTCCCAGAGTCATCACCTCACCATCTAAGACTTGTGTTAAAATGCTCCCGTAAAATTCTTTACACGTTGGTTTTTTAATTGCAGAAAGGCCTGATTTACTCCCAAAGAATGTTTGAAGATCCTCAGGGCTGTGCAAAGATCCATAATTATCAACAATTGCTAAGGCAGCGTAACCCTTATGTAAAATATTATGCATACAAATGGCTTTATTTTGAACCAGTTCACACTATTAAAACTTGAGTCTGGTACGGGCTTCATCCCAAGGCTGTGCTCAATAACAGCACAGTAGCAAACACCTTGGCGATGTGTCTTCCTGTTTGGTTGGTTCGTTTTATATCTTTGCACGTTTAAATAGGCAATGGGAGTGCTAATTAAAATGCAATCATGCAGATAAATTATATCATGTTCCTAAAAGGTAAAATGAAAACCCTTTTTATCTCAAAATCTTTGTGATATCCAAGGCAAAACACACGGTGATCCTGAACACAGAGAAAAACTTTCATGATTATTGCATGTTTAAAACCCAGATTTATTTCTAGATTTGTTTGCACATTGTTTATGGAATGTATAACACTTTAATTGTGAGTAATTTCTTGGGAGAGTCAAGACTTAGGGCTTTTAGTGCAAATGTTCAAGTTTCGGCAACTGAATAATTTGCATTGTCTGCATTCTAGCTGTCAAACGGGGAGTACAATGTGTATCTTAAAGCCTACTCCAGTCCAGGGGTGAGGAAAACCTCAAAACCCATGGTCAAGGTTCACTCAGCAGATTCTTTATTGTACCTACAGCTTACCAGCTCTCAGGGGAAATCTCCTGCCAGCAACCAAAGATCAAAGCCATCATGCTGACATCCAGCAAACTGTTATATCTCTCTGAGCCTCAGTTTCTTTCCCTGTAAAATAAGCCTCAGTAAGGCATTGCTGACTGCTTTGGGGATTAGAGGCCCATTTGAGAATTTGCTGAAAGCCATTTACACTGTTCCCCTAGAAACAGCAGAGGGGCACATCCTCACAAAACTGAGCACATGAATCCACTGATCCTCTGCACATCCAGGGACCTCAAGTTAGAACTCCAGGTCCCTTTCAGCACAGACATTCCATGTCTTCACCCAAGACCCAGTTCTCAGCTCTAGCCTGCCCCCTTTACTCACATTGCAAAATTGATCTTTGCAAAGAAAAATAAATAAAAGCATATAAAAATGAGTCAATGTGAGGATGTTCTGCTGTGGATACCATTTACAGCCCAGGATAACACGAAACCATATAAGCAACACAACTAATTTGGAATCATTGAAAGCATGAGACAGTCAAGGAGTAGTTTACCCACTCCCTCCTTTTAAAAGCCATGTACTTCATTGTAGGCCTTCACGTCAAGGTCACTGTCTCTCCCATAGATTTGTACTATCTTACAGTTTCCAGTCCCAGGCTCAGATATGCTCATAACCTACTTTGGTGTTTGGAGGAGGAAACCTGTTTGAAGGGCTTCGTTTTTACCTTTCAGCTTTGATCTACATCCCTGCAGAAGTTCTAAAGTGTCACCCTGAACTCTCCTTCCCCCTCTCTCCAGGTCAGTTCTAGGACAGCATTTCTCATGGAATGTACCACAAAACAGTGTGATCCATGGCCAAACGGATCTGGGAAATTCTGTACCTTGGAGATTCCCAAAGCATTTTATCATATTAAAGGTTCTGAGAAGGCCTTCATAAAGAAACCAATTTAACTTTGTTTTACCCAATGTTATAAAAACCGACGTGGGTCAGGGGCTGTGGCTCATGCCTACAATCCCAGCACTTTGCGGGGCCAAGATGGGCGGATTCCCTGAGCTCAGGAGTTCGAGACTAGCCTGGGCCACATGAAGAAACCCTGTATCTACAAAAACTACAAGAAAAATTAGCCAGGCTTGGTGGTGTATGCCTGTGGTCCCAGCTACTTGGGAGGCTGAGGTGGAAGGATCACTAGAGCCTGTGAGGTGGAGGTTGCAGTGAGCTGAGATGGTGCCACTGCACCCCAGCCTGGGTGACAGAGCAGAATCCCGTCAAAAAAAAAAAAAAAAAAAAAAACCACCTATGTGATCATAGAATAGTTTTCCTTTCCTATCCCATTTTTAGACCAGACTTAGAGAAATTCAACAATCTTAGTCTCTCCTATGGTCTCAGTCAATGGACTCTCAATGAGCTTAATCTAGATTCTCTGTTGACCAGGTTCATTTGTCATTCCTTTTATCTAAACATCATTTTGTTCAAAGACCTCTTAGGTCTTTCCCAGCTTTGCTCACTGGTGCTGTCAAGCCACCTGGGTCCATTTCCTCTACTAGCAGTTCATATCCACACTCCCTTTTGGAACTTACAATGTACATTTGCATATAAAAAGACAGTCACCATCTTGTCCCCCATTGTCTCCCCTTCAAACATGTTTAAATAGAATCTTAACAATTTGGAACTGAGAGGGCCCTGAGAGATCACCCAAACATTCTTCTAACTTCATAAAGAGAACAGACCTGCAAGGTTAAGTGACTTGACAGAAATACGACCTGACCTCAGATTTTTTGATTCCCAGTCCAGTGGTCCTAGGAAGTGGTTCAAGCTTCCCAGTGGCATATGAAATGATTCATCCCAGAGAGTAAATTTAGTAATTTGCAGTGAGGAATGAGATGTGTCTCGCACAAGACTAGTTATCTACACGGTGATCTACCGAAAGATAAAATCACACTCAGATGCTTTTTGGTAAAGGGGGGCTTAGAGATTAGACTTGGATTTTCTTAAGGGATTGATGTGCTGGAAAGAGCACTGGCCTGGGAGTTAGGAGGCTGATTTTAATTCTAATTCTTCCATTAACCAGCTGCAAGTTCTTCATGTCACTGGGCCTCATCAGCTAGATGGCAGCAAATTAGACAATTACCTTTAAGTCCCTTCTAGCCCCACATTTAAGTTTCTGTGATTCTAAATTCTTGGAATTGCTCTGTCTTTATGTTTTCAGTATCCCTTTTACATTTCAACACACAAAACTTTAGCCTTTGGTCTAGGGTCTTTTCAATCCGTAATCACCTAGTTTTGGGAATAGAGTCATTTTTGTCCTATCATGAGCATTAGGTAAATTCCAGATTCTTGAATAAAGTGTTCTTAAACACACACACACACACACACACACACACACACACAAACCAGGTATCCACAGCTGTTGATTTGATCTTCCTCATCTCCTCCTGGAATCTCTGAATTAATATAGCTACCCCCTACTCACCATTATCTATTCATTCTGTCTCCATGGAAAGGCCCAGAGTGCTCAGGGAAGGCAGAGCCACGTTGCATGTGAAATCTAGACGAGTCCATTTGGTAGTCTCCACAGCTTCCTGCAACACCAAATCACAGTGTCATTAGCTTCGGATTGTTATGACAGGGTCTCTTAATTCAAGTCTGTGATAGTGCTTTTAAATCACAACATCTATTAAGTGGTTTCATTTATTTAAAGAATGTCCACTGCCTCCAGGGCCTCTGGGCATGGGTACAAAACACTGCTATCAAGAGGAGTCCACGGCAGCTCTCAGTAATCAACTCGCTGTTCATTATCACACTTTCACCGGTAACACTGAGTACATCAACAAGGATGAACTATCAGAAACATATGATTCTTGTTCACACTTACATAAAATAGTGACAGTGCTGTTAGTAATTAGTTACCAGATCCTCAATTGCTTTGTTCTTTGGCATTAGTAATATGCCACTTGAAGTTTTACACCAAATTAACATTACCCACATTCAACTGTTTCAAAGCCCTTTGAAAACGTGCTATCCTTCTTTACACACAAAGACGACACGCCTGACAGTAACACGTGCATTTGAATCATTTGCTTCCAGCCTTAAGTTAAGAGTGTATAGAGACATCTATTTCCACCTGACCCATTTTGGAACAGGATCATTTTATTCTGACGTTATTAGCCGGAGTTAAGAGATTTGTCCACCATTACGAAAAATTATTTCACTATACGAAGCTAACTCACCTGTCTCAGGAATAAGTTTATTAACATGTAACCCTGTCAAACCATCAGCCTAACAGATTAAGATGAGGGAAAGCAAATTCTGAATATAACCAAGGCACTTACTCAACTAGGACTCAGCCTCGTTCCAAGCTCAGCTCATAGACAGAAACGTAATGCCAGAATTTGGGGGATAATATTAAATAATTTTGTAATCAGTGCTAAGTCCCTTAAATTCCGTTTCTATTTTTCTATTTGTAGAAAGCAAATGATATCTGTTGATATCTAAATTTCTTATGAAAATGAATGAGGTAGCAATTACATGAATTACTTCCATTTTTAAGAGAAAGTGCTTCTGGAATGAAGAGGATTAGTGGAGACTAGGCAGGATCCCAAAACCGGGCTCCAAATTCTGTTCCAAAAATGTGGGTGTCTACACTGTTAAAAGAAACAAAAGCTGGATCTAATTCCATTGGAAGTAACTACCCTCACTTTTGCCTTATAAATGACCCTGTAGAAAATGTTTACATAATACCTAGGGATTTATTTTTTGTTTTCCACTGACACTATAAATCAAATGTTTTCCATTGACATTGTAACTAGAAAATTGGATCTAAATCTTCTCACTGGTTAACACAGCCTTGTAAGATCTGCAGTCACGTAGCTTAATTTCCAAATCCATCTGAAACCCCCAGATCTTTGACTACCCATTTCCAATTGAAATATGAATGTGTCAATTAGCTATCTGGCTGAGACAGGACACATTGAATTCCAAAGCTCCAGATTTTGACATAGGATTAAATGCTTTCAATGCTATAAATGCATATCCTAGAATTACATTTAATCTTTTTCTTTTCTGTATTTTAAAGTAATTAAGTGTTAGGTTGTTGTTGTTATTGTTATTGAATGTGTTGTCTTTTATGTATGGAAATTCTCCTGATTCAACAACAGAAAAACATGCTTTTGTGGTTTTCTCTTAGTAGAAACTCCATTGCATTGCTCACCATTTCACCAAATTCCTCTTGCAACCATATGGAGAATGACTGGTCTGATTAAAGGGGCCCCTCTGTTTAACTGGAAGAAGTTCGGTGAGAGGGTTTGCATTCAGTAACATGAAAGAAATTTAAATTTATGATCTTTGACTCTTATTATCATGGCCTAATAAACAGAACTAACTATCTCAGATATTATAGGAATGTAATCCAACATTTATTGGGGAAATATTACCTTAAATATTTACTTAAAGAATGTATTCTACATTCTAATAAGTTTTTACTATGTTGGCAAACAGAAAAGAATTACAGGATTGGTAACAAATGTTTTGTTCCTGCAAGTAATTATTTTGCTTAAAACAAAATGCTCAACTTTTTTTTCCTTTCCACAACGTGAACTCTTCGATCCTTTTGTATAAAAGGCTTAGATGATCTGTTGTCTCTAACCAGAATGACTGCATATGTTCAATAATATATCAGTTTCATCATCTGCCATAGAATAGGCACATATGACAATAAATCATTGTGGGAACTTCCTGAATCTCAGCCAAGTTGTAGACAATAAAAGATCCTGCTTGTAAAGGCAGCTATAAAAGTTAATTTCATACAGGTTCCCCAGCACACATGCTACGGTTCAGTTCCAAACAGATGTGAGCTTGGAACAGCAGTGGAAAAGAGCAAGAAGCATTTTTGCTAACTTTCCGTATCAGGAGATCCAAATACTTCATGTTTTGTGTAACCTTTGGTCATTAACACATGCAGCAGGTATGAAAAATGAATTATTCAAGCTTTTCTAATGCCTAAGATGCTATTGTTTCCAGTCTAAAGTATCCCTCCACATTGAAAAGATTATCCACCAAGCCAGACATGCAGAAACCAAGCAAATCCTCACTGAACAAAATAACAAAGACAATAGCAGACATTTGGAGCTTCACTTTGAGAGAATTCTCTTGAAACAAGAACTTTCATTTATTTCCTTCCTTGCTTTGGACTGTAGATGTCCTAGCAGATAGCTGCAGAGACAGTTAGCCACTCCACTCACCCATGTCATCGCCAGGAAGAGGAGATTTGGAGGAAAGAAGGTTAGACTTCAGCAACATCAACACAGTTATGTGAATGGGTTTAAAATATCCATTTTTCAAGGATCACACTTAGTCCTTGGTCACAAAGGTCACTAGAAACTCTTTCCCTACCCCTGCCAAGGACCACTGTTTACCTTTATTTATTCCTAAGATTCCCATGATTTTAGGCTAAAACCATGTTTCTCCTGATTTCAAACAATAGTCGGGTTCTCAGCAAGTCACATGTTCATCTGAAGTTTTGCAATTGGAACCATTCTCTATGCATCAGCAGAGCTTCATATTAAAGATTCTCTGGAATTGATTTGCAACAATAATGATCAGTCCTTCAGTTTATCTTTGTTAGAGTGGGGATTTTCTTAATGTGATAAAGACAGGCTCTCTTTACGGAAGCCCTGCTGATCTTGAGAGTGCAGAGCACAACTGGTGTCCGAGACCTCGTAGGACAATTAAGTGCCCAGAGATGAATGAGGGCATCGTTAACATTTTAATCATACACCTGAAATTAATTAAAGCCAACCTAGGGATTGAGGTGCTCCAGGCCAGAAAAAAAGTGGAATGATGATGTTATGTGGTAGGTATGTACATTATCACATCTTACGCTGGCAGAATGTTTTAAAATTACAAATGGCACTTATTTCCATTTATTAGTTCATATGAACATCAACCCAGCCTTATAAATGTGTGAGGGATTCTTATTTTGAGGAAAGAGAGGCTCAGTGATATTAAGTGACAGGCTCAGGCCATTCCTTCTGCTATAACAAAATGACTTTAGACTGGGTAATATATAAATAATAGAAATTTATTTTTCACCGTTCTGGAAGCTGAAAAGTCTTAAATCAAGATACCAGCAGACTTCGTATGTAATAAGGGCTTGTTTCTATTTCCAAGAAGAAGACATCTTCTGTCTGTGTCCTCATGCAGCAGAAGCTAAAGGATAAGAAGGGACAAACTCACTCCCTCAAGCCCTTTTAGAAGAGGCACTAATCCCATTCCTGAGGGCAGATTCCTCGTGGCCTAATCACCTCCCAGTGGTTCCACATCTTAATACAATCACCTTGGGGTTCAGCTTCCAACACAGAAATTTTAGAGGGACACTGACTGTTGACCCTTAAACAACATGGTTTTGAACCATGAGGGTCCACTTACAGGCAGGTTTCCTTCTGCTTCTGCCACCACTGAGACCGCAAGACCACCACCCCGACTCCTCCTCCTCAGCCAACTCAACATCAACATGACGAAGACAAAGACCCTTATGATGATCCACTTTCATTTCATGAATAGTAAATATAGTTTCTCTTCTTTATGATTTTCTTAATGACATTTTCTTTGCTCTGGTTTATTTTATTGTAGGAATATAGTATATAATATACATAACATAAAAAGTATGTGTTAATCGACTGTTTATGTTGTTGGTAAGGCTTCTGGTCAACAGTAGGCTGTTAGTAATTAAGCTTCAGGGGAATTAAAAGTTACACACAGGCCAGGCTCAGTGGTTCATGCCTGTAATCCTAGCACATTGGGAGGCTGAGGCAAGAGGACCACTTGAGCTCAGGAGTTGGAGACCAGCCTGGGCAACATGGCAGAAACCTCATCTCCACTAAAGGTATTTTTAAAATTAGCCGAATGTGGTGGTGCACACCTGTAGTCCCAGCTACTCGAGAGGCTGAGGCAAGAGAATCATCTGAGCCAGGTGGGGCATGGGGGTGGTTGAGGTTGCAATGAGCTGTGATCGCACTACTGCACTCCAGTCTGGGTGACAGAGCAAGCCCTTGTTAAAAAGAACAAAAAGGTCCTATGCAGATTTTTCTCTCCATAGGGGTGGGAGTCAGTGCTCCTAACTTCCACACTGTTCAAGGGTCTAATGGCATATTAAAACCATACCAGGGATAACCCTAAAAAAAGGACAAAGGAGACAAAGGCCACAATCCCAAGGACACAGCCCTGAAAAGGCAGTAGGCCAGGAGTCGCTGCACAGCCCAGAGCACCACTCGCAAGGTGTGCAGGGTCTTTGCCCACAGGGACGCTCGCATGGAAGACATGGGAAATGAGGTTCTTCTGACAGCTTGGCCGCTGACCACCTGTGGTCTTGGAAAATCACTTTAATTCTTGGGCTTCCCTTGTCTCATCTTTAAAAGTGAGGAGGGTGGACTATAAAATGAACCCTAAAGCCCCTTAAGGTTTGACCTTCTACATAGCTGCTCTGGGTGGAGACACTGGAGATGAGCTGTATGTATTGGCAAAAGACAGTAGGAAATGTGCTTTGGGAGCCTTGGGCTGATAGTCCGCCTGCCCTTAGTGATGTGTTATCACAAGTACTTCGCTTTTCAAAAAATAGGGCCAGGTGTGATGGCTCACACCTGTAACCCCAGCACTTTGGGAGGCCAGAGGCAGGCAGATCACTTGAGTCCAGGAGTTTGAGACCAGCCTGGGCAACATGGCAAGATCGAGTCTCTACAAAAAAATACAAAAATTAGCCAAGAGTGGTGGCCCAAACCTGTGGTCCCAGCTACTAGGGAGGCTGAGGTGAGCGAGACCCCATCTGAAAAAAAAAAAAAAAAAAAAAAAAAAAAAAGAAAGAAGAGAAAAAGAAATAGGCATATGTGTGTCAAGCCATAAGCAGGGTAAGCTCAGAGCCAGAGGGTATTTGTCCTTGAACTAGGATGGGAGACAGACAAAACAGAACCCGGTGCTGGCCATCTAAGAGCAGAGAGCAGAGCAGCGAGAAATGAGGTCAGCCTCACTGGCCTCTGCACAACTCTCAGTTGGTTCCTCCTGGGGTTGGCTTTCAGATTATTGTTTGGTTTTCTCAGAACCAAGAGCATGTGGTTTTGCTTCACCAAGAAGGTCAGAAACTAAATACCTGGACTATGACTAGCCTGGTCCTTGCCTGAGGAACTAAGCCTGTCACCATGTCTCTCTCCAGATTCCTCCAACCTCTACGTTTGACCAACTGGCCTCATGCCACAAGCAGGAACGGACCTCACATCCCATCCTGTTGCTAGTGTTCTTCCCTCCCTCCCCCATTTTGCAATTCAGAACACAGCGGGTCTTCATTGGCAGTCTGTCAGTGGGTATTAAAGGTCCCAACGATTTAAAGTGTACTCTGCGGCATGCAACAGAAGTAGGACTGGATTGACGTCCAGATGCTACAAGGAGAACGATTCCTTCATTTAGCATCCCATGAAAACCACAGTCCTATGTTTACAATAACTAGAACATCTATAGCCAAGTAACAATTTCTTTCTATCATTGTCTGTTGTCATCAGAACAGACCAATTTATAAGACCACAGAGCTAATTTTGTTTTATTTTACTTAATGGGTCTGCTCTTTGCAAACCAACTGAGTATTCTATAAAATAATAAATGGTACCATAGTGGCAGGAAGAGTTCTCTTCCAGCTCCCAAAGCACAGCTTTCTACCTGGCAGGATATGGATCACTGGTTTTCAGTCCATATTACTTCCTAGAAGGTGTGGGCTGCAAAGGAGTTATGCTTTATGTATTCCAGTGTTTGAAATACAGCTCTTTTAGCCCACAGAAGAGTACTCTGTATTGAGACACTCCTCTGGCAGGATCTTCACATCTTCACAGACCAACCTTGTGAGGTAGAAATCTAGCAATGGACTTTCCATTTCACAGAGGAAGAAACTGACAGAGAGAAGAGAGGAGCTGTTTGTCCAGGCCATATTTGTCTGGAAACACACGCCTGGCTTTCAGACTCGTTTTGCTCCATATCACCAGCTCTGGGTGTCAGTGGTAAAAGCTGTCTAAAGCAAGGGCCCCTTATAGTCAACATGGATCTCCTTCCATCTTGGAAATACTTTTGGCATCCTGGTAGATAACCTAATAATGCCCTTGGCAGCTCCTCCAAGCAAGTAAACTTTGGTAACATGTTAACCAATGTTGTAACCTTGCCATCTAGATAGAAGATTTCCACAAGTTAGCCTCTCTTCAAGGGAGAAAGAAGAAGTCATAAATGGGTACAATTGTCCAAAAATTCCCCCTGGCATTTTCACCATCACTGGGCAGAGATTTTTCTTCCCAATTATAAAACGTACTTTAATACCAAAACAATTGCCTAAGTCTTATGCCTTGGGAAAGAAAGTGAACCATGAAGACATCTCTAAAGACAATTCCAAGTGTTTTAGAGAACTGTTGTATCAAAAGGAGCATGGGAACAGATTTTTATAGTCCCAGTCCAACCATCGCAATTATTTTTTAGTTTCATACCCTGAATAGTTGATCTTCAAAATGCCCAAGTTGATACCGGGCCATTCAAAGCTGTTTAAAAGTAAGCTGACACTTGAGGAATAACAGTCACAGTCATAACACAATCTAACATCTCTACAATGCTTGAGAGTTGACCGTGTATCTTTCCATTTATCATATTTAATCCCCACAACTTCTCTAAATTGGCCTCTCATCCTCATTTTGTAAATTAACAAGTGTGGCCAAAAATGGTCAGAAATGGTGTTCCTGTCCCAGTTTTCTAAACTGAAATCTAAACGCTTCTTTCATGATACCAAAAATAAATCTCAGCCGTGCCAGGTCTATTTACAACATATATTGGGGAATCTTAAATCAAAAAAAAAAAAAAAAGAATAACTTTACATTGCTGTAATTGTGTATGGACTGATCTTGAAAATGGGTAAAACATTATCATACAAATCAACAGGATTAAGTACTGAACACCATTATTTGGCAGCTGAGCTTTGAGGCCTTGCACAATGCTGTGCCCATCTTAGAATGTTTTCCCAAAAACCAACCAAAATTACTCCAGTTCTCTGGGGCAGAAATCTTTTGGCTCTCCCATGGCTTGCCTGTGTATTTCAGGAGATTTCATCATCTCATCTCATCTCAGTCTCTCATATGCCCCCAGGGGAGGAGACTTCAAATTCTGGGTAGAGTTCTATACTGTCAACATCTATAGGGTACAGGTGATTTGTAAAACAGTGTTCAGCAGCCACAGTCTATTCCCTGAAACTTCCTTGCAAAAGAACAAATCAGCCCCCACTGACCACCAAGTGAATGCAATTTAGAGCTGTGTGTTATGGGCCTAGGGGAAAAAGCCAGGTATAGACTTGACCTGGAGAGAACAAAGATAAAGATGTTTGGGCAGCAATTGATGTTAATTGTTTGTCTCCTCAATTAGAATTTTAATCTTTCTTCACTGGTTGTTTTTCCCAACTCTTAAGACAGTATCTGGCAAATAATCAGGATTAAATGAATGTGTGTTAGAAGGGAAGGAAAGAAGAAAAGCATAGAGAGACAAAGGCTAGGGAAAAAAAGGAAGAGAGGGTATGGATGGAAGGAAGGAAGAAAGGAAGGAAGGAAAGGAGGAAGGGAGGAAAAAAGGAGGGGAGGGAGGGCAGGAGGGAGGGAGAGGGGAAAAAAGGGAGGGAAGGGTTGGGAGAGGGAGGAAGGGAGGGACAGGGCTTATTTTTCTAAGGCTGCCTCCAGGAAAACAGAGCAGGGATAAGTAGGTTCAAGTTGGTAAGCTTTTAAATCTTCTTATCACAATGTGCTGCTTCCCCACCTCCCTCCCCCTGTAGAGTCAGCACATCCAGCCTAGAAGCAAGAGTCTCCTCCTACATTATAAACAAGAGTGTCTGCCTAGGAGGGAATGTCTTCATCATGGAAAAAAATGCACCCTCTCCCACTGTGTCTAACTTACTCCAGGTTTCCTCCCTTGGCCCCAGGAGCCGAAACAGCCTTGGACCTGCATCCCTGAGGGAGGTCTTCCAGCCTCTCTGGGAGTCCAGCCTTTCTGTCCGGCCCATTAGCTGCACCCTGGAGCCCAAGTGTGGCTCATCTTTCTAGCCTTGGCTTTGCTCGTGCTCCACAAGCATGAGAACATCCAGCCTGCTTCCTGCAGAAGCCATGTTTTCTCTCATATCCCAAACCTTTGTCAGGTGGGTTCTGTTTCCAGTTTATAATGGGCCCCCTCCCCAACATTCTCAGCCTCCTCACACAGCTTCTAAAGGGCTAGGGGTATCATGTTCTCCAGCTCCGCAGACACCTGTTGCTTGCCCTCAGCTCCTGACTCCCCAATTTGCAGGGTCAGTACCACTTAAAGATGTATTCAATGCAGAGAGAAGGGAATTTCTACTGTGCTGTTAGTTGCCTCAGTCTTGTCCCCAGCTCCTCTGGCTAGTTTGGTTACTGCCCTGTGTTTAGATCAGAGCTAAAATTTTGGGGTTTTTTAGCTACTTCTGAAGGACTGCTCCCAGGCTGTGAGTATTGATGGGTAACCACAGGGAATGCCTTCAGAGGTTCTTCCACTTGCTTACAAGGACTATGCTAATCCCTTTTTTTAGGAATTGGGGAGTGAGGGAAGGAAGGAAGGAAGGAGGGAGGACATTAGCATTACAAGGACAATGCTACTCCCTTTTTTAACATTACAAGGACAATGACCTCACAAGAACAATGCTAAGCCCTTGTTCTTAGGAAGGAGGGAGGGAAGGAAGGCAGGAAGGCAGGAAGGCAGGAAGGGAGGGAGGGAGGGAGAAAAGAAGGGAAGGAAGGAAGGAAGAAAGGGAGGGAGGGAGGGAGGAAGGAAGTTGGTCTCACTAAGCAACTTTTACAAACTAGACCCGGCCCAAAGTGCTTTACCTCTAACACTTCTTTTATTCTCAGGATCAATTCTGTAACGAGGTGCATATTATCATCCATATTTTATGAAGAGAAAACTGAGATTCAGAGCAGCTAAGTAAAGTGATCATGATCACACAGCTAATAAATGGTCGAGGTGGTACCCCAAACCATAGACATGTGATCCTTTGGACAGTTCTAGATTTTCCTCCCACTACCTCCTCCTCCTGAATTGCTGTCTTAATCCCTATACTATGGTATCTACCTTTCTGGGATATCTAAGAATTTATTAACAAGTGTACTTTTTCTGCCTCTATTGGCTTTATGGAGAAGGAGTATCTTTTATGTAAAAATGAAATGTAAATGTTTGTCTCATAAAAATAAAAAGCTCCACTTTTTCATGAAATCATAGAAATCATCAATGAGAGCTGTCTTGTCAAAGTAAACAAAACTACTACACCCACAGAGAGTAAAACAGAAAAGCTGGCTCCACTCAAGATTTATTTTGCAACTGATTCAGATTAAGGGGAGGCTCTTAGGGAATTTTACTTTAGGAACTATATCAGAGGCTGTAATACCCATTCTTCCATCTCTAACAATGGAACTCCCACATTGTACTTGGGCACAGCCTTTCAGATGAAGACTACATTTCCCAGGCTCCCTTGCAGCTTGGTGTGGCCATGTGATCAAGTTATAGCCAATGAGATGTGAGCAGAAGGATAAATACCACTTATAGGTCACAGCCCTGGGAAACAACAGAAACCCATGGTTCTGGCTTTTCTCCTCCTTCCTGCTGGCTGCAGCTGTAGCTGCTTCCTTGGACCCAGCCCCAGCCTGCTGACCTCTGCACACTGTTACATAAGAGAAAAGGAAACTTCAATCCTATTTACATCACTATAATTCAAGATCTTTCTTTTTTAATACCTTATCTTTAAGGAAAAGATAAGCCTGTGCCCTAACAAATATAGGGGCTCAGGACTTTCACCTTACAGTACGACTGACAAGGAACACATTTAAATTGTGATTTATTCAAGTCTCATGTTCATTTGAGTTTTTAATTATATGTGGATCGATTTACCAATCAGTTAATATTTTTGGTCATCTGCTCTATTCGAGGCACTCTACTTGGCGCTAAGATAAACAGACAGTCCCTGACTTACGACGTTCAACTTAACAATTTTATGACGTTATGATGGTGCGAAACTCGTATGCATTCAGTAGAAGCCGTATTTCAAGTACCCATACAACCATTCTGTTTTTCACTTTCAGTACAGTATTCAATAAATTATATGATATTTTCAAGACTTGTTTATAAAATAGGCTTTGCATTAGAGGTGTTTGCCTAGCTGCAGGTTCATGTAAGTGTTCTGAGCATGTTTTAGGTAGGCTACGCTAAGCTATGATGTTCAGTAGATGAGGTGCACTTAATGCATTTTCAACCTACAATATTTTCAAGTTATGGTGGCTTTATTGGGAACTTACTCCATTGTAAGTTGAGAAGCATCTGTGTATGACGTTATCCAGCCCTTAAGAGCTTCATCCTCAAGCCAGGAAGACCAAACGGACATAAAAATATTTCAGAGCAGTGCTGTACATTATTAACCTCCACACAAGAGGCACCAATGGCGAGCATGGTGGAGCTATGCAACTTAAACCTTCATGAATAACACCATTCCAGGGTCAAGGGGTCTCCCAATTTGAAATAAGATTTTGTGATATTTGAATCTGTTTTTCCTTTCCCAAATCACTTATTTTCCCTCTGCTTCAAATTCTCCAGTTATGGATGGTCCCAGGCCGATTATCAATGTCTTCTTCCTTTTGACTTTATGACTTGGGCTCCCAGCCCCTCCAATATGTCTTCCTGTTTCTGGTCCTAGAGGACACGGAAGTGGTCCCAGTCCATTGCATATTTTGTTTTTAAGTCATGCACTATTAATATTGGAGATAATCTCTCAGTACCTCTGTTCCTGCTGCCCATATAACAAATCTCTGTGTGTTGTCATATTGGCCTATGTTGTGCCTCATGCTGAATGACTCAAGAGCCAGAGAAAAGTGACTATGCAAATTGGCCTGGATGTCCAGGCACCAAAACTAGAAAAGGAAAGGATAAGCAGACCTGAACAAAATCAGGAGATGGATTGATGAAGAGACGAGTAATATACATGGATTTTCATTCCGTGTCATAGACCTACAAATCTGGAGCTGGATCTTTAAACTAATCAATTGTTTCATTGTTCGCTAAAGGGGAGGGTAATGTCTGTCCACAATATTGGCCAACATTAAATAAAACACACACACAAGAAATGGAGTGTCATCTGTCACTTTGGATTAGTTACATCTCCAAGACAGGCATGTGGGAGAACTGGAAACATTTCTTTTTTTTTTTTTTTTTGCAATACAGTCTCATTCTATCGCCCAGGCTGGAGTGCAGGGGCCTGATCACAGCTCACTGTAACATCCGTCTCCCAAGTTCAAGTGATCCTCCCACCTCAGCCTCCTGAGTAGCTGGGATTATAGGCACGCACCACCATGACTGGCTAATTTTTGTGTTTTTAGTAGAGACAGGGTTTTGCCATGTTGTTCAGGCGGGCCTTGAACTCCTGGCCCCAAATGATTCACCCGCCTCAGCCTCCCAAAGTGCTGGGATTACAGGCGTGAGCCACTGAGCCCAGCCAGAACTGGAGACATTTCTAAATGTTATGTGAAAGTGAGAGTGGTCTCCATCTAGCTATGAGGGAACCACATGTGATACAGAGAAAAGAGAATTTGATTTTGTGTTAGAGGAGCTTCTCCACTACTTACTACCAGTGTAACGTATCGGGTGACAGTATTTTCATGTCTAAAAATGGAATGGCAATGCAGGAGTGCCCTGTAAATTACTGAGAAATGAAAGTGCCTGGTACACTGCTTGACCCAGAGTAACTAATCATGAATTGCTAACTCAATCAGAAATGGACATTTTTAAAATGCTAACATCTGTTCTAAAATGAAAAGAAGAACCTAGAGTGACACGGAGAGAAGGGCTGTCAGAATGTGATATGCAAAGACTAAGAAAATGCTGCCTGGGCAGAACCCTACCTCTGCTAAAAAGAAGGGATTTCAGAAAACATGAGAAAACTGGCAAAGCCACAGCATGAAGTGACAGAGAAATGTGTAGGAACGCTCTGAAGCCAGAGGGGATCTCCAAGGACATGAACCCAGGAAAGTAAAAGAATAATTCATTGAATTCCTCTAGGAGCAGGACAACGGAGCAGTCTTAGCCTAACAGAGACTGGACGGTGCGTAGGGATTATTTTCAGCCACAGATGAGGGAGGGGACTTGCTGAACTTCAAGGAAATCTATGAAGGGGAACTGGAGAGTGATACAAAAGCCTGAGTTAAATTGCATAAAGAATAGTCTGCAATTCTACATACCTATCATTTGCCAGATAGTTGCAGAGTTGGCCCCAGGAGATTTCCATATGTTGTGCTAAAATCGCACTGGAGGCTGACTGAGCATTTGTGGCTTTTCAGAGATGCCAGTTTTGGTGAGGGGGTTGGGGGTTGCTGGGGGCAGTCACCTGCATCGTGCAAGGATAGAAATGAATGATATCATCCCCAGGGCACAGAAAGCAGAGCTGTGGGGGCCTCTGGGTTGTGTCCCTCCCGGCTGCCACTCCTGCACACCTGTGCTAGCAAACGCTCCAGATTGTTCTCTCTGGGCCCACCCGGAGCCTGTGCTGTTCCTCGACTTATAAATTTTAAAACCTTTTCTTTCTTTTTTTTTGATATAGAGTCTTGCTCTGTCATCCAGGCTGGAGTGCAGTGGCACAATCTTGGCTCACTGCAACCTCCACCTCCCCGGTTCAAGTGATTCTCCTGCCTCAGCCTCCCAAGTAGCTGGAACTACAGGCACGTACCACCATGCCCAGCTAATTTTTTTTTTTTTTTTTTTTGTATTTTCAGTAGAGGCAGGGTTTCACTGTGTTAGCCAGGATGGTCTCCATCTCCTGCCCTCATGATCTGCCCACCTTGGCCTCCCAAAGTGCTGGGATTACAGGCGTGAGCCACCGCTCCCGGCCCTAAAACATTTTCTTTTGCAGAGTGAAAGACCAAGTCATCTGGAGTCCACCAGCCCTCCCCTCACTTGTGTACAGCAGTTTGGTCACAGCAGAAACATCCACCCTGGCTGGTGGGTAAATATCCCATAAGACAGAAAAATGACTTCCTCCAAGGGACTCCTGATAATTAGACAAGACAGTGGAGAAATTCCTTCCCTGAGCCCCGGATTTCAAGGCCATGGCTACATCCATGATAAGGTATGTTTCTGCTTTGCTTTCTCCAGAGAATCAGGGAGAAACCCCACTCCATCCCACCCCTACAGCCCCCAGCTCGTGAGCAGAGCTGGGTGGTGGTACCTTCTCCATCCCCATGCCTGGCGCACAGGGAAGGGCAAGGAAATTCTCAGAACAATGCAGCATAAGACATGATTTCTCCATGGGTCCCAACCTTCCCTTTCATGGGTCTCCAGTCCTGCCTCCCATTCTGCACTCTGCACCCCCATCTTTGCAGAGCCATCCCTAAGTCACACGCACCGTGGAGGAGAGGAGATGGGGTAACAGCACTGTGCCTGACACCTGACCACAAGCCCAGGCAAAACTGTGGTTTGACCCACATGGGGCGGGCAGATGGCTCTGTTAATGCCTGTGCTTCCCTCGGACCGCTCCAAGCCCTAAGGCATGACAGGGAGGATCTGTCAGCACAGGCAGCTCATCCAGCCGGCTCTCACCACTCAGTTTCAGCAGGACTGAAAGACCGCAGTGCACTTTTGCTTCCCCGGACACTCGAAAAGCTCAGTGATGTTTATTTTCCTTTGCTCAGTCTCCTCTTTTCACCACCAGGACAGTGTGAAGTCAAAAATCTGTGCTCAGCACAAGACACAGCAGAGAAAGAGGAAGAAACTGGCAAAAAATATTTTCTCCAGCGTGCTGCCTGGGGAGCCTGGCCTTGACTTCGACATGTGCTGGAGGTGTGGTGTCCAAAGTAAACCTTTTGAACTGTTTTTTTGGAACCTCCAAAAAGACCTTGCACATCAAAGGGGATCTGATCCCCCATGAGGTGCATAGCAGGCATCATTAAGCATTTTGCATGAATCAAACACCTTCTGAAAAAGAAAGGAAGCCCAAACTCAAAGCACATGGCCAGCCCGTGGCCCCCACCACAGGCAGCCTCAAGCACATGCTCACCACATGGCTTCTCCTGGTTGGGTGGAATCAAACCCTGCAGAGGCGCAGGGGCTTCTCCATCACAGGAGCCACTCTCTGTGCACTCCCAGGCTGGGATACAATGGGTCTGCTTGTTGGAGCAGCCTCACGACCCCAGCCTAGGCCCGCCTCAGGGGAGCCCAGGCAAACTCTGACTCCAGTCACAAGGGGAGCCCTGCTGGGCCGCCCCACCCCAAACACCGAGGCAGGATGCAATCTGGGGCTGAATACAGAGTCCAGTGTGAGTCCTTGGCACCACGCCCAGAAAGCCACAGCAGCAGCGATGGGCTTAGTGGAGAATTCCAGGCTCTGAAAGAAAGCAGAGCAGGGAACAGAGCCGGAGCCTTGAGCCTCTTCTGTCATCTTCCCTCCTGGAATTCATTCGGCTCACCACAGGCAGCCGCGGCCATGGGCAGAGCATGAGCTCAAACTTCAGAGGCCACGGTTGCCCAGACAGTCCCAGAAACTGATGACACGTTCTTCTCTTGACCTGCCTGAGGAGGAAGGAGCTTTCAGGCCCTTTCCCAACAGCTGTGCTACCTGCACAGCGGTAGCCATCCTTTGAGGGCAGAGGGAAGGGATTTAGAAATCACTTGTGCCATCTCAATAACCTTCAAAGTGCCCGGGAGACACCAACCCTCAGATTTCATCGGAGGTACATACAGCAGTTTTTAAAACAAGATTCTGGGCCGGGCGCAGTGGCTCACACCTGTAATCCCAGCACTTTACGAGGCCAAGGCGGATGGAGGTCAGGAGATTGAGACCATCCTGGCCAACATGGTGAAACCCCATCTCTACTGAAATAAAAAAATTAGCCAGGCATGGTGGCATGCACCTGTAGTCCCAGCTATTTGGGAGAATGAGGCAGGGGAATTGCTTGAACCCGGGAGGCGGAGGTTGCAGTGAGCCGAGATCAAGCCACTATACTCCAGCCTGGGCGACAGAGCGAGACTCTAAAATTAAAAATTAAAATTAAAATTAAAAAAAAGGTGCTATCATTCCTGACAATTGCCTTTTTAAAAGTCATCTTCTCTGGTTAGCAAAGTTCTAGGTTCAGGAAAAGAAAAGTGTTTAAAACCACTAGTGCAACCTGATTGGTAAGAGTTTTAATTAGCAGTTCCAAAACTGTGCACATTCTGAGCTTTTAATTAATATGCACAATTTCCATTGCATTTTACTTCAATAAGAGCTATATAAAACCAGTGAGTGGGTGACATTCCATTCAAAAAAGAACTAGAAGAAGAAGGGGGCAGGAGAGTTGAATTTGGAGGAACACAGAAGGCAAATGAGTCCCATAATTCTCTAAATTATACCTTTATTAATAAACATTGTCACCTACACCTCTCATTGGAAGCCCTTCAGCTCATGCCCAATCAACCCCTGGAATCATTTTAACACATTGACACCCTGAACTGTGGGCCCAGATGCTGGGGATGCCAGCCGGATAATCCTCCCCTCATTCCACAAATACGGACTGAGGATGCTACATGCCAGGTACAGGCAGGTACCAAAGATGTCAAGGTGAGAGAGTTGGTCCCCACCCTCCAAGGAGCTCATAGTTTTATAGATGATCACATAAGGAGAAAAACAAAAGCTCTGTGTCTAGACCACAGACACCTCAGGGGCAGAAACACTGTCTCATTTATTTATTCTTGTACTGCCGTCATCTAGCCAGGGTCTAAGCAGAGTAGGCAATTATTAAATGTCTGTTGAATGAATACAGGGTGAAAAATGTGTGCCTCCACACATATAGTGGTGCAGCAAAGCAGGGCAGGATCAACCCTGCTTGGTGGGGTAGACCCAGATGACAGTTTCCTGGCATGCTGAAGCAAGGCCACACCAGTAGTTATCCATGGCATCTGTTCTAACTGCTCAGAACCCAATCAGACAGGTTGTTAAATATTTTTATTATCATCTACCTGGAGAAAGGTGAGATCCCAGAACTGGATCTTAAAGACAAAATGAGAGTCTCTTAAAGTTGGGAAGGACATTCTGAACACAAGGACCAGTGCAGACAACATCAAGGAGACCTGAGCTTTGCCACACAAGCTGGGGATTGGGAAGAGGGAGGTGGGATCCTGCAGAGCCTCATCTACTGTGCAGGGTTGCTTAGACTTTATCCTGAAGGCCATGAGGGGTCAGCACAAGGCTTTCATCAGGAAGAGCCTTGGACACTCTGATGGAAAAAGAGACAGGTCTGGGAAAAGAAACATTTGGAGGCTTTAGAAATGGGCAAGTAAAAAAATGTCAGAGTCAGAGGTAAGACATGGGCAGAAGGGATGCATGAATATGGGGATAATTGGGAGGCAGGCTCTCTTTACACAAGATGCAGGAATGTATTGGAAGCGGAGGATAAGAGAAGAGAGCTTGGGCAATGGGGGAGGCTGGGTTCCACTAACATGATAGGAAGCTAACCTGGGTAATGGGGCAAGGGAAGTGATGAGCACTACATGGCAGGTGTTGCTTTTGCTGGGACAGATGGAGCCCCCCTGGGGTGGGCCCTAGGGTTCTAGAGCTCAGGCAGATCTGTCTGGGATTTGCATGGGGTGTTCTTCCACAATCTCATGAAAACACACACACACACACACACACACACACACACACCTTCCAGAGATTTCAGAATGTGGCATTCCCCTGATAAGAACACTTCCATGTTTGATGAAAACCTGATGCTAGTTCAGAAGACGCCACGGAAAACAGTGCACAATTAGAAGGCAGTGATGACACCGATGAGTTAGAGTTCTGATAAAGCTGACTCCAGGAAGACTGCCAAATAGGGAGAAACGCTCAAGCTTCATTTTTCATATATGTTCTGAAGAGTTCAGAAAGAAGCCCTGGTGCTCTCAATAACCTCAAGGAACCTTTTCCCCCTTTAAAGAAGAAAAGAAATGTTAAAAGAAACCTCCTTAGAACGTACCATCAAAGCCTTAGCCTGTGCTCGTTGCTCAGTCTAAGCCACCCGCAGGCTTCCAAAACAGTGGTGGTCCCACCAGACATCTACCTGTTGAATTCTAAACAAGAAATCCTGAACGATAGATAGATGGATTGCCTTACTAGCTCCTTCCCTTCAGATATTTTTCTTGTGGTCCTGGCTTCCCCAAGAGACAAGAAATTCTTAGTATACCTTCACCTCAATCAATCTACCCTGGATTCAATGAATCCATTTCTATCTGGTGCACCCTGTAATTTCCAGGTGGAGAATAAAGCCCCCCAAAATATTCAAACCCATATGGTTGTAGTACAGCCAAAGGGACCTTCATGATCAACTTGATCTTCTGCTTGACCTGCCTGTGAATTAAGTCAGTCCTGATAGTCTCATTTTACTACCTGGCTGGGGCATGGAGAGAATAAGCAAGTCATGTTACCAAAACACCAGGGGTTTGGTCTAGGGCCTGCTGCTCGCTGCACAGAAAGCCAATCACTGACATCATGAGTATTGCCAGGAAGGCGGCTTTAATCAGGTGCTGCCAACGAAGAGATGGGAGCTCAGTCTCAAATCCGTCTCCCTGACCCTCTGAAACTAGGAGTTTATATAGCAGGAAGAAAGGTAACAATGTTTAAGAAAACAGAAGGAAGCAATCACCATAAATGAGGAGTCTGGCATTCACTGTCTGGATGGGACAATCTGGTGAGTTTCAGTTATTTGATACTTTTTGAGAGGTCTAGGGATCCTTTCCCAAGGAAGGAACTCAGATAAAAACAAATGTAAGTTTCAAGCTTTAAGACCAGAAAGTTCAATTTCTATGTTTATCCAAAAACACCTCTCTATGGGAGTCTTGGGTGGGTTTCAGTAGCACCAGACAATGCCGCAAATTAGCTGTAAGAGCTCAGCCTTAGCATAAGGGCTCCAGTTAGGATGGTCAGGAATCCTTGCCACTTAGAGAAATGAATTCTAGCTATCCCTGTGAAGGGGGCAGTCTGTGTATTACTTTGCCAACTATTAAACTCCCTTCAGTTCAAATACAAAGTGGACACTTAAGCCAGCCCAGGCAAGGTGTCCTGGAAAAGGTGCACACTGAGGGGTTCACAGGCTTCTTAGCTCAGCAAGATCTTGTGTCTTACAAACATAGTTGGTACTTGTTATGTGAGGTAGTTCTGTTCTACCCAGAACACTGAATTAGTGAATACTGAACCATTGCTCCTAGGGAAAATACAGGTTAGGTTGCTGTGAGCATTTAATTACAACATTCTTACCAACTGAGCAATGTATGACCTTTTATATGTGTGTTTCTATTTAAAGACACCTTATTTAACATATATTGTTGATTCATGAACATCAAACACATGGTCAGCAGCACTATAACTCATGCCTAAACGAAGGTTATCTAACACACGTGTCTTCTCTGTAGGGCACATCACAGCCTTCTGGCACTTAGGGACACTAGACAGCTCTTCAGAACCACACATGGAGGCCATGTTAAACAGGAAAATGACCATAAAAAGCATGAAAATGTGAAAAATGCAGCACCAAATAAATCACAGGAAAAACACGTGTTTACAGGATGAAAGCTGAAACACGAAGGCAGAGTGAGGTCTTGTTGCACCTCGGCTGGGAACATGCCCACTGGGCAACTGAAAATTTTCCCCACTCTGAGCATGTCTGCAAATGACTGTGAACACACCAAGAGTATTGATTCGGAGATTGCGAATAAATATCAGCAAGTAGGCAAATTTGCAAATACACAACCGGTGAATAATGAGAATGGACTCTAGGTTGTACTGTAACTCCTTTCTGGAACTCAGCTATTCTGTGGACAATCTAAACTAGATGCTTAAATACATTACTGCTTAAGAGAGCTCATCTTCAAGGTCACTCAAGCCACTTTCATTTTGGGAGATGTTAGTATATGTATCTATATGAGCTGTATATGATATATATATAGATATATAATATATATTATATATGATACATATAGATATGATACATATGATATATAGCATATACATGGTATATGCTATATATGCTATATATATCAAAAACATATGCAAATAGATATACAGTTTGTTTTTTGTTTGTTTTTGAGACAGGTTCTTGCTCTGCTGCCCAGGCTGGAGTGCAATGACACGATCACGGTTCACTGCAGCCTCGACCTCCCCAGGCTCAAATGATCCTCCCACCTCAGCCTCCTGGGTAGCTGGGACTACAGGTGTGTGCCACCACATCCAGGTAATTGTTTGTATTTTTTGTAGAGATAGGGTCTCACCATGGATGTTAGTATATTTTTAAAAACAAAAATTAAAACTAAGAAATGTCCAACAGGCTTATTTAAAATGCAGTATATTTTAAGTGCTTACATTTGACACATTAATGCTTTTAACTCACAACGTGAATATAGTGCAATGTGCTGGGTACTAATCACAAGATAATTAAAGGATTTTTAAAATATTAATTCATAGATCATTACAGGCAGTGTGGTCTGACGGAGGAACACGAGTTTTGCATTATGACAGCTGTCTTTTACTCCATCTGCTTGTTTTCCTGTCTGTAATCCCATGTGAAGAGAATCCCAGCATCTACATCTGAGGCCCTTTGTGAACACGTGGCTGCGGCCGTCTGATCCTCCCTGTCCTCCCTGCGACAGACTCATAAGGGAAGGATGATCAAGGTCTCCTCCAGTAGTTGAACTCCCTTCTCAAGTTCATGATGCAGCTAAAGGAACCCATTGTTTTATCCACTGGGTGAATGGAAACAGAGGCCTTCAGAAGGAAAGAACCCAGGGCACAGGAAAGGAGCAAGTTCCACAAAAGCCTGGTTTGAGACTGTCCTTTCCTAGGCTGCACGATCCACTGCAGGTTACTGTCTGTCTCTAGGCCTCAGTTTCCTCCACTGTAGTTTGAAGATGCTTTAGACCAGGAAGGAACTGGCAAACGTTATCTGCAAAGGTCCTATCATATCTTAGGCTTTGTGGACCAAGAGGCAAAAACAAGGGTATTTGTAGGTACTTATATGACAGGAAAGAAAATACATTTCCACAAGATTTTTCAACTATTTAAAAATATAATAAAAACTGGCCGGGCATAGTGACTCCCACCTGTAATCCCAGCATATTAGGAGGCCAAGGTAGGTAGATCCCTCAAGGCCAGGAGTTCAAGACCAGCCTGACCAACATACCAAAACCACCATCTCTACTAAAAATACTAAAATTAGCTGAGTGTGGTGGCAGATGCCTATAGTCCCAGCTACTCAGGAGGCTGAAGCAGGAGAATCACTGGAACCTGGGAAGCGGAGGTTGCAGTGAGCTGAGATTGTGCCACCGCACTCCATCCTAGGCAACAGAGTGAGACTTGGTCTAAAACAAAAAACAAAACCCAAAAATGTAATTTAAAAAAACCATTGTTCCCTCATGGGCCACACAAAAAGAGGCAGCCAGCTGGCTTTGGCTCCTGGGATGTAGCTGCCAACCCAGCTGCAGCGCAGACCAGCGCCGTCCAGCGACCCTTCCGTAACGATGGAAATGCTTCTGTCTGCACCGTGACCAGTGAGCAGTTGATATGTAGTTAGTGTGACTGAAGAACTGCATTTTTCATGTTATTTCATTTCAATTAATTTAAATTGAAATAGGCACATGTGGCTAGTGTCTAATCACAACTTTAAACCTTCTGTCCACTTCCTCTAGCCCTCATAGATTATGTTTCTACAGTTTACTGCCTTCAAGAGCTTCTGTCTTATGAAATTGGCAAACATAGACAAGTTTTGAAGATTTTGCTTTCATTGATTCCTTTGGCCTGCATTTATTTTCTTCTTTTCTAGTTTTCTACAATATTCCCAGCCTGCCTGTTTCATTGTAATGCTAAATTCCTAACTATGCAGAGAGAGATGCCCCAAGGAGCCACAACAAACTGAAACTGGTACTACAGGATTTTTAATTTTTTTTTTCTTTTAGAGACAGGATCTCGTTCTGTTACCCAGGCTGGAGTGCAGTGGCCTGATCAAGGCTCAGTGTAGCCTCTACCTTCTAGGCTCAAGCAATCCTCCCACCTCAGCCTCCTGAGTAGCTGGGACTACAGGCATGCACTACCATGCCCAGCTAACTTTTTTATTTTTTATAGAGACAGGGTCGCACTACATCACCCAGGCTGGTCTTGAACTTCAGGCATCTAGCAGTCCTCCCATCTTGGTCTCTCAAAGGGCCAGGCATGAGCTACCATGTCCAGGAGGATATTTTAAATTTGAAGAAAACACACAACACTCAACATTATCAGATGGTGCATGAACTACCAGTTCAATCTACTTCTGGCTCAGATCTATCCAACCATTCACATAGTACTACTAGCCCACAGCTTCATCACTAGTTAGTGCTTCATTCCTTTCAATGACATCATACCTTTGCGATGTCGACTTTTCAACAGTTGCAGTGATAAAAAGCAAGAAGTGCCTGAAAACCAACATAGAACATTGAACAGTGTCCAATCTGATTCCTAAATTCCTTAAAGCATGACTTTTATCCCTTTCTTTCTTGCTCCCTCAAAAACTGTACCTCTCTATTTTTCTAATCTACGGAGTTCAACAACTTGCTTTACAAAACTTCCAATACCAGTTAGTCCAGACAAGAACGAAGTGACGTTTCCCTGCCAAAATCTGGCTAAGGTAAGATTATGAAAAAACCTTACGAAAGTACTTGTCAAATGTAAATGGGGCTTCCCTAACTCACCATCAGGAGTACCTTGTTTATTTTTAGTATCGTCAGAGGAAGTTTTTATTTTACTTTATTTACTTATTTATTTATTTATTTAGAGCCAGGGTCTCACTTTGTTACCCAGGCTGGAGTGCAGTGGCAAGATCATAGCTCACTGCAGCCTGGGCTCAAGCAATCCTCCACGCTCAGCCTCCCGAGTAGCTGGGACCACAGGCATGCACCCAGCTAATTTTTTTGTATTCTTTTGTAGAGGTGGGGTCCCATTATGTGGCCCAGTCTGGTCTCGAACTCCTGGGCTCAAGCAATCCACCTGCCTCGGCCTCCCAAAATGTGGGATTACAGGCATGAGCCACCACACTGAGCAATTTATTTCTGCTTTTTGAAAAAATGGGAAGAAGCATGGTTTTCATATTTGATCAAAGGTTTCCCCACTAGGGAATAAGAGTCCATTATATATGATCATCCCTCCCAGCCAACCAGCAGCCCTTTCTCCCCATACCTGCAGTCACAGGAAGTTTAAGGAGTGACCTGTGATCTTTATGATGTTCCTTTCAACTCCTAGGGTGCTCTGGTGTCTGGCTGCTCCCTGCATAAAGAACCATTAACATTTTTTCCATTTTGATCATGGAGAAAAGCTGGGAAGCCCAGCAAGTGCCCACAGGAATAAAATATACAGTCTGTGCCTTGCTTTTCCTCTGTGTCACCTAGAACCTGAGATCCAGGCTGGAAGCTGCGCAAGGGGCCACCCTGTCCATTCCTCTGCCGATAATCAAAGCAGCTCAAGGGCTTTGTCCAGCTTCATGGGGAAATCTCTACAGTAGGGCTGCCATTGCCTCCGACCCCCATCTCAAAGAGTGGGCCACAGACAAACACACTCCACCACTGGGTCAGTTTCCTGGAGGTTCTGGCTTTCAACCTATCATTTTCCTTGGCTGAGATTTAGCTCCTTTTTTTTTTTTTTTTTTTTTTTTTTTTTTAGTTAGTCTGTTCTGTATCATCCTGGGGGGAAATCTCTCTTCTCCACTAAAAACAAAAGAAGGCCATAGGATCCATTTTTCTCAAAGCGAAAACTCCAGTCCTGTTAAAATGTCTTTGAATTCTGCCAACACCCAATGACGGGCTGATGTTGGTAGAGGAGGTATAAATATTTCTCTTATATAAAAACAAAGTGTTTATATTTTTTTAAAAAAAAGACAACTAGATGACTTTCTTATCCTGAGATGTAATGATTCTGTGGACATCTCTGAGGGATTTCTCAGGCTGTCTTTGCTATGTGGCTGTGGTCGAATTTTCTAATCTTGTTGCACTTTCCCTCCCTGCATCTGGCTCAATTCAGAGAACCCACTATGGGTACCGTGATATTCTAGGGCTAGAGATATGAAGACAAGCAAGCCCCAGTCCTTATCCTCAAGTAACTCAAAGAAGAGGTAAGAAACAGATGCGTAAAAGATAACTCTAAGTGTTGCCCAAAAATGTAGCCAAAGAGTCAGGGAACTCTAAAGAGAGAATCCTGAAGGTTAATCACAGCTATTCAGGAGCATCAGGTACAGTGGAAGAGCTTATCCGGCAGAGGAAAGCACGAGCACAAGGCGGACACATGTGATGCATTCCAGAATGAGCAAAGGGTAGGGTGTCTCAGCGTCTTAGCTTGTCTCTCAGTTCTAGGCTTCCCCTCCAATCCATTCTGTACTTTAAGCCACAGCAATGTTTCTCAACTCAGTTCTCCTAAAAACCTTTGGTAGCTGCTTTCAGCATGCTTTAGAAATCTCCACAGTCTGGCTACCTCTTCCCTCTCCAGCCTCATTTAACCACCCATCCAGTCCTTTGTAGCCACCTCTCTGTTCCCACCACCAAGCCTAGACAATTTCACTTGGTCCTCCAGGACTTAACTTGAGGTGACCTCCAATGAGAAGTCTTTCCCAACTCCCAAGGCTGGGTTACGTATTTCTCCTAAGTGTCCCCTAAGTATCATCAGACTACATCGTAATAGCCTATTTATTTGTCTGTCATCCCCACAGGAATGTCAGTGACATAAGAGTAAGAACTCAATGAATATTTGTGAAAGAGGGAGAGAAAGGAAGGGAGGGAGGGAGGGAGAGAGGGAGGCAGGGAGGGAGAGATGGAAGGAAGGAAGGAAAGAAGGAAGGAAGGAGAGAAGGAAGGAAGGAGAGAAGGAAGGAAGAGAGGGAGGGAGGGAGGGCCGGAGGGAGGGAGGGAAAGGGAAGGAACCGGGGAAAAGAATAGAATCCTGAGAGAATCTTAAATGTGAGAAATGAACTGAGAAAGAACTAGTAAAAGATCTGGGAAACGGTAATGAAAAACAGAGGAGGGAAGGAGTGGTATCATTTGAGCAAAGTAGAAAATAATTTTTAGTAGCAGGCTCTTCTCATTATAAGAGAAACACTCTAGAGAAATCAGGTACCAGTGATAAAAACTGAGTTTCTTTACCCTTTTTTTGTACCATAGACCTCTTTAGTAGTCTAGTGAAGCCTATGGACCCCTTCTCAAAAGAATATTATTAAATATATAAAAGACAATACATACAGTAATAAATAAAACTACTTACATTACAGTTACTGAAATATTAAAAGATCATACTATAGTCATATATGAGTTGCATTATTAATGCCTTAGGTAACAAGATCAATCAGGAGGTCCACAAAACAATGTAATGTCTCAGTAGTGATGAAGGAAAACAGCGCTTTAAGATACCTGCAATACAACTGTAATGTGATATGGAAATATCTGTGGATACTGTTGACACTACCATGGTTTGTTGCCTACCTTCATAATTGAAGGAAATAGTAAATTTCAGTCAGAGGTTAGTGAAAATAAAGTATTTTCCTCATCCAAATTCAGAGCCCCCAGGTTAGGGGCCCCTCACCAAATAACCAAATTGGCAATGAAGTCCTCATTGACTTTTGCCAAAGCAGTTGCAGGCAAGTGGCAGAGGTAAAAACCAGAGCGAAATGATGAGAGAAAGGGAGGAGGGGAAAAGGAAGCCATGATTACAGGCTCCTCTTCCATGCGTTTTTGTGGCCAAATAAATGAAAAGACTTGGAGTAGCTTGAAGGAGAAGAAATATCTAGGGGATATAGAAATAGAACATGCCATCTTCTTGTGACCCAAAAAGTAACGTCAGGAACGAGGCTAAATCACTGTTGGAAGTAGTTCCTGCCTTGTGCACAGAGGGCAATAGATCAGGCCAGGGACTTACCAACACTGGTTTTAGCAACGCAGGGAGATGACAAAGATCTGCACAGCCTTGGAGTCAGAATTGTGGGAAAGAAGAGACAATGCCACAGGATTCTTTTTCTCTGAAAAATAACTCTCATTGTTTAGAGTAAGACAGGTAATGGCACCAGTCTGAGATCTCCACTCTTCATGCAATGCTGATTGTAAAAAGGACCATAAAAAGAATTCTTCTAGTCGGTGGGGAAGACTGAATCTCCCAGAAACCTGCTCCAGACATAGCCTTTCTTGTACGGATGAGAGATGGTCAAAGGGCAACAAAAGTTATTTAACCTAGTATTGTTCTGGATCAAGACTGAGTACTATCAACAGCTAGCTTTTGATATCTGAAGCAACAGAACCTGAAAAAAAAAAAGGAGTGTGCGTATAAGAGATATAAGAGAGAGATTTTAAAAAATGAGTAGCAAGACAGACCTAACAGTCATTAAACACAGAACCAAACCGAAATAAAAATAGAAAAAGTTACGGCTTCTTAATAACCATTGTTTTCTAGCCAAGGACATTTAAAAAAGGCTTCTAACATCTGACAAGCTGTGCAGCAGGAGCCTTCTGAGGGTTTGGGGGGAAAGTGGACAGAAGGAAAGCTGTGTAGATATGCAAATACCCTATTCAAATCCAGGCTTCGTTTTCCGCAACTGAGGGTAATTAAGTGGTTAGAGAACTGCCTGTGAACCTCCTCTTCTCCTCAGAAACAATCGCGGATTTGTTGGCTAGTTGACTTCATCCGGCCTAACCCAGACCAAGATAAATCCAATTAAACATCCACCGACACAAAAACCAGAGCTTGTGCGATACTGGGAGCGACTCACAGAGAGTCTGGGAGTTGGGGGAGCTGGAATTCTTGTGCAATGCTTTATACTCTGAGACGGGAACTCATAAGAGGTCTTTGAGCTCTGGCAGAAGCTAAAGGAACAATTACACCATAATTGAACATTGATAATTGAACATTGTTTATGATGTTCAATGTTCACTGATAATTGAGCATTGCTTATTGCTTTTCTGTGCAAGGAGTTCACAGCCCTTTACAGAAGGGACCTCCACCAGCCTCACCGCACCTCTGTGCTCTCCACCAGCCAGACTGTGCTATCGGCCCACATTCCAACTCTAGAGCCAGTGAGTAAGGGAATTTGTTCAAGGTCACCCAGCAGATGGAGGCCGAGCCTTGGGTAACACTAACTCCTAACCTTGCATCTTATCTTTCATGGCACTGTTTATCTCAACCTGTGGGTTCCAGGGAAATCTCATAAAAGCAGTATTTTATGAGTATTCAAGAGTATTCAAGGTCATCCCTTGTGGGACCCACCTGGAATTCTCAAGAGGATCTCACACAGGGGTTAAGAAAGAAAGATCGTATTTTTCCAAACCTAACAGCTTGTGTTTCTAACACCCTACCTTCTAGCTGCACAGAATAAACCAACGCTGGATTCCTGGAGACAATGTGGACTGAATGCCATGTATAAGCCAGAGAGTTCTATGCTCCTAAAGAAGATGACACTCAGCTTTCGGGTAACCCCAGATCTCAGGGATCAAGTCTTCAGTGAAGCACAGGCACACGTTGCTCCCAAGAGCTCCTGGCTGCAGTTTGAGGCTTGCTTTGGAGATTAATGGTCTCCTCACTCGGCACTCTCCGCCTCATTTAGTAATCAGTGTATCCTGTGAAAATACAAACAAGTGAAGCTCCTGCTCTTAAGGGGTCAACCCAGGGAAGGGGAGATGAGGTCAGACTGCTCTCAGGCAGGGAAGTCAGGAGGACTTTTGCTCAGTCTTGGCACAGACGCTTCACATCCAGAACAGAACAGAGGGCCTCCATCAGGCAGCCGTGAACTCTGACCCACCTGCCCTCAGCAAATGTGCCCGGTGTGACAAAGTAACTATGTCATAAGGTTTGAGAAACAAATGCGTTCTGTTTGTGCCTCTCCTGGTAAGAGGACAGATGGAGTGGGAGGAAAGGGGCAGGAGGTGAGCACAGGTGTCTCCAGGTGTACTTACCTGGAGGGTCCACCCTCTGCAGTTTTCTCCCCTCCATCTCTATTATTTATTTTATCTCAAAGTCAGCCGGAAGCCAGAGCGTCTGGAGGATTTCACTTGGCTGCCATCAGACTGCCCGCGTACCCCCTCGCAGTTGCCCGGGACGTACAAGCACTGACAGTCACACGGCTTTTAAAAGGCACCTCCTGCATCTAGGGGCTTTGTTTTTGCCTGGAGTCAATGCCACTTTGATGATATAAAAACCCCCAGGAGGTCCTGTGGGTCAAGGTCTCAAATGGGATGAAAACAAAGAACAAGAAGAGATGCTGCTGTCCAAACGAGCAGACCATGAGGTGCACCACGACCATCAGCCGCGGGGCTGGAGCAAGCTATTTATGGCCACCCCCCATCCCCACGTAGTCGCTTTAGTACCAGTCACGCTGCATAAGGACCTTTCAGTCAATGAGGGACTGCATAAATGAAAGTGGTCCCATAGGATTCTAATATCATATTTTCACCTTTTCTATATTTAGATAAACAAGTACTTGCCACTGTGTTCCAGATGCCTACAGCATTCAGTATAGTAACCTGCTGTAAGGTTTGTAGCCTAGAGTGATAGGTACCATCTAGCCTGGGTATAGTAGGCTATGCCATCTAGGTATGTGTAAGTTCACCCTGTGATATTCTCACAATGTGGGAGGAAAGGGGCAGGAGGTGAGCACAGGTGTCTACAGGAGTACTTACCTGGCAATTCCACCTTCTATCGTCTGTAGCCTAGAAGCAATAGTCTATACCATCTAGCCTAGGTATAGTAGGTTATACCATCTACCTCGGTATAGTGGGCTATACCATCTAGGTCTGTGTAAGTAGACTCTATGATGTTTGCACATTGACAAGATCACCAAACAACACAATTCTCTGAATGCATCCCTGTTGTTAAGCAACACACAACTGTACTTAACATGTGCCATATAATCAAAGCGGCCAAAGAGAACCAACCCTATTTTCACCATCTGCTGTTTTGAAATAAAACGGTCACCTGGAAACGTTTACAATATGATGACTAAATATGCATTCTGGGACCCTTTCTACAAAGAAATGGGACAGGAACCTCCCACTCGGCCCTTGCCCTCCCAGAGGCACATTGCCCAGGGATTCCTTTGTCTCTTTGGGGCCTTGCCAAGTCTGATGTGCCAGTCACCAATCTAGGCCACGTTCACACTTATCTCTCCACTCCTACTGAGGTGAAAGGGCCTTGGTGAAGAAACAGACAGGCACACAGCTCTGCTCCCAATCCAAGACACGTGTTCAGCAGAAAGCTCTCTGCTGTACTATGGTCGCTTGACCCCTGCCCACCCCCAGCACCCTGCCCTGGGAGCTCCAGTGCTTTCTCCAAACCTGACACTTGCCTCCAGCTCCAGCCTGAGCTTCTCCCTCTGCTGATCATGCCCACCTTGTCATGGTTCCTCCCCAGAAGCACAGAAGACTTTCTCGTCTCTCAGGACAGCCAGCCCTCCTCTTAGGCATTAGATCCCAAAGGACTTCCCTTCCATGACCATTCCTTCTCTGCATCTGTATCCCAGCCCTTGCTAGAGCCGTGGACCTTCTGCTCTCCTCATCTCAGGCATGGGTATGGGGGGAATGCCCTCTGAGCTGCTTCCCTCCAACCTTCTCAGCCAACCTTTGGCTCAAGTCATCGCTACACTCACACTCCTGCCTTCCTTACACTCCTGCCTCCTCACACTCCTGCCTTCCTTACCCTCAGGCAATCTGGCCCACACCTCCTCGCATTCCTGGAGCTGCAAGCTCTAAATTGTCAACAGTAATCTTTGGCCCCATTCAGTAATAATCTTTTCTCGTTTCTCATTTCACAATTTGGTAACACCCATCGGCACCTCCACCCATCGAGTGTCACCAATTTTATTTCTATGGCATTGCCCTCATGGGTTTATTCCTACCTGGGTATTTTCCTTCTGCCTCCTTTACTGCTCCTCTTCTACAGGCAGGAGCAGAATGATCCATCTCCAAGGCTCATATTAATCCTCAGCTTTGTATTTTTCTCATCATTCTCCTGCTCTGAGATATCCCATTGGTCCTCACTGCTGATAGAACAAAGTTCATTATCCCAGCCATTAAGGACATTATCATTGCACGGGACCCTGCCAGCCAGCTCTACCTCCCACTTTTCCCTTCTACTCCAGCCAGGCTGCTTGTCTCCAGCCTGGACCACAGATGTGAATGTTTTTGTCAACTCCAAGGCTCTACCCGGGCCACATCCCTTCTACTTCCCTCCTCTCTACCCAAATCCTACTCCTGTTCCAAAGTCTAGCTAAACTCTTATCTTTTCCCCACTTGAATTATTAATGCACAGAAAACAGAGAAGGTGTCTTATACTCTTGCATATCCCATCAGTTTATGGTATACATATAGAAGCCAAATGTATAAAAACTCGTTCAGCCAAACATACACAAACTCATTTACTACATATCTACTTAATCTATGCATCCTTTTGTCTTGACCATCACAGCAACAAGCATAATGTGATACAATTCTGTTCAATTATTGCTTACTTTGCAAACATTGGTAATCATAGTGTCTGTCTATTGTCATACATTATGGTTTTTATCTCATCGGTTTAGGTGTACGAATTTCATACTAAATAGACCCATTTGCTTCCTGCTACTTGTTGGCAGGGATTGGGGTAAACTGTCATAGCTTGTAGCAGTGTGTCACACTTGGCCTGAAGCAAACGACTTACGCTGTGGTTTATCTGAGATGACATTAGGCAGGCTTTGCCTTTTTTTTTTTTTTTTTGAGACTGAGTTTTGCTCTCATCACCCAGGCTGGAGTGCAATGGCGTGATCTCGGCTCACTGCAACCTCTGCCTCCTGGGTTCAAGCAATTCTCCAGTCTCAGCCTCCTGAGTAGCTGGGATTACAGGTACCCGCCACCACACCTGGCTAATTTTTGTATTTTTAGTAGAGATGGGGTTTCACCATGATGGCCAGGCTGGTCTCGAACTCCTGACCCAAGGTGATTGGCCCACCTTGGTCTCCCAGAGGACTGAGATTACAAGCATGAGCCACCACGCCCGGGGTGATTTAGAGCTTTCCATTATGCATAGCTAAGCCTGCTCTTGCCTGTCACAGCTATCCGAGAGTCAAAACTTATCATTCAGTTCATAACTTCTAGAAACTTCAAACCAAAATCCTGCCAATATCTGTGTATGCTGCTTTGCTCCAAAAGACCATGTATATGCCAATTCCTGTCTTTGTAAATGAAATGAATCCGTGGCTTTTTTTAACAGAACAGGTTAAAATTGTACTTTTGTCATTCCCCATCTCTATTCTTCTTTTGTGAGTTTCTCCATCCAGATGAACAGGAGGCTGATCGGTGCCATGGAACATGCAGGCAACATGGAGTAAGAGAAGCCCAAGTTGACACTCATCTCTGCCCTTTGTCAGCCATGTGACCCTGAGTAAATGACATCTTGTGTTCGAAACGTGGGGTGAGTAATTTCCATTTTAATCATCAAAACCCTACTGAGGGCTGGGCACAGTGACTCACGCCTCTAATCCCAGCACTTTGGAAGGCTGAGGCGGGTGGATCACTTGAGGTCAGGAGTTTGAAAGCAGCCTGACCAACATAGTGAAACCCCATCTCTACTAAAAACACAAAAATTAGCCAGGCGTGATGGTGTGTGCCTGTAATCCCAGCTACTCTAGAGGCTGAGGCAGGAGACTCACTTGTACGCAGGAGGCGGAGGTTGCAGTGAGCCGAGATCACGCCACTGCACCCCAGCCTGGGTGACAGAGTGAGACTCTATCTAAAAAAACAAAACAAAACAAAACAAACAAACAAAAAACCCTATTGGTGTTACCGTGAGAATTAAGTGATAGGAATATGTTTTTAAAAGCCTGGCCAGTGTCTGATATGTGGTGGGGGTTCAATAAATGCTTAGGACATCTAAAATAAAAAGAATATTGAAGCAGAGCGTTGTGGCTTATATCTGTAAACCCAGCACTTTGGGAGGCTGAGGTGGAAGGATCACTTGAGCCTGGGAGTTTAAGGCTGCAATGAGCCATGATCGCACCATTGCACACTGGCCTGGGCAATAGAGTGAGAGACACCGTCTCAAAATTTAAAAAAAAAGAAAAAAAAAAGACCACAGAACATACATCTCCCAAGTGACTAACTTCTAATCAAATAATTAACAATTTCCTTTTTAGGCAGAGAAAATTGTGCCCCTCACACATGTCAGGGTCTTTTGTACATCTGGATACTGAGGCTGTTAGCCTTGCAACCTGAGGGCCATGAGGTCCAGCTCTCTCATAGAGAACAAAGACTCATGGAGAACTCAAGACAAGAGCCATCATTTGGTACAAGTTCAAGAGTGTGGAAGATCGCCTGCAAAGATGACCACCAATCATCCACTCAACGTCATGCACATGTGAGTGAGCATGCCATGCGAGAGACGGACTCGTTCCCCTCCGCTTGCATCTTGCTTTTACCAGTAGAACACAGTAGAGTCTCATCGTGTGACTTACAGGTCTAGGTAAGAAGCCTTGCTAGTTCTCTTTTCTCTCCAAGAAACCAGCCACCAAGTAAAAAGCTTAGGCTAGATTACTTACCAAATGATGGCAGAATGCCTGGAGACAGGTCACACGGAGGAGAACCAAGGTCTCCCACCGACAGCCAACACTCAACCCCAGACCATGACAGACCCTCCCCCAGCCAACTCTCAGATCGACAAACCAGCTCACAGCAGGAGAAGCAGAGCCTCCTACCTGACCACGGAAGTATGAGAAGTAACAAAGCATTGTTGTTTTAAGTCCCTAAGCTTGGGGATGGCTTGTTACACAGCAATAAATAACTGATACAAAAGAGAGTGTTACCCCCATGGTTCTCAGACACAGGACACAGGATCCACCATGTCAATGCCCTCCAGGAGACACCCAAGCCTCAACCACAGTCAGGGAAGACGCCTACCTGTATTTTCAGCCACCTCTGCTTGAAGATACTTACTTAGCCCTGGGTACCCATCCTCTTTGAGCTAATTGCTTTAGGCTCTCCTTTGAGCTTGTTTTTATTATTAGTTTCTATCTTGTATATTAACTTTAAAAGAGCAAAGAAGAAACAACTTGCAGGGAAGAGCCATGAAGATAACCCAAGCCCCAACAGAGGAGCCTGGATGGGTTTCCTCACCATTAATTGGCTCTGCCAATTCACTATAGTTAAATTCCCATTTTCCACTCCTAAGTGAATTTCTTATTACTAAACTCTGTAGTAAAAATAATAATAGCTCACATTTATTGCATTCTTAACATGTGTAAGGCACTGTGCCAAGCATTTCAGAAGTATGGTATCATTTAATTTTTTAAACAACTAAATGAAGCAGATCTGATTCATTCATTTATCAAATATTAATCAGCCATGCACCGTTCCAGGTACTGAAGATACATAAATAAACAACATGGACAGAGACCCTGCTCTCCTGGCACTTGCATTCCATGTTGGAGACAGGCAGGAAATGCATAGTGCGTAGGAAGGTGAGAAATTCAAACGACAGAAGACATACAGGAGAATAAGAGCCTTCCAAATCAGGTGACATTTGAGCAGGGAGTGAGGGTGTCAGCCTTGGGGATGGATATATGGGAAGAACACTCCAGGCAAGTACCATTCCCTGAGCCAGGAACACTCTTACTGTGTTCTAGGAGCAGCAAAGAGGTCCAAATGGCTGGATCAAGAATGTTTAATGGTGAGGCCAGAGAGGTACCAAGGAGCCAGATTAAGGAGGGCCTCCTGTGCCACGGTGAGGACTCTGGCTTTCTTCGGAATGAGCTGGGAAGGCACAGGAGACTTTCCATCTCACCTTTTTAAAAAATTACTCTGGGCCAGTGGCGGTGGCTCATGCCTGTACTTCCAGCACTTTGGGAGGCCAAGACTGTTGATTGCTTGAGCTCAGGAATTTGAGACCAGCCTGGGCAACATGGTGAGACCCCATCTCTACAAAAAATACAAAAAAAATTAGCCAGACTTGGTGGCACACGCCTGTGGTCCCAGCTACTGGGGAGGCTGAGGCGGGAGGATTGCTTGAGCCCAGGAGGTCGAGGCCACAGCAAGCCCAGATTGAGCCACTGCACTCTAGCTTGGGTGACAGAGTGAGAGCCCGTCTCAAAAATAAGTAAATAAAAAAAAATAAAATCACTCCGGCTACTGTATAGTGGGAGAAGGGAGACCTCTTCAGAGACTAATGCAATAATCCAGGTGAAATACAAGGGTAACTTGGACCAACGTGGTAGCCCAGGAAGTAGGGAGAAGCTGCAAACTTCTGGAAATCTCTGGAAGGCAGGGCTGCCCAGATTTGTGGTGTTTGGGATATGGGGGTAGGAGGGAGAGAGAGTCTATTGTGTTAGCATCTTTATGCCTGTTTTACAAATTTGTAAGCGAAAGGTAGAGTAACTTGCCCAAGAGGATACAGCCAATAAATGCAGAGCCACATCTCAAATCAGGATTGGTTTGATCCAAGAGCTCATCCTCTTCCCCACACTGCCCTACTGCCTCACGTTTAAAACCCCTAAGCCACCTAAGTTGGAAATTCCACGGGTCAAACTGTCCCAGTTCTACCCTGCCCCTCCACACATAAGATAGAAATAAGCCAAATCCCTGTGTCATTCAGCAGATTGCTGAAGTGGTGCCATGCCCTTGTGACTTGAATGACCTCTCCGCTGCACGGGAAACACAAGACCCAAAGCCGTACTGAGGGATGTGGACAAGCGCTTCGCCCGGCCACAGCAGGCTGCACCAATTACCAGGGATTGCCTAAAATCTGGGCAAAGGCTTTTCTCTCTGGCTAGGTTGCCAAACAATTCCTCGTATCTGATTACCTAAAGAGAGCAGAATAACAATTCACAAAACCATCACAGAGGAGACTTAAGAAACAGCTCGTTTTTAAGTGTTAAAGTGGCTTTATCATAACCTGCCACTCAGTAATATTAAATTTGATATTGGAAATGAAGTTTTCCACTAACAATTTCCACGAATGGAAGAGCTCTGATTCTCTTATTCTGCCTGGAATTTTTCTTGCTGGGGAGCTTTCACAATGTGATGCAGCAATAATACAAGTGTGTGTGCGCGGCTGCTTTTTAGAAGAGGTGTGTGTGTACAAAGGCCTTTGCACACGAAAAAAGTCCCGGTCATGACCCTGATGCATTAAGTTTGGAATTTTTTTTTTATTCGTGTAAAGCCTCATTAACATTCTCCAACATAAAATATTTTTAATAAGAGCCAAGTTCCCTTCCCCCACTTTCAAATTTCCTGTCACCAAAGTTGAAAACAAAAGGGCCTTCTATGAATCTCTCTCCCTTGCTTTCTTTCCCTCTCCTTCCTCTCTTTCTCCTCTTTCCAAAGCAGAGGACTCCAAAATTTTCAGCTGCAAAGCCTTGGAGACCCCAGAGATTCAACTGTTAAGAACACCAATTTCCGACGGAGGACTCACATGCAAAGGGAGTGAAGGATAACTGACATCACAATTTATCGCCCCAAAAACAACTTTCTCAACTCAAAGCAAAACCATAATTATGAGTGAGAAAGACACTCGCTGTTAACTGGCTGTGAAAGAGTGATTTACAATGCATTCTTCCTCACAGTGGAAGGCCTCTTGGCAGTCACAAATACAGGTTTTGTGTATTCAGAAGCAAAGCTCAGAGGAGCAGAAGAGAGTAAAAAGGACATTCTGCACGGGAAGTGTGCCCCTTTCCACCACATTTATCCCATAAAGTCCCAGCACTAAGAGCTCTTGGAAAATTCCCTTTTAGGAAAACAAACTTGCACCATGATCAGGACAAAGACTGAGCCCTTTTTTCTTTCTTTCTTTTTTTTCTCTTAAGTAGTTTCCTATCTATTGAAATCTGCTAGTTGGTTTATAGTTTATGGGAAGATAGCAGTGGCACAAATGAGAAAAATGCTAATACAATTTTAAGTTATAGAACCACATGGACCAGCCCAGCATGGTGGCTCACACCTGTAATCCCAGCATTTTGGGAGGCCGAGGTGGGCAGATCACCTGAGGTCAGGAGTTTGAGACCAGCCTGGCCAACATGATGAAATCCTGCCTCTACTAAAAATACAAAAACTAGCCAGGTGTGGAAGTGCATGCCTGTAATCCCAGCTACTCGGGAGGCTGAGGTGGGAGAATTGCTTGAACCTGGAAGGTGGAGGTTGCAGTGAGCCAAGATTGTGCCATTGGACTCCAGCCTGGGCAACAGAGCAAGACTCTGTCTCAAAATAAATAAATAAATAAATAAATAGAACAACATAGACCTAACCTTGCCAGAGACAGACAATTTAAAGTGGTATTAAATTCTTGTATCTGAGAGAACTGTTAAGCATTAAACCTAAAACAACACTAAGATAAGCAGGTGTCTAAGAGTATGCTTTCCTAATATGACCAGGAAGAGAGGCTCGTTAGAGACATGGCAGGAGGCTTTAGAAAATGAAAAGGGCAGGAGAAAGTAAAGGAGTCCAAAGAAAGGAGAACCGAGCCCAGGGACCAGAGCTTCAGAGGAACCGCCTAGAAATAAACTGCCTGCCAGCAGGAAGACTTCTTTTCTAGAGGCCCCTCCCAAGGCAGCATATTTCCAGAAGGTACTGGGTCAAGAACCCAGTGAACTTCCCCTCAAACCTGAAGAGCTTCTTACATATGTATCTTAATATTTCCAGTCAAAGCAGGTGCCCCCAGTGCAGAAGCACAGCATTCCATTTCCTCCTAAGACAGACATGATCTCCAGATAGAATCGGCCTTTGCAAATTCCTTCCAGAGCATTGAGAATTAGTCCATTTTGTGACTATTGGTAAACGGTCCCATATTAAGGGAGAAATGGGTATGGATTACAATTTTCTGCCCTGAGTTGTCTTTAGGAGGCATGAATGGGTATACCCAGAGAGGAGGAAAAGGATGGGATTTAGAACAAAATGAAACTTAGGATTCAAACACAGTCTGTCTTTGAGCGAGAAACTTAAACCCTGAGCCTTATCTGTTCCATGGGGTTGAAATAATTATACTGAGGACCTGCTGTGGATATGACATGAGGTGCCTGGCACCAGATCACCACTAAGTTGGTGTTCAGTGCCAGGTAGGTGGGTGTGAGCCCCCTCCTATGCTGCAATACCAGAGTTAATTGCCCTAAACTCAGACACGTGACTCCGCAGTAAACAGAGCTAAGGAGTGGTTGGCTATGTTGGCTGTGCTGAGGCTTAGAATGAGAAGAAAATAAACTATGGAAAAGAAATAGATGGTCCCGTGTCAAGAAGATCAATAATTAAACAGGAGAAAAGGAGGATACAGCAACTCTCAGCCCATCAGCACCCCAGCCAGAGCCTTGGATCATGGAGAGGGCTGTCAGGCACAGGACAGGATGCCCAGTGACCTTTGAATTTCTAGTGAGCAAGGAATAATTATTCTAGTATAAGTATGTCCCAAAAATTGCATGGGCAACCTTTTACTAGAAATTTTATTTGCTGTTCATCTGAAATTCAAACATAACTGGGCATCCCACATTTTTATTTGCTAAATCCTTCAACCCTGATCATCATTGCTTTGATCCACCAAAAGCAATGCAGAACGAGAGCCAGAAAAATGTTTGAAAAGCCAGCAAAGAGAATTTCAGGGAGCCCATCATTCACTTTGCTGCCATTGACTCCAGAATGTCCTCCTGTGCCTATTCCTAGACAGAATCAAGCGGCTGGGACAGAGAGAGTGGAAAAGAACCCAAATATGGGGAAAAACAGAGGCAGGTTTGGAATAAAGACAAAGAGGAAGGAAAGAAGAGAAAGGAAAAGCAAGAAAGAGCAGGAAGAAAGGAGAAAGAGCAGGACGGAAGAAACTCAGGCAGACAGACACAAAGACCTCCTCAGCTAGTTTGAAAAGATAATCTGAGCTTGCAATGCACCATAGACTATGTTCTTATTAAGAATAGATGTGAAACTCATTTCCTGCCACCAGATGCTGGGGAAAAAGTCTATCATCCACTGCTCCTTTCCAGAACACAGGGAGTGAAGGAGCAAGATTTCATCATCATTGCAGCAACTGCTAAGCCTCTCAGGGCACTGGGACACCGCTCAGGTTCCACGACAAGAGGCTGGACTTTCTGCACTCAAATGGCCGCTCCTTTCTAGACACCTTATTGCATTTCCACAATCGCTACATCTCTTCCCATTTGGGGAAATAAGTCCACCACGGCCTTCTCCCGCCTCATCGGGTCCTAGGTGGATCCTCTCGTAATCCAAGATGTAAATCACACCTGCGAGTTGCCAGCAATGATTTCTCTTTCCCCAAAGCCTGTACTGCAGGCTAAGCCAGGGAGGTTGTGGGAGGTGCAGAAAATAACATTGGGGCAATGGGATCTTCCCTCAGGAGTCCACGGGCATGAGTTGAATGGACACAGAAGAAGGCCTGAATCCTTCAAAGAGCAAAGTGCAAATGAATACAAGACAGAGTCGATCTGAAAAAAACACACCCTCTAGGTCACAGGGAGTATTCAGCCATTCGTGGCATTTTCAGACTTTCCCCACTTAATAAATATAAAGAAAGCTAGACCCGCGACTTGTGCAGGACAAAGGAATCCCATGGCCCCAGTAGCAAGCAAAACAGTGGTTTGAAGCCATGAAGAAAACACCAATTCTTGAATTTCCTCCTTCTTGCTGTGGGAAATGTATAGCAATGAAGCCCATTCCCTTTTCCACAACGCACACACATCATGGAGCAGAAAACGCCAGTCTGAAAGTCAAAGGAAGAAGGTAGGGGAGGAAATTGCAAGGTCAAAGTGACTGCCTCGGGAAGTCTGATTACTCAACATGTTTAAAGCATTATTAGACGGTCTGGAAGTTGTAGACGCAGAATGAGGGGGGAGGGGGTCCAAGGAGCTGCAGAAAAAGGAGGGGCTGTAAACTTGAGAGTCCCTCCTGGAGTTTTACTGAACTGCCTGCAACACTCCGGGGTGCAAGTTAAGAGAGAGCAAATGGGCAAGGAATCAGCCAGCCACATACAAAAGGAAAGGAGTGTGGCATAAAGGTTAATTGTGGCCGTCAGAGATGAGTGGGTACATGGGGAGATTCATTTAAAATTAACGAGGCATTGGTTGCATTTTATAGGTCTTCCTAGGTAGAAAAAACACATGCCAAAGGGGCAGGAATGGAATGGCTCCACAGAAGTGTTTCCTGACCAACCCTTAAGCCAAATGGACAGGCATTGGTCTCCGCATCAGAGTAGCACAAAGATCTGTGGATTCCAAGAGCCAAGGACAGGAGAGGGGACCCATCTATATGCATGGGCTGGAGCCAATCCAGAAGAGGCCACAGCAGTCCTGGGGAGAGGCCAGGCCATGAGGCCCCAAGGATCTACATGCTTGAAGCGGAACCATTTGCTCTCCCTGCTCAAGACCCCAGTGTGACAAAGGCCTCAATGACAGCTGTGTTTGATCTTCTTCTTAATATTGCCACCTTCAGAGTCAGAAACAGTGTGAATAACTCACCCAGGCAGTGCCAATAACTGCTTGGCATGGATGCTTCTAGATAGGCACAGATGCTTCTAGAATCTTTACTTGGGATGCGGGTGGGGGTGTCTCTGTCAGGATGATCCTGATTCAGAAAACTTAGGCTAAGAGTTGCCTCCTCTGGGAAGGCTTTCCTAAACAAGAGAGAGACCCATTTTCTCTCTCTTATGCCCCAGGTACAAAGAGTTGCTCCCCACTTTGTGAATTTCGTTCATATTCCTATCTCATTTGCTTGAATTTTTTGTTTTACTACTGTTTGATTCAAGAGTCAGAACTTTGTCTTATTTTTTCTTTATACCCACCACATAGCATAATGAAAACTCCATAAAGTTATCCATAGGTAAAGGAATGAAAAGACAGAGCAAATTTCTAATTCTGGTAACTAACCAGAGATGAAGATAAAACAAAACAAAACAAAACGAAAATGTGGAGGGGAGGGGAATAATTCAGGAGGAAAAAAAAATGCACATGTCTCAAAACTTTAAGCTAAGAAGGAAAGAGGCTGGGTGCATTGGCTCAAGCCTGTAATCCCAGCACTTTGGGAGGCTGAGGCAGGAGGATCACCTGAGGTCAGGAGTTAAAGACCAGCCTGGCCAACATGGTGAAACCCTGTCTCTAGTAAAAATACAAAAATTAGCTGGGTATGATGGCGGGTACCTGTAATCCCAGCTACTGGGGAGGCTGAGGCAGGAGAATCACTTGAACCTGGGAGGCGGAGGTTGCAGTGAGCCGAGATCACACCATTGCACTCCATCCTGGGCAACAAGAGTGAAACTCTATCTCAATAAAATAAAATAATATAAAATAAAATAAGAAGGAAAGAGAGTGTGGTAATGGACAAGCCATCCAGCAATATTCTCCACTGAACAGGAACCATGAGACTGCTAGCACTGGGCTGGGGAATTAGGACAGAAAAGAAATTGAAATAAGGAGACAAAGCACTTATCTCTTAAGGTATCATAATTTCCCGCTGCTAGAAAATAGAGACTCATAAGACCATCAGGAACCGGAAACCATGCAAATAGCCACAGTCTCATCTAGCTCTCAAATGCTTTGTTCCTAATGCCAAGATGTCTAAAATTATAACTAACTATCTACCAGTTGATTTCTCATCAAATCCACCTGGTGAAGAAACCCGAAATAATGGAAGAAGAATCAACCAGCAGCTCCTCCTTTTCCTCTCTAAAGAAAAGAACTTGCAGTGTTCAGGTAATACTCACAATTGAGAGAGGAGGAAATGAGTTATTCTGACCAGACATCAGGATTCAAAGTAATAAACTACAGACTCAAGGGGGGCTGCATTCCAAGCAGCATACTGGTCAACCCTTTCTTCCCCTAAAGAACATACCCACTAGCCAGCATGCCTTCTTCCTCTTTATTCAATTGTCTTTCCACCTGCATAAAAATGTACACATTTTGAGCCTCCAGGGTAGGGAAAGTGTCTCCCATTTCTTTCATAGGTAGGAAAATCACACACCAAAGGGACAAGAGGTAGGGTAAACTCCCCTATCTCTTAATAAAAGTTAGCATCATGGTAAGTGTTTCAGGCTGCATGACCAAAGACATGATGTGTACTGGGGAAGACAAGAAGTTTAGGGTTGTCATTCTGAGAGTAAAGCTGAAAAGAATGACAGAAATTGGATGAGAAGACCACAGGGGCCACACAAGAGGCTATGTCTTCACTCTAAGATATGGGACCCATTAAGAAGGATCAGCAGGAGGGCATAAGGCCTTATCTCAGAGGATGACTCCTTTGGGGGTAGATTTGGGGGCCATGGTAAGAGGACCAGCAAGGGCTGAGGAGACCCTGAGCTGCATGGGCCCTGCAGCAGGAGAAGGGAGGAGGAGAGAGGCAAATGTGTTGTGTGACAGGCACTGTCTAAGCCTGCAGGGGGGACAAAGATGAATCAGGCAGTTTCTTCCTTTAGGCTCTGGGGACGGTCAGTGTATTAGTCCATTTTCACATTGCTAGAGGGTAATTTATAAAGAAAAAGAGGTTTAATGACTCCCATTTCCACATGGCTGGGGGACCTCACAGTCATGGCAGAAGACCAAGGAAGAGCAGAGGGACTTCTTACATGCCGGTGAACAAGAAGAGGACGTGTGCAGGGAAACACCTCTCTATAAATCCATCAGATCTTGTGAAACTTACTATCATGAGAACAGCAGCATGGGAAAGACCTGCCCCCTGATCCAATTACCTCCCACTGGGTCCCTCCCACGACACATGGGAACTGTGGGAGCTACAATTGGAGATGAGATTTGGGTGGGGACACAGCCAAACCATATCAGGCAGACTGTGAGTTGCCTGTAGATCCAAGTGCCAGCATCACTGATATGGTCTTGGTTGACTCCGAGGCCAGACTCACCTTGTAGATAAAGGTGGCACTTTCTCCTCCTTAAGGAAATCAATGTTCCCATGTCAGCCATGTTGGGCCACAGAGAGTGAGTGGGCTTGGAGGGCAGGACCATTGTGGAGCCCACTGAAGGAGCATGGGGAGTTCTCCATGGATATGCAGAGAAGCAGGGAGAGGAAATGCAGAAGTCTGCTGGAAGCTGGGCAGGGAACTGAAGCTGGGTTCAGGGGCTGTTAGCCCTGACAGAACCCACTGCTGGGGTGAAAAAAACCCAAGTGAGTGTATAACCTGGAAAATTCTGTGAGAGAGGGAAAGAGAGATCAACAGCGTGGCAGTAACAGAGCTGGTTCCTGTGTCAGGTGTAAGTGATAGGATCCCACTGGGATGAGTGTGGGGAACAAGTTAGCACTAATCAGGGATACCCAGAAACTATAGAGGAAACCTTAAAGACAGACTGAATTTCTTCCCATTTAGACACCATGGGGCTCTCAGAGTGATTGTGGTTTGAACATTACCAAAAAATGTGACCTTATTTTCATCCCTAAACTGGCAAAGTAGGGCATTCCAGCTCCCCTAGATTTTATCCGTGTAAATGTTCTGTGTTCTAAGGACAGACTCTACTAATACACATGAGTAAATGTTTTTTGTTTGTGGAGTGAGAGGGAGCAAGATTAACCTGAACTCAGAGAAATATTTCCAACTGGGAGCCCCAGCAGAGGCTCTTTGTTCACTCTGACCCCTGAGATCAACAAAACAGTCTCTGCCCAAGCGACAATTCCCACATTCAAATTGCCAGAGAAAGCTAAAATCAGAAGCTAAGAGCTCCACTTGATTCACTTGAGCATATTAAAAATCCCTCCTCCCCCACTCGATTTCTCGTGGCTTTATTATATACGATCAAGTGAGCTTGAATGAAACTGTCTCCAAGTCCTCATTTTTATTTCATACTGACAATATTATTTTTATCAAGCTCATATTTCAAGAAGCTTTATTTTACTCTGACTTTCCTGAACCAGGGGAAATTATCTTGTTCCTTCCCTTGGGTTTGAAAGAAAACCTTTCCATAACTAATGTTTATCAGTGACACAATTTCTTTTGCAAAAAATTGAAACCTTCTTGACATAAAAAGGAAAAGAATACCAAGACTGAGATGATAGAAAGACACCAAGAAAAACTTAAGGGGAGTCCACGTTTCCAGAAGCTCTGCCCTCTCCATTTCTTCCTGGGAATACTGACCAATGGATCTGGAGAATAGGCCCCTGGCTGGATTCCTATAGGGCCAGGTTTTAACTGTTTCACTTCTGGAACATGGGAAGATCTCTGACAAAGGGCAGGGCAGCATGAGCAGGAAGGGGTGGGCAGAGAGGCAGGGTTCTCCAATAAAACAGAGCCAGTAGGATATATACACATACACAGAGAGAAACAGAGACAGAGAGAGATTGTGATTTATTTATTTGTTTATTTTTGGAGACAGGGTCTCACTGTGTCACCCAGGCTGGAGTGCAGTGGCACAGTCATAGCTCACTGCAGCCTCGATCTCCTGGACTCAAGCAATTCTCCCACCTCAGCCTCCCGAATACCTGAAACTACAGGTGTGCACTCCCACACTTGGTTAATTCTTTTCATTCTTTTTGTAGAGACAGGGTCTTGCCATGTTGGCCAGGCTGGTCTTACAATCCTGGCCTCAAGTGATTCTCCCACCTTGGCCTCCCAAAGTGCTGGGATTACAGGTGTGAGCCACCATGCCTGGCTAAAGACTGAGATTTTAAGGAGCTGGCTCATGCTAGTATACAGACTAGCTAGTCCGAAATCTGTAGGGCAGGCCAGCAGGCTAGAAACTCTTGCAAGATTTGCTGCAGTCTTGAGGCAGAATTCCTTCTTCTCTGGAAAACCTCATTTTTTGCCCTTAATGCCTTCAACAATTGCATGAAACCCACCAGCATTATCAAGGGTAATCTCCTTTACATAGAGTCAACTGGTAGGAGATACTAACCACATCTACGAAACACCTTTACAGCAACAACTAGATGAGTCTTGGCTAAATAACTGGATACGATAGCCTAGCTAGGTTGACACATAAAACTAACTGTCACAATGAGGGAGTAGGAAAGAGAGGGCAGGCTCACTCAGGGGACTTGATGCAGCTGCTATTCGCCACCCCATATAGGATTATTTTAATATTTTAAATAGTAGCCCTGGTCTTCTCTCTAAATGGGGGTTCTATAAAAGCTTGTCACCCTTTGTAATTGTAGCTACAATTTCCTTTCCTGGTTCTGTAGTGCAGCCTAGCAAGAGTTACTGGTGGGAGGAATCAGGACAGAAAGTGGGTACCCAAAACAGGTCTCCAGGAACAACTCCTAAGAGCAGCTGCCCTGCAGTGACGTCAGTGGACCATCCAAAAGTCTTTGGTCTTCATGGCAAAATCCTGCCCCCAAAATCCATACTCACTCCCAAGTCATTTGGGGGAAACTGCCACCACCACCCTAAGAGGAAAAGCCAATTTACTATCATCATAGTAACAACAGCTATTTATGGAGAATCTGCTAAGCAATATCTCATGAAACCGTCACACTAAAATTTAAAAGGTAACTTATATCCCTTCTAAGATGAAAAAACTGAGGCTTCCAAAGATCAAGTAGTTAGTCCATCACCATGCACACAGTAAATGGGAGAGCTGGAACTTAAACCCAGCTCTCAGCAATGTTCAAATCAAAATCCATGCTTTTTGCATAAAGTTATGGAAGCCAATCAATGTGATGACTGGAAGTTGGTGTGGGGATTCGGGTTCCTCTAGTCTAGGTAGATGGTAAAAGATGCCCAATGTTTTGGGCATCTGTTTTAACCAGAGTAGAATAGTTTTCATTGTTGGTAGTTCATCTTATAACTAAACCTCACACATTATTGGTGGAGTTAATTCTCCAGAAGATCTATGAATTCTTGGTTTTATTTTGGTCCTGTGAAGCTCATAAGTTTCCTTTCCGTTTCATGAGTCTAAGGCTGAAGTTTATAATAGAATGCAAACTATGGTTGACACTTGCTATTAACAATGCGGTACATAACTAAAAATTTATCAGTATGTTTTGCTGCTGTATTATTCTGAATGGCAAGCATCCTCCTTGCCCCCAAAGCAATAATACTTTGATTGTGAACCATTTCCCTTACCAAATATACTCCTTCCCACAGAGAACTGCTACCATGGAAATCTATGCAATAGACTCATTTTTGTGGCATTGCATATCAAACTTGACAACATAATTTTGACATTTGGTAAAAATACATCTTTGTCTACATCTTCATAAGAAGACTTGCCTAAGAGTATTTTTCACAAATGTTCCAACAGTACATATTTCATGCTGACATCAAAAATGGGGGGGTAAAAGGTTGTCTTATTTTTGGTTTTGCTTTATGTGTTTTGGACACCCAAAGAAAAAGTTTTCACACAGTTAAAAAGGTACCTAAAGTCAAGTTGTGATGAAAAACTGATTTGCAAGTCCACTTCGTATTCATAATGATCAATTCAGTAATAATGACCCATCTCCCTCTTGCAATATCCCTAACCATGTATGTTCCTCAGCATACTCCCTGAAGCCAAACCCCTTTGGCGATATTACTCGGCATTGGATTCATGGGAAACAAATTGGACTTATTTCACTCCAAGATATTGGAACCACACATAATAAAATAATGCCAAATTATGCTTGGAACTAGGATATGCTTGGTTCCGATTTCTTGTGACAAAATAGTTCCAGATTACAACCGAAGTGTACAATGTGGAATAAATCCTTCCTTATTTTTAGATATTATAATAACTCTAGCATTGCATTAGTTGCAAAAAAAAAATAGTTCTTAACTTTACGCTGGGCTCTCACTGTATTACTATTTTTTAAAGGGTAAGATTTTGTATAAAAGAGTGTCATAGACAATAGATAAACATCCAAAGGTGTTTATCTATTGAGGTTACAAAAAGGCCTTATTAGGAAATGGTTTCACAGCTAATTCCAAAGCTTGAAACTAGGCAGTGTTTCTTAGTAGAGCTCCTCTGAATTCTTTTTAAACATCTATTGAACTTAGTTATTTTTGTTTTGTTTTGTTTTGCTTTGTTTTAAGAGAGGGTCTCTCTCTGTCACCCAGGCTGGAGTACAGTGGTGTAATCATAGCTCACTGCAGCCTCGAACTCCTGGGCTCAAGCAATCGTCCCATCTCAGCCTCCCAAGTAGCTAGGATTGCAAGCAGTTGCCACCATGACCAGCTAATTTTTTATCTTTTTTTTTTTTTTTTTTTTTTTTGAGATGGAGTTTCACTCTGTCACCCAGGCTGGAGTGCAGTAGCGTGATCTCAGCTCACTGCAACCTCCACCTCCTGGGTTCAAGCAATTAGCCTGCCTCAGCCTCCCGAGTAGCCGGGATTACAGGCATGCCCGGCTAATTTTTGTATTTTTAGTAGAGATGGGCTTTCACCATGTTGGCCAGGCTGGTCTCGAACTCCTGACCTCAAGTGATCCACCCACCTTGGCCTCCCAAAGTGCTAGGATTACAGGCATGAGCCACCATGCTTGGACAATTTTTTTTTCCTTTGTAGAGAAATGTTAACAGCTTACTATTGACAAAATAATCTATCACTTTACTCTCTACCCAAATGGAAATTGCCTCAAGGTTACTTCTGTTTTAATCCATATATGAAGAAAAATAGAGAGGGGAGACCTCCTTTCAGGCACATAGGTGAACTACTAATGCCTCAGGAAAGTCCATTTCAATCTGTTATTTTTCAAAACGTCTATCATTGAAGGTATAGCTATGTTAGTTTCTATATCCTGATTCACTCTCTTGTATTCTTTGTCATTATTTTGAGCTCCAACAAAAGGCTAAATAGAAGTGATATCCTCCGTGTGTTTATGCCAAAATATTGGCAGAGAAGTTCCTTTGACTGGTGCCTGTCTTAGGAGTGATGAGGGAGTACTCTAGCTTATAACACATCTTTCTGTTTATCAGCTCCTTGATCCATCCATCAATCCATCTTATTTTCTTGGTGGATTTCAAAATAAATTGCAGACTTACCTCTGAACATATCAGCATGCATAGCGTCAACAGAATTCAATGCAACAAAGAATTTGAGCGGGGAGTGACATGATCAAATTCAGATGTGGGAAAGAACCCAATGCCAGTAGGGAAGATGACAGGCATGAGAAAGGCTTAGAGGCTGGGAACAGGTGGGGGGCCATTGCAAAGGGTTCAGAGAGAGAAGATGAGGGCCTGGACCAGGGCGAGGATGAAACAGGGAGAGAGAAAGGGACAAACAGATAGGAGAATTGACAGCTCTTGATAACTGATTAGACATGGCAGGGGCAGGATGAGGGAGGGAGAGGAATTCACAGTAACTTCCAAATTTCTACCTTGAACAACAGGTAAAATGTGAGGCTGTACATTTAGTTAGGAACTGACTTTAGGACAGTGAAACATATAGTGGGGAGGGTGTAAGATGAATTTTGGATATAATTTTGGGGTATTCATGAGACATCCAGATATAAACTATAGGATAGAGAGATCTCAAATAGAGATACACATTGGAGATTCAGCAGCTTTTACGGGGCATAAAAAGTTTTTGTCTAGAGAGGGAGAGTTTGTGATCAGGGCCAAAAACAGCTTAAAGCAGTGCCTGGATTTAAAGGGCAGGTAGGGAAGAGGCACCGATAAAAGAATCTTGAGAAAAAGCAGTTGGTGAGGAGGGAGGAGAACTAGGGAAGAATGGGGTCTTGGAAACAAAGGAAGGAAACAGTTTCAAGAAGAGGAACTTGTCAACAGTACAAAATGCTGAGAAGGCAAGAGAGGGGTGGGATTGAAAGGAGTCTATAGGATTTGGCAACTTGGAGGTGGATGGTGACCTTGGCGGAAAACAGTTTTCCTGGAGCTGGGAAAACAGAAGCCAAATTTCAGTGGGTTGAGGATTGAATGACAGATGAGGTCATGGAGATAGCACATGAAGACTAATGGTTCTAGAAACCTGGCCATGAGAGGAAGGAGAGAGCTACAGTGTACATATTACAGAAGGATGCAGGGTCATGGGAGAATTTGCCTTAAGAGTGGAGCACCTGGATTGTACATAAATTAATGCCTGTACTAATAAGTTGACACCTAAAATGCATTGCTTTACGTTGAGAGTTTTCATTGTGCGGATGTGTGATCTCCCTGGTTAGACACGCACTTCTATAAACATATGGGTCATGTACTGACTGCATGCATGGTCATATAGAAAGTAAGAGCTTGAACATGACAGAGATGACTTACTACATCTTTACATCTTACAGTTGAAGAATCTAAAGCCAAAAAAGAGTGAGTAGCTCAACATCATCCACAGAGTTAGTTAATAAAGATCCCCCCCAGCACCCTTCACAAAGCATTTTACAGTAAGGAGAAGGGTTTTGGTTTTCAACACAGTTGTATGAAAATTCCAGCCCTACCACTTCAAAGGTATCATTCCTTATCAGTAGATTTCCTTTGTGTGTAATGTGGTTATCTGGATAAAACAAAACCGATCTCCACTTTTACCACCAAATTGGGATTGATGTGAGTACAAAATTTTAGGGCAATGTAGTTTTTAATTCCTCTCACTTTTCTACTTTTGCTTCTTTCTGCCCTAGTTAATCGAAAAAGGGAGTTATTTGCATGTTGCTGGAGGGAGACTATTTCTAATTGTTCTGGCCTATTAATAGCAGATGTATAGCAAAGCTTCCAAAGAAACACATGCCTTCAGGACCTCACATAGTTTCAAGAGTAGTATTCTATGGGTTCATTTTGGATTTCAGGTGATTAATGGATGTGGACCAAACCTTTAACCTTTTCAATTGTCTGCTCCTGCTTCTCCAGCTCCCTCTCCAAGTTCCTTTAATTAGCTAAACTTAAAGCCCTTTTGAATCACCTAATGTCACACAAAAGTACTTGCCCTAGGCAGAGAAAGAGAAGTAACCCAGTTCCGGGGCAACTGATTTATTACATGCAGGGAAACTTCTTGTTAGTTTTCCAAAAGTTATCTCTTCTCTTGTTATTTGGAAAGCACAGCAGTTTTCCACTTTATTCTCCACTGATGGAAAACAGATTTGTCTGAAGCCTGGAAGAAGCTCCATTTGCACTGGCGTTTCTTTTATTTTTATTATTTTTTTTCTTGGTAGACCACTACAATCGTTGGCTGTGCACGCCTATATTGGACTTGGCTACTGCACCATACTGCACTTGCAAAAATGTTCTTTTCTAGACATGGCAAGAAAAGCCTCTATAAGCTGAACTAATACCATCTGCCTCTCCAAAATGCCTTAATTGTATTGGCAAAAGGAGCATTTCTTATTTTTTAAAGCCTACTGTAACTGGATTGTTAGAGCAGTACCATTAAAAGGATAATGACAGTGTTACCCTCAAATAGATTTTCTTAAAATAATTGCTTTTCCTTACCGAGTGCTGGCACGGCACTCGTGAAATTCTGATGGGGTCAGCGGGTTCTTTGATGTTGCCCACCAGAAGATTGTCTCTTTCCGATCCACTCTCTCTCCTTTTGTTTTTTCCTCATCCACACTCACGTTGGTTCTATTTAGCTACTGAAACTTGTTTTTGCACCTGAATCAAGCCAATTTTTTTTTTTAATGATATAAACAGGTAGCTTTCTCATTGGGCCAGTGTTTGCTGCTTCTTTGTCTTGATGGAAATCTTTTTATTGTAGGAGTCAAACATTGATTATGAGAGTGTCATCATCTCAGAAATTGACAGGTTGACCATGAAATCACAGGTCTGCATATTCTGCTTCTTATTTTGGGTTATCCTAAGAAGTTGGCAATGACTGGCATGAATGGGGGTATCCGACTCCTGCTAGGAGGGAGTGGACCCCAGGCTGCTCAGGCTGCCTGCCAGGGCTGTTACTCTGGAGCTGGAGAGGGAAATGAGAAGCCTGGTTTCTATGAGGCTTGATTGAGGCTGTGGATATGAAGCAACAGGGAAGCGAAGCCCATGTCTCTGATAAAAGAAGACACTAGAAAGGGAGGTCTGAAACATTAAGCTAAAGGTGTCTGGCAGAGAACTGCAGAGAAGCAAGACAGAGAAAAGTAGAGAGCTTAAAGAGATTTCCGGAGACAAATGTATGCAGATAGAGAGGATTTTATAGCCACCCATTGCCCTTACTCTGGGCAAGGAGAAAGCTGTTTCAAGAGTCAATTTATACAGGAGAAAAATAGGAGTACATATTCATTGTTTTATTTTATGCTCAACTCAAACTGAGGCAGCCTATAAACTAACATAGAATAGACTTAATCTCTGTGCCAACACAGTAGCTCAGTAATGCTATACATACTGTCAGAAAGTGGAAAGCATTAGCTTAATTTTTTTGACATCGGGCTTCAGTTTAGCTAATGCCATTGAATTGACAGACCACCTCTTCAAACCTATCTAAAGTTATTAAACTAATGGTTTCTATAATGTAATATAAAGTTCTTCCCTCCTTCCCTCCGTTTAGAATGATATTCTAAATACAGGATGGAGTCTCTGAACACTTGGTTTCTCCCTAAGTGATGCATGGAGGATGGATGAAGGAAAATTGAAACACTTTTCTGCTATGTTACCTTTTCAACCCATTTGTTTACAATTTATCAACCACTTATGGGTTACAAAGAAAACACACCATGATTTATTGTTTGGAAAGATGATGCAGAGAATTTGAGAGAAAATCACTAATAAATTGATGGAGAAGTGCTTTGTTAATATAGAGTGCTATTGAAATGCATAATGAGGAATGGCCTCTCCAAGGACACTCGCCCAAGAAGAGGCTAGAACTCTGGATGCTCGCTCTTCATCTGACAGATCCTGGTGTACAAAGCCTGAATAGAGCATGTCTTTAACCCCACTTAGGTATTGCCAGAAGGAGTCTCCACTTCCTTCTACCCAGTAGTCTGCATTCAGTTAACAAAGTACAACAAGAAACAGGGCAGTGCTTCTCAAGCTTTCGTGTACAACAAATCACCTATGATCTTGTTAAAAAGAGAGTTGTGGGCCAGGCGCGGTGGCGGTGGGATTTCATTAATCACCTGAAATCCCAGCACTTTGGGAATCCGAGGTAGGCAGATCACGAGGTCAGGAGATCGAGACCATCCTGGCTAACAAGGTGAAACCCCATCTCTACTAAAAATACAAAAAAAAATTAGCCGGGTGTGGTGGCGGGCACCTGTAGTCCCAGCTACTTGGGAGGCTGAGGCAGAAGAATGGCATGAACCTGGGAGGCAGAGCTTGCAGTGAGCAGAGATCACGCCACTGCACTCCAGCCTGGGCAACAGAGCAAGACTCCATCTCAAAAAAAAAAAAAAGTTGTGATTCAGTAAGTCTGGGGTGGGGCCTAAGATGTTGCATTACCGATAAGCTTTCAGGGGATGCCAGTGCTGCTGGTCTAAAATTTTGCTCCAACCTAGAGCATATGGAGAGATGCCTAGATTCCTGCAGTAACTATGATTTCAACATGCTGGCAAAGACCATCTCTCAAGGAAGTTAACGTTGTGTTTTTGGTTTGGGGTTTTGTTCTGTTTTTAGTGTTTAAGATACAAATCAAGAGCTTCCAGTTCGGGGTGCCTAACAGGCAACTGGAGATGTAGAAGTGGACTTGAGAGAAGGGAGCAGGACTATGGATGGTTTGGGGAACCATCAACATAGATGTATAGAAAATTCTATAGATAGACTCGTAGACAAATAGATGAAATATATGGAAGAGACCTCAGACTTCTCAGTCCAGGGCACATTCTCATGTTGGTTCACGCAAAACCCCATTTTTGATTTTTAAAAAGAAATTCTTTAACTTATTTATTCATTCATTCCCTTTTATCTCCATCCTCCCCACTATAAGCCATTTTCTAATGTGTTTGATGTGTATCCTTCTATTTCGTTAATTTTTCTTATATAATATATCGTATTTCATGTGTACTTTTTAATTTTTTATTCAGGTATAACATGGATACAGTAAAGCAAAATAACCTTAAGTATGCAGTCTGTTGAATTTACATGTATGTAAACAGCACTCAAACCATGACCTAGAATATTTTCTGCAGCTCTGTGGTTTTTTTGTTTTTGTTTTTTTGAGGAGGGGTTTTGCTCTTGTTGCTCAGGCTGGAATGCAATGGCGTGATCTTGGCTTACTGCACCTCCACTTCCCAAGTTCAAGTGATTCTCCTGCCTCAGCCTCCCGAGTAGCTGGGACTACAGGCACCCACCACCACGTCCAGCTAATTTTTTTTTTTTTTTTTTTTTTTAGTAGAGATGCGGTTTCATCATGTTGGCCTGGCTGGTCTCGAGATGGAGTTTGGCTCTGTTGCCCAGGCTGAAGTGCAGTGGCGCAATCTAGGCTCACTGCAACCTCTCTGCCTCCTGGGTTCAAGTGATTCTCCTGCCTCAGCCTCCCAAGTAGCTGGCATTACAGGCATGCGTCATCACTCCCAGCTAATTTTTCTATTTTTAGTAGAGATGAGGTTTCACTATGTTGGCCAAGCTGTTCTCAAACTCTTGACCTCAAGCAATCCGCCCACCTTGCCCTCCCAAAGTGCTAGGATTACAGGCGTGAGCCACCACACCCACACCCGACCTGCTGTGCATGTTTTTAATTTACGTAAGTGACATTGTGCAAAAGAGAGCATTATGTTTCTTACCTCATCCCACAGAACAATGTTTTCAAGGTTGATGTATGCTGCTGTGTTTACATGCTATTCATTCCAGTTGCTTCCGATTACTTCATGGTGTCCCTATTATGCATCTGCCACATTTCATTTGACATTCCTCAGTGAAGGATGTTCAAATTGCTTCCAACTCTCTTTTCTACAAATAACACTGGAATGAACATCCTCATTCATGTTCTTTTATAGACCCATAGGAGATTTTTTTTTCTGTGATTTATAAGTAGGAAAGTGAGTACTGAGTCATAGAGTGTACACATACTTATTTTAACTAAGAATTGCCAGATTGCCTTCCAGAAAGGCTCTACCCATCTGCACTCACAAACACTTTATTCTGTAGTCAAATTTATGTTTCCTTTTAATTTGCACTGTGTTAAGCTGGACTCAAGGCAACTAGGTTTTATTAGGGTTACATTTAGATTGTTCCTATGAATGGCAATTCATTCATCCTCTTAAAAACTCTTTACTGAGCACCCATGATACACTAGGTACTCTTCTGGGTGCTGGAAATATACCTGTGAAGAAGATAAAATCTCAACCCACATAGAATTTATTTTCTAGTAATTAAAACCATCCAGTGGATAAGATCACTTAGGAAGAGAGAATAGAGTGAGTAGGAAACAAAACCAAGGATAGAATTCCAAAAAAAACAAAAGATTAAAGGGTTGAGAAACAATGGACATGGTGGCTCTTGCCTGTAATCCCAACACTTTGGGAGGCCGAGACAGGAGGATCACTTGAGCACAGGAGTTCAAGACCAGCCTGGGCAACACAGTGAGACTTTGACAAAAAATGCAAAAAAGGCCAGGCATGGTGGCTCATGCCTGTAATCCCAGCACTTTGGGAGTCCGAGGCAAGCAGATCACCTGAAGTCAGGAGTTCGAGACCAGCCTGGCCAACATGATGAAACCCTGTCTCTACTAAAAATACAAAAAATTAGCTGGGTGTGGTGGCAGGCATCTGTAATCCCAGCTACTTGGGAGGCTGAGGCAGAAGAATCGCTTGAACCCAGGAGGTGGAGGTTGCACTGAGCCAAGATTGCACTACTGCATTCCAGCCTGGGTAACAAAAGCAAAACTCCATCTAAAAATATATATATATATATATTTAGCAAGGCATGGTGGCATGTACCTTGTGGTCCTAGCTACTCAGGAGACTGAGGTGGGAGGATGGATTGAGCCCAGGAGGTAGAGGCTGCAGTGAGCCATGATCGTGCCACTGCACTCCAGGTTGAGTGACAGAGTGGGATCCTGTCAAAAAAGAAAGAAAGAAAAGAAAAGGAAAGGAAAGAAAAGAAGGAAGGGATGGAAAGAAAAGAAGGAAGGGATAGAAAGAAAAGGAGCCCTGTAGGGAGTCAAAAATGTTGTTCTGAGAAGTATCAAGAAAACCAAGAAAAAGTGATGACAGAGGAACCAAAAAAGAGTTTCAAGGAACATACACTCTTCAAGAGGGAATATAACTAAGAAGCTGTTGGTCACGAAAGAGGCTGTGGCACGGCCATTGGTGAAGAATGGGAGAATAATGGAGTAGTACACAACCTGTGGTCCTCAGCCATGTTCACTCTGCCATAGTAACAATGTCCCTAGACCAAGCTCACACCCTCCACTTTTCTGAAAGCAATGGGACCCTCTTCTTTTCCCTTGGTCTGCATTCTTTTCTGAGAAAGTCCATCTTCACTTAGTGAACAGACCTGGCTCTTTCATGCCTCTAGACCAGAACATATCTTCTGAATTTTGGTGTAAATACCACTTTGATCAGAAAAACTTTTTGCTGATTATTTCAAAGAGTGGGACTCTGGTCCTAACCAGAAATTTGGCCAATCAGTGTGAACATTACGCAATTCATCTTTAGAATTAAAGAAGGTGGCCGGGCGCGGTGGCTCATGCCTGTAATCCCAGCACTTTGGGAGGTCGAGGTGGGCGGATCACGAGGTCAGGAGATCGAGATCATCCTGGCTAACATGGTGAAACCCCGTCTCTACTAAAAAATACAAAAAATTAGCCGGGCGTGGTGGCGGGCGCCTGTAGTCCCAGCTACTCAGGAGGCTGAGGCAGGAGAATGGCGTGAACCTGGGAGGCGGAGCTTGCAGTGAGCCGAGATCGCGCCACTGCACTCCAGTCTGGGCGACAGTGAGACTCCGTTTCAAAAAAAAAAAAAAAAAAAGAATTAAAGAAGGTGGAAGAATGGGGAATGAATAGATTTTTTTTTCCTAGTCTGACAGCTGGAAAGACAGCTTCAGATGTCGTATTATTGCTGCTATGCAATGACAGCAACTTTACCTTGGTCTCATTGTTTTCCCTTACCCCTTTTATCACCTTTTATCATGTACAGTTTTTTTTCCCCCGCAAAATGTCTGTTCCATGTATTCAATCTTTCATAGTCTCACAGTTCTTCAACACTGACTCAGGCGTGATCCTTATTACCCATGCTTGAGCCACAACTATAGCCTCAGGACAGGCTCTGCCTCCACTCCCGATCCCAAGCCTCCCCCGCCGGCTGCCCATGCCCCCTTCGAGAAACATCAGTACTCTTCCACACCTCCCAGTGAATCCTGCATGTCAGATTCACACACCTTCATAACCTAACCCCACGCAGCCTGGGCTTTCAATTTCCCATTACTTCCCAACCACAATCCCGTGGTCCCGCTACACGGCACCTCCCCTCGCTTGGTGCCCTTTCTGCTCTCCATTCCTCTTTCCTGCCACGTAGCGCATGCGCGGCACCCCCTCAGTCTCCAGAGTCCATCCAGAGTCCCATAGCCTTGACTCCCACTGCCGTCTAAATTCATTCAACAGCAGTTCTCAAACTTTCTGGTTTGGGGACCCTTTTACATACTTAAAACCTATGGAGGACCTCAAAGGGCTTTTATTTGGTGAATTGTATCTGTCAGTTTTACCATAATGTAAATTAAACTGATGAAGTTGTTAAAATATTTATTATATTGTTAAAAAAAACAAAAAAAACCCACTACGTTATTTTAAAAAACACACACACACATTTTGGCCGGGCGCAGTGGCTCACTATGTAATCCCAGCACTTTGGGAGGCCAAGGCAGGTGAATCACTTGAGGTCAGGAGTTCGAGACCACCCTGGCCATCATGGCAAAACCCCACCTCTACTAAAAATACAAAAATTAGCCAGGCGTGGTGGTGGGTGCCTGTAATCCCAGCTTCTCGGGAGGCTGAGGCACGAGAATCGCTTGAACCCGGGAGGCAGAGGTTGCAGTGAGCCGAGATCGCGCCACTGTATTCCAGCCTGGGTGACAGAGTGAGACTCGGTCTCAACAAAACAAAACAAAAATACATTTTATGAAAAATAACCATATCTTCCAAATAAAAAAAAAATAGCAACAACAGTGGTAATGCTTTATATTTTTGCAAATCTCTTTAATGTCTGGTTTAATAGAAGACAGCTGGATTCTTGTATCTACTTCTTCATTCGATCTTTTGTGATATGTTGTTTTGGTTGAAGTATATGAGGAAAACTCACTCGCGCAGCCTTTGTGCTGTGTAAAGGGAAGAGAATTGTAGTAGTCTTTTCAGATAATTGTGAAGATTCCTTTTTTATACTAACCAAAACTGTGAAAGTGATAGTTTCTTGAAAGTTAGTTTCAGTGTAAAATCTGAAACCTTATCACTAAAGTGTTCATACTCTAGTATATTAAAATCCACTGGTCTATCTTGCACTGTAAATAGATTTTTATCTATTCGTTATTTTATACCATTAAGCACTGATCATTTGTAAAATATTGATTCACTGAGTTATGCAGAACTTCCAAATGTTGACACATTTTGTTAAAGAAGACATATATATGTACATTTTTTTTAAATCCCATACATTGTGTATCAGCAACATTCTCATCAGATAAGTATTCAAATATTGAGAAACTGTCACGTTCATGGTGGTGAATACAAGTTTTCCAAAATCCCACTTTTTATTTGAAAGCTGGAACTTTCTAGTTGGCAACAAAAATGTCCATTGCTTCCCTTGAAGTGATAGGTTCACTTTGTTCATTTCTAAGAAAATATTTGGCAAATACCCTAGGTTGGATAACTATAGCTTATCTGTCAATCATTGTGATAAGCAGAAAAAAATGCACTACCACCTCTAACACCCCAAAGATGTATTCACTTCCCAATCCCTGGGACCTGTGCATGTTACCTTTTAAGGCACAAGAAGTGATGAAGTTAAGGATCTTGAGAACAGGGGCTTATCCTGGATTAGCCAGGTGGGTCCTAAATCCAATGACAAGTCCCTTATAAGAGAGGCAGAAAGAGGTTTGAGACACACAGAAGAGGAGAAGACACAGAGACACAAAGACGAGTAGACCATGTGAAGACGGAGGCAGAGACTAAAGTGATGCAGCCACAAGCCAAGGACCACCAAAGCATGCCCATCACCACCAGAAGCCACAAGAGGAAAGGACAGATTCTCCCCCAGGGCCTCAAGAGGGAGCACGGCCCTCCCAGCACCTTGATTTTGGACTTGGGACCTCCAGAACTGTGAGGGAATAAATTTCTGTTATCTTAAAGCACCAAGGCTGTGGCCATTTGTTGCAGCAACCCTAGGAAATGAACATAGTCATTCTTTCGAGTGAAAATTGATGTTCCATGAAAAAGGCTGCCAGTTCAGCTATCAATTCAGGCAGTCACACAAGGACTTGTCTCGAGATAGCCATTGTATTTCAATATGGAGTAGCAGTGCTTTATGCACGGTTCTTATTTCATCACCCAAAAGATTCAAAAGTTATGCATTCAGAGTTGAGATTATAAATTAATAACTTGTAATGCTTCGGCCAGGCACAGTGGCTCACGCCTGTAATCCCAGCACTTTGGGAGGCCGAGGTGGGCGGATCACCTGAGGTCAGGCGTTCCAGACCAGCCTCAACATGGAGAAACCCCATCTCCACTAAAAATACAAAATTAGCCGGGTGTGGTGGTGCATGCCTGTAATCCCAGCTACTCAGAAGGCTGAGGCAGGAGAATTGCTTGAACCTGGGAGGCGGAGGTTGCGGTGAGCTGAGATCGCACCATTGCATTCCAGCCTGGGCAACAAGAGCGAAACTCCGTCTCAAAAAATAAATAAATGAATAAAAAATAACTTGTAATGCTTTATCAGGGACACTCTGAATTGAAACTGGTATTTCTTAGCCTACAACTGAGTGACAGTAAAGAATAATACCAGGACTGGTGGTATGGTGGGTGCCACTGACTTGGTTCCTGCTGAGGTACCACAGTTTTACCTACCCTCACTTTTGCCCCATCAGTGCAAATAGCAACGTGACCAAAAAAATGACACGTAACATTTCAGCATTATTATGAAAATTATTTCGACCTCAAAGATCAGCTGAAAGTGTCTCAAGGTCTCCAGGGCCTGCAGGCCACATTTTGAAAGCTGCAGAAACAAAGAGAGCAAGACACTAATAGCAAAATGTAGGTGGTGGATATATAGTGTTAACTGTCCTTCTTTCTGAATTTTTCTGTATTTTTGAAAATTTTCATAGTGAAATATTGAGCGAAAAGTGTTATGTGTTTGTAAAAAAAAAGAAAAAATTATCGTTGGCTCACTCTGTGTTGCCTAAACTGAAGGGAAAAACTTCCATCTTTGGCCGAAGGGAAACTCATATTTGGCTATCTTGAGTTCTGGCTCTAGGCTGTTCGTCCAGCCTCATCTCCTGTTCTCTAACCATATCATACACTTGGTGATCTGCAAATACCAGTCGGCTTAGAAGTATCCAAACTCACCATAGTCTTCCCTGCCTCCGTACTTTTCTTGTGCTAGTCCCTAAACCAGAAGGCTATTCCCTCCCACTTCACCCCTCCAGGAAAAATTTAGGCTTCAAGTTTCAGTTCCAATACTTTCTCCCCTCAGACTGACTTTCAGGCTTCCACTCCTAGAGCCAGAATACACAGCAGAGGAGTAGGGCATCTGCCCAGGAAACCAACCAACGTGAGATGCTGAAACATCAATGGCATAAATTAAACAGATGATGCCACTTAACTCAGGTTCCCACAGTCAACTCTTTCTGTAACAGGTGGCATGTAAATTAATAACGACTGTTGAAGTCAACAATGTTCCAACATGAAATCATTCTACTTCCTCACTGGCCTATCTCTTATCATAAGTATTTTTGCCCTGGACATGAAAGATTGCTCTAAACCAACACAGGCCATTTCCAAGACAGTTGCCTGAAGTCATAGTTGGAACTTGCAAAAGACGCTTAAACAAAACAACTCACGGTAGGGCAGTAGTTACTAGGAAAGCATGGGTCATATTACCATATAAATCTGAACTACTTTAATATGCCTCCCCAAAAGTTGTCTGCTTCAAAAATTGCAATTTCCAAAAGGTTAAACTGGGCTGGATGCAGTGGTTCATGCGTGTAATCCCAGCATTTTGGGAGGCCGAGGCGGGGAGATTGTTTGAAGTCAGGAGTTCAAGACCAGCCTGGCCAACATGGTGAGACCTCATCTTTACTAAAAATATAGAAATTAGCTGGCCATGGTGGCGGGTGGCTGTAGTTCCAGCTACTCAGGAGGCTGAGGCAGGAGAATCGCTTGAACCTGGGAGGCGGAGATTGCAGTGAGCAGAGATCACACCACAGCACTCCAGCCTGGGCGACAGAGAGAGACTCCTCCAAAAAAAAAAAGGTAAAAGGTTAACTGCTTATGTATATTGTGTCTGTCATAAATTCCTTATTAAAATCAAGAAGAAGAAGGTACATAAGTTTTCTTAATAGAAAATCCTTTTCTCTACATTAAAATTGATTATATGTTGAACATACATTTAAGGGATATCAGTTTGAAGAATGTCAAATTATGCCTGCCTAGGATGCCCACGTGTTTTTGGCCAGTCCAGACTTCTCCTAGCCCTGAATTTCTCCATTCTTCCAACACAGCATGATGTTATTGTCAATTATTTGGATTTATATCTCCACATTTGACTTCAAGCTCCTTGAAGGCAGAGACCATCTGTTTATCTTTCTAACCCAGGGGCTAACATAGTTCCTGGTACCTAGAACATGCTCAATAATTGTTAATTAAGTGAATTCATGATGATGGGTGAGGCTCATGTACATTTCAAAATTCACACACCCATCATACAAATTCCACATACAGCACCTGCTTTGCTAAGAGGAACAGGGCTCCCTAGGAGTGAGCCCAGCTCCTCTAGTGATCCACCTAATCAATCAAGTGTTTATTGAAAGACAAACACCAGCAACTCACCAGCCTGAAACCTGAATGCTGCGGAATGCAGAACAAAAGCAGGTCCCTGCCCTTCTGGAGTGAATAATGCAAACTCTACAGACACCCATGAAACAATTCAAGAAAGATTAAGTGTGTGGAGCTCCATAAAACAAAAGCTGGCAGAGGCCCTCCAGGGGACCCAGAATTTTAATGTAGGATGCTGAAGAAACCTGTTCCTCCCTTTATCACACAACAATTAAATGCAGACAGTGGAGTCAGGGAACCAGAGGCCCAGATTTCTAAGTATAAGCCCATAGTTCATGCAATATATGATGAAAAAAAAACCTAGTTAACAAGAGTGGAAAGAATTCTAAAAGGCATCTATAAATGTACAGTGCATCCAAATGTCCATTTGTGGACAAAAACGTAAATTTTTGAATCCTTTTCTGAGTAGCCCATGGCCAATCAATTGTTTTTCAGATCCTAAGGTAAATTGACCATTTATCACACCCAGAAGAGATTCATAATAATAGCCACCATTTATTGAACCACTTTATATTTGTGATCCAGTTTATTCCTCATATCATCTCTAAGCATTTAGCCCTTAGACCTAGCACCCAGGGTCCCTGCTCCATGATCCCTGCTCTCACAGCCCAATTCCAGCTCCCCTATAGCCCTGGGGCAAGAGGCCAAAGCATGGGGCCACCTGGAGCCCACGCTATATCCGCTTCTAGAACACTTGCCAGATGGAGCAAATGCAGGATGCCCAGTTAAATTTGAATTTCAGATCAATGGTGAATCATTTTTTCAGTGTATGTCCCATACTTAGTTTCAGATGTCTCAGAATAGCCAGTTCCTACCCATCCGTCATGACTGGACCAAATGCCACTCCCCCAGTACCCTCCTTTGCTCCCCACCCACACCCCAAGGTGGAAGCAGTCACCGCCTGCTCTGAGCCCCCATTGCATCTCATCTCTACCTCTTCTAAGTGGCTTTTCCTTTTCTTTGCTACCCTAGCATGTGGCTCACCTTCTCTGCTAGACAGAAGCTCTGCAGCCCTAGCGACCTGTTATTTTATTTTATTTTATTTTATTTTTCAGACAGAGTCTCACTCTGTTGCCCAGGCTGGAGTGCAGTGGTGCAATCTCAGCTCACTGCAACCTCTGCCTCCTGGGTTCAAGCAATTCTCCTGCCTCAGCCTCCTGAGTAGCTGGAATTACAGATGTGCACCACCATGCCCGGCTAATTTTTAGTAGAGGTGCAGTTTCACCATGTTGCCCAGGCTGGTGTTGAACTCCTGACCTCATGATCCACCCACCTTGGCCTCTCAGAGTGCTGGGATTACAGGCGTGAGCCACCGCGCCTGGCCTAGCGACCTGTTTTAGGAGCGTGCTCTCCAATCACATCCTCCACTAAGGCACGTGAGCTTTGTCTGTTAAAACCTCAACCTTTCTCTTTGCTGGGTTCACATCAAGCTAAAGTGGGGTCCAGGCATGGGAAAGTGGGGACTCACTGCTACATGACCCACTTTCCCTTGGTGTCACTGAGGAGCACGTGAAGGGCTCCTCCTTCCATCGTCCATGCAGGATGGCTTTTCAGACAGCATCATAGAGGAAACTCAGGCACACACCCAAGGAGCTGCTTATCATCTACTCTCTTCCCCTTCTCCTGAAAGATAAAATTAGCTGTCACTGAGGACCATCTATCTCATACAAATCTCTCCCATTTTGCTCTCTGAAACGTATGTTAAAAATCAAAATATTGAAGACAACAAGGATCTTAAATGTTAAGATGTTAGAGTACTTACGAATCAATAAGAAAAAAGCAAAACAGCCCCAGTGGGTAGGGCATAATCCGTACTGGTCATAAGACATACAAATAGGCCAAAGGGCATTGAAAGAAAGCCCAGCCTCATTACTATTCAAATAAATGGCAATTATTTTTTCTTTAGAACGGCAAAAAAAAAAAAAAAAAAAAAAAATTAAACATCGAAGACCTGGTTTTGACAAGAGTGCATTGAAACGCACTAGCATGTGCTGCCACAGGAAGTGCAAACTAGAATGAAGTCTCCAGAGAGAAGTTTGTCAGTTCATTTCCAGAGCCTTGAAGACATTCATATTTTCTGGCCTAACAACTCCATTTGTAAAAATTTCTCATGAGAACACATCAGATAGGCACTCAAGATTTTTCACTGCTGTGCTATTTAAAAAAGAATTTTAAAAGTGTGATGTAAATAAATGCCCAACGATAGGGGGATGATTAAATAAAATCTAGAATATGCATAAAAGACAAATTATGGGCCGGGTGCAGTGGCTCACGCCTGTAATCCCAGCACTTTGGGAGGCCGAGGAGGGAGGATCACGAGGTCAGGAGATCGAGACCATCCTGACTAACACAGTGAAACCCCGTCTCTACTAAAAATACAAAAAATTAGCCGGGCGTAGTGGCAGGCGCCTGTAATCCCAGCTACTCGGCAGGCTGAGGCAGGAGAATGGCGTGAACCCGGGAGGTGGAGCTTGCAATGAGCCGAGATCATACCACTGCACTCCAGCCTGGGCGACAGAGTGAGACTCCATCTCAAAATAAATAAATAAATAAATAAAATAAAAAAGACAAATTACGGTGGTCATTCAAAATCAGATTTTTAAATGAGTATTGCTGACATAAGAAAATACTTGTAGGGCCAGGCGTGGTGGCTTATGCCTGTAATCCCAGCTCTTTGGGAGGCTGATGGAGGTGGATCACCTGAGGTCAGGAGTTCGAGACCAGCATGGCCAACATGGTGAAACCCTGTCTCTACTAAAAACACAAAAATTAGCCAGGTGTGATGGCAGGCACCTGTAATCCCAGCTATTTGGGAGGCTGAGGCAGGAGAATCACTTGAACCTGGGAGGCAGAGGTTGCAGTGAGCCAAGATTGCGTGCCACTACACTCCAGCCTGGGTGACAGAGCAAGACTCTGTCTCAAGAAGAAAATACTTGTATTGACTTGGGAAAGGCTAGGTTATGCTGCAGTCACAAGTTCAAAATCTCAGTAGTGTTGCATGACAAAAATATGTCTCTTGTTTACATTACACATTGAGATGACATGAAGCAGGCAGGGATGGGAGGAGGCTCTCTCCGTATAATCACCCAGTGACCCAAACTCTCTGATGGGTACCTGACAGCCCTCTCAGTTGCCTCAGCCAGAATAGACAGCACTGCAGAGTCCCGCACAGGCAGTTAAATGTCCAGCCCAAAAGTAACACCCCTCACTTTGGCTGACAGCCCATTGGCTAGAACTAGTCTCATAGCTCCACCTACTTGCAAGGAGGGTGAGAAAAATGTAATCCTACTATGCACTCAGGAGGACAAGTAAGTCAGATATAGGGGGATGCTAAACGTTTCTGCTAGTATACTTAATGATAGAATAGTAAGAAAGAATGGTGGAAGGCCAGGCGAGGTGGCTCATGCCTGTAATCCCAGCACTTTGGAAGGCCGAGGTGGGCAGATCACAAGGTCAGGAGATTGAGACCATCCTGGACAACATGGTGAAACCCTGTCTCTACTGAAATACAAAAAGTTAGCCGGGTGTGGCGGCACATGCCTGTAGTCCCAGCTACTCTGGAGGCTGAGGCAGGAGAATCATTTGAACCCAGGAGGTGGAGGTTGCAGTGAGCTGAAATCCCACCCCTGCACTCCAGCCTAGGCGACAGAGTGAGACTCCATCACACACACACACACACACACAAAGGTGGAATACAAAATTGCATATTCAACACAATACAATTTTAGTGAAGAATATATGATACTTTCACATTTGTATGCATAAATGAAGTCCTTTATAATAAGACAGGGATCTGGGTTGTGAAATTATGAATGGTTCTTATTTTCCTCTTTAAACATTTTTGAATTTTCTAAATTTTCTACCAAAAAAACACATTAATTTCTATAATAAAGGAAAAACAAACTTTATGTTTCAGTATTAATCATGCTGTCCTATGTTTTCTTGCCTTTGGAAAACAAATTTTTCTTCTCCCTTGTTCAGAAAATTCCTTCTAAGACAGCTTGCTCTTGGTACCACTACTAAGAAGCTTAGTGGCACTGGCTCACTTAGTGTGGACCCAACTTCGTCTACAAAATGGGAATAATACTACTTGCTCTTCTACCCATAAGAGGCTAAATAAGACCTAACTAATAAGTGTGCATTCAAAGAAAGACATTTGCATCTGGGGAAGAAATGTGCTCATTAGACACAAACCATTGTGATAACTTCCCTCAGAACTGGTAATTAAATGGTGCCACTCTACCCATGAGATTAGATAATATCTAGCTGCCATTTAGCCAAAAGATATGCTCAAATCACTTGATTATTATTCCCTAAGAAAATACAAACCTTCCCAAATAGTTCAGCCTTAGAAGAAGAAACACTCAGAATATTCATTCTTGAGTGAATAGATTGTATTCTTGGCTACCAACTTCACTAATAGATACCAAGTATCTATTCAGTCTTCCTCTGAATCCTCATGGCTGGCTTAGCCTGTGGCAGACCACCAACCCTAAGTTATTGGACACCTTGTTTCAAGTACCAATTTCCAGGACCAGGGTCTACTTCCCCTCCAAGGGCAGAAACGCTCTGAACTCCTCTTTTTGTATCCCTTTGCCATCTAGCTCAGAATTGCTTGATAAATATTGCTGATTGCACCTGAACCCTGTAGGAGAACAAGTAAGTTATAGGCATGATCCTGGTCCCTTCCTCAAAACACACCTGATGCAAGTCCTCTGTGCTCATGCCAGGCACTCAAAGCGTATGGGCTGACAACTCCCAGCTAAAAAGACACACGGATTAGAAATGGGAACAGCATAGAGCTTGACCCACAGGTGCCAAATTGAGATTCCATTATTTAAAAAAAAAAGAAAAAGAAAAAGTGGCTCATGCCTGTAATCCCAGCACTTTGGGAAGCCGAGGCGGACAGATCACGAGGTCAGGAGATCGAAACCGAAACCAGCCTGGCCAGTATCATGAAACCCAGTCTCTACTAAAAATACAAAAATTAGCCAGGCATGGGGGTGTGCGCCTGTAGTCCCAGCTACTCGGGAGGCTGAGGCAGGAAAATTGCTTGAAGCCGGGAGGAGGAGGTTGTGGTAAGCCGAGATCGCGCCACTGCACTCCAGCCTGGGTGACAGAGCGAGACTCGGTCTCAAAACAATAAAAATAAAAAATTACATGCTGTATCTACTCAAGGAGAAAAGACTTACTTTCACAAGGCTGTCAGGTTATGCACATCTTTCAGTGGATGGTGAAAAGCAAACACGACTGCAGGAAATCCCAGCGCATCAGAGACAGATGGAATGCTTGCATTTGGGATCTTCTTTTTATTTTCCATTATGCCCCACTAGCCAAAGGTCTCCATCGATGTGAGGAGAAATTAATTAGTGGCAGCATCACTGTTGCAGTATCGTTTAATTGCTGATATGACAGGGAAGGAGAAGGAAAATGAAGAAGTTGGGGAGGCAGATTATCACAAAACAGATAAAGTTGTAATGAATAGTGTCCTGCAATGTCGCTTATCCTGGAACAAAGTAAGAATAACACATTTGCCTGTAACTGATCCAAGGCCACATTCACTGTACAACACAATACTTTCTTCCTCCACGTGGTCCCCACCTGCAAGGGGAACAGTGGAGAAAATTGCTAATGTGAGAGGGACATTGGGGGAGGCTCATAAGACACCATCTCCACAGGCCCAGGGACACAGAGCCCCCAGCCCTTGTGGGGTGACAGTCTACACAGTTTTACTAGTGCCTTTACATTGGCCTCAAGTTGTGCAAAATCATGGATTTTTGACACAAAAACAGTCTGACATTTAAAATCATTACCACCTCCCTTTGACTTCTTAGCTGCAAGTATGAGATTGAATCATACCATTTAGCCCTGTGATTTATGGATATCATAAATCGCATTGTGTTTGTAGTCCAGTAGTGTCTGTCACAGTGCTAAGAGACCAGTGCAACTGGCATCGTAGGAAGAGACAAAAACAAGACTGCTTATAAAGATATTTTGGATTAAATGGCTTGTTGGGAGCTGGAGGAAATGGTCCTAGCCACAACAAATCTTTCAACATTCCTCTCACTGGGATGGGGGTGGGAACTGTTACTGGTCTTCCTCCACCATCGTCTGATTCACTCTCCCCAGCCAACACTGGCACCATCCATCACCTCCTTCCGTGATAGGGACACAGATAGCACCACTTATAAAATCAACATCACTCTGTTTTGGCTCAGCATGAATTATTACTCTTCAAAGGTAGGAGAGAAAGCGGTGAAAGGGAGGACTGATTTATATTGCAGTTGCCCTTCTGGCACTATATGGGTTTGGGAAGATAATGGGGAAGAAATTCCGAGTTCTCTAAATTAAAGTTAATCAAGGAGCACATGTTTTCAACTGTTTTATAGCCTCACATGGGTTACTATTCAACACCCAGGCCTCTCCACCACACATGTTGCTTTTTTGGCTTTTTTTTTTTTTTGAGATGGAATTTTGCTCTTGTTGCCCAGGCTGGTGTGCAATGGCACAATCTCGGCTCACCACAACCTCCACCTCCCGGGTTCAAGCGATTCTCCTGCCTCAGCCTCCCGAGTAGCTGGGATAACATATATGCGCCACCACGCCCCGCTAATTTTGTATTTTTAGTAGAGACGGGGTTTCTCCATGTTGGTCAGGCTGGTCTCGAACTCCCAACTTCGGGTGATCCACCCACCTTGGCCTCCCAAAGTGCTGGGATTACAGGCATGAGCCACCGCACCCAGCACTTTTTTGGCTTCTTATCTACATTACACCAACATCTACATTACACTCATAATCTACATCACATCAGTAACTCACTGCTGGACCTCTGTAACTGTTGGCCTCATCCTGATGTTTAATAATTCAGGTATGGTCTGCTTGCTATGTTTGTTTCTGAGGGCTGCCATAACAAAATACCACAGACTGGTGGCGAGACACAGAAATGTATTCTCTCACAGTTCTGGAAGCTGGAAATCCCAGGTCGAGGTGTCAGCAGAGTTGGTGTCTCCTGGGGCCTCTCTCCTTGGCTTGCAGATGGCGTCTTCCACTGTGTCCTCACATGGTCTTCCCTCTGTGTCTGTGTCCTCATCTCCTCTTTTTACATGAACACAGTCATGGTGGATTAAGGATCACCCATAGGACCTCATTTTAACTTAACTACCTCTTTAAAGATGAAATACAGCTCATGCCTGTAATCCCTGCAAGGCAGGTGGATCACCTGAGGTCAGGAGTTTGAGACCAACCTGACCAACATGGCGAAACCCCGCCTCAACTAAAAATACAAAAATTAGCCAGGGATGGTGGCAGACACCTGTGATCTCAGCTACTCAGGAGGCTGAGACATGGGAATAGCTTGAACCCAGGAGGCGGAGGTTGCAGTGAGCTGAGATCACGCCAATGCACTCCAGCTTGGGCAACAGAGTGAGACTCCACCTCAACAAAAAAAAAAGACAAAATACAGTCACATTCTGAGGAACTGGAGATTAGTTAGGGCTTTAACATATGAATTTGGCCGGGGGGACAAAATTCAGCTAAGAACCCGCTTTTCCTGAAGCATCACCAGGTGAACATTACATACATGAGTGTGCGCACACACACATTTCACGTTCTTCTCTGACTTGCTCAGAATTTCCAATTCCAACTACTGTGTCAGGAGCCAGGGAGGGAAGCACTCCCTATGTCCTGGCTCGGAACAGTTTCTCTGGGGTAACCCAATCTCTCCCAGTAAGTGCCCAGTTTTGCAGGGCATCTCCCCTCTCTCCAGGACTCAGCCTACCCCCCTTTCTGTAGGTGTAGAGAGAAGCACTGGTGTCCTCCCAGCAGTGGCAGGAAGGCCTCAGGCCTCGCTCTTGCCCCTTGCTGTGTCCCCTGCCTGCACCTGGGCCATTGGCTTCTGTCCTCACCGCTGTTGTTGCTGAAGCACCAAGGCCAGTGTGACTCTGCGTCTCTTCTCTGAGTGGGGCATCACCCAGTCATTGCTCTGGGGACCTTGGCCTTCCCGCCTGCTGACCGGCCTGGTCCACCTGAGCTCTCCCTGGCCCCACAAGTGCCCCAGGGCCAGGCTTCATCTCCCTATTGATGCCAACTCCAGCAGCCACCTTCTAGCCTCATATGCAGAAGACTCTGCCCTTCCCCCAGTGAAGTCCCTCAGTGGGCTCACCCAGCCCACACCTCAGCTACCGTCCACATCTCCCACCAAAACACAGTGTGGCAGCAGCGTGGAACCACCGCGTAAGGCTCTCTTCACTGACACGTCACATCCTCTTTTCTTCTCTATGGGGCAGCCCCACCTCAGCCTGGGGCACCATCACTGGGGTGTGTGTGTGCCGGTCTCCTTTCATTCTCTGAATGTGGAGTGGAAGCTCCGCCCCTCAGTGTCAACTTCCTGCAACTTATCTGAGACGTGTTACCTGCACCTCACATGTCCCCCCACTGGCGCCCCCACCTCCACCCCCGCCTTCAGCAAGAGACTGGAACTCTGAGGAAGAAACTAAGAACACACCTATTCCCTTTCTCCCTCTCTCCTCAGTCCTTCCTCTCTCAACTGGAAGGGTTTTCCATGTCCAGCGGTACAGATAACTTCCTTATGTCAGATTCTCTGTTCTGCACATCATGGTGTAAGATAATAACACCCAGTGCTCAGACCTCCAGGGTCTACTTTTCACAGGCAGTTGGAAACTTATTGGAATTTGGGAAATAGTTTTCTTTCTTAGCAAAGCATGGACTGGAAGATTCTCTCACTTTGCACAAAACAGTTCTAACATGAAACCCAAAGCCAAGCCAGGACTCTTTCTTCTGAGCAGCCTCCTCCTTCCCTCCCCCTGAATTGATGGATTCAGCTCCAGGACAACCTGATACAAAAGTACACAAACACACTATACAATTCCTGTTGCACTAGCAACTGTGAAACAAATATTCCAGTACATGGCAGGGCGTGGGGGCTCACACCTGTAATCCCAGCACTTTGGGAGGCCAAGGCAGGCGGATCAAAAGGTCAGGAGTTTGAGACCAGTCTGGCCAACATAGTGAAACCGTGTCTCTACTAAAAATACAAAAAATTAGCTGGGCATCGTAGTGGGCACCTGTAATGCCAACTACTTGGGAGGCTGAGGCAGGAGAATCGCTTGAAGCCGCGAGGCGGAGGTTGCAGATTGCGCCACTGCACTCCAGCCCAGGAGACAGTGTTAGACTCTGTCTCAAAAAAATATATATATATATATATTCCATTATATATATATATTCCATTTTATATATATAATATTCCATTATATATATATATTCCATTATATATATATATTCCATTATATATATATTCCATTACATCCCCCAGAGTAGGTCAATTTGTAAAAGCACATTTAATTTATCTGGTTAGCACTGTTTTCCTTAGATAGGCAATTGGGGAGGCAATGGAGAAAAATATCAAATGCATTCATTAATAATTCATTGGTAGGAGCCTCTCTCTGGTTCCTAACCAGAAAGCTTTCGTATCCAAAGAGCTAAGGCAATGACAATGACAGCAGTTATCTTCCCAGGAACATGAAGGCACCCACCATCCTTACTGTTTACTTATATATCTCATTTGGGATCTCATCACTAAGGGTTGTAAAAACTAGCAGAAGAAAACCCTCAGAAAACTTTCAGTATAAGAGGATTGAATTGGCTGGTTCCCTGACTCATTACAACAGAACGGAAAACGTGAAATCAAGGTAATATAAATGATGGCTCAGATGGAAACTAGAGTCAGGCTGCTTGGCTGCCTGTCTCGACTCTCCCTCTTCCTTTGTAACTCCAACCAAGTCGCTAAATCTCCCTGTGTCTGTTTCCCCATCTATAAAATGGGAGTTATAAAAAGGCCTACCGCATGGTGGTGTTGGGAAACTAACAAGAATTAATTCACATAAAGTGCTAGACCTGTGCTTGACACATAGTAAGTAGACTCTTAGTAAATGTTAGCTGTTATTATTACTATCAGGTTGTAGGAAAGTGGTTACTATGAATAATATTAATAGCTAAGATTTATGGAGTGCTTATAATGCTGAGCAATGTTATAAGTTCTTTACATATGTAACAGCGGCAAAAAATTATTATTATAAAAATATTTGTAAAGCCTTTTTTTCCATCCTCTCTTATGTCTGCTCACTTCCACTTCCACTAGTAAAATTCTGACATGATTCCCTTGGCATTTTCCCATATCCTCAGCTCACAGGCCTTAATTCACAGACTGGGGAAAAAATACTGTAAGCCTGAGAGGCAAGATTTATATTTGCAATGGAAAGAACCTCTGGCAGAAACAAACAAACAAAAATAGCTCAAAGCAAGCATGGCAGGTGAGCATGAGAAGTCTGCTGTTGGGATGAAGAGTGCACTGAGGAGGGTTTTTCAAGTATACTCTGTTAGAAGTGAGGGGTAGGCAAGTTGAAGCCAAGAAATTTTCTAAAGCTTAGTATTTCTTAGGCATATGCTGTTGAAATTTTCTTAAGAAACCACAGTAAACACTTGACTTGCTTTCCACTAAGCTTCCTTGTGAATTTGTTCTTTTCTCTGGAAGTGACTTTAAGCTAAGACAGGACTACGTGGGACCTGACTTTATGCAGATTATACACCCATTCTTTCATTTTATCCTCACCACAGTCCTGGGTGTTGGGAACTATTATTATCCCTCATTTGAAGAGAAAACTGAAGCTGAGGGCAGTAACTTGCCCACAGTCACACAGGAAGTACCAAGCCTGAATGTGAATCTAAGTAGTGTGACTTGGGAACCTGCACACTGACCACTGTGCTAACCCTTTTTGCCTACTTCTTAATAATCCATGCTTCCTAAATTATCCTTAGTAATTATTGTCTAAGGAAACTAATGCCACATTTCCTCCCAAGTCATAAAAAGGTCTCCTTTCAATAAAAATAAAAATCAAGCTAAGTGCAAGTGGCACACACCTGTAACCCCAGCTACTGAGGAGGCTGAAGCAGGAGGATCCTTGAGCCCGAGAGTTTGAGGCTGCGAGGCACTATGATCATGACTGTGAATAGCCACTGCACTCCAGCCTGGGTAATATATCAAAACCACCATTGCTAAAACAAACACATAAATGAAAAGAAAAATCAAAGTGTATACATTTGTTTGTTGTGTGTATATAACTTTAATTTAATTAAACATTTACATTGTTTAAAATTCAAAAGGTACAAATACTATATATCAAAGTCTCCCACCTAACCTTGTCCCTCCAACCATCTGGTTCTCTTTCCCAGAGGCAAACAACGTTATCAGTTTCAATTATATATTTTCAGATAAAAGCATTACAAGCAAATGCATTTTTGCTCTCTCCTTTTTTAAATGCTAGCATTACATACTCAATACTGTCCACTTTGATTGTTTTCATTTATCAGCATCTTGGAAATCACTTCACGTTTGCATGTAAGAAGCATCCTCATTTTTTTTGTATAGCTAAAAAAATTCATTAAGATGCAGCAGCATTTATTTAACAAGTTCCCTAATTGTTGGACAATTAGAATATTTCTAACTTTGCCCTATTATAAATGATATGATGATAAATACCCTTGTACACAATGTCATTTTGCATATGCTAGTATATCCATGATATAAATTCCTAGAAACAGAAGTGCTGGGTCAAAGGCCATGTGCATATGTATTTTTAAATAGATGCTCCCAAATTGCCCTACATGGATTATTTTAAACAAAATACACTCCTACCAGCAATGTATGAGGTTGTGTATTTTCTCACACCCTCTCCAACACAGTGGATTACTAAACTTTTTGGCTTTTGCCCATCTGATAGATGAAAATGGAAAATCCATTACTTCTCTTTCTCAGGATATGTGAGTTTGAACTATAGCTTGCTGTCCACAAACCTCTTTATTGGTTCATTTCAATAGTACAAGGCATTTGGAACGTATAAGGCTCAGTCCTAGGAACCTCTTTGCCCTATAAAGCAGAAACTTTCTCTGAAATCATATGTGGCTTAAGATTCCTTCAGATGGCTGGGATTTGAGTAACTCCTGATCTCTTCACTGCGGAATAAGAGAATAGTTATTGGGGTTTTAGAAGAACAAATAATACTCCTGTCCCCATTCTCTTCCCAGCCCCCACCCAGCTTCAAGTGAGACCAATTAAAAGACTCAGAATCAGACAGATGGAGATCAAAATATCTGCTTCATTTCTGATAAAGCCGATTGGAGTCTGAAGCTTAGAGCTGGAAACAGATGGGTTTTCTAATATCTGTCCCCACCACAAAAGGAAACCATGATTAAACCCACATACCAGTCACAGCAGGCCTAGTCAAGTGCAAGCTCCTCTGAAGCCAGGGCCACTTACTGTAGGGCTGCAGAGGGGACTTGGTTTCCTGAGGACAGCCACACCCAGCAGGAACCTGCAGGAGGGAACCCTTGGTCCACCCAACCAGAGCAGCCACTGTGGAGGTGGAGACAAAAGGCCAGGAAAGCCCCTCCTCAATAGCTTTCCCCTCCCCAAGCAAGGAGGCTCTCACCCCTCTATGCAAATGTAAGGAGAGGGAGATAAGAATGTCTACTGGGCCGGGCGAGGTGGCTGTAATCCCAGCACTTTGGGAGGCCGAGGTGTGCGGATCACTTGAGGTCAGGAGTTTGAGACCAGCCTGGCCAATATGGTGAAACCCCATCTCTACTAAAATACAAAAAATCAGCCAGGTGTGATGGTGGGCACCTGTAATCTCAGCTACTTGGGAGGCTGAGTCAGGAGAATCACTTGAACCCAGGAGGCGGAGATTGCAGTGAGCCAAGACTGTGCCATTGCACTCCAGCCTGGGCAACAAGAGCAAAACTCCATTTCAAAAAAAAAAAAGAATGCTCCACTGAGGTCTACCTTTGAAGGATAAAGTTATAAAGAAAATGGGACATTTCTGGAAGGAAAAAAATGTTAATCTAAGAAGAATAAAGAATTTATTTATTATAAGCTTCCACCATATCTGTACAAAACTCTAGGAAATAATAGTATCATAATTGATTTAACCATTCCACAACTGTTGGGCAAATATATTTTAAGAGTTATCATTTAAATAATTCTACAAGGAACATCTTTATTTTGTTCTAATATGTTGAATGATTTTCTAGGAAGGATTCTCAGAAGTAGAATTATTGAATTAAACAATAGGAATACGTTTATTTATTTATTTACTCATTTATTTTTCTAGATAGGGTCTCACTTTGTAGCCCAGGCTTCAGCACAGTGGTACAATCAAGGCTCACTGCAGCCTTGACCTCCTGGGCTCAAGTGATCCTCCAACCTCAGCCTTCCGAGTAGCTGAAACTACAGGTGTGCGCCACCATGTCTGGCTAGTTGTTTTGGTTTCTTTCTTTAGAGATGGGGTCTTGCTATGTTGCCCAGACAGGTCTCAAATTCCTGAGCTCAAGCAACCAACCTGCCTTGGCCTCCCAAAGTGCTGGAATTACAGGCATGAGCCACCATGCCTGGCCAATACTTTTATTTAAAAAAAAAAAAAAAAAGAATGTATTTATTCATTCATTCAACAAACAGATATTAAGGATTTACTTCATGCCAGACTCTGTGCTAGGATCTGGATGAATAAAACTCAGATCTCTCCTTGCATAGAATTGATATTGTAGAGGAGAGATAACCATATTAAATAAGCCATCCTTAAGCTCTAACAGAACCTTGGAGAAAGGGCAGAAAAGGCTTCGCAGGGAGGGGGCTTTAAGTGCTGCTAGGAAGGATGAGCGGGGCAGGGCAGTGGGTCCCCTTGTGCATAATGTTATTTTGCAGACAGGGTTCATAGGCAGCGCATGAGAGGAAAACCAGACTGGGGGAAAAATCAGCTGCAAAAGTAGGGAAGGGAGCCAGGCTATGTTTGGGGCATGGGAAGTATTTCTGCGTGGATGGAGACCTAGAAACATCTAGGCAAAGGGGAGGAAGGAGCACAGGTAAGGTGAGATGAGGCTGGGAAGATATTCTGAGCCAGATGAGAAGCTTGATCCTTAGGCCACGAGTCGGGGTGCTTGAGTGCTTTTTCAGCAAAATTGACATGATCCGATTTGCTTCAGAAAGATCATCCTGGCAGCAAATGAGGAGGATAGATTGGAAAAACAGAAACAGAGAGAAATTGAAGGCAAGAGTTACCATGCTGGCCCAGGAGAAGGCACAAAATTAGCACCAGGGAAAGGAAAAGTTAAGAAATTCAACAGACTTTTTTTTTTTGACACAGAGTTTCGCTCTTGTAGCCCAGGCTGGAGTGCAATGGCTCGATCTCGGCTTGCTGCAACCTCTGCCTCCCGGGCTCAAGAGATTCTCCTGCCTCAGCCTCCCGAATAGCTGGAATTACAGGCCTGTACCACCACATCTGGCTCATTTTGTATTTTTAGTAGAGACGGGGTTTCACCATGTTGGTCAGGCTGGTCTCGAACTCCTGACCTCAGGTGATCCACCTGCCTTGGCCTCCCAAAGTGCTGAGATGACAGGTGTGAGCCACTGTGCCCGGCATCAACAGACATTTTGCAGGTAGAATGAATGGTCCAGGCGCAGTGATTGACTTGACATGGCGGGGTGAGTGAGAGGTAGGCAAGGGCAAACGGTGTTCTGTCTGAGGGTGGGGTTAAAACTGAGACTGCGAAGAAAACGGCAGGCAGACTTGGAGGGAGAAGAAAATGAATTCAGTTTGGGGCATGTTGTGATAGAGTTGCCTGAGAGATACCTAGTAGGATGTGTCCAGCAGGTGCCTGGAAGTAAGAGTGTGAGCTCCGGAGATAAGTCAGTGTGCAATTGGCTTGGTGGTTATCGGGATAGGACTGTAGGGGCAGCCTTGGGGATACTGTAAACACAGTCTGCTGAGAAAGCAATGAACCATTGCAGAGAAACGGAATGGTGCGGAACAGCCAAACAGGCAATGAGTATCTGGAACAAAGATGAGCTCGAGGCAGGAAATTTCAGCGGCGGGGGTGAGAGGGTATGGGAGCTAAGGAAGAGGAAGAACCCTTCAGCTGAAGGTTTATCCCATGGATGGGATAAAATTCTCCCGGCTCCTCAATGCCATGCTGCACCTTTAGAACGTTTAGGCAGTTTTTTCCCCCATGCATGCTTGTCCTGTGATATTCACCTCCTCTGCAACTGACAATCACTCAGGAGAGAGCTCCAGCTTCCTCCCGCTTATGTCTCTGGAAGAAATTTCTCCTCCTTTGCCATAGAAAGAGGAGCAAGAGAGCAGGATATGTGTTTGGGAACACACTTTCCCCCAAAACCTTGCAAAAAGCTCCACATTTACCAGCATCAGAGGGAAATCTAATCTTTTTGTCTACGGTTTTCTCTCCTGCTCTATCAGCGACCCCTGCCAGGATCCTTCTAGCCCACGCCATCTGCTCCCGTCAACAACCTGGCCACCCTCTATGCTCACCTTTCTTTAGCCATCAGATCTTGGCATAAGCTAATCCACATGCCTGGAACATCCTCGTGCCTTTCCATAAAATTTCTATTGATTTCTTCAAAATCATGCTTATGTCTAACCCAGTCTCTGATGTTTTACTTCATTCTCTGAGTATGAACGCAACACATGACTCACATCCATTGTCTGTCGACAATAGATGCATTACCTCTTTTTTTTATAGAAATCATGTCGTTTTTCATAATTATTCAGAAAAATAAGCAGATTTTTCTAGATAACTATCTGCCTGTAAGCATCAATATTTAATTCATTCAACTGACCAACATTTATGGAGCATTGACTTGCTATGTCCCATGACAGAGAATATTAAAATATGAAAGTCAATAAAGAGAAAGCATTCATTACATGGGCCAAGAAACTAACTCGGGCCTCCTTTAGGGAGTGCAGAATTTATATGTGAACAACTCCCACTGCTTTGCTTGATAGATCTGGCTAAAGTAGATTAGCCCCTCCTTTGTCTTCTATCCTGTACAGAAAGGAATGAACACAGTCTGAAATATCGTGTTGGACTCAACAGCATCATTCTGGACATTCTGGCTTAAAAGAATTGCTCTTCCCCCCTGCCCCCACCTCTTTTTTTTTTTTAAGTGAGAAAAGCCATGTTTCTTGTGAAAAGTTGGGAAAAAATATTTCTAATCGCCATGGTCACATCATCCAAAAAGCAACCACCGCTAACATTTGTGTATCTCTTTCCAGGCTTTTACCCAGACATTTTTAGGGAGTTTTGCCTTAATAAAAATGTATTAGATTGAACATAAAATTTTATAGCTTGCTCTTTTACAAGTTAATATGATAGTATAAACATTTTTTTAGTGAGCATTCTTTGTGGAACAATGTCTTTGTGCCAGGGTGACCTGGGACATTTTTCTTCCCATCTGCCTCCCCATCCTCCACCACATCTCTACAATCAAGGGAGAAATCCTGGGCCCCACTCTTTCCTCACTTCTCCGGCCCCTCCCGCTCCATGCAGGGGAGCAGAGGAGCTTACATCATCCTCTGCTGTGACCATAGAAGCTTGAAAGAGCTAAAAAGTGGTAGATCTTTAGCAAATGACTGAGGCTGTGAAATTTTTAGGGCTGAAGAATGGATGAAGGGACAAGAACACCCTTATTTCTATAGAAAGGAGTTCAAGGGAGCAGAGTGTGGCAACAGGAAGTTCTAGATACTGAAACAGGAAGAAATAAAAGAAAAGTTGTGGAAAGTGAAAAGAAATGTCCACTGATGTGGGGGGCATTGATGTGTAATATCCTCTGACTAGTGAGGGGTGTCCATTTCCCTCCCTGGTCACACGCAAAAGGTGGCAAGAGCCTCTTGTAGCCCACACTGTGCAAGGTGAAAAGGAGCACCTCTCTGAAGGCAATAACCCAAAGGAAGACAACTATACTATGCTCCATCTCAAAGGCCCACAGGTTTCCACTTTCCATTTCCAGAGAATCCTTGGAGACACATTCTGTGCGACAGAAAAGGGGCCTTTGGTGTGGGTTATATTTGTAATGCAGTGATACCTCCCAGGACTCCCAGTGACAGGGGAGGAAAGCACATCCCTGCTGCCTGTTCAGGGCATTGTTTCACCTTCATGCACCTAAGGAAGGTACAGGCTGCTTTTCTGGAAGGGTGAAAGGTGGCCGGGCATGAACACCTGTAATCCCAGCACTTTGGGAGGCCGAGGCAGGCGGATCGCCTGAGGTCAGTAGTTCAAGACCAGCCTGGCCAACATGGTGAAACCCCATCTCTACCAAAAATACAAAAATTAACCGGGCATGATGATGCATGCCTGTAATCCCAGCTACTCAGGAGGCTGAGGCAAGAGAATCGATTGAATCTGGGAGGCAGAGGTTGCAGTAAGCCAAGATCACTCCTGCACTCCAGCCTGGGTGACAGAGCGGGACTCCATCTCAAGAAAAAAAGAAAGGTGAAGAGTACTTGCCCTGACACAAAATGGCAATGGCTGTAGAATACTACAAAATGGCCACAGAATACTACACAGTGAAACATCTGCTTGTTCGTCCCTAACCTCCAATGCAATGACTCTCTATCTTGTCGGTGCATTGGAATCACCTGAGTAGCTTCCAAAACTACCAATGCCTGTGTGTCCTCCATCACCCACCCAACCCCCAGCTCACCCCACACCTCCCCACCTCACCCCACTTCCATGTCCAGGGATTATTATTTAATCCATTTTGTGAGTGGCCTGAGTTTAAAAATTAATGAAAGATATCCGGAGGATGCTAATGTATGTCAGAAAAGTGTGGGAACCATTGTTTAATGTGAGGTCCTCAGAAATTACTTCTCCTTGTAGGCAGTCTATTGCCATTGCCTGGGCCAGCTCACCTCCACAACGTTAATCTGGTATGTTCTGGAAAAGCTTTCTAGAATATATCCAAAATAAGGGGAAATGAATTCAGAGCAATGCAAGCAAAGTTTTTGAAATGTAGAATCCTAATTTTTTTTTTTAATAAAATATGTCTGCTTTGAGATCTCAGCTTTTTTCTGGATAGCTGAGCTGATTGAAGTGAACACCAGATAAGTGGAGTTTCATGTTTATACCTGTGATGGATCATGTGTTTATAATGCATATGCTTCTAGATATTTAGACTAAAATTGATGCATTCAGACAAGAGTGTTTTTCCCTCTTCCTCTCTAACCTTCATCCAAATGGAGAGTTTAAGCCACTCGAGAGCAGGCATCATATCTTGAATCTGTCACCATATGACATCTTAAAGAGAAACTTTACATCCAGTGAGTTCCCAGTAAATGTTCAGAGTGTTCTTAACACTCTTGACCTAGCTAATGGGTCAAGGAGCAGCCACAGCTTCTATGTGACAAGGCACTGCTTATGGAAGCAGGGCCTGGGGTCCTTCTTGGAGATACCAAGTGAAATATCCTCCCAATTAAATTGTTTCAGATGAGGACTATCACCTGTTCTCCGGGGAGTGCCCTGACCATTAGAGACCTAAAAGCAATGAGTTCATCGCTCAACAGTCATTTAGATGAGAAAACAACTATTTTCATCATTCTAAGCAGGAAGCTGCCCAGAGCCAGAACAGGTTCTCAACATCCTTGAGAGATCTGGATCAGGGAGAGAGCTGGTCCTCACGGCTCCTGGCTGATGCAATCTGAGGACATTCCCCAGAAGACATACTCCTCACTTCTCAGTTTAAGAAAATAAATTAAAAGTTAAGAAAGCATCATCCTACTTTGACTTTAGAGACAGAAGACGGATCCAGCTCATGATACGTCAGCTCAGCATGCGGCAAAGGGCAGAGGCCCTGAGCTCATAGGTCCCACCATGGGGGAAGGATATTCTGTTGGTACCACTGCCACAGCACACAAGGAAAACCAAAGCATTCTTGCCCGCTGCCTTGTCTTTTTTTTTTTTTTTTTTAACCTTCTTTAAAAGCCTTTTTTCTCTTCTATCAGAGTCCTTCATAGTGACTCTAGAGTGATGTATTTAATGAACAGAACACAGAATCCAGTCTCAGATGGGTTTCACCTTGGTGTGCTACAAGGGATCCCCCAAAACTCTTTATCAAGAAATAACTTGGCCGGGCAAGGGGGATCACACTTGTAATCCCAGCACTTTGGGAGGCTGAGGGGGGCAGATCACTTGAGGTCAGGAGTTTGAGACTAGCCTGACCAACATGGAGAAACCCCATCTCTACTAAAAATACAAAATTAGCCGGGCGTGGTGGCGCATGCCTGTAATCCCAGCTACTCGGGAGGCTGAGGCAGGAGAATCGCTTGAACCCAGGAGACAGAGGTTGCAGTGAGTCTAGATCATGCCACTGCACTCCAGCCTGGGCAACAAGAGCAAAGCTTCATCTCAAAAAAAAAAAAAAAAAAAAAAAGAAAGAAAGAAAGAAAAGAAAGAACTTAAAATAAAATGAACATCTAATGCATGTGCATTCATTTTGATCTTCAATGAAATATATCATTGACACATTTGGAGAGATAGATAAGTTGATGGGAGAGAGAATTGTATTAAAAAAGGAACCAATAACAGGGTATTACAAGACTCCAGAGAATCACAAGTGTGGTGGCATCATGACACAAATTGCGCCTGTGGCCACCTTCTGTGTGTAGATGGTTCTGAGAGTCTTTTTTGCAGAAAGAAGCAGTCCTCTGGCCATTTTCCTTCCTGATCCCACTGTCCCCTAAGTCCTTTCTTACTGTGGCGTTAGAGACCAATGTGTCCTCTGAATGTCCTTGATGTCCAGGACACTGTCCTCTCTAGGGCGTCTCCCCAGCTCCTTGGATGCTTCTCCCCTGTCCTGCTCAGGGCTGCATCATTCTCCAGTACTGGGCTCCCCGGGCTCTGCCCTTGGCCCTTTTCTCAGACACCCTCCCCAGGGACCTCATACACTTTCATTGTGTCAACTGTTCTCTGTCAAGTGATGGTTTCCAGGTGTATTTCTCTCGCCCAGGTCCACATCCCGTTGTTTCCTGGACACAGACTGGCCATCATAGAGATTCCTCAGACTCAACATGTACAAAACAAAATGCATCATCCTGGCCCCTAAATCTCCCTTAGGTTCCGTGTCTTGCAACTATCATCTACCCTTTCAGCCAAGCCATAAATGAATCCCTCCTCAAATCCTTCAACTCACTCCCTACATTCAAGATGGCTATTCCCAAGTTCCAGACAGAAAGAAAGAGAAAGAGGGAAGAGGCAATTAAGGCACCTCCAGCTGAGTAAGCCCCCTTTAAAAGTTTTCCAGAAGCCCAGCCCGTCATTTAGGCCATATCTCATTAGCCCCCTTGCAAGGGTCTCTGGAAGACTTAGGTTTTTGGCTGGGCCCTTTATTCCCCCCAATAACACATAAGGTCTATCCACAAAGAGAAAGGAGCCACCAAATGCCATTCTAGTGGCTATCAGAAAGGCAAGATAGAAATCAGGGGCACCCATTCTACTTTCTTAGTAACTTTCAAGTTCACCTCCTAACGTACTTGGTTCAGGCCATCATTATTTTTCCGATGGGTTACTTCAATCACCTCTTTATCAAACATCTTGTCCATCACCTGTGCCCCTCAGCTGTTCTCCATACTGCTGCTCCATTCTGCCATCATTATATTTTGTAAATGTGAAAATGGTCTGGCGAGTCCTTGCATAAAATCTTTCAGAGGTTTTCCTTTCACCTTCAAGAAAAAGCCCAAACTGCTTTGCAAGGCTTTGAGCCCTTCCTGATCTGGCTCAAAAGCACTTCTGAGCCTTCTCTCTCCTCTCCTCTCCCAAGCTCCAGGTACTCCGATCACTCTTGTATCCCAGAACATCTCAGTCCTCTCAATGCCACCCCATCTTCATAAGTGCTTGTCTCTCTGTCTGCAATGCATTTTCATGTGTAATCAACGATTTAAGATTCCAGGAAGTGCCCCACAGCAAGACCACCTGTTCATAGAGTGAAAAATAGTCAGCAAAATATGTTCTTTGTTACACATGTATAAATATCACTCTTTAAAACACAACAGGCCTGCCTCCTCTGTCTCCAGAAATAATCTCAAGATACATATTGTGGGAGACCAAAATATGCCACCCCAGACTATGAAGCATTGTTGTGCTGAAGGTAATTTAAAAGCTGATACAGGAAATCTCTCTGCTGTCTCTGTATTTACCAAAATGCAAAAGATATACTGCACCCTCTTCTACCAGGGAGAAGACAACTTTGGGCCCTTATTGGCCTGTAGAGGAATCTACATTAACAAGCTTTACTAGTGAGCCTTTATCTGACAGTTATTTGCCCTCCTCCAAGTTGCCACCAGCCTCTAGAGACTCAAAGGTCTTTTCCTTTGTCTTGTTTTTAAAATTTTACTGTTCATTGTTAAAGTTGCTATACAAGCTGGAATCCAAAGCCACCTCTTTGAGAGACTCATTTTCTGGGTATGTGAAATATACATGTTAATAAACTGTTTTTTTTTCACTTGTTAATCTGTCTTTTGTAACAGGGGTCCATTCCAACTAAGAATCTATGAAGATTGGAGAAAAAAATTATTTTTCTTCCCCTACACTATCAAGGAAGAAAGAAAGGTGTGTGAGAATTTTACCCATCACTTCCTCAAGTCTAATTAGTCCTATGAGCCCAAACTTCCACATGTCTAATAAAAGAAGAGAGAAAATACAACCTCTCACTTGAGAAGTCCATCTTGTCGCCAAGGCACCCCTAGGTAGATGAAAGCAGACCAAGGAAAAAGTGATGATGAAATAAAAAGTGAATAATGATGAAAGAGAAGCGGTACCCTAGTTACATATCATCTCCTGCAAAATGTATTCGCCAGCCTAGATTCAAACCTGACACATGGGGCTGGTGGGCAAGAACAGAGAGAACCAAGAAAAAACAAGAGGAGAGCTGAAGCCGAGGTGACGGTGCTCTTCCTAGTTTTTTTCCAAATGAAGCAGCTAACCTGCAAACACAATTAAAAAAAAAAAATCAGAGTTACCGCTGGGTAGACACGGATGAAGGTAACACAAGGTGATGTGTTTATAATGCCCTGAGCACAGATTCTCTGGCTATTTGGAGACCCCTGTGCAAAAAGGTACCCTGAGTCACTTTTGCCATCTGTCGACTGGCTCCTTCCTGGGAGCCTTCCCTGGGTCTTGTTCATGCCACTTCAATGTTGTCCTCTTCACTCTAAATAAATGCTACTGGCAGGGAGCTGGCCTATCACCCCACCTGGTACTAACACTTGGCTGCGTTTTTCAGCACACGCGTCACCAGGAATGAGGTTGGTAAATGAGTCAAGTGTCCTAGAGAGAGAAATATAATAATCACCAAGGCTGTCCAATGAATGAAACTGCTAAGAACACACATCAGCTGTCTGTCAATTTATGTTACTGTTGCTCTGCAGGAAAATTCTTTTTAGAGATGTTAGCAGGAAAAAAAGAAAAGATTAAGCCTTTGGGGATCTTGGTTTTCCAATGACACTTCCCCTTGACCAACTACTGATTCTTCACTCCATACCTTTAAAAGACAAAAAAACAAAAAAACAAAAAATCCATAGTTTAGGCACAAGTTGTTAAAGAGCAATATAAGACAGGTCAGGAAAATTCTAAAATTCTTCTCCACTGCAACCCAAAGCAATTTTTTGTGAGAAAGATTGGTTACATTATGAAGGGAAAATAAAATAAAGATTTGAAGAAAAAGGAGGTTGAGTCACAAAAAGCACCAGCACCTTAACCGTCCTTGATATTTGCACAGCCTTTGCAGTCATGCATGGCAGTAGTCATCTGGAGTACCTAAGAAACTGGCCATCAAGACCACAATACTTTGAAAAATCTGGGATAAGGGTTATCCTCAAAACACCGCCCAGCAGAGCCCACAGATATGTGGGTGCAGCCCCAGAACTGCCCATCCCTTTGTACAATTATTAAGGCCCAGTGATAGCTTGAAGTTGGCCAGCTTCAATTGGCCAAAGGTACTGGCTGTGTTATTGGCTTTCCATGCCTCTTTTCTTCTTATCACCTTTAGTTCTCCAATGTTCATGGATAAATAACATAGCAGAGAAGTCCAGCATCTTTGAGAGCACTAGTAGGCTATTGCATCGTAGGGGAAAAAATATTTCTTTTGTCACCCTTCACTGGGTTCATGACTGAGGCCCCTGTACCAAAAGACAGATGAACAAAAGGAAAGCAAACAAATGTATGTATATGTTTTACATGACATGGGAGCCTTCATAAGGAAATGAAGATCCATCCAAAGAAGCAAGGAAACCTGGTATTTATGATGCTAGGTTTGAGGAAGAAATGGATAGTTATGGAGAAGTGTGATTGAACAAAGGGGGTCTGACCTCATGGTAATAACTGTGGGGAAGTTAGGAAGGCCTGTTTGTTCAGATTCTTCCTGTGTCCCTGTCTTCAGAGATAAGGACATTCCTTTCCTCCAGGTACAAGGAGGGCACCTCTCAAATAACGAGGCTCTTATGACCTGCTTAGGTGAAGGTCAGAGAATCCGTCACAGGTTTTAGGACCTGCTTCAGGAGAGAAGGGCAGTGGGGAAGGTGAGAGTGACTTTCCTGCTTCTGCTGTTTTCTCAAATGGAAAGGTACCATGTTTTGTGGTAGTGTGTCCTGAGCCTCAGCATTATCTAGCACACAACTGGCTCATTTGACATCTCTTTAATTGTAATGATATGCTTATGCCTACAAAGGTAACTCTTCAGTCCACTATTATTTGCTTGGAGGCTTTTTGCTTAGTAGTAAGGACTTGGATCCATCTTCATTAATCTTTGGATATGCCAAGGCCGTGCATGAAACTACAATAAAGAGAACTTGGAGTAAGTTACACCGCAGTCAGTGGTAGAGTTAATTATGCATGCAGCTAACAACAATTTTGGAACAAAACCAGGTATAAATCAATAAAATACAATAGATCTTGAATTTTTTCTCTCTTCTGCAAGCTATTCTCTGCTGCTTAGAGAGGAAGTTTTCTTGAAGTTCTCTAGAGATTGCATGTATTTGGGAGAAAAATATGAAGACAAAGAGAAAAGCTGTTACTTAACTTTCAAGTTTCTTAACTTTCAAGTTTCAGTTTTGTGTCTCACACACTTTTAACCCAATAAAGGTGAATTAGATGAATGCTACCATGCTGGGGCCCTGCCTGTGTCTATTCTGAAGCCGAGGCACCTGTCAAGGCACCTGTGGAAGGCCACTGTCTCTTGATTCCTAGCTTAAAGCAGGCAGCCCAGTGGTGAGTGAAAGGCAGTGTAGGGGAAGACTAGACCCCATAGGTTCTTGGTTGGAAAGGACCCCTGTTACAAAAGACAAGAGAAAACAAGAGAAAAACAAACAGAAGTTTATTACCATATATATGTCACATATTACCATGTATATTTCACATATACCCAGAATATGAGTAATTCTCAAAGAGGTGGCTTTGAATTCCAGCTTATATAGCATTTTCAACAACAAATGGTAAACTTTTTTTTTTCTTTTTGAGACAGGGTCTTGCTCTGTCACTCTGAAGTACAGTGGCACAATCATAGCTCACTGCTGTCTCAACCTCCTGGACTCAAGTGATCCTCTCTCTTCGGCCTCCTGAGTAGCTGAGGCTACTGGCATGCACCCACCCTGATAGGTGTTTTTTATTTTTTAGGGATGGACTCTTGCTATATTGCACAGGCCAGTCTTGAATGCTGGGCAGGCAATCCCTCCACCTCAGCCTCCTGAGTAACTGGGACTACAGGTGTGAACCACCATGCCTGCCTAATTTTTTTTTTTTGAGACAGGGTCTTGCTATGTTGCCCAGGCTAGTCTCAAACTCCTGACCTGAAGCCATACTCCCACCTCAGCCTCCCAAACTGTTGGGATTACAGACATGAGCCACCGTGCTGGCTACGAAATTTGTAAAAAAAAAAAAAAAGTGGCAAAACAAAAGCAAAGGATTTTGAATCTCTATAGGTGGTAACTTGGAGGGGGGCAAATAACTATCAGTCAAAGGCTCATTTGTAAAGCTTGTTAATGTAGATTCCTCTGGTTCCATCTCCAGGCCAATAAGAGCACAAAGTTGCCTTCAGTGGTTAACCTTTGTTCTCTCCGGGAGGAGGGGTGGCCAAAGTGCCTTTTGTCTTTGTAAATCTATGTCCTGCTTTTAGGTAAACAGAGGGGAAGAAAGAGAGCTTTCCTGCGTTTGCTTCTTACTGCCTTCAACTCAACAACCCTTCAGATATTGGAGAAGCATAACCCCGTCCCTCATAGCAGCTAACTGGAAGCAGAGAAAGTGGCTTGAATCATAATTTTTCTCCCTTTTCCCTACTCAGTGCCAAGCAACTGACCATTCTCTTAATCTCTGTGTCTCTCAGAAAGGTAATAATCTGCTCACTAAAACCTGTGGTTTTAGCTGCTGCTTTAAAGCCAATATTTCATGGATAAAGGAAAAATGAGGAATTATGTTCACCACACATTGTCCTTGATTTTTCTCTGAAATTATGGGAAGGAGAGTAGATATGGCATCACATCTACATCATTCAAGAACTTCACGTATCTATTTGTTTTCTAGTATGAGCTGCACAAACTTCCCCAGGGAGCCATTTATTAATACTCCATTCGCCACAGAGAATACAAGCAAAGCAGGCCAAAGTTGCCATGTCTGATGCAACTTCTTTTAGGGTTGAACCAAGAGCTGATGTATACCTCCAGGAGTCTCACAGTTAAAGCCACTGAGGAGGGCCCAGCGAGGAGAAAGCCCTTCCTTTTTGCCACCAGCCTTGTGTCTTTCCTCTGAAATCCCTGGGCCTTTCTTTCACTCGGCTTGCTGCTACTCATCACACTTAAATTAGAAAACCAAAGGAGAAGGGAGGGTATGGAACTTTTGTGCAGAAGGACCTACAACACTTGGGGGACATGTGTTCCATGATGGATCTTGGAAGAAAATAATCACATGCCTTTTTTTTTTCTTGAAATTGGGTCTCGCTCAGCCGCCCAGGCTGGAGTGCAGTGGTGCCATCATGGCTCACTGCAGCCTTGACCTCCACGGTACAGGTGATCCTCCCTGAGTAGCTGGGTCTACAGGTGTGCACCACCACAGCCAGCTAATTTTTGCATTTTTCATTAAGATGGAGTTTTCCCATGTTGCCCAGGCTGGTCTGGAACTTCTGGGCTCAAGCAATCCACTCTCCTCTGCCTCCCAAAGTGCTGGGATGACAGGTGTAAGCCTCCACACCCAGCTCACCTGCCCTCTTAAGCATTCATTTCTGAGGTTTGCAATTCTACCTTTGCGTCATTCCATCTGTTTGAGGCACTTTCTTTGAGTGGGGGCTGTAGAGGATGGGGAAAGAAGACTCAGGGACCATACCCAGGGATAGTAGTCTTAGCTCTTTGGAAATTGCCAGAGCTGATTTGCTTACTTGCACAATCCAAAGAGAAGCGTTTGATGCATTTATATCCCCATCTCCTCTGACATGACCGTGGGAAGTTACATAAAGACTTCTGAGATGACGGTGCTACCAATGTTTTCCACAAAAGCATTGGGTTTGGCCATATTTATGCTGATAAAAAGGCTGAGACATGGAGAAATATCACCACTGTACAAAAGGTCATTTTATCCTTGACGTCCCCAGCCTTCCCAGTGAGAAAGAACAGCAGTAATCATTCATATTGAGTCTCGTTTTTACTCAGCTACATCTTACCGGGCCTTCTTGAAACTGACGTGGACTCCCAGCATGGAAAGTTCCAGACTTAGGGTTTGTTTTCAAAAGAAACCAGATCTGCAGGCTAAGTAATGAAGTGTTAGGCCACAAAATACATTACCTCCCAGGAAAGCCCCTTAAACTCAGGCAAAATTCTCTCTTTATTTACTCACAGTATTTCAGCAGAACTTGAAATTGTTAAAAAGTCTCTAACCAATGACACCACAGGAATGGCCCTTGGACAAGTTCTTGGTCAACCTCTGACAAACAACAGGGTGGAGAGAAAAGAAAAAAAATGCACAAACCTATTTGCCAGGCCAGGTGAATAATGGGGTTTTTGTCATTGTTGTTTCCATGTATTTGGCAGATGGTTACACCATCATTTCTTTTCCTTTTAAAAGCTAATTCCAAGTTTTCTGTCTCTAGCATCCTGTCACCTGAGGAAGCATGAAGACTTAAGGTGGGGGAGGAATTCAGCACCGATTGATTTTCCTTTCCAATTGGTTTTTTAAATGCAATTGATAATAACCAAAGACTTAAAAAGCCAAAAAGAAACCAATTTTGAAATGATCTCATCTTTCCACTTTGAAGACATATCACTTAATTGGAGACTCTCAAACAGAACCACACATCTGTTAACATTCCTGCATTTCCTCTATTGATTACTGTAGGTCATTCCATTAATAGGAAATGGGCGAGCCAGGATATCACACTTTAATTTTTATATCATAATAGCTTGTGGTGAGGATTAAGAGGAGGCCCATTTAGGAAAGGCATCACCCCAGGAAGGGGCAATTAGGAAAAGAGCAAAAAAGAGTTATTTTGCTGACCTTATCTCTATTAATTATGGAAAGTTCTCTCTCTCTCTCTTCAATTTTTATTTTTATTTTTTTATGGAGATGGGATCTTGCTATGTTGCTCAGCTTGTCTTGAACTCCTGGGCTCAAGCAGTCCTCCTGCCTCAGCCTCCCAAAGTGCTGAGATTACAGGCATGAGCCACCGTGCCCAGCTTCTTTCTCTGTCTCCCCCAGCCTCTCTCTCTCTCTCTCTCTCTCTCTCTCTCTCCCCCAAGAGCTAATAAAACTAGTAAACAGAAAAGCCAAAGAAACTTAAGCTGCTCGTGAATATTCATCTGAGGAAGGCTTCTGTCAATAAGGTGCATGACAAGAGCTGGAGTTTTCCCCTCTTCACCTAGGTTGACCAAGGGGGACATGAAGGAGCCCTTGCAAGCTCAGCCTGGGCACCCACCCGTGGAAGGACAGCAGCCTCCAGGGCAAGATCAAGCAGGAGAGGCCCCAGTCAGATTTCGATATTGAGAAGTACAACCATTTTGTGCTGTTTAAAAATACAGATGTGTAAAACCAGAGCATAGTCATTCTTTGACATGCTGTGTGATTTTTCTACACAAATCAGAGCTTTAAAAGCCTTGGAGGGGATAAATGGAATCACAGGGCAAGTACAACAGGATACGGTGAGTCATTTCAACTTCCTGCTAAACATGAACCCTACAAAAGCTTGATGTGTCTCAGATTTTTTGCTGGGGGTTTTCCTCCTCGATTCAACCTCAGGTTTCTATGGCTTGCTCCTTCCTTCTTTTTATTTCTTTCTATGCATCACATTTGTCCTAGATCCTTCTCGGTCTATAAATAACATCATTGTGTCATGCTGGACACTGGGTTTTAAATGTCAGCATCCTGTGCACAGCCTTACCCCATGAGATAACGTAGTTTTTCTAACTGCATTCCTATAGCACTGAACTAACTGAGGTGTTCAGCTGCTAAAAATTTTCTTAAATGGTGACATTTTCATAACCCCGGGGTTAGGGGATGGGATTAAGTTAATGGATAGAATTTTCTCAATGTTAGGCTTTTCTCCAGTAGACTTTTTTTTTTTAGGTTTGTAGTTCTTGTGACTTCTTAAACAATGAACAAAAAGAAAAATGAAAAAGGAATGAACGTTTCTCTGTGACGCAAAGAGGGAAGAATAGGATTTTTTATATTTCTGAATTAAATTTATTCTGCTTCTGATCCCCACCTGCCTGGCTGGTAGGAAATTCAGTCTTAGTTATTATTGAGGCTTCCTTCCCCTGCCATGGCGTTGTGAGTGCTATGTGGTACCACGACTTGAATAAGCGAGGAGGGAAGGAATGTACCAGGAGGTTGAGCTGTGGGGGCTGCCACTGTGGCCAACAGTCCCTCTCTCTCTGCTTCTGTTGAGCACTGGTTGCCTGGCAAGATCAGGACATCCTACTCTGAAAGAATTCAGGGAGTCCCCATGAAGTCACTGTGTCCACAGATACAGCCATGGGACCCTCACCCTAATCCTATAGGCAACCTGCCACAATCCTCAGGAGGCACTTGGCACAAGAGGGACTGTCTGGGAGGAAAAACTTTTCCTCTACCCTCTTAGGTTCGGTGACTGGGGATGTGCAAACTAAACTGGCAAAAGATAGATTAGGATGAGAAAAAAACAGATTATAATTGTATATGTACACACTGGAATTCACAAAGACTCAAGGAGTCTCAAGGAGGTGGTTAGAGTTCAGGGCTTATATGCTACCCTATTAGGGGAAGGGGAGGGGCAGAGGGGCACTTCTGGGAAAACAAATGACTTCTTAGAAATGGAGAAGAAATGGCGCTTAGGGAGAAGCAAATGACTTTTTAGAAAGACAAATGTGCCCATAGGAGAATAAAAGGGAAATATGATCTTTTTGTAACAATATCTGTTTGACTGTGGTACCAATTTCTCATTTCCAAGAAGAGAAGATTAGAATTGCTTCCAAGGAGGGGATTTATAAAAACTGAGTTCTTTTGGGAGGCTCTGCTTTTAGGTAGATAAGAGATTTCATGAACTCAAATGCCTTCAGCTCAAAATAATTTTTTTATGCCACCTTGGATTATTCTAGACCCCTTCAGGGCCCAGGATGTCCCATGTTTAGAGATCCCAAAGCCAATCCTGCTCTTAATTTCATGGACTCCCCCACTCCTTACCCACCAACCCAATTCAATTTCTCAACTGTAAACATTTTCTTTCATCCCTTTCCTTTCCCAGAAGGCCCAGTGTAATCCTACTCAAAGGGCCTTTACAACAAATATCAGGTGGAGTTGTCTTCTGGGTACCAACAAGTCATGCTTTGGTCTTATAAGACAAGACTCAGTTTCTCGGGAATGAGGAAGGTGAAAATACAACAGGGAGAACAAAAATACATATCTCAATAAACTGCCTCTCAAAAACATGAATGGAATGACTTAAAAACATAATGACTCTACTTTGGATATATGTATTTTTCTATTGTAATGTTTCATGGCATGCCCGCACATACCTTTCAGTCTCAATCATTGTTAGGCTTCTTTCCCACCTCTACGGCATTGTTAGAATTGCTGGTATAATTATTTTACATTTATGGCCAGGCGCGGTGGCTCACACCTGTAATCCCAACACTTTGGGAGGCCAAGGCGGGCGGCTCACCTGAGGTCAGGAGTTTGAGACCAGCCTGGCCAACATGGTGAAACCCCATCTCTACTAAAAGTACAAAAATTAGCTGGGCATGGTGATGCATGCCTGTAATCCCAGCTACTCAGGAGGCTGAGGCAGGAGAATCAGGAGGCAGAGGTTACAGTGACCAAGATCATGCCACTGCACTCCAGCCTGGGCAACAGAGTGAGACTCTGTCTCCAAAAAAAAAAAATTTTTTTACGCCTGTGATAGTCTGCCAAAAGCACCTGATTTTCAAGTTCTATATCCCCTGAACAAGTTGCAAACTACTGATATTGTACACGTGAAAATAACTTGTGCCCTGCCAAGCACATGGTGGGTGTGGAACAATGGCCTGTTGATTCTGAATAATACCATCTGATTCAATGTGGGGGAAGGAAAAAAGAGAATGAAATGTGTCTTGGAGAAGAGGGGCCACTTGCCAAGAAAAGGTGTGATCATGGCCCCCTTAGAACTGAGGTCAGAAGATTTATCAGAGAACAGAAAGATTCCCAGATGAAAAACAAGATGCCCAGTTAAATTTGAATTTCAGAGAAATAATCACATTTTAGAATAAGTATATATTATATGATATTTGGGACATACTTATACTAAAAAACTTTCATGGTTTATCTGGTCAAATCTAACTGAGTATCCTATATTTTCATTTGCTAAATCTGGCAACCCTAATTACAGGGCCCTTCTAAAGTATCAGCTTAAACCATTGGTAACATGGATACTACACCTGACAGACAGCACCGGATTTGAAAGGGTGCCCTAAAGTAGACACCAAGGTGGGTAGGTCGAATAATGTAGCATATCATGTCAACACTGCTGCTGGCTTCCAGCCCTGTATCGCTTCTCTCCACCGCAAGCTGGAGCTGGCACTGTTTTGGTAGCAATGGTTGCCGTGCCTTGGGCAGCAGGCAGCAAGGCATCCTGCAGGACCAGGGAGTCCTTGGCTGGGAACATTCTGTTTCCTTCACAGGTTCCTCTTCAGCCTCCAGTCCAAGGCCCAGTCTTGGGCCCCTGCTCTCCTTTCTTCACGCTTTCTCTAAGAGAACATTTTTCCAGGCTCACACTTTCTTTCAATCATCACCTCTAAGCGGATTTAGTCTCCAGGGGCTCAGGCAGCAGCCCCACTGTTGAGCTCCAATTGGGTTTCTCATCATGTTCTTAAACTTAAACAGGCAAAACAAAACTCACAACCCTCCCTCCAGACCAGCAGCCCCTCCTCGTGTCTTTGGGTAGCCCTGGTCTCTATTAGTCCAACCCCTAGTGGCATCTTTGACATCACTTTCTTTCCCTTCCCATAACAAATCAGTCTCCATAGTCTCAGCAGTTTTTGTTGCTATTGTTTATGTTATTTTCATGATATTGGCGCTCAATTACAACGCCCCCAAATCCAGGCTTTCTGTCTCCAAATCTGTCTTGTTATTGTCATTCCCCTGCTGAAAAGTTTCCATGGCTTCCAGCTTCCTGCAAGGTTAAACAGAAACTTTTTTTCCTGTCTTTCATGGCCCTCCATAATAAAGGCCTGCTCTGCCTAGAAACTTCGGTTCCTACTATTTCCCAACACATTTCCTCTTTCACAGCAAGGCTCCCCACCTCTGTCTCAGGAATCCATCAATCCCATTTCCTTCTCCACTGCCCCTTTCCCCATGGAGAATGTGCTTGCCTCCAGCTGTCTAAATCCTGCTCATCCTTTAGAGACAAGGGCAATTTCCTTTTATATTGAGGAGATTTCCTTGTCTAATCCAGCCTGCTGGGATCTCTTTCTACAGCCTTTACCTTACAACAAAGGACTGTAAGGATATAATGATGAAATTTTCATTGTTTGATTAAGAGGATGGAGGAGGCTGCCCGCTTCACCAAGATCCTGACTTTCCTCTCTGCACAATGTTTTTGGCATCCTCTTGGGGTGGTGCAACTGAGTCAGGAGGAAGATTTTCCAGCACCACAGGCAAAGTCCCCTCTAGACACAGACTTCCAGTATCTCCCAGCATCTGGTCTCCAAATCCAGTGGCACATATACTAAGCAAATGGCTTTGAGGAGCTCAGTTTTCCCTCTAAAATGAAAACAATGAGAAAAATCTAAATTGTATTGCATTAGGATAAAAATGTTCCCCAGTGTTAATTTAATGCATAGGCAGTCCTTATGGTTCTTCTTGACCTTAGTGAAACTTTTTTTTTTTTTTTAAGGCTACTATTGTAGTAGATCTTTGGCACTGATCAATGCTATGAGTCAACTCTTTGAGGAAGTTGTGGGTCTTGGTTTGTGATTTATCCAGTGCTGCCTGGTTAATATCCTGACTTCTCCCAGCTCCCAGCTCTGCTTGTCCAGCAGTTTCCATCAGTTCAGAAACATGAGGCCCCAGGGCAGGACCGCATTCTCTAGCGAATCCATTTCAGATACTATCATTAAAGCCCATCGTGAATAAAGCTATGGTTGGCCTAAATCCAATCTTTGTTTCTGAAATTTGGTAAGGACCATCTTCTTCATAAGAGTTCTAATGCTTTCAAATTTCATAACTATCCAGATGGAACAAATAAAGACATTGATTCTAAATGGCCATTTCCCCTTGATATTGATGGGCTGGGAATAACAAGAATGATTCATGGAATCAGATGAAATCAAATTCCATTTGGAAACTGGGTAAGGTAAAAACCATATATATAAAAAATATATAAGAGGCCAATCGCCAGCAATGTCATTTTAATCATATCCTGGGACCTTGCTCTAATTAGCAAGATAATTTCTGTACAAGGTAAACTGAGAACAGACCCTTTCCAAGGATGGTCATTGGTTGGTACCAAGCAACTCTGGGTACAGGGTGGAAGGGAGCAAAGACCAGAGGAAGGAAAGCCAATTAGAAAACTATGGCAACAGTTCAGGTGAGGTCATGAGGACCTGAAATAAAATGGTGAGAGCAGGAAGAAAAGGACACCCTTAAGAAGCATTAAGTCTGAGCGTGTCTAATGAACTGACCAGTGGCCGGCAGAAGCCAGTTGTTTAAGGAGGTTATGCACGGCAGAAGGAAGTAAGAGAAAGAGAGGAATGCACTTACTCAATGGGGGTGATGTCTGCAAGAAGATGCTTATTGTGTTTGTACCAGATGTTGGACCCTGACCTGGCCCCATGGATTTATGTCCAAGTTCTGCTGAAACTTGGCTGAAAGAGGAGCTGTGAGACACAGGAGCCCAGACATGGTGCTTTGTGCCCAGTGATGAAATGTAACCCAAAAGAGAGGCGAGCCATGTTCTCCCCTCTCTTGCCCAGGACCGAGGGTGGCTCAGCTCAGGGATGTGGGTGAGGACCAAGGCATCGAGTGGGCTTGGGGAGCAGGAGCTGGCAGGCTTTTGGCAGAAGCCCAAGGGTCATCCCAGGGAACACAAGCAGCAGAGGAGCCCAGCAGTGGACCTGGGGGCCAGGGATAGCAGAAAGGCACGAGCCAAAGAACAGGAGGGAGACCCCAGGGACTCACAGTGATAAATGGCTGAGGTTCTGAGTGATGGGGGAGGGGCCGGAACAATGAAATGTGAGTTCTGACAGTGCATTTGACCTCATCTGTACCCACAAGCTGGCATGCCTGGAAGCATTCGTGTTGCAAATAGACACACACCCGTACTTATCACATTACATTACAATCCACAGTTTACATAACTTTCTTCCTCGATACTCCCTGAGCCTCACAAGCATTAAAGACACATGTCATTCATCTTTGTGTCTCAGAATAGAGCACAGGGCAGGTAGTAGGTGCTCAGTCAGTGGTGGCCTGTAAATGGAAGAAATACCAAGGGGAATCTCATCACCCAGTCCCCCCATACTAAAACAGCGTTACTATGAAACTCCAGCATTAGAAACAAAAATCAATAGCATGCTTCCTGTGGAAACCAGGATTCCCAGAGTAACACTACAGCCCAGAAGACCCTGGTCTCTTCAGGTACTGCTGGCAAGTTGCTCTATTTCTCCACTCTTGGCAAAACAGAGATGCTTTTGAACTTAATAAAATAGACTTTCGGCCAAAAATAGCAAGCAAAATCAGAGAAGCCAAAAAATTAAAAATAAAACATTATTTTCCTTTCTGTGTGCAGGGGATGGCAGAAGAGGCGGGGAAGCATGTTAATTAGCTATTCTGGTGACCACGTATTTAAGTAACAGCCACACTTACATATGCATCCAACCAGCTTCAATTCCATGATCTGAGAGGTGGTGCTCTCCAGAACTGCTTGGGCCAAGAAGAGGTGACTAGAGATTTGATTAAAACGAAGGCCCATGCCGGGTGCGGTGGCTCAGGCCTGTAATCCCAGCACTTTGGGAGGCTGAGGCAGGTGGATCACTTGAGGTCAGGAGTTTGACACCAGCCTGGCCAACATGTTGAAACCCCGTCTCTACTAAAAATACAAAAATTAGCACGGCGTGGTGATGGGCACCTGTAATCCCAGCTACTTGGGAGGCTGAGGCGGGAGAATTGCTTGAACCTGGGGGGTGAAGGTTGCAGTGAGCCAAAATAGTGCCACTCCACTCCAGCCTGGCAACAGAGCAAAACTCTATCTCAAAACAACTAAAATAAAATAAAACGCGGGTCCTAGAGGAAGAGGAAGGAGCTCCGATGGAAGTGCTACTACAGAAAAGTCACATGAAGCCCACAGAGCCACCAATTAGATCTGCTGCCCAAACTCTACAAAAGCAAAGTTGGATGAGACAGGGAGGAGGAAATAGCCCAGAGGCCACTCCTTCCTGCAGAGGTCAACCAGCTGCTCTGAATTAAGAACTCTCGAGTCACTGACACAACGCAATATGACACCTTTCCAGCTGATGGAGTGCAGAGCAATTTTAGTGTGGATCCAGAGGCTTCTCCCTGGTCGGGTTGCCCGGCAGGGGTCACAACGCAGAATAATCCCATTAAGTTCCAGCTGCTGCACCCCATCCCCTGTGATTTACGGTCATGTCGGGGCCTTACCCTTACCAGTGCAACCAAATTTAAACCTACTCTCAGTGATGATTCTGCGATTCTGCGTGAGTGCAGCCTGGGGCTGGGAGGAAGGAGGGAGCAGCGGCTTAAAGAGATGCTTTCATTTATGATCCAAGATCTGAGTTGTACTTCCCCCTACACTTTTTCTTCTGCCAGAGACATTGATTTTTTTAACTGCTCTAAAAGAGATCCACACTTTAGAGCTCCATCCTCTCTGGCTCCTCCCACTATTGATGAGAAAGAACAGAATCGACTCCCAGATCCAGGCAGGCAACTTTTCCAGCATTGCGGCCTCAGCCGGCTACCAGGATTGGCGGGAGCTCTTCATAAACTCTGGAGAGAATTGTTTCCAAAGCCAAACATAAGGAATGTCAATTATAATGTTTAAAAGAATTTCAAAACAAGTGTTTGGCATTCCAGCTTACTTTTCTAGTCTCCGCACTTGAGGAAAAAAAAAAATCTTGTATTTCCAAACACTAAATTATGTGGCTTTTGACTTTGAAAATGGCCTGGTGATATTATTTCCTAGGATCTATGTGGTACAGCAAATGGTGTATCTGCCCATCACAACTACTCTAAAAGATTCAAGAGTCGCTCAATATTAAGCTGAGATGAGACAAAGATAAGACATGAAAATCAATTTCAGGTCTAACTGAGACTGGCTTAATAAGACTGATACGGTATAAAAGCATACGAATTTTTCACTCCCCTACTGAGAACACATTTGCCAACACGAATCCTGCCTTCCAGGACAATCCAGCCCAGTCTGAGATAATGCATGTGTAAAAAGGAATGGAATAGGAAACACAGGCAAGTGAAGGTGGCTATAGAAGTTCGGAATACAGTCCGGGCACGGTGGCTCATGCCTGTAATCCCAGCACTTTGGGAGGCTGAGGTGGGCGTATCACCTGAGGTCAGGAGTTTGAGACCAGCCTGACCAACATAGTGAAACCCTGTCTCTACTAAAAATACAAAAAAAATTTTGTGGTGGTAGATGCCTGTAATCCCAGCTACTTGGGAGGCTGACATAAGAAAATCGCTTGAACCCAAGAGGTGGAGGTTGCAGTGAGCCGAGATCACGCCATTGCACTCCAGCCTGGTTGACAAAAGAGAGATTTCGTCTCAAAAAAAAAAAAAAAAAAGTTCGGAAGACAGACGTGCTTCTGGATGGAGAAAGGGAGATGGACAGGAAACTGCTCTATTTGCAAGAACAACTGAGAAGCTTCATGGGAAAGGGAAATGGACACTTACAACTGATGCCTTTATGAAGCTCCTCAGACAGCCGTACAGGGTCAACACACTTAAAGAGCCAGCAGAGCCCTGAATGAGAAACTTCCCGGCCAGCTCCCTCTGGACCACAGCCATCTTCCTAAGAAGGGGGAGATGAGCTAAAAACTGGGTCAGTTGAAGCTCTATCACTGTCCCATTGCAGGCTGTGACCTGGTGTGGGGGGAAAGAATTGTAATCCCCACCCACTCACTCTAACCCAGAGCCTGATGTAGAGGAACAGGATAAAAGTCACACAGGTTCCTCATTCGTGAGGCCTTCTCGAGGCAGACAGAATCCCAACTATAGTAGCCAGACCAACAGTGCGGGGTCTGTTGTGGGGAGCTGCGGTGGTGCCTCCATTGCCATCACAGCCATTTTCAAACACTAAGGGACTCCCTGTTGGTCCCCACCTAGAGGGAAAGCCCGGCAGGACTAGAGAGATCCAGCAGGGCTGGGGGAGAGTCAGGGGGCTGCTGCGGTTCCTATGACTGGGACAGTTTGACACAGTGGGACCGGGATGGCTCGGAGAAACTCACTACCCTACTAAGGGCTGTAAGAGGACATGGCATTCAAGCTGGGCCTCAAGGAGGAGAAGGTGAACATCTGGATGAAAGAGAGGCATGCACTCAAAGGTTCCACACAAAGGCATTCAGTGACGAAAATAAAATACAGAAGAAGAAAAGGTGCATTTCCAGGAATGAAAATCGGATAGAACACAGACCCACCTAAGCATGCACATTGTTTTTCGCCTTCCCTCTTGCAACTTTTCCATATCTTATATCAGCTCAGGGACAGAGCCATGAGCTCCCTCCACATTTTTTCCACATCCCAGCTCTCTGTGGTTCATTCATCGTAATGTTTTTTTAAGTCGTGATGTGCTTAAGATATTAGGAATGAATGGAGCTGCACTCACCTGCCCCTGCTGACTGCTTGTTACTGCATCTATCCTGCTCACTGTTCTAATTCTATTTATTTTTATTTTAATTTTTTTGAGACGGAGTCTCACTCTGTCACCCAGGCTGGAGTGCAATAAGGCTCACTGCAACCCCTGCCTCCCAGGTTCAAGTGATTCTCTCCTGCCTTAGTCTCCTGAGTAGCTGGGATTACAGGTACCCGCCACCATGCCTGGCTAACTTTTTTTTGTATTTTTAGTAGAAATGGGGTTTCGCCATGTTTGCCAGGCTGGTCTCGAACTCTTGACCTCAAGTGATCTGCCCACCTCGATTGTTCCAATTTTAAATTCCCTGCCACACACACACACGTTTCATTTCTCCCTCCTCTGACATTAGTTCGCCTGAGTTACAGAAGTCAGGGGACTTATCTCCTGACAAGGCTGGGTGATGAGTTAGGAGAAGGAGGATCATGGGTCTCTGGCCTGAAGTAAGAGCTTCCCTCTGGGATAAGGCAGGAGTTGGAGGCTGCAGGTCCGAGGAAGGAAGCCAAGGTCAACGTCACATCTCACTATTCAGAGTGTGGTCTGGGGCCAGCAGCATCGGCATCATCTGGGGGTTTGTTAAAGATGCAGCATCTCAGGCCCAGCTCTAGAGCAACCGAATCAGAATATGCATTTGAAGAACATCCTAGCAAATAGATCTCCAGTCGCATTTGAAGAACATCCTAGCAAACAGATCTCATTGGTATTAGCTAATATCTACGATATTATCTATATTATCTAACAGATAACCGACAAGCACTGCACATTGAGGTGTCTCTCTACCTATGTCATCTCTTTTAATCCTCAGAACAACCTGACACAGACAGTCTGACCCTCCTTTTTACAGAAAAGTAACCGTGGCTCAGAGAGGTTAACTTATTTGCCCAAGACCACACAGCTACCTTTCAGCAAAGCATAGAGTTTAGCTGAATCTGGCTTATTCCAAAGTCACTGTCTTTTCCACCACATATCTGAAGTCCAGTGCTGAGTGGAGAAAAGAAACTTCTAGCAATAAGCCCTCACCACCCAGCAAGTCAGTGACGTCAGTCAGTATCCTGACTGAACAAATGCATGCAGATAGGCAGTTATTTGAATATTTGTCAGCAAGTTACAAGCCCAGTGGGTTGGGAACCAGGAGTGAGGATCCATTTCTGAAGGCCACAGGAGGACTGCCATGAACCAGGCTGCTCCCCTGTCCTAGGGCATCTGTAACACTGAGCAGGGACCCCAGGGACAGGCAGACCTGGCCAGCCCCACACTGGGAGAAAGGCTCCAGTCCAGCAGCCAGTTCTCAACCCAATGTAGCGGACAAGTCCAGGGCTGCATGCCAGATGGAAGAGCATCAAATTGCAGTTTCTTTTTTTTTTTAGAGGGAGACAGGGTCTTACTATGTTGCCCAGCCTGGTCTTGAATTCCTGGGCTCAAACAATCATCCCGCCTCAACCTCTCAATGTGCTGGGTTTACAGGTGTCAACCACCACAACTGGCCTAAGTTAAAGTTTCTTAAATCCTTCCCACCTAAAATCAAACCTGGGCCTGGGAGAAAGAAGCAGCTGTGAGAAGACCCTCCTGAGGACAGGATACTGACTAAAGTCATTGCCTTGCTGGTAAGTGAGGGGTTTGCAATGTCATGAGCAGCTTTTGCTATGTGGCGAGGAACAGTCCCAGCATCTGCCGTCACGGGCTGGGAAGACCAGGTAAGAGTTGACATGCCCTGCTAGAGATGAACCCAAGGTGCTGTGGGCGGCCCCACCCAATATCTTCTCCATGGAACCCAAGAGCCTTGTCAAGTTACTGCAAATGCACAGTCTTAGTTTCAAATCGAGGCCCTCCATCCATATCTGCTTGTTTCAAGGAAAGGTTGCTGCCAAACTATTTCTTCATTTCTAATAGGCACCTAGAAAGCAACAGAGGGATGGTAGAAAGCCACATGACAGCCATTTGGCAAAGCTTTTCAGAATTGCTTTTCTATTTTTCTGTTTTGTAGGCTCTGGGGTTCCATTGAGACTTCTACAGTCAAGCAAGGATCCCATTTCTTAACATTTTGCAAGTCTTTTTCACAAATGCCAAAAAACATGCCTAGGGCAGAGCCATGGACTTTCTGAGCTCTGTTTACTAAACCACAGATTGTGACAGCCCCAGAGCTGGTTGTTCCCATCCAATCTGTCCACATTGTTACCAAATCTGGCGTCTTAAATCAGGCCTGTCACCCTGTTGTTCCCTTGCTGAAGGGCTTCTATCACTGGTGGGAGCAAGTCCAACCTCGGATTTGCATTGGCACTCCTTCATCAGCGGGCCTGCTTCACCCCTGGAGCTTGGTGCGTACTGTCCATCCCCCAGGGCAGGGAGTAGCCAAGCCCTTCGTGCCACTGGGCCTTCCTACCGCAGTTGTTTCTACCAACCGTGCTCCCTTAGGCAGCACGGTGGTGAAACCAAGCCAAGGCCAAAGTCATATGGCAACAGCCCCATGAACTGTGTGTCCTCTGCCCAGCTGCAGATGTTGCACAGAGGTTAGGTGAAGTGTTGTGCTGGTAAAAGTTTAACAAGTGGCTCTCTAGGAGAGAAAATGTGTGCATATGTAGATATAAACACATAGGTTTATTATAAACTTTACTGCTATATAATACACACAGTCTGGTAAATTCCATATAGCCAATTGTTTCTCATGTATGCCTTCACTGATTTTTATTTTACTTATTTTTATTTTTAAATGTAATAATAACCAGAGACAGGGTTTCACTATGTTGCCCAGGCTGGTCTCGAACTCGTGACCCATCCTCCTGCCTCGGCCTCTCAGAGTGCTGTGATTACAGATGTGAGCCACCATACCCAGCCACTTCCATTGATTTTTGACAAACTCTCTTCTCTGTAGCCAACCAGTGTAGCAACTGATGAACAAGTATAGTTCTGGGATGGCTGTTTGTTGCCATTTTCATTTATGTAAACAACAGGAAAGTGAAACAACCAAGATCTGTCAGAATTCCACCCATTCGTCAATGATAGGAACAACTCCTTTACAGAATCAGATACAGTTGTCAAAGACTGAAGGAAGATTTTCTCAAATTTTTTTGTGTCATTCACAAAGTAATGGCTATTGATAGGCAGACTTTAAAGTTTTATCTGTATGTTTAATATTATCTCCCTCACTTCCTTAAGTCTAGAGCAAGGGTTCCGTAAAATTTGACTCTTACGAGCCAAACAGTAAATATTGTTAACTTTGTGAGCTATTCGGTCTCTGTCACAACTACTCAACGGGGCCATTGTAGTGCCAAATCAGCCGTGGACAACACGAACACAAAAGAGCGTCCCTGCTATGTCCCAATAAAACTTTTTATGAAAGCAGGTGGGGGCCCAGATTTGGCCCACAAGCTGTAGTTCCCAACCCCTTGTCTAGACAACCAACCAGATAATAAATCCAGCCTGATTTGTAACGTTTGTTTACAAATCAGTTGCTGTGGCTATTTCAAGCTAACAATGCAAAGTCACTGCACGAGGAGTATGGGGAGGTGATGCTCACCAGCTTGTAGATATCTAATGTCATATTTCCACTGGTGTGAGTTTCCTAGGGCTGCCATCACAAGGTGCCACAAACCAAGTGCCTTAAACAACAGAAATTCATTGTTCCATGGTTCAGGAGACTGCAAGTCCAAGATGAAGGTGTGGGCAAGGGGGGCCTCCTTCTGTGAACCCCGAGGGAAAATCTGTTCCCTGTGTCTCTCCTAGCTCCTGATGGTTTGCTGCCGTGTTGGGCGATTCTTGGCTTCTGCTGCATCACCCCAATCTCTGCCTTCATCTTCACATGACATCCTCCCTGCGTGCATATTTCTCTGTGCCCAAACTTCCTCTTTTTATAAGGACACCAGTAATATTGGACTAGGGCCCCACCCTAATGACCTCATCTAAACTAATTACATCTTCAACAACCCTCTTTCCAGATAAGATCACGTTCTGAGATACTGGGGGTTAGGACTTCAACATATGAATTTGTGGAGGGAGGGTACACAAGTCAACCCATAAGACCACCGTACAGTGACAATAGTCATAAAGAGCTTCTAGAGCATAGATAATAAAAAATAGTTGGGAGGCCGAGGTGGGAGGATCACGAGGTCAGGAGATCAAGACCATCCTGGCTAACACGGTGAAACCCCGTCTCTACTAAAAATACAAAAAAAATTAGCCGGGCATGTGGCGGGCATCTGTAGTCCCAGCTACTCGGGAGGCTGAGGCAGGAGAATGGCGTGAACCCGGGAGGCTGAGTTTGCAGTGACCCGAGATCGCGCCACCGCACTTCAGCCTGGGCGACAGAGCGAGACTCCATCTCAAAAAAAAAAAAAAAAAAAAATAGCTAAACAGGCCGGGCGGGCTGGCTCACGCCTATAATCCCAGCACTTTGGGAGGCCAAGGCGGGTGGATCACGAGGTCAGGAGTTTGATACCAGCCTGGCTAACATGGTGAAACGCCGTCTTTACTAAAAATACAAAAATTAGCTGGGTGTGATGGCAGGCGCCTGTAATTCCAGTTACTCGGGAGGCTGAGGCAGGAGGATTGTTTGAATCCTGGAGGCGGAGGTTGCAGTGAGCTAAGATTGTGCCATTGCACACCAGCCTGGGTGTCAGGTGAGACTCTGTCTCAAAGAAAAAAAGAAAAGGAAAAACAGCAAAACACCTGGAAAGTGATGATTTTTGAGTATTTATTATATTTATTCTAATCTAATTTATTTAGTTGTAAGTTCACTTTGTTTTATAATTTATTTAGTTTATTTAGTATAAATTCATGTAAGACATATATATATATATATTTGTTTGTTTGTTTTTTGAGATGTGGTCTCACTCTGTCACCCAGGCAGTAGTGCAGTGGTGCAGTTTTGGCTCACTGCAACCTCCGCCTCCGCCTCCACCTCCACCTCCCAGGGTCAAGTGATCCTCCCATCTCAGCCTCCCCAGTAGCTAGAACCACAGGCACATGTCACCAGGCCAGGCTAATTTTTGTATTTTTAGTAGAAACGGAGTTTCATCATGTTGCTCAGGCTCATCTCAAACTCCTGAGCTGAAGTGATCTGTCTGCCTCAGCCTCCCAAAGTGCTGGGATTACAAGCATGAGCCACCACACCCAGACTATAGTTTAATTTGTAATAATAGGTGTGTTTAAAAACTGGCTCACAAAATTCTAATCAACTCTCTTAAGCCAAAATGCGTTGCCTTCAGCAAACCCCTGGTTTAAGGGGATATGTGCTATGGCAGAGCTCCCCAGGGAAGTAGGGTCCTGATATAGTTTGGCTGTGCCCCTAAACAAATCTCAACTTGAATTGTATCTCCCAGAATTCCCACATGTTGTGGGAGGGACCCAGGGGGAGATAACTGAATCATGGGGGCTGGTCTTTCCCGTGCTATTCTTGTGACAGTGAATAAGTCTCATGAAATCTGACAGGTTTATCAGGGGTTTCCACTTTTGCTTCTTCCTTATTTTCTCTTGCCGCTGCCATGTAAGAGGTGTGCCTTTCACCTCCCATCATGATTCTGAGGCCTCCTCAGCCATGTGGAACTGTAAATCCAATTAAACCTCTTTTTCTTCCCAGTCTTGGGTATGTCTTTATCAGCAGCATGAAAACAAACTAATACATGTCCTCCCCAGGGGCCGGAGACAAGAGGAACCAACCCATGGTCCTGAATTCCTCCCGTCCTGTGGGATCACTGTGAGGCAAGATGTGTCCATCTCACCCAGTTTCCCCACCCTTCCGGCCCACTGCAGTTACCTGAGAGCCTCCATCTCACTGGGCCAAACTTGATTCTGCTGCTCCAAAGAAAAGGGGACAATTTGTTTTTTGTGCTAAGCAGGAGGATTATCAGGCTTCACACCAGAGCCCATCCTTACTCATTGTTCTCTGGTTCTCAGTCTCCCTCCAAGGCCAAGTAGAACCGCTAGATCTCCTAGTATCTTCTTCAATAAAGCCAATCCACACAAGTCTATGCCTTCACTGAATTCCTATACAATCTATTCCATATGGCATCATATTATCCTCCAGCTGACTTCTGCATGAATCTCCTCCGTCTCTACTAAATTTATAAAATATTTGGAAAGAGAGACTGTGTTCTTTGCTATCTCTCTCTGTCCAGCCCAAAACTAGCCAGATAAAACCAGAGGTTTAAAAAATCCTTGTTGTTTGCATAGAGAATAGCAAATAGTAATCAAAAGTAATTTTGTCCTAGGTCCAGGTTAGAAAGAATCGGGCTTTGTTCCAGAGGAGGGCCAAGTATAGTAATCATTTCTGCTCACAAGTTTTGGCATGTCTGAAAAGGAAAGAACAGCTCAGACCAAGGAGCAGGCTCAGCGAGGATGGCTTCTCCGTGTCCTCTAACTGTGCCTCATGGGGATATGCCCAAGGTGGGGACAACAGCCAGCAGCTCATGAAGAATAAGGAATCCCCTGTGTGTTAGTTAGGCTAATGCTGTCTGTCATAATGAGCACACTCCAAATTCTCAGGGGCTTCACAAGATACAGAGTTATTTAATTTTGCTCACATCAATGGTAGAGACTGGTGGTTGGGGATGGAGGGAAGGAGGAGAATGGGGGAAGGGAAACTCAGTTCACACAACCATGGTGAACAGAGCTGAGAGAAGCTCTGCCATCTTCCACACATGGTCCCCATGCCCTGGCCCTGGGGGCTGAGGTCATTTGGCATTCCTGGAAAGAGAAAACATGTACAGGATCCTGTAGGAAGGTTCTGGGGCCAGGACTAGAGGTGGCGTCATCATTTCTGCCCACATTCCATTGACTGGAAATCGCTTTCATGGCCCTACCTGGATCTAGATGGGCTGAGAAAGCAACAATTTTATTGTGGGAAGGGAACACAAATCACCAATGGCAGCTGTCCTCTCTGCCACTTCCCAGGTCCAAGAAAAAAACCAACAATGGGACTTCCTGGCTTTGATCCTCCCTATTCTCCTCAGGAAGGTCCATGCCTCCATGCCAAAACAACCTATGCCACCATGCAAAACAACGATTTTGTCACTCAGTAAGCCCTACCTCCCATGCCTAACATCCAGATTCCAGACCTTAAAATCCTTGCTATCCCTTCTCTTGTAAAGGTTCCCTTTTCTACATCTAAGCCCCAAGCTACGTAACCTTCCTTTATCTGCACCTGCATCACAAAGCCTAGGTCTTCCATATAAATGAGTCTGGCCAGGACTTCCCATAATCCCCAACAAGGTGTCTTAGACCCTTTGCATCACTGTTCAGGAATATTGAGGCTGGGTAATTTAGAAAGAAAAGAGGTTTATTTGCCTCACGGTTCTGCCGACTGCACAAGAAGCATGGTGCTAGCATCTGCTTCTGGTGAGGACCTCAGGAAGTTTCTACTCATGGCAGAAGACAAACGGGGACTAGCAATGCATGGCAAGAGACAAAGGAAGAGAGAAGGGAGGAAATGCCAGGCTATTTCTAACAACCAGATCTCCTGGGAACTAACAGAGCAAAAATTCACTCAATACCAGGAGAACAGCATCAAGCCATTCATGAGAGACTTGCCCCCATGACCTAACACCTTCTACCAGGCCCCATCTCCAACATCAGACATCAAATTTTAACTTGAGATTTGGAGGGGACAAACATCCAGATTATATTACAAGGGTAAACCAAGTCAGAAGCTTAATCCACCCTGCTGTGTAGAATTTGTCTTGGGCATCCAAAAAGGGTGGATAGTTAAACCCTAGCAGAGTTGTAAATCATTCACAAGAATTGTTCTAAGACAGGGAAGAATACTACTTGGCTGGAAAAGGTCAGTCAATACATGAGAATGGACCTGATATCTCAAATTCGTTTCAGCTCCAAGGGAGTCCAGTTCCAGTTGCTAGGTCCTAGTTCTGTGTGGCTGGAACACCCTTCAGTTGCTCTGTTCAAGTGAAGTGGCTAAAGTCCTACTTGTCATGTGGTCTTCTGCCTTCAAATGGTTCTCAATTGCACCGAGCAGGAAGCAAACAACATCACTAAGGTTGGCAGTCATTTTTGTGTTTCGGTAGGCTCAGTCTCTAAAGAATGCTCAGGAATGGCTGGGTGCAGTGGCTCATGCCTATAATCCCAGCAGTTTGGGAGGCCAAGGTGGGTGAATCAGCTGAGGTCAGGAGTTCAAGACCAGCCTGGCCAACATGTTGAAACCCAGTCTCTTCTAAAAATACAAAAAAAATTAGCCAAGCATGGTGGTGGGCACCTGTGATCCCAGCTACTTGAGAGGCTGAGGCAGGAGAATCGCTTGAACCTGGGAGGTGGAGGTTGCAGTGAGCCGAGATCATGCCACTGCACTCTAGCTTGGGCAACAAGAGCAAAACTCCATCTAAAAAAAAAAAAAAAAAAAAAAGAATGCTCAGAAAACCCATTCTATAGACTCAGAGTACAGACTCAGAGATGCCAAAAGCTGTAGGATATTTAAGGGCATTCTCCAAGCTTCTGTATCTCAGAAAGGGACACAGGGATACCTGGTTTCAATTTTCTAGACTCCGGTAGAAATCTGACGTTTTCAGTCTGGAAATCTACTGGAAGTAGTCATTGTTTGACTTCAAAACATGTCACACTATGAGTTACCAGAAATGCCACACTCTGAAATTTTTTATTTGTTTATGAGCCATGAAACGAGAGTTAGAAAAACAGCTAAAGTGGGGTGGACACATCAATAGAATAAGTTCCCCAAAAAATGCCAAGTTAGAAGATAAAAGACCCAGAGCATAACTCAGACTGATACATGAAATGAGAGGAGAGAGATAATAAAATACTAAACTTAAAGATAGCATTCGTATGTGGAAACAAGTGGAGCTGAATTGAGACAACTATTGTGTCATGGCCCTTGAAGGAAAACAGCAAATAAAAAGAAATACTCTCACACTACCTAAAACAGGTTTACATGATGTTAAGAATGTTGGGCCAGGCGCGGTGGCTCACACCTGCAATCCCAGCACTTTGGGAGGCCAAGGCGGGTGGATCATGAGGTCAGGAGATCAAGACCATCCTGGCTAAAATGATGAAATCCCATCTCTATAAAAAAATACAAAAAATTAGCCAAGTGTGGTGGTGGGCACCTGTAGTCCCAGCTACTCAGGAGGCTGAGGCAGGAATATGGTGTGAACCCGGAAGGAGGAGCTTGCAGTGAGCCGAGATCGCGCCACTGCACTCCAGCCTGGGCAACAAGAGCGAGACTCCGTCTCAAAAAAAAAAAAAAAAAAAAAAAAAAAAAAGAATGTTGGGCTTGACGAATTTTAACCCTGGGATTTAGGAACTTGAATATATTTGAACTAATTTTACAGGAGAAGGGGAAAAAGAAAAAAATGGAATGAGGAAGCTTTATAAGAAAAAGATACCAATTTTAAAGCTGTTCTATTTAGCAAAAGAAGTGATGGAATACTAACAACCCATAAAAAGTGGATGGATAATCCAGGTCCTTGGGAAAGCAGAGATGAGACATTTATTAGCTGAACAGCACACAACAGCCTTAGATGAGACCACGGGGTACGTGACAAATGACCTCCCTTCTGAAAGACTCTCCTCTTTTGTTCCCAGGAGAATACCCAAAGTCAAACGTATGCCTTGGGCATCTGAAAAGATGGTGAAATGTATAGCCTCCTACTGCAGCTTTAATCACGTAAAGCTCTCAAAATAAAACCTAAAGGGGAAAAACACAAGTCAAGCAACTTAACATTCAGCCTATGTTTAAGAAATAAAACCAAATAAAATAAGAAGTAAAACTCCATACTCCAAAGTGTGCATCTGGGACAATCTATATTGTGAAAGCCAGACTGTAATGGAAACTGCAAATGTCATTAGCTGCAGAGCTGCCAGAAGACCCTGCCACAGCAATGGCCATGCAGCCACACCCCACCAAGGGTCCCCTGAGGGCCCATTGATGGGATTCTCACAAGACACTGTACCCTTGATTGGACTAACTATGAATAGTTATTCCTTTCAAAGAAGGGGGGAGTTTACAAAAAGAGGTTTCTGCTCCTTGACTTATGATAGAATCTTTTCTATATTGGAGAAGGAGAGCAAGAGCACACTACCATGGTGGTCACCCTGGATGGCCTCCAATAACCTACTTCTTTTCATAGTCACCACCTTGTGTAGATCCCTCCCACACTGACTCTGGGCTTGGCCACATGACTTGCCTTGGCCAGTGAAACTTGGCAAGAATGACACAAGCAGAGGCTTATGCTTCTGGAATGCTTGTTTTTAGAGGCCTGGGCCACCAAGCGAAGAGGTCTCTCTATCCTACTGGTAAGTCCACGTGGAGTGACAAACACATAATAGCAACCAGCTCTTCCAGCATCCCGGAGACGGCACCAGACATTTGTTGAGTGAAACCCGTGGAACAGAATAGCTACTCAGCTGTGCTCAGCCCAGATAGCAGAGGTGGGGGAAATCATAATTTGTGATTGTTAAGCTACTATGTTTGGGTAGTATATGATGCAGCAATCAATAACAGGTTTTGTATTTACCAATGAGAGGACTTCTTGTCAAATGCTTTGACTATGGAGATCAGTTGGACTTTAGTGCAAAACTCATAACCACTATTGACTAGGAGTGTGATTTGGGGTTGTTTATTTAACCTCTCTTCATCTTTTTAATGACAAAGTGGGTTCCTGTTGGTTGCTCCATCACCTGATCATTCATGCTTTTCCCTTCTAGGGATGCCAATTGTACCATAGCTCCAGAATTTGGACCAAGGAACCTTAGAAAAGCCATTAGTGTGTTCTATCACCTGGCCACACACACACACACACACACATACACACACACACGCACAACGGTTTAGGGCTAGTCTTTTATTATTATTATTATTACTTTTTTTTTTTTGAGACAGTTTTGCTCTTGTTGCTCAGGCTGGAGTGCAATGGCGCCATCTCAGCTCACCGCAGCCTCCACCTTGCGGGTTCAAGCAATTCTCCTGCCTCAGCCTCCTGAGTAGCTGGGATTACAGGCATGCACCACCACGCCAAGCTAATTTTGTATTTTTAGTAGAGACGGGGTTTCTTCATGTTGGTCAAGCTGGTCTTGAACCCCCAACCTCAGGTGATCCGCCCGCCTTGGCCTCCCGAAGTGCTGGGATTACAGGCGTGAGCCACCGCACCCAGCCATTGCTAGTCTTATGACCTAACCCAGTCTGATCAGAATGAATCTCAGGACTTCAGCTGAAACTGTGAAAGATATTTCTTATTCTAGAAGCCAGCCTGAGGATGAAACCAACACACACTGCAGGGAATATTCAATAGAAAGAAATCAAAGGAAAAAGAATTTGAACCCAGATCCAAATGCTCCTAAGTGAGGATCTACCTTGAACTTTTTCAGTTATGTGAGCCAACAAATTGTCCTTATTGTTTAAATTAGTTCAAGATTTGTTATCTACAACCTAAAGTATCTGAACTGAGACAACTGGTCGCCTAGTGTTTTAACTGCCTCACACCCCTTTCTTCTTCTGGAAACCCTACTTCCCTTCTTTGGGGGAACTGTTCCTCCCCCCGCCACCACACACACACGCACAGACATACACAGTTCTAAAGGAGGCTGCAAATTAAAGCCAGCCCCAACATCCCTTCCCAACCCACAAGGGAAAATATAAGGCCCAACAGACGTATCAGAGCCTTTCCCTGCATTTTAGGGACTGAAGGAAGACAGATGATCCCTCTCTGGTAGTGAAACCAAGAGACGCCTACAGCCCTACTTCCAGCTTTGTGATGAAAGCCAACTGAGAGACTGAGAGGAGAATCCTAGAACATTTAAAACCCTGGTTCCAAGTGATCTTGAGGCCATCTGCCACCTTGAACCTTCAGTGAACTAGCTGTGTGCACCAGTGAATCCCCCCACTTCTCATCCCTGCATCTTTCTTGGGTGGGTTTCTTCCCTTTCTTTGACCGGGAGTCCTGGTCCTACCTTTCTGACCTGAAGCAGTCACCCAGAAGTTTCCCAAAGACAAGTCACAGAACCCGCTAGGCTGCCTTGTGCTCATCTCTGAAGTGAAGGGGTTGGGCTAGGCACAGTGGCTCACATCTGTAATTCCAACACTCTGGGAGGCCAAGGCAGGGGGATCACCTGAGGTCAGGAGTTCAAGATCAGCCTGACCAACATGGAGAAACCCTGTCTCTACTAAAAATACAAAAAATTAGCTGGGTGTGGTGGCATGCACCTGTAATCCCAGTTACTCAGGAGGCTGAGGCAGGAGAATCACTTGAACCCAGGAGGCAGAGGTTGCAGTGAGCTGAGATCGCACCACTGCACTCCAGCCTGGGCAACAAGAGCAAAACTCCATGTCAAAAAAATAAAAAATAAAGTGAAGAGGTTGGATGAAACTTTGTCTGGAGTGCCCCTTGGCTCTATTCTGGGCCTGAAGCCCTCCCAGACTGCTGCTATGGTCTGAGTATTTACGTCCCCCTGAAATTCATATGTTGAAATCTTAACCCCCAAGGTGATGGTACTGGGAGGTAAGACCTTTGGGAGGTGATTAGGTCAGGAGGGTAGAACCCTCATGAATGGAATTATTGCCCTTATAAAAGAGACCCAAGGGAACCCATTCATTTCTTCTATCATGTGAGGACACAGCAAGAAGGTACCATCTATGAACCAGGAAATAGTCCCTTACCAGACACTAAATCTACCAGCACCTTGATCTTGGAATTCTCAGCCTCCAGAACTGTGAGAAATAAATTTCTATTATTTATAGGCAGTTTATGATATTTTGTTATAGCAGCCTGAATGAAGTAAGACAAGCCCCTGTAGCCTCCAGCAAGAATGACAACAGCACCCACTTGGTCTACATATAATTTTGTACACCTTTCTCTTCTTCTTATCATACCCCATTTTTGTTAAAGATTGATTGATAAAGTTAACATCGGCTATCAGCACATGCCTAACAATATCAACAGCTTCCATTTATTGGGTGCCTACTTGGTGCCAAGTTAGGTGTTTCATATATTGTTTCCAATCCTTACAACCCACATGTACCAAATGGTAGTAAAAATAAAGGCAAATTTTCAATATCATACTGAATGGGAAAAAGCTGGAAGCATTCTCCTTGAAAACCAGCACAATACAAGGATGCCTTCTCTCACCACTCCCATTCAACATAGTACTGAAAGTTCTGGTCAGGGCAATCAGGCAAGAAAAAGAAATAAACAATATTCAAATAGGAAGAGAGGAGGTCAAATTGTCTGTGTTTGCAGATGACATTATCCTATATCTAGAAAACCCCATTGTCTCAGCTCAAAAGCTTCTTAAGCTGATAAGCAATTTTGGCAATATCTCAGGATACAAAATCAATGTGCAAAACTCACAAGCATTCCTATACACCAACAATAGACAAGCAGAGAGTCAAATCATGAATAAACTCCTATTCACAATTGATACAAAGAGAACAGAATAAATAGGAATACAGTTAACAAGGGATGTGAAGAACTTCTTCAAGGAGAACTACAAACCACTGCTCAAGGAAATCAGAGAGGACACAAACAAATGGAAAGACATTCCATGCTCAAGGATAGGAAGAATCAATATCATGAAAACGGCCATACTGCCCAAAGTAATTTATAGATTCAATGCTATTCCCATTAAACTACCATTGACATTCTTCACTGAATTAGAAAAAACTACTTTAAAATTCATATGGAACCAAAAACGAGCCTGTACAGCCAAGACAATCCTAAGCAAAAAGAACAAAACTAAAGACATCACACTACCCTACTTCAAATTATACTACAAGGCTACAGTAACCAAAACAGCAGGGTACTGGTACAAAAACAGATACGCAGACCAATGGAACAGAATAGAGATCTTAGAAATAAAATCACAAACTACAAACATCTGATCTTCAACAAGCCTGACAAAAACAAGCAATGGGGAAAGGATTCCCTATTTAGTAAATGGTGCTGGGAGAACTGGCTAGCCATATGCAGAAAATTGAAACCGGACCCCTTCCTTATGCCTTATACAAATATTAACTCAAGATGGCTTAAAGACTTAAATGTAAAACCCAAAACTATAAAAACCCTAGAATAAAATCTAGGCAATACCATTCAGGATGTAGGCACAGGCAAAGATTTCATGAGGAAAATGTCAAAAGCAATTGCAGCAAAAGCAAAAATTGACAAATGGGATCTAATTAAACTAAAGAGCTTCTGCACAGCAAACTAAACTATCATTAGAGTGAACAGACAACCTACAGAATGGGAGAAATTTTTGCAATCTATCCATCTGACAAAGGTCTAATATCCAGAATTTACAAGGAACTTAAACAAATTTACAAGAAAAAAACAACCCCATTAAAAAGTGGGCAAAGGGCTGGGCGTGGTGGCTCAGGCCTGTAATCCCAGCACTTTGGGAGGCTGAGGCAGGCAGATCACCTGAGGTCAGGAGTCCAAGACCAGCCTGGCCAACATGGTGAAACCCCATCTCTACAAAAATACAAAAATTAGCTGGGCAAGGTGGCGGGTGCCTGTAATCCCAGCTACTCAGTAGGCTCAGGTTGGAGAATCGCTTGAACCCAGGAGGCAGAAGTTGCAGTGAGCGAAGATCACACCATTGCACTCCAGCCACCTGGGCAACAGAGCAAGACTTCATCTCAAAAAAAAAAAGTGGGCAAAGGACATGAACAGACACTTCTCAAAAGAAGGCATGTATGTGGCCAACAGACATGAAAAAAAGCTCAACATCACTGGTCATTAGAGACATGCAAATCAAAACCACAATGAGGACCCTCTCATGCCAGTCAGAATGGCAATTATTAAACAGTCAAGAAACAACAGATGCTGGTGAGGCTGTGGAAAAATAGGAACACTTTTACACTATTGGTGGGAACGCAAATTAGTTCAACAATTGTGGAAGACAGTGTGGCAATTCCTCAAAGACCTAGAGCCAGAAATACGATTTGACCCAGCAATTATTACAAGTGAGAACCTGCAGTGTTTGGTTCCCATTACTGGTGTTTCCATTATTGGATAATATACCCAAAGGAATATAAATCATTCTACTATAAAGATATATGCATGTGTATGTTCACTGCAGCACTATTCACAATAGCAAACACATGGAATCAACCCAAATGTCCATCAATGATAGACTGGATAAAGAAATTATGGTACATATACACCACGGAATACTATGCAGCCCTAAAAAGGAATGAGATCATGTCCTTTGCAGGGACATGGTTGGAGCTAGAAGCCATCATCCACAGAAAACTAACACAGGAACAGAAAACCAAACACCACAGGTTCTCAGTTATAAGCGGGAGCTGAACAATCAGAGCACATGGACACAGGGAGGGGAACAACACACACTGGGGCCTGTGGGTGAGGAGCTGGGGGAGGGAAAGCTTCAAGATAAATAGCTAATGCATGCTGGGCTTAATACCTAAGTGATGGGTTATAGGTGCAGTAAACCACCATGACACACGTTTACCTACGTAACAAACCTGCACATCCTGCACATATATCCTGGAACTTTAAATTAAATTAAATTAAATAATAATAAAGGCAAATTTTGAGCCAACCCCTCCCTTTTCAGTCCTCCAGATCCTTGCCTCTGCTTTCCAGTAGTCCTCCTCTCCAAACATCTCTAAGAATCTCATGTTGTGCCTCCTCAGGCCATTATGGTAAGAATTTGTTCCTAGTTCCACCGATGTGAGGTTCTCAATCCTTCTCCTCCTGTCTTTCTTTGATTCCTCAAAAGCGGAGGGAGCCCAAACTGGAAACTACTCCCAATGCTCATCAGCAATAGAATGCATGAAAATGTTGTGGGATATTTACTCAGTGGAATCCCATGCTGCAGTGAGAGTGAATGAATGATACCTACCCACAGCCACATTTGCAAAAGAAGTAAGATGCAAAAGAAAGTACAGGAATGATTCCACTTATATAAAGAGCAAAATCTGGTAAAATGTACCCAAGGCTTTTTAGATGTCAAGATAGGGGCGACCTTGGGGAGGAATGACAGGGAGGAGGCAAAAGTAGTACTTCTGGGGTGCTGGTCACATTTTGATACTTAACCCTGGTCAGGGATTAGGTTCAGTTTATAAATGTTTATTGAACTGGACACTTAGGGCTTGTGAGTTTTCCTGTTCTTTCTCATACTCCAATACAGAAGTCTTAAAATGAGTAAAGGAGATGTGCTATCCCGATGTCCGGGCTGCAGTGCTTGGCTGCTGCTATCCTGAGTTCTTCTCCAGGCCCACCAGTGTCAGAACCTACAGAGCTTTCATTGCAGGGCCAACACTGCATTTGGGGGACCTATTTACCTATGACACAGCGGTCCTGGTATCCTGTGCCATCTCTGCTGCTGCTGCTTTCTGGAAGCCTCACATTCCATGCTGCGCTGCTTACCTCCTGGACTTATCTCTCTCCATCCGATACAGAGAAGCCCTTTTTTTTTTTTTTTTTTGAGACGGTGTCTCGCTCTGTTGCCCAGGCTGGAGTGTGGTGTCGCAATCTCGGCTCACTGCAAGCTCCACCTCCCAGGTTCACGCCATTCTCCTGCCTCAGCCTCCCAAGTAGCTGGGACTACAGGTGCCTGCCACCACGCCCAGCTTTTTTTTTTTTTTTTTGTATTTTTAGTAGAGACGGGGTTTCACCGTGTGAGCCAGGATGGTCCCGATCACCTGACCTCATGATCCGCCTGCCTCAGCCTCCCAAATGCTGGGATTACAGGTGTGAGCCACCGCGCTGGGCTAGAGAAGCCCTTTTTATCTCAGGGGCCCAGCTCTTTTGATACAAGGGTTGGGTGAGGGTGGGGCACCTCTCATGCTACTGTAACTTCAGTTTTACTGCCCAACTCTCTGAGAAAGTATTCTCCAGGAGAGTTTATTATATTTCCAGTAATAAAGAACTCTGTTTTCATCACGCTTCTCCTGCCCGCGATGTGTTAGCACTCTGGCAGGGAGTTAGTCCAATCAGGGCCATATGGTATTATGGTTAGGAGCATGGCTCCGGATCACTGCCCCCTCAGTCCTTGCTCTGCCACTTCCTGGCTGTGGGTGAGTTCATTAAATTCTCTTTGTCTAAGTTTCCTAATTCAAAAAAAAAAAAGGCCTTCTTTATAGGGATTGGAAAGATTGAGAGTATATTACATGTTAATTGCTTAGAACAGAGTCTGGCATATGGTAAGGTTTCAACCAAGCTTAGCAACAGTGATTATTTGTCCCTACCTGTAACCTGCTTTTATCTCTTGTCCTGCCCTGAAGCCCATTAGCCGTGTCTGTTCATTCCTGAACCCTGGTTGAGGGCAGAGTTCGTGTTCTCATCCAATATTTCATGCCTGTTAGAGAGGTTTTATCTATGCAAAGCACACAACCCCCATAAGTGGGCCACCTAACTCTAAATGCTAGCATAGCCACGTCTTAGGTCTGAGCTGGCCAGGATACCATCAAACCCCCGGCAGCCCTGTGAAATAGGAAATGTGAGGCCCGTGTTGCAAATGTGGAAACTGAAGCTCAGAGAGGTGGAGCAACTTGCCCAGACTGATGTGGCAGGTACATAGCTGAGCTGAATTCAAGGCAGGCTTTTGCTGACTCTAAAACCCAGGTCCTTCCCATTAGGCCACAGCATCCTCTCAGGCACCAGGCACTGTGGATGATAAGGAAAGAAGTGGCACTATCCACTTTACATAAATTGTAACCTAGTGCAGGAGGGAAGACATAGACACGAATCAAAAGTTAAACACTGGCACAGACACAGATTATTAGGCCTACACAGGCTGAAGCTTTGAGGAGAGCTGCCCTCAACCAACTGACTGAGGTTAGATATTTTATTCTTTAAAATGAAGTTTCCAGAGAACAATTCTTAGAGGAAACAGAATGAGCAAAGTTAGTCAATGGGTCCAAAGGGTCACAATTGGGATTATGGGGCTAGAAAGGATGGACAAGCCAAGGATCAGAAGTCAGGCAAAGGCAGAGCCAAATAGACTCTGCCAGGCACTAAGCAAAGCACTTTATATATCCATGTCTGTGTTGGGGTCCCCACAACTACCCTCAGATTAAATGACTTGCTGCAGGGACTCACAGAACTCAAAAAAGATGGAGTAAAAGTTACCATTTACTCCAGGGAAAGGATGCAGATGTAAATCAGCAAAGGTAAAAGGTATAGGCCAGGTGTGGTGGCTCACACCTGTAATCCCAGCACTTTGGAAGGCCGAGGTGGGTGGATCACCTGAGGTCAGGTGTTCAAGACCAGCCTGGCCAACATGGTGAAATGGTGAAAACCCATCTCTACTAAAAATACAAAATTAGTCAGGCGTGGTGGCACATGCCTGTAATCCCAGCTACTCAGGAGGCTGAGGCAGGAGAATTACTTGAGCCCAGGAGGTGGAGGTTGTAGTGAGCCGAGATCGTGCCATTGCACTCCAGCCTCGCAACAAGAGTGAAACTCCATCTCAAAAAAAAAGAAAGAGAGAGGGAGAGAGAGAGAGAAAGAAGGAAGGAGGGAAAGAGGGAAGGAGGGAAAGAGAAGAAAAGAAAGTTATACCAAAATAAGTTTACTGAGTTAGCGATCAAGCTGGTTAATGACCTACAGGACAATAAAACTATAAGCATTGAGGTTATCTTTGCTACCAATAAAAAATCATTTATGTCTCTAATAAACAAAAGTCTCTAAGTTAACATGTAACTTCACAGCATCTGAGCCCTAATCAATAGTAAACAGAATTCAATGAAAAGTATATTCTCTTGAGAATCAAATAATCTGTGGGTGAGCTTGTTAGACAAGACCCCAGGGTGACACCAAAAGTTTTACAGAATTTTTCTTAATGATTGTTATGGTTTGAATGTCCCCAAAAATTCGTGTGTTGAAACTAATCACCAATGTGATAGTATTAAGAGGTAGGCTGATTTAGGTGATTAAGCCATGAGGGGACAACATTCACGAGTGAGATTAGCAACCTTATAAAACGGCTGGAGGGAACTAGCTAGGCCTTTTGCCCTTCCATCCCTTCCACCAGGTGAGAACACAATATTCATCGCCTCCAGAGGTTGCAGCAACAAGCTGCTATCTTAGAAGCAGAAATTGGGCCCTCACTGGACACTGAAACTGCCCAGGCCTTGATCTTGGACTTCCCAGCCTCCAGAACTGTGAGACATACATTGCTGTTGTTATAAATTGCCCAATCTCAGGTATTTTGTTATAAAAGCAAATAGACTAAGACAATAATAGATAGGGTTTTTTTTTTAATGTAAAAATAGTTGAGAGTCCTACATCAACAAATCACAATTTGATTGATAACTTCAGATTGTCCACTTTAGGTCTAAAGCAATTTGCAAGCAACTATTTTGTCATTTCCCAAGCTTACCTGATAGATTTTTGCATTACAAACAGAACTGCATTTTCTGTACTACAAGAATATTGTTAAAATGCAACATACTAAAAGGCTATTTCCAAAACAAATAGAGGCATCAACTGCCAGGGAAAAACAGGGATTATCAAAGAATATCAGTTAAAGCTCTACCAAAAATAGAGCTCTTCAAAAATACTAATCCCCTAGTATTATGGTTAACTATTTGTTTAAACACACTTAATCCATCAAAGATACTGTTTTGATTGAGTCACTTGTCTTTATGAATAAATGGTAATGGGCTTGAATTTCCACAATACTTTTTACTCTTTAATTTACAGTCCAATAATTGAGGTTTTTTTGAAAATCCAGCAGAGACTGTTCTGAAGTTTGTTTTTGCACTGTGCATGAAAAAAATAGTTTGATAAGAATCTCAGTAGCGGCAATCAAGTTTGGAGAGCAGGCTTACGAAAGAGTATTTTAACTACTTATTAACTTTAAAATATTGTGAACACTTTAGAAGCATCTATTTACATAAAATCAATGCAGTAATTAGAGATTATTCTTATCTCTTCATTAAGATAAGTCTCCTGAGAATCTCTATTCATCACTTAGTGCAAGTTCCTCATCTGACTTCATCTGAAACACCTGGAAGATGCTTTAAAAATAGAAATACATATAACCCAGCCCACCCCTGAGATTCTGATGCAGCAGACAGAGCCCAGGAACATCTACCGAAAAGCCGCCAGTGACTATGATGCACGCCAGATGTGAGGACCCCTAACCAGGAGGGACACATTCTTCTGCTGGACTATCTCATATGACAGTGTATCCACAGGATCACTGGCTCCCAGGTCGGAAAAATCACTTAGCAAGCATGTAGCTTGATATAGAAATTCTATATGTTCTACAACTCTGACTTTTAAGTAAAGAGGACTGGACTTAGCCCCCCAGATCGTTCTAATGAACTCTGTATTTCAATCTTGTAATTCATAGCAGGAACCCAGGTTCAGTTAACCCTGTCCAGTGCTAGAAACTGAAGCCAAAGCTAAGGGTTGGCAAGCCTTGGCCAACAGGTCAAATCTGTCCTTCTGCCTGTTCTTGTAAATAAAGTTTTATTGGAACACAGACATGCTTATTCATTTAGAGATTATCTATGACTAGGCAAAGTTGAGTAGTTAGAAGAGAGACGATACGGCCCACAGAGCCTAAAATATTATCCAGCCCTGGCCTAAATCTTCACTTAAATGAATGAATACATTATTTTTCTTTACAATTAAATATAAAGAACTTCAATCCAAAATACAGCTCTTACAATTTAATAAAAAGAAGACAGTGCAATTTTTCAAATGAGCAAAAAATGTGAAGCCAAGCTTCATCAGAGAAGATACATGAATGGCAAATAAGGACATGACAAAAAGCTCAACATCATGAGTTATCAAGAAAACATGCATTAAGACCAGGCACAGTGGCTCATGCCTGTAATCCCAACACTTTGGGAAGCCAAGGCAGGTGGATCACCTGAGATCAGGAGTTCAAGACCAGGCTGGCCAATATGGCAAAACCCCATCTCTACTAAAAATACAAAAAAAAAAATTAGCTGGGTGTAGTGGCACATGCCTGTAATCCCAGCAACTTAGGAGGCTGAGGCAGGAGAATTGCTTGAACCCAGAAGGCGGAGGTTGCAGCGAGCCAAGATCATGCCATTCCACTCCAGCCTGGGCGACAGAGTGAGACTCTGTCTCAAAAAAAAAAAAAAAAAAAAAGGAAGAAAATGTGCATTAAAACTACGTGCTTACTAGAATGGCCAAAAGTAAAAAGACTGATCATGCCAAGCACTGAGAAGGATGCAGAGCAACTAGGACTCCCATATATTGGTGATGGGAATACACAATGGTGCAACCACTTTTCTGTTTTTTTGTTTTTTTGAGACAGAGTCTCGCTCTGTCACCCAGGCAGAGTGCAGTGGTATCATCTCCACTCTCTGCAACCTCTGCCTCCAGGGTTCAAGAGATTCTCCTGCCTCAGCCTCCCGAGTAGCTGGGATTACAGGTATGTGCCACCATGCCCAGCTAATTTTTGTATTTTTAGTAGAGAAGTGGTTTCACCATGTTGGCCAGGCTGGTCTCATACTTCTGACCTCAAATGATCTGCCCGCCTCAGCCTCCCAAAGTGCTGGGATTACAGGAGTGAGCCAACATGCTCAGCCAGTACAACCACTTTGGAAAACAGGTAATTTCTTAAAAAGTGAAACATAAATCTACTATACAACCTTGCCATCCACTATGAAATATTTACCTGTAAGAAATGAAAGTGTATGTCTATACAATTGCTTGTACACAAACATTCATAGCAGTTTTTTGTTGTTTTGTTTTGTGGGTTTTTGTTTTTTTCTGTAGAGATGGGATCTCACTATGTTGCCCAGGCTGGTCTCCATACTCCTGGGCTCAAGTGATCCTCCCACCTCAGCTTCCCAAAGTGCTGAGATTATAGGCATGAGCCACCATACCCATCCACAGCTTTATTTTTAATAAAAACTGGGAACAACCCCAATGTTCATCAACAGAAGAATGGATAAACTGTGGAATATCCATACCATGGCATACTACATGTAATAAAAATGAATGAACTATTGATACATGCAACAACATGGGTGAATCTCAAAATAATTATGCTAAGCAGAACAAGCAACTACAAAGTACATTCTAAAAAGGCAAAACTATGGAGACAAAAATCAAAGCAGTGATAGCCAGGAGCTGGGAGTAGAAGAAGGAGACTGACTATGAGTTCAGTATAAAATAACTTTCTGGGGCTGGGTGCGGTGGCTCACACCTGTAATCCCAGCACTTTGGGAGGCCGAGGTGGGTGAATCACTTGAGGTCAGAGTTTGAGACCAGCCTGACCAACATGGTGAAACCCCGTCTCTACTAAAAATAGAAAAATTAGCCAGGTATGGTGGCACCTGCCTGTAATCCCAGGTACTTGGGAGGCTGGGGCAGGAGAGTTGCTTGAACCTGGGAGGTAGAGGTTGCAGTGAGCCGAAATCACATCACCGCACTCCCGCCTGGGCAGCAGAGTGAGACTGTCTCAAAAAAAAAAAAAAGAACTTTCTGGAGTGATAAAAATGTTCTATACCTTGACAGTGGTGGTGCTTACACAGCTGTATGTCTGTCAAAATTTATCCAACTATTCTCTTGAAAGGGATGGATTTTTCTGTATGTAAATTATACCAAAATACACCTGATTTATAAAAGCACACAAAAGCCAGTTGGAAGGGACTCCTATCAGCCAAATCTAGGACAATTTAAACATCAAAATAAATAACAATAGTAATGAATAATAAGCCACTGAGAGAAAAAAGATTCTCTGAGTCCATGCTGATATAAATAAATAAAGAAATAAATAAGGGAAAGGAGAAAGTTTATGCTAACAGGAAATGCCAGCTGACAAATGTGAATAATAAAATTAGAAAAACAAGCATTTGATTATTACTGTGATAATGATTAACTCATACAAATCATCAAGCCAGGGCCCAGCATGGTGGTTCACACCTGTAATCCCAATGCTTTGGGAGGCCAAGGTAGGAGGATCACTTGAGCCCACGAACTTACGACCAGCCTGGACAACAAAGTGAGACCCCATCTCTACAAAAAAAAATATATTTAAAAATTAGTTAGGCATAGTCGTGCACACCTGTAGTCTCAGCTACTCAAGAGGCTGAGGTGAGAGGATCCTCTTTTAGCTTGAGTTCAAGGCTACAGTGAGCTACAGTGAGCCACGTTCACACCGCTGAGTTCCAGCCTGGGCGACAATTACAACAACAACAACAAAATATAAATGGATGCTAAAAATAATGGATAATAGTTTGTTGAGAAACAGAATACTTGTATAGTCTCAAATTATCTCCCCACATGGTACTTATTAATTGCAAAGGGAAAAATAATAATTTTACAATATAGAAACCTGGTAGATGAATAAAATGATCAAAATCTATCCTCTATAATGAGACAAACTGACATTATAAGTCTTCTATATAAAACACTGAGAAGTGCTTTAAATCTTTGATATAAAACATGACCCTGGCCAGGCACAGTGGCTCATGCCTGTAATCCCAGCACTTTGGAAGGCCGAGGCGGGTGGATCACCTGAGGTCAGGAGTTCGAGACCAGCCTGGCCAACACGATGAAACCCTGGCTCTACTAAAAATACAAAAATTAGCCAGGCGTGATGGCAGGTGCCTGTAATCCCAGCTACTCAGGAGGCTGAGACAGGAGAATCACTTGAACCTGGGAGGCGGAGGCTGCAGTGAACAGAGATCATGCTGCTGCACTCCAGCCTGGATGACAGAGCGAGACACCATCTCAAAACAAAAAATGGAGAATGATGATGAAGCACATGTGGTAAAATTTTAATATTAGGGAATCTGAATAGAAGGTAGATAGGAATCGTTTCCATTGTTCCTACAACTGTTCTGTAGATCTGAAATTAGTTCAAAATGTAGATGTTTAGGAAATAAATTAACTGAACCCTGATTCATGGATGTATTATGATTTTCTCGTTGTATAGACCTGACACAAATTAGGTACATTCTATGGCACATCTCATTTAGGGAAATTAAAGGGAAAAAGGTACATTTGGGAAAAGGTGAGCACAGGGATGAAGACACCATTTCCATATCCCTCGGCTGCTTCATTAACAGCCCGTTATTTTACAGTGAGGCCAGTGACACCTTGTCTATGCTTGAGTTTTCCCCACAACACAAGCGAAGTATGATGAACAGTATGATGCGGTACTAGTTCCACAGTACCATGGGAACTAGCTAGAGATTTCTCACCTGCTCCTTCATGTAACCTTTTGGCTTTTTGTTCCTGTCCTGTATTTATGAAAGAAGTAAAATGATAAGAAAGCATGCACAGTTTGTGATAGTGGATTAGCAGGTCACAAGCAGGTCTATCTGCCCTCCTTCCAGGACATCCAAGTTTCACCTTTGAAATTACAATGGTGGATCTGTCCCCTTCCCGATCTAACATTTTAATGTCCTCCTTTAGACTTTAGACATCAGTGTCCAGACCTCCTATGAGTGGAGTCTCCAGCACTCACAGAAGTGGCTCCCTGTGTCCCTGTGGCTCCCCGTGTCCCTGTGGCTCCCCAAATGTCACTGCTCTTCCCCAGCAAGAATTTGGCCATGGCTTGATCCGAAGCAGCTGCAGCATGGCGCAACAGTGCAGAACAGTTTGAGACAGGAAGTGAAAGATACCACATCCTCTTGAAACTGCAGGGAAAGTTTATTAGGCCTCATATCATGGCTTCACATTGTTAGGAAGTGGCAGTTGGACTCTCCTCTTCCTCAGGAGTTTGGATGAGGCATTGGTCACTGTGGTGTCTGCCTCTTGACTTTCATCTGGAGAAGAATGCCAATGCCTACCCCAGTGCTTGACCAGAAAACTCCTTAGGCAATCACTCTGAAGCCTCCTAGAAAGTGAAAATCGTGAACATGTATTGAAGGCTTGCTACGCCTTCTGTCTGAGCATTTAAAACACTTAGAATTTGAGAATCCTGGAGCCACTTAAAATTGGCCTTGGAGCCTGATATGGTTTGGTTCTGTGTCTCCATCCAAATCTCACTTCGAATTGCAATCCCCAATGTTGGAGAAGGGGCCTGGTGGGAGGTGACTGGATCATGGGGGTGGATTTCCCCTTTGCTGTTCTTGTGAGAGTGAATGAGTTCTCACAAGGTCTGGTTGTTTAAGGGCGTACCATCTCCCCCTTCTCTCTCGTCCTCCTGCTCTGGCGGTAGAAGACATGCCTGCTTCCCCTTCCCCTTCTGCCATGATTGAAAGTTTCCTGAGGCCTCCCCAGCCATGCTCCCTGTACAACCTGTGGAACCATGAGCCAATTAAACCTCTTTTCTTTATAAATTACCCAGTTTCAGGTATTTCTTTATAGCAGTGCAAGAACAGACTAATACAGAGCCCATTTCACCCAATCTGACAATCTAGTTGCAGACAAAACATACAGACTAGCAAATATCCTTGCAGTTCAAGGCCATGAATTTAAGAAGTCAGATGCACAGTAGCAGTCGTAAGTGCAGGAGGCACAGGAAAAGCTGTGATTATGGAAATCTTAGGAGTGCCCTCCTATACCCAAAGAGAGAGGAAGCTGAGGAACCCTGTCCCCAAAACCTTAATTTCCAGAACAAGCCCTCTACCTGATGAAACAGGAATTAACAGGCAACAAAGATAAAAGGGGAGATGGGTTCAGGGTCTTAGGGCTAGGGAAGGAGAGGAGCAGGTGGCAAGTTGAGAGGGAAGGTTTAATAACATGAGATTGCCTCGGTTCAACAAAGAAGCTCCTAATCTCGAGGCTGAGTCTCTTACACTTGTGAGTTTTTAATCAGAGGCCCCAAAACAGTAATCAATCTGTAGTTTCCACCAACACAAATGAGACTCATGGGAAGGAAGGAAGTAGGAAAGAAGTGTTGCTTTGTTTTTGGTTTGTTGGGGCTTTTTTCTTTTCTCCTGTGGTCCACCTAAATCTGTTTGTGTGCTTAGCCCATTGCCTGAGGTATTGTTTGCACTGTCTTTCTCCTCTAGCCTCCCCAGCTACCATCCCCTTCATCTCACACCCAAAGCTCTGGATGTGGGTTCGATAGGAAGATGGCAACCACCAGCATGTACCCTAGATCAGACATAAGGAGTAGAGCCTGTTTGGCAAGCCACCAAGCTTGGCTCTCTCGGAGGTTCTGCAAAGGGAGATAAAATGTGCCTTTTGCAGTGAAATGTTTGTGGACTTTGTATCAAATTCATGGTGCAGACATCTCTGCAGGGCAGCCAGGCACAAAGCAGAATCCCCAGTCCAGCTCGCTGCCAAGCCCCGCCTCCCACTGTGCAGCCCAGGACGGTGCAGCCCTGGCCTTCGGTGCTCACCAGAGCGGAAGAGAGCTGCTAGGGGGTCTGGACATGGGGGCTGTTACCTCCCCACACACAGTGGTCAGGCAGGTGGTATGTAACAGGGGTCCACAGGCATGGCCTGCCACCATTGCCTGCAGGCTTTCCACTTTACATTAGCCCACATGTTGGTGATCAGCCAGTCCACGCAGTTTGGGGTCCTCTGGTTTTCAGCCTGCATTGACTTACAATCTTCCTCATTTCTGAAGCTGAGTTAACAGACTCCCTCTGGAATGCCCACAGGTTCCTGCAGCCACACAGTCTGGGGGTAAACTCTTCCGAAGACCAAGTCTGTAGGAAGCTCTAAGGTTAGAAATGGGTCACTGAGAGACAATATCAATTTCAATTACAGCTCTAGGCTCCTTGAGACCTTGTGACAAGCCATTTAAGGCAAGACTGAGTTTGACTCTGAGGCACCTCTAGTAGTGAAGCTCCTTTGCCTCAAAGAGCAGCATAACATCATGCTTCCCAGTCATCTGTCTCTGGCTTCTCTGTCCCCTCCTGCTTCCGCCCACTAACAAATCAGACTAGGTCTAGGCAAAATCCCAAATCATTTTCCCTCCCAGTCTGTGGGTTCCTGAAGTCACCAGAATTAGACTAACTCATTCACCTTGCTCAGATGAAGACAGTCACCTTGTTAAATTGCAAAGACTTCACCTGTTCTTGCTTTGCAAGAATTAGTTTTTCAGGAAGAGTTTACTTTTGCCCAGCAAAAACCTGAGGAAATGACAATGGGATAGGTACATTTGTTAAGGAAGCAGAGGAAAGGGAACTTTGGGAAAAGGAGTGAGGCAGAGGGATGACAGGATAACAGGGAAACAGTATAAAAGAAGAGAAAGATCAAAGCTGAATTGGGGTGAGGAGATGACACAGCTAAGGATATACTGTTTGCCTCTTACAATTTTTGCTGGAGTCAAACTTTAAAAGTTGAATAGCCTCCCGACAGCTGCTATATTTCTCTTCCCTTTGCTTGAAGTAGGATTTGGAAGGAAGTTATTCGTCTTTGTGCTCTGAATAAAGCATATTAAATAATATGTCTGTGTGTCTCAAAGACCTTGAACAACCTCAGATGGACTCTAAACCAGCCCTTATTCCTTCCTTCTGCAGGTTCAGAATTGTAGTCACTTCCCAGGGCAAAGGTGACCCTCTGGGTGGCCTCCACCCTCATTCTAATCAGTATCAGCCGGCCTTTCAGAAAGAGAACGTGGAATAGAGAGGTAAGAACCATCGTGGATGGCAAAACCATCTGCCTTGATTAAGAAAACAATTCTATTTACAATAACATCAAAAAGAATTGAATACCTAACCAAAGAGACAAAAGGTTTACATACTGAAAACTACAAAATGTTGCTGAAAGAAACTAAAGACAAAAATAAATTTAAAAAAAAAACCCTTGTTAATGATTGTAAGATTTAATACTGTTAAGATGTCAATACTACCCAAAGTGATCTGTAGATTTAATGCAATCCCAATCAAAATCCCAATGGCATTTTTTACAAACACAGAAAATTTCATCCTAAAATTTATATGGAATCTCAAGGGACCACAAATAGCCAAAACAATCTTGAAAAAGAACAAAGTTGGAGGTCTCACACATCCTGATTTCAAAATGAATTACAGTACCATAATAATAAAAAACAGCAGGCTACTGGCAAAGAGACAGGCCAGTAGAATAGAATAGAGAATTCAGAAATAAACCTTTGCATATACGGTTAAGCGATATTTTGCCAAGACTATTCAATAGGGAAAGGACAACAGCGGGCACTAGGAAAGGTGAATATACACATACCATACACAAAAAAAATTAACTCAACATGGGTCAAAGGCCTACATGTAAGACCTAAAGCTATAAAACTCTTACAGGAAAACAAACAAAAAACCTTCAGAGATTGGATTTGGCAATGATTTCTTGAATATGACACCAATGGCAAAGGCAACAAAAGAAAAAACATACCAATTGAACTTCATCAAAATTAAGAATTTTTTTCCATCAAAAACCACTGTTAACAGAGTAAAATGGTCACCCACAGAATGGGAGAAAATATTTGCAAATCACATATCTGATAAGGGTTTAATAAATATCTAAAATATGGAGAGAATGCCTAAAACTCAACAGCCCCAAAAAAATCTATTAAAAATGGGCAAAGGACTTGAACATTTTCCCAAAGAAGATACCCAAATGTGGCCATCTTTTTATGTTTCTGAGCTTCTGAAAAGATGCTCAACATCATTAGTCATTAAGGAAATGCAAATCAAAACCACAATAAAATATCATCCCATACGAATTAAGATGTCTACTATAAAAGAAAAAAAAAAACAGAAAATAAATGTTGGTGAAGATGGGGAGAAATTAGAACCCTAGTGCCTTACTGGTGGGAATGGGAGTCCATGGGTCTGCTGATTTTTTCCCCCTATTTAGTACTAATGTGTATGTGATCTTTGTTTTACAAACAATACCTTTTGGGTTTTCTGCATATTTTAAAATTTTTGTACAGTTTTGAATTCTATAGATTGTCTTGGAAGGATACTGTGTGATGGGCCAGGCGCACAGTAATTGGAGACTTTTAATGTATGTAATATTTCATAGATTGCATGCTATTAATAGTCTGTGAGGGTAGTATTTTTTGTTTTATTGTAAGTTTCCCTATTTTTTTATAAATTAAAAGATGGTATTAGGAATTTCAAATGAATGCAGAAAATCTTACATGCTGTGTACTATTAATATTATAACAAAGACGATCCAAGTCCAAAATCTGACCAATAAAGCAACCATTTTATCAAGATAGAGGGATTCTAATGGGAGAGAGGATTCTTCCCTCCTGAAGTTTGTGTGTCCAATCCCCTTAAAAAAAAAATGAATAGTTGTCTTTTCTTGTCATATTAATACTCGAAAGTCCATGGTGATATTAATGAAAGTACACTTTATTGTTGCCTTTGACCTTATGGCCAAGGCAATAAATCAGAAACAAAAATAGTGCCAATGTGTTAAAATCTACATCTGAGAGATTCAGCCTCCCATTTGGAATAAATATGAATCTTCTAAGAAAAACAAAACAAAACAAAAAAAAAAACAAATGACCAGCCTGGGCAACATGGCAAAACCCTGTCTCTACAAGTCACAAAAAATTAGCCAAGGCCAGGCACGGTGGCTCATGCCTGTAATCCCAGCACTTTCGGAGGCCAAGGCAGGCAGATCATCTGAGGTCAAGAGTTCGAGACCAGCCTGGCCAACAGTGAAAACCTGTCTCTACTAAAAATACAAAAATTAGCTGGGCATGGTGGCGGGCACCTGTAATCCCAGCTACTCGGGAAGCTGAGGCAGGAGAATCAATTGAACCCAGGAGGCGGAGGTTGTAGTGAGCTGAGATTGTGCCATTGCACTCCAGCCTGGGTGACAGCAGCGAAACTCCATCTCAGAAAAAAAAAAAAAAAAAAAAAAAAAAAAAAAAAGCCAGGTGTGGTGGCACATGCCTGTAGTCCCAGCTACTCAGGAAGCTGAGGTGGAAGGATCACTTGAGCCCAGGAGGCAGAGGTTGTAGTGAGCCAAGATGGTGCCACTGCACTCCAGCCTAGGCAACCCTGTCTCAAACGATAAAAAAAGAGAGAGAGAAAGAAATTTACTATAAGCAAACCCTCCAAACCTACAATAGCTCTCTTTATAGTTTTATCAACTTGGCTTAATCCAAGTCTCAACTCTGATTTTCAACCCCTTCTACAATTCATCTCATGTTATCTCTTACTGGTCCTTAGGGCATACCCTCTGGTCCAACCAAGATGCTGTTCCCTGGGTCATTCCTCTGACTCTTCCAATTACCAATGACACCCTCTCAAACCATTCAACCTTTCTACTCTTCCTTCAGGACCTAGCTCATATCCCCACCTTCTGCACACAGACTACAACTATTGGAACCTACCTCCTCTCCCAGTTCTTTGAGGTCCTACCATGCTATTGAGAGGTAACAGCATGCTGGCAGCCCTCACAGCACGCTCTCGCTCTCCGCACCTCCTCTGCCTCGACACCCACTCTGGCCACGCTTGAGGAGCCCTTCAGCCCGCCGCTGCACTGGGGCAAGGTCCTCTTTGGGCTGGCCGAGGGCGAAGCCGGCTCCCTCTGCTTGCGGGGAGGTGTGGAGGAAGAGGCGCGGGTGGGAACCGGGGTTGCGCGCGGCGTTCGCAGGCCAGCACGAGTTCTGGGTGGGCTCGGTAGACCCCGCACTCGGAGCGGCCGGCCAGCGCCGCTGGCCCCAGACAGTGAGGGGCTTAGCACCCGGGCTTGCAGCTGCGGAGGGTGCGCCGGGTACCCCAGCAGTGCCGGCCCGCCGGCGCCGCACTGGAATTCTAGCCAGGCCTCCGCTGCCTCCCCACAGGGCAGGGCTCGGGACCTGCAGCCCGCGATGCCCGAGCCTACCCCTGCTGTAGGCTCCTGCACGGCCCAAGCCTCCCCGACAGGCACCGCGGAGGTCCCATCAACCACCCAAGGGCTGAGGAGTGTGGGCACACGGCACGGCACTGGCGGGCAATTCTGCCAGCGGCCCTGGTGCGGGATCCACTAGGTGAAGCCAGCTGGGCTCCTGAGTCTAGTGGGGACGGTGGAGAACCTTTATGTCTAGCTAAAGGATTGTAAATACACCAATCTGCATTCTGTGTCTAGCTCAAGGTTTGTAAATGCACCAATCAGTGCTCTGTGTCTAGCTAATCTAGTGGAGACTTGGAGAACCTTTATGTCTAGCTCAGGGATTGTAAATGCACCAATCAGCACCCTGTCAAAATGGACCAATCAGCTCTCTGTAAAATGGACCAATCAGCAGGATGTGAGTGGGGCCAGATGAGGGAATAAAAGCAGGCTGCCCCAACCAGCTCTGGTTACCTTTAACTGTGTGGAAGCTTTGTTTTTTCGCTCTTTGCAATAAATTCCCCTGCTGATCCGCACCGTCTTTATGAGCTGTAAGACTCACCATGAAGGTTTGCAGCTTCACTCCTGAGACTAACGACATCACGAACCCAGTGAGAGGAAGGAGCAATTCCGGACGGCAGAAAGAAACAACTCCAGACGTGCCGCCTTAAGAGCTGTAACACCGCAAAGATCTGCAGCTTCTACTATTGAAGCCAAGGAGACCACGAGCACCCCAGAAGGAATAAACTCGAAACACGTCCGAACATCAGAAGAAAGAAACTCCAGACACCCCACCTTTAAGAACTAACACTGAGCGTGAGGGTCCGCGGCTTCCTTCTCGAAGTTAGTGAGACCAAGAACCCACCAACTCCGGACACACTATTGCCTGAACGCTTTAATTTAGTGCTTTCTTTATCGGGCTAACATCACCTGAACCCTCTTTACATGCAGACGACTAGCCTAGAGGCTAAATTAGGTCCATCAAACACTGCTCTTCAGCTAACTCATTTATAAATCCTGCACTGACTACCAGATGGTCAGTTTCTTAAGGATGAGACCGTGCATCTTTTCATTGTCTCTGCACAAGATGTAGTGCTAGGGCCAATATAAAGGATTCATTGCTTTCATTGCAAATTTAGTAACAGTAGATATAATAGGGGGAAAAAACTTTAAAATCTTAGAATTTGAACAAAAGTTCAAGAGTTCGGGAGTTCGAGCAAAAGCATTTATTTATGCAAAATTCGTCCTGGTACTCCTCCCTTCTCCCCATGAAAAATCCCTTAAATTAGGTAATGTAAGGGGAGAAGCATGAAATTAAGATAGGTGCTTTGGAGAAAAAAGTGCTTTGGCGTTTGTCATATTCCATTTGACAGTCTATCTGTAGGCAGAATGTTGACAGTTTTGGCAAAGGAAGACAGTTTGAGGACAGAAAAGATGAGCTGAGAATCCTTTCTTGCAGTTAAGATCACCATACTTCAGTTTAATCCCTTGCAACAGTAACTAGACATGCCGTTGTCAATCCAACCATCCACCAACAAGCTTGCAGAAGTATCTTCACAATTCAAAAGCCACACCTCAGACCCAGTGGGCCTCTGCTTCTCCCATACTCCATTTGGGAACATTTGATTGAACTTGAGATTTCCTAGCAGAGTGGTCTCCTTGTCAGTTCAGTGTTAAGTAGAGTCTGAGTAAATATAATTATGTGTGATTTAAGATTTCTTTTTTCAACCAGGTGCGGTGGCTTATGACTGCAATCCCAGCACTTTGGGAGGCCGAGGTGGGCAGATCACCTAAGGTCAGGAGTTTGAGACCAGCCTGACCAACATGGTGAAACCCTGTCTCTACTAAAAATACAAAATTAGCCAGGTGTGGTGGCGCATGCCTGTAATCCCAGCTACTGGGGAGGCTGAGGCACGAGAATCGCTTGAACCCAGGAGGCAGAGGTTGCAGTGAGTCAAGATCGTGCCATTGCACTCCAGCCTGGGCAACAAGAGAGAAATTCCGTCTCAAAAAAAAAAAAAATTCTTTTTTCAAAAGGAGCCAACTCATGAAAATTTCATAGAAAGAAAATAGGAAATCAAGCACAGGATGTAAAAATGTGAAGAATCATAGAAGCAAACGTGTTAAGTGGGAACTTCCTAAAGGGTTTTTACTTTCTCTGGTTATGTATTCTACTTATCACCAAAATTGAGACTAACAAGCTTCTGTTTTCCTTAGCAGATCTCCTGAAGGATGGAACCAAAGGAGGCAGTGTTCAGCGAGTTCCTTCTGGAAGCTGCTCTGGGCACATTTACTTCTCTCCAACCCACCTCAAAGGACAGCGAATACTGGATCAATCCCGAAGGGTCTGGCAGCAACAAAAGGTGTTGACTACTCGAATGAAAGGGCTACTTAGCCCAAGCGCTGTACACACAGAGGTGTTTCTCCCCCAGCTCCTGCTGGCCAGCACCCATGCCAGGTCAGGCCCTTCAAACAAGCCCATTATATCCCCAGGAAAGAGGCGGGGCAGGCCCAGGTGGGAAAGGGCCCATGTTTAGACATCCACAATTCATCAAGCCAAAGGGAAAGCAAAGAAAATATTTAAACGACCGCTAAACCAGGGCAGCTGGGCCAGGAGACAAACAGCTGAGGTGAGCTGAGGGATCTGAGGGGCTTTCTACACCCCAAGAGCTGCTGGAAGATTAACTTTCCTTTTCTGTCTTCCCTCCTTCAGAGTCCTGCCTCACTAACTGGCTCTGAGAGACCTTCTAGAAGCAGTTGTGCTGATCATATTAGGTTTGTACAAACCTCAGAGCTTGTGCGCACTGCAGAAAGGCCAATGATCTGAAGGTGAAAAACAGGCCATTTTTACAGCACAGCCAACTTCCATGGCTTCTATTTTATCTTCCAGAATGAACGTTCTTTTTTTTTAATTAGATACTGGGGTCTCACTATGTTGGCCAGACTGGTTTTGATCTCCCAGACTCAAGAATCCTCCCACCTCAGCCTCCCAAAGTCCTGGAGTGACAGGTGTGAGTCACTGTGCCCAGACACATTCATATTTTAGTTTCTAAAGATCAGTGAACTTTTCAAACATCAAGATCCCTTTTAAGTCAAATAATATCCTCAACAATCACATGATAATAATTGTATTTTAATTTCCTTGGGTGGAGAAAGCACATGGCCACAAAAGGCCACTGTCAATTACGTAATTCTTTTATCATAAATATGTATGATTTCACAACAGTCTTTACAGATATTTGAAAAATTTAGAAGAAGACAGCCGGGTGCGGTGGCTCACGCCTGTAATCCCAGCACTTTGGGAGGCCGAGGCAGGCGGATCACGAGGTCAGGAGATCGAGACCACAGTGAAACCCTGTCTCTACTAAAAATACAAAAAAAAAATAGCCGGGCGCGGTGGTGGGCGCCTGTAGTCCCAGCTATTCTGGAGGCTGAATCAGGAGAATGGCATGAACCCGGGAGGCGGAGCTTGCAGTGAACTGAGATCGTGCCACTGCACTCCAGCCTGGGCAACAGAGCGAGACTCCGTCTCGGAAAAAAAAAAAAAAAGAAAAAGAACACCTGATGTCAGGAGTTCGATATCAGCCTGGCCAAGATAGTGAAACCCCATCTCTACTTAAAAATACAAAAATTGGCTGGGCGTGGTGGTGCATGCCAGTATTCTCAGCTACTCGGGAGGCTGAGGCAGGAGAATTGCTTGAACCTGGGAGGCGGAGGTTGCCATGACGCGAGATTACGCTGCTGCACTCCAGCCTGGGCGACAGAGCAAGACTCCATCTCAAAAAAAAAAAAAAAAGACATTTTTTTTTGCCACCTTCCACCTTATGCCCCATCAATCATCAATGTCACCCTCTGTCCCCTTGTCCCTCTTTGAGGATTCAGTCTCACGGGTTATCCTAGGGCCGGGGCTCAGAAATCCCAAAATGCATTGTCACAGTAGACAGAGGCTTAAGGGAGGGGAATATTGTCTCACCCACTACCAGTCTCCGCTTGCTGGCTCCCACCTCTCTTTCTAAAAGCAGAGACCAGAAGTACAGCAGACACCAGAGCTGGAAGGGTTGGAGGAGTCTGCCCAAATGCACACGGTTTCCCAATGCCCACACAGGAGGCGGCTGCTAAAAGTCCTCGGAGATGAGGTTTGGGTTTTCAATGTTATTTTCTCAGGAACAGAGTAACCAAGTGAAATCTGAGATTCTCCATTTAGAAAACTAGGAATCACTTGTGATATTTGGCGGACAGCAGTTTGGAATCATCTACTGAGAAAACTAAAGCCTTGAGCTGGATGTTACACACTCTGGCAGGGTAAGAAAAGATAAAAAATAAATAAAAATTTAAAAGTTCTGGGCAGGCGCAGTGGCTCACACCAGTAATCCCAGCACTTTGGGAGGCCAACACGGGCAGATCACTTGAGGTTAGGAGTTCAAGACCAGCCTGGCCAACATGGTGAAACCGCATCTCTACTAAAAATACAAAAATTAGCCAGGTGTGGTGGCATGTGCCTGTAATCCCAGCTCTCGAGAGGCTGAGGCACAAGAATCGTTTCAACCCTGGAGACAGAGGTTGCAGTGAGCCAAGATCGCACCACTGCATTCCAGGTTGGGCGACAGAGTGAGACTCCGTCTCAAAAAAAAAAACCCCAAGAAATCTTTTTTACATCCGCTAAATCAAATGTCGGCTATTGAAATAAAGCAGCTGACAATTCAGGCTTTTGTGCAGTCTTAAGCAGGCAATCAATTAATATTTAAAGAATGAATGAGAAAGAAGTAGCCATGGCCACTACCCAGATGACAACATGGGGATGCCCAAGCTTCTCCCCACAGTCTCTGTTCCTCCGTGCATCGGGGACACCAGGGCCTTGGACAAATTTGGTCTGGAGGTTGAGGAGCGTCAGGGCCACGCCCACGCTCACTTCCCATCTTTCATCCAGGCAGATCCCAAAGCACTTGTCGAGCCACGCTGATGGATGGGCCTGGAATGGCCTTGTTTGCCACCAGGGTGAGGCGCAGCAACTGTTTAACAGCCCTGTGAGTGACCCTGGTCAGCACTTTCAAGGCAGGAAGCACAGAAGAATAGAGTGTCCACTTAAAGCTACCACAAAAGCGGTGGGAGGAGAAACTTCCTCCCCTTGTAAACAGGACAGCAGGCTGGTCACTCTAATTACACATGTACAAATGAGGGAGAAGGGGGAAGGGAGGATGAATGGAAGCAAAATTGCTCTCAAGCAACCCTAGCGTGGCCACTCGTTGCCCTCGAAGACAATTGAAACCTGCGACCCCATGCACCTTGAACACAGGACATGGTAAGGTAAAGTCTCCACCCTGGGGCTTATGTGTCAACATCCCAGCCTTTGCTGGTTTCCAGCTTTAGGAACCTTCAAGGATTCCTTCGGTCATCCTCAGAGGCCGCAGCAGAGCCTAAAGCCTCTTCCTAAACCCTGCTCCTGGATGCCTTACTCAACTATACCCTCTGCTCCATGTCACTGTTGAAAGAAGAGGCGAAAAAAAAGGAAGCCAAATTCAAATGGACTCTCACTGCCTCCTTTGACAGAGCTGACGTTTGTTTAAACAGGGCTAGGGTGGGAGGGTCCTGTGCAGAAATGCAGCTTCTGGTGCACACATTCTACTTCTCCCATTCATCTGTTCCTTAGGGCACTCGTGACCCTGGTGCCTTTTCTCAGTCGGTTTAGTGAAATCATGTAAGATACCGGCCTATCACGTGCTGTGGTTTCTGAAGCAAGTCCACATTTTGCAAGAGCGGAAGCATCTAGTTTTTAAAATGCAAAGCGTTTACAAAATTATAAATAC